>NC_141706.1:18694570-19307070 GCF_971803275.1 Cyanistes caeruleus
GGCAAAACAGACTCAAATTGAAGATATTAAATAAATGTATTGCTAAAACAATCAAGGCAGGATAATGAGAAGTAAAATAACTCTGAAAAACACCTTCCCCACACACGTCTCTCCAGATTTACTTTCTTCTTCAGTGACACAGGGAGACAGAGAATGGGGATAATGGTTAGTTCATCACACTTTGTTTCTGCTGCTGCTCGGGGAGAGAAGTCCTTCCTCTTCTCTAGCATGGGGTCTCCATGAAGTTCTCCATGAACTCCTCAAACGTGAGTCCATCCCACAGGTGACAGTTCTCCATGAACTGCTGCAAAGGTAGCCACTCTTGCACTGGGTGCAGTTCTTCAAGGACAGGCTGCTCCAGCTCCTGTGTCCCAGGGGGTCACAAGTGCTACCAAAAAACCTGCTCCAGCATGGGCTCCTTTCTCCAGGTCCCTGCCAGGTCCCTGTAGGTCCCTGCCAGGAGTGTGCTCCAGCACAGGTTTCCCATGGGTTCACAGCCCTGTTTTGAGCATTCACCTGCTCTGGTGTGGGTCTCCTCCATGGGTTACAGGGGCTCATCTTTTTCACCACAGGCTACAGGGGAAGGAATCTCAGCTCCAGTGCCTGGAGCACCTCCTCCCCCTCTTTCTGCACTGCCCTTGGTGTCTTCAGGGCTGTTCCTCTCACATATTCTAATTCTGCTCTAACCGTGCCACAATTATATCTGTGCAATAATATTTTCTTTTCCTTCTTAAATGTCTCATCACAGAGGTGTTGCCACCATTTCTGAATGGCCCAGCCTTGGCCAGCAGCACATCTGTGTTGGCCCATCTGGGATTGGCTCTGCTGGACACAGAGCAAGTTTCTGGCAGCTTCTCAGAGAAGCCATCCCTGTAGTCCTCTCACTTCCAAACCCGGTCATGTAAACCCAGTAGAGTAAGATTAATGGGCATAGATTTCTTACCAAATGCAGGGAAAAAACAGAAGGAAAAAAATCTGTTCTGTTGCTTTTCTTCTAGTTCAATTATAAAGCAACAACCTGATATTTCATTTACTTTTAGATATTATAATCACGTATATATGTGCTAAAAGTATGAATAAAATATTTCCAATAACCCTTATTTCTGCTCTATTTTGCACTATATTAAGAATAGGAAGGCAAAGTTAAGTAGCCATGTTGACCCTTGCTTCTTCCTGTAACTTACAATTTTATAGAACCTTGTTTTTGCAAGACACTTTTTCTTGTCTTTACCTTGTTTTGCAAGCCGCTTGTTTACTGGGTGTTTTCTAACAGTCTTTTTCAGCCCTTTGACAATAAAGGTTATGTTCATTTAGAGAAGAATAAAATCCAGGCTAGTTCATTCCTAGGTACTTCACTTCAATCATGACCTTGGTGTTACTTACTCACCAGGGAGGAAGGACTGGCCAGTAGCTTATCTTGACTGATCTGGCATGCCAGGATGAATCTGGAAGATACTATTGATACTAAGCAAGAGGACAGGAGGGCCTGAGAGTCATTGCTGGTCACTGAAAAGTAGTGTCTTATTTGGATATCCTGCAAAACATAAAATGTTTTTAAACAATAGGATCTAAGAGTCAGCAAGGCTGATAATAGCTAAAATCACAATCACGTACAAATTATTCCTGTGATGTTGTTGTCAGTGGTTATGATTTTAACTGCAGTGGTGTTTTTATCTCTTTTATACCTTTGTCTCATTGTAATTTTGGCTAAATTAATGGGAGAAAAAGAAAGAATCTTTGACTTTTTTTGGACCTGTATGCTGAAAGAAAGATTAATCATTTTAGTAATGCAATTTTTCATACTTTCAAAGCTCTTGTTGGACATTGGAAGGTGTCTTTTCCATATGGGTTAAAATATTCATTCCACTCCACCAAATTTCTCTGATACTTTTAATCCTATGGATAGTTCCTTAACAAAAGTTCTGCAAGTGTGTCTGAAACAAATACCTTTCCTGATATTAATGGACATGCCTTCAAGGCCCTTAGGAGTTATTTCCATCAACCAGTGACAGGGACTTCTCTGTATAGCCTGAAAAACACCCAGAAAAAACCCAAATATCCTATGATCTAGCCTCTTTTATATCTCTCCATCTGGCTTACAAGGTTGTATATCTTTCAGCTGAATCATTTATGACAAGAGAAGCCGTTAAAGTTTCTTTTGCAGATCGTTTAGATGTGGCTGCCAATGAAAAGACATTAATAAGTTAGCTATTGCAGCTGTGCCTGGATGTACCCAAGGCGTTTTAAATTTTGCTATTATTCAAAAAATCTGGCAATTCATATTCTTCCCTGTTTGTGCTCTTGAGCTGGGCTCTTCAGGTTCATCTGGTTCCAGAGTTAGTTTGGGCTTCCAATTGTTTCAGACAGCCGTTTGAGGAGGGTGCTGGGGAGCTGTTTGTGTAGAGGTGTTTAGTTGCAAGCTCGTCACAATGTCAGGCTGCAGCAGGACAGGAGGAGTGAGAGCAAGGCTTCCCCAGCCAGACCTGCACTACCCAGACAGGGCTCAACAAACACTTGTGCTGCTATTCTGCTGTAATTCTAACAGTTTGAGGGGTTTCTGTCTTGCCCAGCTGAGGAGACAGTATACTGCTTTGTGTGTGTGTGTGTATGTGTGTGTGTGACGAAGAACACAGGTTAAGCATATTCATTGGGTCACATTTCAGCCACAGAAAGTTAAGGTAAACTCTCTGCTGAAGTCAGTGTAAGGTTGAACTACTTTTTCAAAGTTACCTAAGTGGCACTTCCATTTTTTACTTTTTTTGGTGACTAAGTACAGCTTTGAATGTTCTGCTATAGAATGCAAATTTCCCTTGAAGTGAAAAGTTGGCACTGATCAGCATTATTTTATCATGAATGTTTGTGTGAGCTTTTGTGGTTTTTGCCAGAATAAATATTTATTAAGAGATACATTACTCACCTATATCTGGTAATACATCTGGATAAAGATAAAAGAAAAATATGAGAAATATGTCAGCATGATTTATCTGCAGATATAGAAAAAGTTCAGTGAACCTTTTCAATGCATGCACCAGGAGCTTCTCTGGAGAGGATGTACTGCTTATTCAAAATCATTTGACTAGAGAAATGCAAGACAACCTTTACATCCTTTTCCCTGGCAGGATTGTTAACTGCAAGTTGTATTCCTGTACACTGTCCAATTTAATTTTGCCATCTTGATGACTCCTGGAAAAGGCATTGCAATACCAAGCAAACACAGCAGCTCTGCTAGCACAATTTCCAGTAGTCAGTATGGGACAATATTGTCTGACCAACCTAATTTTTCCCAGTAAAACAATTTTTTAATATATTCCCTATTGTTCTGCATCTATCCCTTCTCCTAGCTGCTCCAGTTCAAGTATCACTAGCTGAAATGAAAATTACAGAATAGAAAGAAAAACCAAAAAATTTTAGAATCATCCTGCCATCACAGAAACAGACATAGCTCCAACAAGTTTACTGAAATGTCCTCATAATTTTTATTCTATAAGGAATTAAATTTACAGTCTAAGAAATGAACACAGCAATCACAAAGTTTGAGCATTAGTACATGCACCATAGAAGTTAATGATTTGCTTAAAAATGTACTGGTAATGACCTGATATTAGCTTTTTGAGTAATTCAGTTTCAGAAGGATGTAGGGTTTTTTTTTACTGCAAAATTCAGACTTAATTATTAGATGTGATTTACAGCCAGTACAGGCTGTAAGAAATGTTTATTATGAAACTTGTAGCTGTGAAATTTTAATTATACACTGAAAAAAATCAGGTTAAGTGCAAACAAACATTTAAAAAGATTCACAGTTTTTTTTGTTTCTGGTCCCATTTGAGATGAAACACTGAAACATTTGCATCTTGCTATTAAATCAAATCACTGATACAGTAAAATGCTGAAGCGCAGGGGACAGGTCATAGAGGTTAGAGTCAGGTGCAAGCCAGGTGTGCTTAGTTTGGCTCTGGCAAATGATGTCAAGGGATCTGGAGATCACTCACAAGGATTATCACTGGCAAGGACCACTGTGAGCAGTTTCCACTTCTCATTGCAGAGCATTGTTACTGTACCTACCAACAATCCCTCCTGGGATTTCACCAGCTGAAAGTTCCAGGCATACCTCTGATGTTTCCCAAATCTGCTTTCAGAGGTTGCTAATTAAACCTGGGGAGTTTTCTTTACTTGGATATGCTTTTTACTTTACAGAATTTTTGGTTTTTCAATTTTTTTTTTACATTAGCCTAAATAGCACAATTTTTCTTTTGAAGAATTCTGAGCCCTGTATTTGATAGCTTTGTCATTATTTTCAAGGGGAATGTTAAAATAGTACAGGACAAAACATAAATGGTCTCTTCCACCTCAGAAATAAAGGTAATAAATGTCTATGGCCTGCTAATACTCTGATAAGAAAGTTTGAAGTCTTTTTAATATTGACTTCATCTGTGGTTATACCAAATTTGATACAGTTATCTTGACAAATTACTATTAAATGGAACAGTTTTCTGTACAGATGTTTCTATGCTAGCTTGTCTGTTAGCCTATTTATTTATCTATGCTGTGCATCTTTGTGATGGATTTCAAAAGAGCTAAATTGAATATTTTTTCCTAACTAAACTAGATTCTAAGAAATGTTTTCCTATGACTACTTGTCCTCAACATGTCAGATGATACAAATCACCACAGTATGCCCTGCACAGTATGCTCTTAACATGAAACATTTGCCCTGATGTCTCCTGGAAAGACTTGGTGCATCAGCAAATTAATGTATAAAGATTGTACTTGTTGAAATATTGTTTCTTTTCTTCACTTAGAAGTCTTTATAGGTCACAAGAAAATAGATTTAAATGCTCCCTACTCAACTGTAGTACCTGAAGTGCTAGTCAACCCCTGGTGGGTGCCTTTTACACCCTCTTGAGTGCCTTTCTAAATTGATCTAATACTGACTCTTCTTGGAATTTTTTCATGTTATTGTAGTTGGCAATAGCAGACTGCAAACATTTGGTGGTGTTTTTTGGTTAAAATTACCTGCAAAAAACCTGTTCAGAAAGGAGTATTTTTATCGAAAGTAAAATTGGGTTGAACATAGTTTTCTGCTAAGTTCACAAGGTTTGATTTCTGAATGCAATTATTTGATAAGACACATGAGAGAATAGGGAAATATCTAAAAATAAGTTCAAAGAAGTAAAGAAGCAAAAGAAAGTATGAAATATTAACTGATATTTTTACACAAATGGAATGAAAAATATTAATCAGCATAGAGCATCCCAAATAAATACTCAAAAATGTTTGCAAGAAGAAAATTTGTCACAAGGATCAGACAGATGATATGAAAAAATCCTGTTTGTTTTTATTCAAAGCCACAGTTCACAGAATCATCTAATTACTTGAAGCAACTGCAGTACAGTACATTTGCACATTTTTTTTCTCCACCTTTTTTTGCCAAAACCATAAAATCCTCTAGGTATACTTATATTTCTTTTCTGTTGCCTTGTTGTTTTTGTTTTTCAAACAAAGATCGTAGTTCCTTTGTGTTAGGTTTATATAGACATAAAAAATGAATGTAATGTCTCTCCAAAGACATTGTAATTTTTTCACATTGAATGAGAATTGTAACGAGAACAAGAGTTAAAGAAAATTTTGGAGACAGATAATTTTTAGGAGTGTTATTGAGAACCATGAAATAAACATAGGAGCTGTAGAAGATAAACTAGGAGTAAAAATTAGACACCTATTCTTATGTGGAAGTACTTAATATAGTAATTGCAACAGTAGGAATCATCTAAGCCATATCTAATTTGTTTTATTTGCCACAGAGTGTATTGAATAATAGCCTGAGAATTATACTGTATAAATAAAATACTGGTCCTAGTACAGCATCTGAAACATTGTTGACTGTCTTAAAGGTAAATGTCACAAAAAGAAGAGAAGAATTTGAAGGAATACAAGTACAACTGAAAAAAAAATAAAAAATAATAGATTTGTTTTGGAGTCCCAACTTGAGATTTGCTGCTGCCAAATCATAGAAGGAGACATATTTTTCACTTGTAAACTGAGCAAATTTGAGATGTGAGTAGGAGACACATATAATCCCATGATGATATTTGAAAGAGAGTAGCTTTGCTTTAATGGGAGAGAGTTGATATAGCTTGAAGAAATATCCTCAGCAGTATTTCAAATGCAGGGCTCTTACGATAAGAGTTACTGCTCTTTATTTTCTTCTTCTGTTCATTCTAATATTCTGGAGTTTGACTAAGTTTATATGTATGTTCACGTCTACATACATACACATATATATATATAAATAAATGCATGTCAAATTTTTACCTTAATTGCTTTAAAAGAAAAGCAGAGCAGGAATACCATTTTAAGATGGCTTTGTTAAGAGACAGGATATTTCAGCTCCAAGTCCTTAATTAACCTTATGTTCTTAGGCACTACTTATTTGTGAATTGATGACAGTCCTACTCAACACAGAGTCAAAACTTCTTTCCTTCCTGGAACTGATGTGATGAGACAATCCAGGTCAGTGATGTGACACAACAGAGTCAGTCCTGGGTATGCTTTGAACCTGACACTTCACTTCTAACTGGCCCTCACTGTCCATGTCCAGGCTTCCTGACAGTGCAGGACAGAGCAGAAAACTCCTTCCATCTTCTCATTATCATATTTTAAAACACCTCTTTTTTTTGCAGATTGCTTCAGACCATCTCTTCTAGCACGAGGTGAACATAACTTCTTACCTAGATCCTGTACAGAGTTCACCATAGCAGAATTGTCACTCCTTATTGCAGCCATTTATCTCTAGCCCAAACAAGAGGCAGCAAAATTAATTCAGCTTTACCCCTGTTGCCCACTTCAGAGGAGAAATTGAGAAGACAAATCTTTTAGGATGAGTAAGAAGTGCATAGGCTAAAAAAGGAACTGGGAGTTTTTCCAGGTGCTTATTTCTGTGCACTGTTGCAGAATGTTTGTTTAAAGCACAAAGATTATTTTGTAAGCAGCCTTTAACACAAGAAGTCATCCCATGTAAAGGCAGTTGTCTACAGCACAGCCATAATTTGGCTCATTAGTACTTTATCACAAAGTCTCCATAATTGCTACAATATGCACTTTGCACAATTTCAATGTGTTGAATTTTTGTCATTTATTCTAAAACTAATTCTCCTTTAAATGTTTCCTTTCTGCTGAAGTGAATTGAAGAATTCTTTAGTTAACACCATTAGCTTTTCATGGTATCTAAATCTCTTCTGCCATGAGCATCAATACTACGGTGCTGCTGTATCCAAGCAGTTCTGCATCAGTGCTTTCAGATGGAACATGACAGATACAGTAATGTTCTCCACACAAATTGCTCTCTACATATAGGCAACAAGCAAAATAACATGGAACATTCATTGCTCTGTGACTGCAAAAATTACAACTGTATTCATTGTATGCTGGCTCAAATGCCTGAGCCAATCATAATATACAGCAGTCATAGTGAATTTAAAAGGCCATGATCTAAGAAACAATGCACTATCTTGTTCCCATTAGGTTCCTGTAAAAAAAAAGGATTTCAGTTGTAGACAAATTTATTTCTCTCTTTTTTTCCTTAAAGCATGGAAATGATAACTAGCTAAATGTCTTTGGGTTACAAACTGGATTTTAGCTAATGGTCTTGATTGTTACCCAAAGTTGATGGTCTTGGAGGCCTTTTCCAGCCAGCGAGATTCTATGATTCCTTTAAATGGGTAGTTTTGCTACATTTGTTAATGACAATATAATTTTCACCTTCCCTGTGTACATTTTTTTAAATGGTGCAATGTCATCTACTATACTTCCTTTTTTTAAATGAAAATCAATACCTCATGCTGTAGTAAAGGATATGATTTAAAGATACTTCTTCTCAAAAAAAAGCTGTGTTATATATTGTGAAGTAAATGTATTATAATGAGTGGCTTATTTTTGGCGTGCTTCTAAGGTTTACTTCTTTATACAGATTTCTTTTTGCTACAGATCAGTTTATCAGGAAAATGCAATTGAAGTTGCTGTTATGTTTAAGAAAATTTAGACAGTTTTGAAGCACAGGATGTAGAACTATTGTTACTGAGCAGAACAAAGTATTTTATAGAAACTTACTGGAACTCAGTGTAATGTAAATCATGCATGCAAAGTTTAAGTTACTGCCCATTAATAATCAAGCAGTTTAGTTGTAAAGTTCTGAGAATCTGAGTCTACAAACACATCATAAAAGAAAAGGTCTTCTTCAGTTTTCAGACAATTTGACTTAGTGATATCTTTTGTCTTTATGAAACTCTGTTCTTGTCGGGAAAGAACCCTTGTCTATGATGGATCAAGTTTCCTTCTGGGAACATTGGGCTGCTTGGCACAGAGCAACACAGGAATCATATTTGCTTGGTTCCGGGATATTTATTTTCTATCTGCAGAGGAATGGTGGGACCTGAAAAGGAAGGAAAGAAGACTCATTTTTAAAATTTTAAAAGCCTTTATTAATGGATGGTGCACTTCTAACCCTGTCAACTGCTTTTCCAATTTTCTTCCTTCCTAACTCTTTCAAATCATCACTCTTGGTTTCTCAAGCTCTTTCAAAAGCTTTCATATGATTCTTCTGTGATTGTCAGTCTGCCTGGTACTCCTGTTTTTCTAAAACACACCCTATTTTCCTGAAGAACTGATTTCCCACTTGGCAGTGTTCTAGCTGGGTTTTTTCAGCCTGGCTTCTCCTTTCCAGTATTTCACACTGCTTTGGTCCATATTAGCAATGCCCTTTTGTACTTTAGCACATTATTGCCCTCTCTGGCTCAGGTACCTCTTACTATTTATCTGTGTTCATGAGTTTTCATGAATCTCTCCTTTCTTCATTTTTGTACTTTGTCAATGTAGTACAAGCTGCTGCTTCTGAAAATGTTTGTTATGTTGGTAACTCTGAATTGTTTTCCTTTGTTTATTGATGTTTTTCAAGTTCCAGAACTAAATTAACCCCGTTTTGTTGGTTTTGGGTTTTTTTTTTCCTGTCTCTGTGACATTGTTTGAACCCAGAGTTTTGGCTGTCTCTGTAATGGAGAGAGTTCCAAATCATATACCAGACATTTTTGCAGCTCAAATCTTCCAGAGCTAATCATTTTGCAAATATGTTCTCTGGGACATCTGCCTGCATTTCAGATGAGCACTCTAGAAATGACTGTCACAGTTTAAAGTGTTGCTGCTATTCTAATCCAGAAAAGGATAAAGATACTTTAAAGATTTAAGTGATGGGAGGTAACAAGAGAATAGTCAGTGTTGTACTCAATCAGTGATGACATTAGTATCTTTTTGAATATGAGAGTAAATAGCTCCTCTTTGCCATGGAAGAGAAAGGCAAATTGGTAGCAAGATGGAAGATGCTGAAGATGATCTAATTTAAGCACAGATACACCAGCATAACATTTGTAGTCACTTCTTGAGCTCCCTTAATGAAGGAAGACAAGTGTTTTGTTTAAGGCACTAAAAAGCATAGCAGCCAAATTTGTGGAAGTCACATCCTAGCAGTCAAGGCCAATGAAAGCAATCATTTTCCCTGAAAGGATGGATCAGAGATTACTTTCTTCATGGTGCAGTAGAAAAATAATGTGAAATATTTAGGCATTAGTTATCAAGGTGGATCTACAAAAATGTGAAAGTGGAGACCTGTCCTGGCTGGCTGTAGTGATCACAGTGATCCATGGAGGATATATTGAAAAGTGCTTATGGGGAGGGTTGAGTCCCCTTGGATATGCTGGGCCTTTTCCATTGTCTGAAATGTTTCCTGAAGCAAAATTGTGGTCAAAAGCTACCTGTTCTACATGTGTGATGTCTTTATGATAAAGACTTTTGGAATTCTGTTGTTCAAAGTAAATCATAGAGAATGTCTGACAAGTCCAAACTAGGATGAATTTTGGCTGTGGAGCAGTCCTCAGAAACATTGATTAGAATAGATTCAGGTACATGAAAAAGACTAAAATACGGTCTAGAACTGGGGGAGAGAAATATTTAGGTACTGTGAGCTAGTCATTTGGTAAAAGAAATGGCAGGAGAAGGAGAAATGACAGCAGTTACAGGAGTGCAAGTTTATTTTAAAAGAGGACAGGTCCCTCATCTTTATCATGAGAAACACAGCTGGAAGGGAAGAATGGATTTCTTGTTGGGAGGCTTAATTTTTTAAATGCAACAAATTGCAATCTATATCTAACCTAAAATTCACTACTGTGCCATAATTAAAAAAATATTTCTGCTCTGGTCAAAAGCATGCTTTATACAATCAGAGAAGCATTTACATTATGTCTTAAGCCTTATTTTAGCTTGCCAAATCAACAGGCTTTTTGTCAGGCACAAACAGTAGATGGAAGATACCTGCCCTTACCCTGGCTGCCTTTTGGGAACATCAGGGATGAGGACTGAATGAAACAAAACTCAACCATAGCTCTCCTTCTGAGTTCTGTTCCTTGGAGGTAAGCACAGCTACCAGAAATGGAAGGAAAAGGAAGAGCCAAACCCCAGCTGTCTGGTGTCATCTAAGCTGTTTGTGCAAGTGCATTTCCTCTTTGATGTTCTTGGCAATGGCAACTAACCAGCTGGGACATGTGTCAGCTTTTTCCCGGGAATGGAGGGGAGGAGGAACATTCAGAACATTCATACACATACACTCTTGTCTCTGGTCTCTTTTAGGAAGCAGCAATTAACAGCTGAGAGGTTATTAAAAATGTCTTCCTAAATTGCATCTTATCTATGGCTTGCTCCTTTTTAAACAGTATAACAAATCTTGATGAGTGGCTGGGCTCATTTTAAGACCACAAGACTAGAGGAAAAAATTTATGAGGAAACAAATGAAATAATGATTATGAAGCTCTAGCCTAGGTCATGTAAATGTGGGCTACTTGGTTCAGATGAGAAACACCTTGAAGCCATAATAACACTCCCAACAGGTGTACTACCATTCATGTAGGTAACCAGTCAACCTCATGGCTTCTGGGGCTGCTAGCTGTGCTGTTATCAGCCACCCAAATAAGCTGTTAGCTTGCCTGCTCTGCTTTACCGGGAAGCAGTCACATCTCTGATGGCAGCATAAACGCAGCTCTTGACTGAGTAATGATTTTTGTACTATTCTTTTAAAAATTTTTATTAAAAAATGAAGGCTGTAACTGTGAACATTTGAGGATTGGACAACTCACTGAGATCTCTGTTAATCTGCAGGTTTTCATTTCACACTGTTTATAAGCTCATATGGTTATGGATCTTTATTTTCTTAATTCCTATTTTAGTAATATAAGTTTTAGCACTCTCTGCAGTTCTGAGAATTTCAGAATAGAAATAACTTTCCCATTGAAAAGTTTTGTACTAACTTTTATAAAAATTTATATGAGGCCACATAATTCAGTTGCAGTCACTTCACATCATCTTCTATTTTCAGGAAATAAACATTACCAATTGGGTAAACAAAATGTTCTTCTTTCCTTTCATCTTTTGATGTATTGAAATAGAAAATAAAATGTAGGACTGTGTGAAAGAGTGAATACTATAATTAATCTATTTGTACAGCTCCTGTCCTTCTCTCATTTCTTAAATCTAGCAAAGTTGTACTATTGCATCTTATTCCTCTGTTGTGGAACACCTCCTAATCTATCAATTTAATCAGGCACTCTAAAGATTTTTGTCAGTTTATCTACCATATCAATAAGAAGCATTGGGCTAGCATACAACCATCACCGTGCACTAAAAATCAGTGGAAAATAACCCTGTTTACTGCAGCATTTTATGCTGAGTGTAGTTAACACACTGTCGTTCAGTAAACAAAGTACTTTGTAATGTGGAATATATTATTTTGCTCTAAGGTATTTCAAAATAAGGTGACATATTTCAACACTTTTCTTAGTGGCAGCATTACAAGTATGAAGAGGCTGGGTTTTGATAGACTGAGCAGCACATAGCAAATCAGAAGTTACTTTTGGTGGTTGCTCCTTTAATGAGATGTATCATAGAGCTTGGATAAATTCTCTGCTCTGTGAAGCAACTCATCATGCCAGAATATACAGTATATTGTCATGGGCTTTTTTTCTTTTTTCTTTTTTTTTTTTTTTAATCTTTTTGATTCTATGATATTCTGATGAATTATTTGCAGCATTTCCCTTTCACTGCTGCTAGAATAATCAAGTTATATTTCTTGAACATCAGTCTATCATTTTCATTGACTTCCTTCATTCTCAAAGATGGAAAGAAGGAAAAAAACCCCACTGCTTAATTTCACGAGACATTCTTCTATTTCCTTTGCTCCTTTGTTTCTTTGCTTCCTTTGGTTTCTTTGTTACAGCTTTTAACTTAGAGAAGACTTTTAAGTTTCTCCACTTCAGTGTAAGCTAATGAAGTCTCATTATTTATTTATTTTTTAAATGAACTGTAGTTTCATCACCATGGTCCTCTGAGCTTTAGATGCTTTCTCATCCATAGCATCAATTAATCATCATCTAGACTTTTCTCTAGATACAGAATATGCTTAAGATTTTTTGTGGTTTTTTTTCTTTATTAAAAGAAAAATAAAACAACAAAACAAAACAAAACAAACAACCCACACCAAAAAGAAACAAATCAAAACCCTAATAACTTTTGGTAACCAGAAAGCAGCTGTTAAATTATCATGTCACATTTAACAGGACCTCAGGCATAATTGTTGGAGACTTGATGACCTATTTCAGTCTCAGTTTCCTAGTTTAACTGTGGTAAACTTATTTCTTTATCACAAACTGCCCCTGAAAGCATGCATCTCTACCTGAACAGCTAATATTGTGAGGCATATCCAGAAATTGCTTTATTTTACATAAATAAGACATCAAATTCACAAAGACCAAACTATAATAGATTTCCCTACAACACAATACTTTTAAAGTGTTGTTATTTTCAGTTTTTGGGGTTTTTTTTCTGGTATGTTAATTTCAAAAGATTTATTTATGTTTCAAATTACAGAGCTTCTTCCCTGACCTCCTGGAACAGCTCTTAAATTTAGCAGAAAAGACACGTGGGTGTATCATTATTCCTTAGAAATGTTTAGGACATATGTTTTTAGAATATTTTTGAAACCAAGTTGCTTCCATCGTACACAAGCCTTGTAAAAGTGTAATGAAAAGGGTCATTTCTGGGTTTTTTGAGTGAGGTTTCTTAGAGTTCATATAATGTTTGTATGATCCTACTTAATTTAGCAGGATATCTTTCATTGGAATCTAATAATTTATTTAGTAGTTTTGGATATTGTAGATGTTTTTCTCTTTACCATCTACACCCCTTGGAAGGTTAGTCTTTCTTTTTGAGAATCACATTATTAAGTTCTGACCAGATTAAAGTTTCACATTTTTATCTTGGTCATTCTAACATTCATTTTTTTAAGCTTTATATATATATTTAACTCCATTTCAGGTTGATAGCATAGTCTCATGCATACATTGTCACCCTTTTTTACAGAGCCAGCAAATATCAACCCATTATCAAAAACACATATACAGACCCCAAATATAGCCATGGCACTGTCATAATAATCTTTCCAACAGCTGAGAATATTTATTGATAGGCAAGTCAGACAAATATTGTTTTCATAGCCTTGCAGTCAACAAAGTCAAATTTTACATCCTATTTTGCATGGAGGTAAAATTTAATCCCAAGCAACAGAACCTCTAAAATGGGACTGAGCTCATTTTTGACTAAATGTTAAGCATTAGATGTTGCAGTCATGTCCACAGAAGTTTGTTAGTCTGGCAGCATAATAAAAAACCCTGTGCCATTATACCATCCACTGTGGAACTAGTGAGAAAACTTTCTCTTTGTGGGGGTCTGGTACCTATAGCTCTTATATAAACCAGGAAACTGTTGAAACAACAGTCAAAATTACATAGACTTGGACTGAAAATACCATGTTTCCTCTCTCCTGTCTCCACCTTGATGAATCAGCATGTCCTGACATTCATTTCTGAAAAATCATGAGCAAATTCATGGGAAGGATAGAGTGATCATGTCTTTTATCCTCCTCTCCTCTTTGCAATATTCTTTATAGAATAAGGTTCATTTCCCCATGTTGTAAGCTCAGTATGGATCTTAGAAATGGAAAGAAAAAGGTGTTTGCATGATTGGAACTCACTGTATAACTTCCTGTAGGTCTGTTTTATTCCTCCAGGCAATTATAGGATATCTTTTCAACAAAATAAATACTTACAGAAAGAGAATAAAGACAGTAACTATATTGAGATTAATGGACACTCTTCTGACTGTACTTCCAATATTTTGATATTAAAGTTCAAACAAAAGCTACATTGTTCTGATCCAGAATCCTCTAAAGTAAACTTCCAGTCATATCTCTGTGTTGATATCTACTTGACAATTTATTATTAATTATTACTACTAATGTATTTATACAGCAGAATTCCTTGGTATGGCTTTAACTTTGTAAAAAGCACTAAAATGATGTTCAGAGGAAAGTCTCATCATCTGTGAGAGTGTGAAGTTAACTAAATATTTTTGAACTGCTAGAAAAAAATTATGTCTACAAAAGTTCTAATTTACAATACAATCTCTAAATGCATTTTTGATTAGAAAATCTCGAGTCTCACTTAATGATCTTTGATACATGAGCACCTTTTGGTGACAGAAGAAGCAAAAATTTTCCAGATTTGACACAGACAAAAATATTTTTATATTTAAATCAAAATATTCATAAGGGAGGGAGATTTCAAACATGTAGAATATAGCTTACAATTAAAAACCAGAAGAGCACTTTTCGTACATATCCACAATGATAAAATAATTGAGAAATTATGCAAATTTTATGATAGACCAGAAGAGCAAATACATTTTTATCTAATTGATACCTTTTCCTGATTCAAGTATGTTAATCATAGGGAGCCCTAATAGTTTTATGAGGCTTTACTAATATATTCAGGTAAAATGAAAAAAAAAAAAAAATGTCTAAATATTGATTTAATGGGCTCCACATATTAGTGAAGTTTTGCACAGGGTTTAAACTGTAGATACCTTCATCCTTTTGGGTTGTTGAATGAGACTGAGAAAATAGAATCTAGACAGAGTACTGATGTTTTCTTCACTCCAGTGCAAGGGAAATGTATTCTCACTAAGACTCTTTAAAAATTCCTTTCTTCTGTTTCCTCATAACCTCTGTACAATGATGTATTAAAATTTTCAAAAGTGTGTTGTACAATGGGTCTAAGTTTAGAAAAACCTGGAAAAGATATGCTGATGAAGAGTGGAAAAGGAGGTTAAAACCTTCAACACTTCCACATGTCTTCAGGAGAAGGATAAAGGCAAAGACTACTAACCCACCCTGCAGAGCAAAAGACCAGGCACAGGAGTGGTTTAGCTTTGCATGTTTGGGATCAGGGATGCTCTGCAACCTCCCAGTTTAGCTCTCAGAGCAAAATCCCCTTTTTCATTCACACTTCTTACTGTGAGAATTTAAGTAATACAAAACTAATGGAGGCTGCTGTGGGGGGAGTGCTTTTGGAAGCAAGAACTCTTAAGTTTTTTCTGTCCTTCCCAGCTCATTTAACTTCTTGTTATGGACAGCACCTGCTCTCTGATGTCCTATCTCCAACTCCTGCATGTGACTGCAGTGTGTAATAGCACCATTCCCAATGCAGCCAGTGTTAGTATCTTTTCCTGCCTTTACTCCTCTGTTAAAATTACTCTGCCATTCACAGGTCAGAAGATTTCATCATGATGCCATTTTTGTTGAGTTAGAGAAGCTGTTGTCTGGACATTAAGACACTTGGGTGCTGAGGAACCTGTAGCCTCAGGGATATGCCTGTCATTTTTGGATGTTCATGCTTTGGTTTTACTGAGTTAATTGTTCAGGGGTGGGGAGCACGCAGTCCTTCACCTGTGCAATTGTGAGTGTTCATAAAAACACACACACAAGCCTGAATCTGGACTTCTTTAGAACCATTAATTATTAAAACTTTGGGGTTTTTTTATTAAAATAGGAATTATTTTCATTCAAATTTCCATCTATTTTCTTCAAACTCTCCAAAAATAGGGAAGAAATTGTTTTTCTTCATGAGCATGGGAAAAAGTAAAGCCGAAATACCTGCGGCTTAAGTCACTATGGGAAATATTTTTCATCACTTGTCCCTGTGTTATAATTTTGGTTTTTTAACATTGCAACTGTTCCTGAATAAAAAAGACTGACTGTGGTCTTTTGGACTGCTCTTTGCCTTTTATTATTATTTCTCGTGAATTTTGGTGTAGAAATTCAATAGAGAAATTCAGAAGACACTACTGTAAGTTGTGGGAATGTTTTAGGCAGACGTTGCACAGAAACAGAACAAGAGCATGACTTCAAATCTAAACAGTTAAAATTGTGGTAGAATATGGGCGGTACTAATAATTAAAACATTTCTCACAGAAGAGTGAGTCTGCACAACTGATAGATGAGAGCCCAGTCATTCTTAAAATTTTGCCATAGTATGAATTAGAGAGATAAAACCAAAATTGGTTGAAAGTTGCAGGAGACATGTGAACAGTGACCTTTAAAGAAGAGGAAAAAAAGATGCCCAAACTCAGAATATCAGCTGGGGGAGAAGAGGTCACTTTCTCTTTACCCCTGAGCTTCACACTAGGCCGGATGTGGTTTATGATCAAAATTTATTATTCCTTACTTTACTTTTTAAGGATACACAGATTCCAGCTAGAGCTGTTATTAGATAAATGTCATCACTTCAGTTTCATAAACAAGCAGGTTATTATAGAGTCCCATGTTTTCCAACTTCCACTACACAGTGTTCTTTTGTATGCTTCAGACAATGAGCTGACAGCTCCATGGAAATCTCTACAACATTCTGTAGTCAAAAGTGTTACGGAGCTCACTAGAAGAATGTGTAACGTATTGAACCAGTGTTTTAGGCATTTATATTAGACTTTTAATGGAAAAATTAAAAAGTAATGCTGCTTTGCATTGCAGTAACTGTACATCAACTGTATGTCTTCATTTCTGGCACATGAAGAGTAGTTTCCATAGCAGCAGCATCTGTAGCACTGAGCAACATGGAAATTGGATTTTTTTTTCTCTTGTATTTCACAGATTAGAAAGGTAAAATGTATGGAAATAGGGGAAAGTATGTACTGCAGAAGCATGATCTTTAATACCTACTTTTTTCTTTCCAAAATTCTGAAGTTGTAATAGAAAAGAAAATTCTTGCACTTCATTCCTACTTCCTTAATCTTTATATATGGCTTGATAAATGTGTAAGGCAGCTATTTTTGGTTTTGACTGACAGAACTAGAATCTGCAAAACTATCTCTGTCCATCTTCTGGTATCATTTATTATCTGGCAATTCCTTTACTGTTGGCCAAAAATGACTAATAATTAAGGTCTCTTGCACTGAGACTGGATTTTTATATTTCATTCACTTCTCTACAAATCTCACTTGAGGTATTCTACAAATAAGAAACAACACAAATGAAAAATCTGCTATTTCCTCAAATTAATGATGATTTTTCTTTCAAATTCTCTAAACTAAAAAGAAAGATTTGCTTTTATTATCTGTACAGGACTTAAAAATGCAACTACATATTCTGAGATATACATTCTCTTAGAATCATGATAGAAATATCTTCTGAACAAAAAAAAAAAAGAAAGACTGAAATATTGCAAAGCTCACACACTTTGGTGAATTTGTATTTGCAGAGTTGCTTCTAATTTAGTGGGAAGTGGCTCAATTATTTTCCTTAATATGTAAGTCAGATTTTTATTTATTGTTCTTTTAAAGGGAGTGAAATTTTCACCATTGATTTCAAAATTTCTGAAGCTCCTACCTGGTGGAAGAACATGAAAGAACTTTATACAAATTATATATTGAAAATACTATTTAAAGACAAACTTAGTTTCTAAACATTTTACCATAAATTCTAGTAGAAGCTGTGTAGTATTGAGGCCTCACAAGTTCACCAGGGAGAAATTATTTTCAGATACTTTTGCTTTTTGTGTTTGGTCCTAGTACCCTGTGCAGATACTCCTCTGTGATGGTTGTTATTACAGTAGGGAATAACAATTTCAAAATTATGTTTCTACTGGGGTAGAAAGATCCCTTACTCCTTTAAGAACTCTCAAAACTGTTCTTAGATATTTTTAGATTTTGTTTTGCATTTTGCAGTCCATCCTACTGACTTGCTGCAAATGTTTAACACCATCAAGTGTATAACTCTCTTTTAACAGCATTACCTTGATGTATTTAGGGATCTTAAGAAATAAGACACCTACTGAAGGATTCATGCATAAACAATAGCTATGAGCTATTTAAAGAATAAATATTCTTTATTTGTTTCATGCAAATTATTTAATTTTCTTAAAATAAGCTTCACCTGTTTACATTGTGAAGAAAATTTTTAGGAGACTCAAGACAGACAGATAGAGTTTATAAGGATGGTGTGCTCTGTAAAACCGCCTTGGCTTGGCAGGTGCTGCTTTTACACAGAGATGCTCAAGCATCCAAAGTTCCAGAGTGTCAAAGATTTCCTGCCTGCATCCATGAGCCTCAACTAAAGCACTTTTGGCCCACTGATCACAACACTTTATTGTTTTGAACCTTCCTGAAAAATTATATACAGATTTAAAGTAAAATAAAATACACACCATATTTTGGTGCATGGATGCAAATTGCAAAATTTCATGTTTTCTTTTAAACCCAGCAGCTTTCCTGTAGTTTCGAGTCTTCTGAGCAAAGATATTTGCTGGGTTGCATAATGTCAAGAAGAAAACATGAGTTTTCAGCACTAGGTAGTCCTGATATTTTTTCCTCTGTTTGGTTTATTACAGACTTTCTACTTACCCTTTGTTTTGTACAAATGACTTATTATCCAGAAGAGAATAAAGAAATATTGTTCTTTATTAGCCTGAATTCCTCCTATGATTTATAAATTGTACACCCAAACCTAACATGAAGCTTGGCTGATTCTTCATTTGAACAGAATTATTTTTTAGCACATCAGTTGTAGCTGAAAAAAATAGTTCAGTGCCTCATGGAACAAACCTCAAAGTTTGCCTTTCTCTTTTAAGGAGAGGAGACTTCTTTGGAGATAATTAATGCATATTGATATATGAATAAAATAGAGCATTCCAGTCAGTGAAGAATGTACAGTCTACCTGAGGCATGGAAGAAAAAGCTTTACACATGTGATGGGGACATATTGTTATATACATATATATATATATAATTATTTCTTTATATATCTTTATATCTTTATATATTTGTATATTTTTATATTTATATTTATCATTTTAATAGGAATTAATGAAGGATAAGGAGAGAATGAGTTTTAATTCTATTTTAAAGACCATGGCTTGAATCCTAGATTACTTTAAGAATGTGAAAGTAAAATTATATTAAATAAAATAGTTCTATTGTTTCTATCTTCTTTGTTCTCCCACCTTTTTTCCAAGCTCACTTCACCTGTGTATCTTATATCTGTGTATCTGAAAAGATATTTGTGTCTATTTTGCTGCTTATAATGCCTTCAGCTAACTGGCAAATTCCAGAATCACTAGAACAGTGTCACTAGCACAGAATCTGATTATAATATGAGAGCTTTAGATTATGAGAGTATTTTCTTTTCTTTGTGCTTTGTCTTCCATAGACTTTCATGAATATGCACTTAGATCATAATGTGACAGTATTATCCCTAATTACTACATTGATGACTTACCAACACAAGCAAAGATAAGGAATGAAGTTTAATGGGAAGTTAGTAGTCCTTTGCTTTTTATCACATATCTAAGATAACACTTCAGCCTTGTTTTAAATTGCTCCTCTGGTTGACTGTCATGGCTTCAGGAAGCAAAGGTCACTGAAATGGTGGTTGTGTGAAGTCTGACTTTTCTTCTGTCTTCTCCATTTCTTCCTGGTTTTGGTACTGTTCATATGAAGAAGAGGGGACATCTCCTGGCAGAGATGCCTGTAAGGACAGAGGAAGTGCAAGTGATAATTCCCCACTTTTTCCCCTCTCAGCTTCTGGCAATCTGCAGAGCAGCTCAGTATTGTGAGCGCCTCAGTATTGTGAATGCATCTTTTTGTTTGATACCCTTTAATAATTTTTTCTGTCATGAATTTTCCTAACAGCTTTTCAATACCATTTCATTATTCAATATCCTCCAGTGATGAGTTTCACAATTTAATTACATATTACATTAAAAAAAAAAGTCTACCTGGGTTTGTTTAAAATTTGCAGCTGAAAATTCCACGGGATAATTGTCACTTTCTTATTGAGTGATAGTTTCCAATTCCCTTCTGCATATCATTCATACTTCCATGTGTCTGTGGTATTCCCTCTAAGCCATTTCCATGCAAGCTAGTTCATTTTTTCTTTTTTCTTTTTTTTTTCAAATGGAAAAAATTTTTGATCTCTAATAATCCTTCTTATAACATGTCAAGTTCTGCTGTATCCTTCTTGAGATGGAGTGACCACAATTACATGAATGTCATGGATTTCTTGAACAGCAATAAAGCTTTCTCTACTAAGCTCTTAATGCTTTCCAAATAATTCCTAATGTTCTATTTGTCCTTTTAGCTGCTGCTTAGCAGAGCTGACATTTTCATAGAAGTACCATTGCAAGATGTGTAATGACTTCAAGATCTCTTTCCTGACAGATTATATAAGTAAATTAACATCCATCACAGGGTAGACATAATAAGGATTTTTTTTTTTTTTCATTCTTTGTATCTACTGTTTTTTATCATTTTGAATTTATTAAATTCTATCAAGAAGTTTATTGAGCAATGAATCCATATTGTGAGATACTTATGCAATTCTTTGCTGTCACTTATTTCTTTCTCTCTTTTTGTTTGTTTGCTTGGGTTTTTTCTTTAGTTTTTTTGTGTGTTTGTGGTTTTCTTTTGTTGTTGTTATAGGATTCCACAGTTAACTCCTGTACATTGGGAAAACTGGTCATTAATTTCTGTCCTTCCCAGTCTCTGAAATGTAAATACCTGGATACCTACTCTCCACTGGTTAATGTTTTCCTCTTTAGAAAAGCCTTTAAAACAGAGCCTTTGCCAGAAGGTTGTCAGGAGTTCAGGTGTAGACTATATATCAACTGGATTACTCTTAGCAACACATTCATTGACTCTTTCAAAAAACTAATAGATTTGTGAGGCCTGACTTAATCTACAAAAATGTCTGGATTGTTGTCCATCACATCTTATTTACCTGCTTGTCTTCCTGTTCTACTCTTCATTATATTTCCACCAACACCTCTGTTTTAGAAGTCAGATTTGCTGCCTTTAGCTCCTTAGAATCTCCTGGAACTTTTTATGGAAAATTTGCTTCACCTTTATTACCTTCCATTTCTTTGTTATCTGGTCTGATTAATGCTAACCTCCAAAATATGTAAAATTCATACTTGCATTACTTTAGACCGCTTGGATGAATTCTGAATGTTCAGAAAATCTGCTATTGCTCATTTCATGATTTTTTTCTATTATTCCTTTGGCTTTTCAGTATCAGACAAATCCTCTGATGCATCCCTCATAATAAAGCATCCTCCAGGGCAACTTCTCCAGCTCCTTCCTTTTTCATATTGGTACAAATAGTTGCTTTCAGTCTCTTGCTCCAGCCCAATATTTCTTAATTTACACTTATTACACTTCTCATGTATAGATCTTGAAAGATATTTAAAATTATTTTGTTTGAGAGGAATTTGAAATAATTCTATTAACAATTACTGTAGCTAGCACGGATTCTTTCCTATTTTGCTGTATTTGACCATTCCAAAAATTCTTCAGACTTCAATGAATCTTCACTTTCCCCCTTAAACCTCTATGATGACGGTACCTAAATAAATAGATTTTCTGACAGCCTTAAAACTGTTGTCCTTTTCACTTCTTTTAACAAACTTTTACACAGCTTTCCTTTCTGAATAACTGCTGCAATGTAATCTTTGTTTAGATGTTTGGCTGTTCCCTTACATCAGAAAAACTTTCACAGCCTTCTAGGCAACACATGAACTAAAGAAGATTCTGTCTCATAATCACATATGAAAGTATTCATAGTGATTCCCTTTGGAATATGTCATGACTTCTGGAGTATCTACTAAATCCTGATTTTGAATCTCCACTGTGTTGCAAGTTCTTTATATCCATAAAAATGAATGCATAACAGGAGCAATTAATTTGACAATACTTAAGGCTCACTTTTGGTCTGGAAAATGAGAGAATGTCAGGTGGTAGACAATATAGAAAGAAAAGCCCAAAATTTGTTAAAATAAAAATTTATTTAATATGGGTAGAAATGTGTTAAATCAATAAAAAAAGAACTGGCAGTCTCACTGCTCACTTTACATCTTGAACAGAGCCATTGCTGATTAACAGTCTATACTGGGCTTGTAGTATTTCTATTTGTTTTGAGGGGAAAAATATAACCGCACTCCCTTCTCTAAGAATGGCTGTTTCATGAAATTTTGGACTTATCTAGAATGTAATTGAAACTTTATTTCTTATTTTTTCTGAATAGAAAATTATTCTAACTTCTCAGTATTTTTTGTACATAAGTATGTGTCTTTCTGGAGGGGTGGAATTTTGTGTGTTTTATGGTATTTTTCTAAAATAAAGTTTACAAAAAGTTTACAAAAGGTTTTACTATTTTACTTATGCATTTGTGCATCTATCTAAATATCTAATGTTCCAGTTTCTTTCTATTTTTAATTTGGTTTATTTAGAGGGCTATTTATTTGATCTATGCTTTGCAGATAAAGGAAGAGTACTAGCATTAAAGATGCTACGCTATATAATTTTCTGTCATATTTTCAGAGAGAATACAGTCTAAACTGGAAAAGAAACAGAAATGTAGAAAGCTGAATTAGTGAGAAGCATTTTGGAAGACTCTTAAAATGTACTTGCAATTTTTGCAGGTTCTCTTTTTATTTTGCAAAGGAGTTTAGCACATTTAGGAAGCATCAAAAAGATTTGTAGATATAATTGTAGTTGTTTATATTGTTTTTCCTCTTTCTGGTTTAAATAAGAAGCAGGTTTGTCAGGTACATGTGGACATATAATTCATCGAATCCCCTTCACACACCCCTCTCATCTCCTGTCTTTCCCCATCTGTTATGGATGGGAGAAAAATGGGTGTTTGATAAGCAAAATTATGAATCTGGAAAATAAAATGGGTTATCAGATGGAGAAAGGATTGATTAATTAATTCAGGAAAGACTGTTAATGTGATCAGGGAAAATGAATGAGTCCTATGAACAGTAAGGTCAGGCAAAGACAGCACCTGAAGCATCTGAAGGCTGTTCTAAAGAGAGGAGTGCTGAATAAACCAGCAAATATCTGACTAATCCAAGAGTTGGGAGCTGTTTCTCTGTCAGGATGTAGCTCTCTGTGGCTCTGACAATTTTTTTTCTTTTTTTTTTAATGAAGAAATGGACATGAATGCACAAAAATGTGCATGTTCATATACACATTTGCAGTGAATTAGGTAAAAGAGAGTGGAGGACTGTGCTTGCAGAAGCGTGTTTCCGTGTTCTCCATTCAGGAGTAAATACAACAGGGCTGATGAAGTGTTTGTGTGGTTACAGGTACATATTGTGCCTGTCAGTGCTCATGCAAAGCTACAGGAACTTATCTGAACTGATTGGTAAAACTCTCTTGACAGCTCTGAAACGCTGACAGGCATTTTAAATTTTTGGAGAAAAATTAAAAGAGATTTAATGCAAAATGTTCTTTTAAAGGGTTTTCTAAAAACAAATCCCCAAAATAACCTACAAGTATCATATTTTTATTTTTGCCCCACTTACTATGGCACTTCTTAATTTCCTGTTGGCAAGCCAGTTGGAATATTTAGCTGGTAACTATTTGGTCATAAAATACTGACCCAGATTTTTCTGGATAATTAACAAGTTGGGCAAATCAGCAGAAGCAGGTGTAGTATATTTTCAGTACCAATGGATAGAAGCAGTTAGCTGGTGTTTTAATTCTCATTTCCAGTAATGAACTATATAACATTCTGGCTGGATAATGTAATTAGCATTGTCTCCTCCCCCCCTTACTTCCTCACTTTAAAAAAAAAAAAAAAGGAAACTCAAACCAGGAATTTATTAAAGACCAAGAATTACTGACCCTTTTTGCACTCTTCTTACAATCATGCTATTAACCTTCTGGGCTGAGCCTTGTGTAGAACAGTAATAAAAAAAAATATAAATATGTATCATGTTACAAGCTGAGACAGAAAACAATGTTTCCATTCTTCAAGCAATTAATTATTGTGATTAATGTATTCCACTTTCTCTAAGCACAATTCTGCCAGACAGAGGCAGCCCATTGAAATATTGTGGGATTATAATGCATATCTAATTAAAGGTGACCTGAAAGGCAGGGTGCTTAGCCTTCCCTGTCAGGACCAAGAAACTGTTAAACAGAAAGTGCTTGCTTTCCACACCACCCCACCCCACCCCTCCCCTCCCTTTTTTTATTTTTGTGCTAATTTCAAATCTTCTCCCTGCATCAGTGAGCAGATGAGATCTTCAGCCAGCTTTCATCTTTCAGAAAAATGAATAGTGCAGAAAGAACATTATCAAATGAGCTGTTGAAGAAGTCAGTGAATATGTCATTGAGTGTGACTGCTTCCAGAATGAATTTAGATTTATCTCTGTTATCTCCCCTCTCCTGACTCACTTTCCACACTCTGCTTGCACTCAACCCACATGTCAAACAGGGTGGGTCATAATGAACCACAAGGGACAGTTACTTGTAGAATGGTGACAGGTCCAATTGTGATACAACCTGTTCTGGAATTAAGTTTGTTAACATTATAAATTGTCTCATTTGACCAGAGGTTTAAGCACCTAGAAGCTTTTATGCACACAATTTCTTGAAGTATTTTTTTTCCATTAGGCAGCTGCTGCTTTACAGTATTCCACAAATTAAATTGTTTTTTCACATCAATAGATGCACAAAACAACTGTGACAACAAGACTGTTTTTTTCCCCCCATCTTGCTAATGAATATCATTCAAATCAATAAACTCTGACAACTGGATAACACCAAAAGAAGATATTATTTAAACTCAATTTTTAAACACATTTCCAAGTCCATATGCTGATGCAGGCCATGGAATTTTCATACTGTCCCGTTTGGTTTCTGCAGAAATAATCCACTGAATTAACAATATCTTAAATAGAAAACCAATAAATATTTTAGCTTTTCACTGCCAGTATTTTTTTCTATATGTGATGCAAAGTTGTTGTCATAAGATTTTTTTTTAACTTTTATTTTTGCATGTGATAGGAAATGGTAGGATTAAACTGCAATGTTTTACCCACAGGGAGAAAAAAGACTAATTTTTTTTTCTTCAATTGTCCATATTGCCGTGTAACAGAATGTGAGATCAAAAAGCCTGCAAAGTCAGTACCTTCTAAAACATTTCTTTTACTCTGTAAACACTTTGGGGTATTTGCCTAGTTGCTTCATAGTTGTGATCACGCTTCACTAGGCTAGTCCTAAACAACAAATATATCTTAGTTGCTTTTCAGTTAAACAAAATTAATAACTAGTGTCACTGGTATTGAAAAATGTCTTCTACAGTTTATCAAAATCACCCAAATAACTGTTCTGTGCTCCTGATTTTTATTTATTTTTAAATAATAAGCCTCTTTCATGTTCAGAAGCTAGGGAAGTTTCTGTTGTTTTCTTGTTTATTTTTCTGTTGTGGTGGGTGTTTAGTTTGCTATCTAAGTAAGGGGGGTTTGTGTTTGCTTTTCCCTTTCGGGGCTCTGGCTTCCTGCGGCCGGGGCTTCCGCTGCTGCCCTTGCCCCCCTCTCCCACCGCAGCTCCACCCTGTCCGTTTCCCGCTGCTGGAAATCCCCTAATCCTCAGAAATTTATTAGAAGATTCCCATGTTGTTACCACTTATCCTAACCTGTCTGTACCTGATTTGTAGAAAGTTTGTATCCCCCCCTGCTCTAAACATAAACAAATCTCCTGACTGGTTTTTCTGACTTCCAACCCCCATGAGGCATTAACCCTTTAAAAGAGACAGTCAGACCCCCGACCTTTTGTCTTTCTCCCAGATTTTACCTTACAGAATAAATCTGTGAACTGCAAAACGAAAGAAAGTCCTCCCCACTTCTTTGCCTGACCCTATAGACTTGTATTCAAAGTAGGTCTGAAAGTTCTAATCTGAGTCAGGACTCAAACAGCAGCCCTGGCTCGGACGCTTCCTTGGCTCGCACTGGAGAGAGAAAAAAAACCATCTGAGTTAGCCCGGGAATCTCTGGCACGTGTCACTTGGTACCCAATGTGCTCCACCCCCCTCCCCACCAAGGGGGCAGAGGATCCACAGAAAAGTGAGTTTCTGACTGCTTCTGGGACATCAGCTACCCCAGAAACGAGACTTCACCATTCTAGGTCGAAGACGCTTCTGGGGACAGAAGCAACAATCCCTGAGCATCAAGGGACTACTTCTCAGGTCAGGATGGCACCACAAGCAACCAGAGGACTGAGACCCCTGCGGGGGGAGTGGTGAGCCCGCTGGGAGTGGTTAGGAGAGTCCCATCCCAGTCTAAACTTCTGGATTGCCCTTTTCCAGCGTCTGTCGGTGAAGTGTGTGTGACAGATGTCACATCTGTGGTAAGTATGGGTGCAAAATTGTTTGTGGCACAAAAGGGAATTTTTACCCAAGTTGTGGGAATCCTAGTGGGAGTGAAACAGTTTTCTAAGGGAAGGTTAAAAAAGTTAATTCGCTGTGTTTTTCTCCACTTCCCTCAAGTGTCCCCTGTTGATATGTCTTCTGTTCCATTCTGGAGCAGAATGGGAACAAAATTGACTGAGTTAATGAGTGCTGGAGACAGCTCTGCAGCAAAATTAATTAATTTATTTGTTTTAATTTGGCTGGCACTGAGTGGAAAAGGGGAAAATGGAAAAAGGGAAAATGGAAAAATGTCCACCAAGTTCTACCCCAGCTAACCCTGTTCCTTCACCTTAACCCTCTCACCCTAAGCAGGGAGGTTCCCCCCAGCATCCCTGCTTCTGCGGCACTGGCCACGCTGCAGGAGACTCTTCCCTAAAAACCATTACCTGAGTTCAAACTCACAAGTTTATTCATTTTGCAGCTTCATCTCCTACCCCTTCTCATACCTGAAATGAATTAATTCGTACCTGAAATGAATGGGCAGGACTAGAGGTCCTTTTTAATGCCTTTATTTGAAGCCTGGGTGGGGGCCCAAGTGGTCACGCACACCACCACTGCTCCCAGTTTCCACGCGGAGGAGGAGGTTGACTTTGCCACATGGCAGAGTCGGAGCTTCTGTCCTCATGGGAGTCCGTAGGAATGCTCGTTTCCTTTGCCTCAGAGTCCAGGATGTCATTCTGGTCGAGTTCCCTCCTGGTTAAGTCGGCTCTTGGAAGGAAGTGAGGGCACTCCTCTGGGTCTTCCTTGCTTGGTGGTGTTGTTTATATTTCTTCCTTTTAGTGTGGCTCGTTGTCTCTGGGTTTTTATTAGTCTGTGTGCATCCCATGAGTCTCTGGTCTCCCTTGTTTACATGTAAGCCCATATGTCATCCTCCTCCTCAGGGTTGGGGACGCCATTTTTGGGAAGCAGCGGCGGTGGTTTCCCAACGGGTCAGGGACATAACAACGAAAGGTAAGGACAACCAATACATAACAAGAAAAGAATTAACCATCTGAACGTGAAACAGACAGCCGGTCTGCAACAAGAACACTGGTCAAGGTTTAGCACGTGCATCCGAGTTCTCTAACTTATTTCTCACAATACCCATTACCCCCCTCCTTTCCCTCCTAATAGCCCTTGGAGAGCACAAAATGGAAGAGACCACATGGCTGTCCCCCCTCCCACCCCCAGTGCTCCACAGGGGGTGTACCCAGGGGGCACAAAATAGTGGCAACCACATGATCTACCACTCGACTGGTGCTTCCTCTTCCCACAATCCCTTCTTCTCCCCTCCCCCTCGCAACCTCTTCCTCCCCAAGGTCCCTCCTGCTCCTGGTCCCCCAGACCCTTCCCTCTCCACCTCAGCCCCACCTCCTAGGGCTGTCCCACTCACATGTCGCCCCACCTATAACCCGTCCTACCCCCTCTGCAGCCCCCCCTACCCCCTCTCAGTTGCTGTTTCCCACACCCCTCCCTCCAGTTCCAACAGTGTGGAGACAGGGAGGGACGAGTGGGGAAACAAGAACCTGGGATAAGGGCATGCTCCACTTGCTGCCCCTGTGGTTTGTAATGGTCGTGACGAAACACGACCAGAATGGAATCCTTTCTCATTCCAAGTTAAGAAGGATCTTTGTAAAACCGTAAAAGATTTTGGAAGAGAAAGTGAATTTTTCAAAAGTCTTTTAAAAGCAACCATCTCCTCCAACCAATTGGTCCCATACGATCTAAAAGATTTGTTTTCATGCCTTCTATGCCCAGGAGATTGTTTGTTTTGGGAAGGAGCATGGAAAAGGTTGCTGAGTGCCCTTCAAATGGAGTTATTACAGAGCACCTCTGGCTCTCTGAATACAATTGGGAATATAATTACATTGGACCATTAGTGTGGAGAAGGCAAATCGAGTCAAGCAAAGAATCAGGCCCAAGTAATACCAGGGCCAGTCCTAGTAGAAATAAAAAAGGCTGCAGAGAAAGCATTCCTTATAGTTCCTTTCCCTGAACCCTCTGTCGTGGTTTTAAACTACTAACTAAGAAAATTATTTACTTCTTGCTGTGAGATATGGATTAGAATAAGAGCAAAACAGGCATACAACTTAAAAAGGAAAAAAAAGAAAGTTTATTGACAAACCACAATAATAAGAACACCAGAATAAACTTCCAGAAAAACCTTTCTATCTCCTATCCACTTACTATTCTCTTGTTCACATGACAACAGAGACAAAAACTCTGGAACTCTGATGGTTAAAACAGTCCCAATTCTTGCTAGTATGTTCACCAGTCTTTATAGAGAAACAGAAGTTTCTTCCTGTTAATTTATGGAGTTTCTCACAAGAAAACTATTTTTGTTATAGTTTTCTATTGCCTTAATGTTAGCTGCTCAGAGCTGCTATTATTAGAGTTCACTCCTCCCATTTTCACATCACTCTGAAGTAAGTATGGGCCATGTGTCTAGAGATAACATTTTTAAGGATAAGTTATTTAAAGGCAAAAAAAAGTCTTCTTCATCTGTTTCTGTGAGCTTCACTAGAAAACAGTTTTCTCATGGCCTCTCAGGGCTTCAAATCTCTCAACAGTTTTCTCATGGCCTCTCAAGGCTTTTAATCTCTTAGTACTTCACTATACTATAATTACTCTTTACTCAAATTTACACTTTGAACACTATTCCTCTCTAGATCCTATATCATGAATTAAAGGAGTTCTTTTCAGGACTTTATTGTCTATCTCTATAGTTTTAACAGGGAGATATTTCAGCTTAATTAAAGCATCTTCTTAATTCTCTACCTTTCCTGAAGCTTCTTTTCTTTCTTGTCACTGGTAGTTTATAAAGTCTCTTTTCATGTTGATCTCTCTCTCTCTCTCTCTCTCTCTGGATAAAAAGATTAATCCGCAAGTCTCATCTGGGTAATGAAAGAGTTAAAATCTTGCCCAGGCTTTTGTAGATGGTTTAGAGATCTCTGCCGAACAGGAGCTGGAGCCGTCTGCGATGGAAAGTTCCTCATGGCTGCTCTGGAGCGTGTGGTCGCTGCTCCAACCCGCTGCAAGTCCAGGGCTTCTCTCTTTCTTCACTTGGCAGTTTCTAGTGAATGTAGTTACAGCAAAACCTGCAGCCGAGCCAGAGATCGGCTCGGCCCGGGCCCGAGAAAAACCTTCCCCAGGCCCCCCCGCCCATCTCCCGGCCGGGAGAAGGGGCAGGCCCGGCCCCATCCCCGCCCGGCCGCATGGCCTGGGCAGGGACGGGAGGCCTGGAGCTCAGCCACCCTCCACAGCCAGAAAACAAAGAGAACCCAGAGAGCTCTGCTTTTACATTTTAAGGTAGGGTTCACAAGTTGATCCCACTTTTCAATGGCCTAAACTGCTGTCAATTCCCAGCAATGACCGATAATTGGTCAGGAGAAAAGACTCTAAGCACTTCCCAGCAACTCCAACTCCCTTAAAGGTAAAGTAACTCCATGACACCCTCTATTCCATATGCCCAAATTAAACAATCCTCTGATGAACAATTTGTAGATTGTATAAATAGATTAAAGGCACAGATTGAAAGACAAGTGTGGAATACCACCCTGCACTTGGACCTGCTATTGGAGTTGGCCCGAGCCAATGCCAACGAGGTCTGCCAAGCACCAATCAGAGTGCTGCCAAAGGACCCACCACCTACCTTGACAACCCTGATTGAGATGTGTACAGACGTGGTCACCACCCAAGTGCCAAAGACTGGGGACCCCAAGAAAACTCCAGGGAGGACTGTAGTACACAGTCTGTACCAACTCTGCCATCATCTGCCACAATGAGAGAACGGTTTACCTGTTACTGCCATGGACAGCCAAGGCATTTTGCAAAATTCTGTCTTGTGCCATACCCTAACAAGCCGGGGCAGGGAGACAGGGAAAAGGGAGGGGGACCTCAAAATCAAAAAAACTAATAGAACAGTGTGAACCTGCTCCGCACAAAGATACAAGTGGAGCAGGGGTCGCAGGGGGAGGGAGGACTGGACATGACAACACTACCAAATGTGACACTTCTCACCAAGATGACTTCTGCCACCAAAATAACACCAGGTGTAACAAAGTATGGCAACCTCAATTACCACTCAAACTGATTAACGTTAGAGATCAAATTTTCAGGTCCCACCACTGTACGGTTTTTGCTGTTGACCAGCTGAGTGAAAAATTGATTCCAGACCTGAACTGTAACTTCCTTGTCATTGGGGACACCAAAAACACACCCCTAGAGATTGAGATCTCTCCAGTCACCCTTTTCACCGACTTGGACGGACTCATCCTCCTGGCATGATGCATTCACCCACTATTTTAACCTGGCCAAGGGGCAAGTCATCGCCCAGGCCATCCCCATTCCATCAGGAATCCCAGTAGGTGATATTGCACCTTAAATCTACTGGGCTCAGGTAGTGGGTGAAAACAAGCCCATCATTTCATGTCACTTGAAAAAGGGCAGTGAAGGTATAGGAATGACAGGCATGATAGACACAGAAGCAGATGTGACTGTCATCTCTGAAAGAAGATGCAATGGGAACTGCAGCCTATGGTGAGCCACATCCAGGGCATAGGGGGTGCCCAGTTGGCCAAAATATCAAAGGAGCCCATACAAATTAGGGGACCCGATGGGCAAGTGGCATCTGTACACCCAATCATCTCTGATTTTCAGGTTCCTCTGTGAGGAAGAGTTGTCATATCACAATGGGGGATGTGCATCAAAATCCCAAAAACCCCTCAGGATTTTTGATTGCGGCCACTGTAAAGCTCCCTACCCAGAAACTTGATTGGACAACTGATTCACCAGTTTGGGTAGATCAGTGGCTGATCAGTAAAGAGAAATTAAAGGCACTCAGTCAGCTCGTGGAAGAGCAACTAGCTCAAGGAAACATCGAGCCAACTTTTAGCCCTTGGAACTCCCCAGTGTTTGTCATCAAAAAGTCAGGGAAAATGAAAAAGGGAAAATGGGAGAATGTCCACCAAGTTCTACCCCAGCTAACCCTGTTCCTTCACCTTAACCCTCTCACCCTAAGCAGGGAGGTTTCCCCCAGCATCCCTGCTTCTGCAGCACTGGCCACGCTGCAGGAGACTCTTCCCTAAAAACCACTACCTGAGTTCAAACTCACAAGTTTATTCATTTTGCAGCTTCATCTCCTACCCCTTCTCATACCCATTAAGCCTCAAGTGGATGTTTATTCATGACCTCAGAGAAATTAATAAAGTCATTGTAGACATGAGGTCTCTTCAACCAGGAATGCCTTCCCCTGCAATGCTCCCCCAAAATTGGGAATTGGCTGTAATTGACATCAAAGATTGCTTTTTCGAAATTCCCCTAGACCTTGCAGATGCCCCTAGGTTTGCTTTCTCGGTACCTGCCATCAACCAGGAAGCCCCAGTGAGAAGATTCACTGGAAATCTCTCCCTCAAGGGATGAAAAATTAATCTACAATCTGCCAGTGATATGTCACCTCATTGTTGTCCCCTGTGTGTGCCAAAGTGGGAGAAGCCATCATCCTGCATTTTATGGATAATGTGCTTGTGTGCACTCTCCATGACAAATTACTACAGTTCACACTTGACCGTGTAATCAAAGTTTTAACAACTGCAGAACTCACCCTCCAGGAGGAAGAAGTTCAAAGGATGCCTTCTTGGAACTACTTGGGTCTGGAAATCACTGCAAGGACCATCTTTCCTCAAAAACTGGCTTTTAACAGTGATCCCAAATCTTTAGCAGATCTGCACTCCCTGTGTGAGACTTTGAATTGGGTCGGGCTTTGGCTAGGCATTACTACTGATGTCCTAGCCCCTCCTTTAAATTTATTGAAAGTGGGAGAAGAGCTGAGTTCTCCAAGGACTCTGACTCCAGAGGCCAAGGCTGCTTTGGAGAAAGTAAGCAGCATGATGGAGAAGAGACAGGCACATAGATGCAATCCAGAGTTGCCTTTCAAATTTATTGAAATGGGGAAATTTCCCCACTTCCATGTGATTTTGATCTTTCAATGGGACCAGGACCAGAAGCACCCTCTTTTAATCATAGAGTGGGTCTTTCTCAGCCACCACCAGTCCAAGAACATTACACAGCCACAGGAATTGATGGCACAGCTGGTCAGGAAAGCCAGGATGAGATTGTGGGAACTGGCCAGTTCTGATTTTTCGTGCATACATTTGTCCATCAGCCTTTCTGAGGAAGAAATATCCTCAGTGAAGCTGACCAGGGAAATGTTTGAGCATCTCCTGAGGAATCAAGAGACACTGCAGATTGCTTTAGAAAATTTAACTGGGAAGATTTCGGTCCATGCTCCTGCTCACAAATTGTTTAATTCCAAATTTAAATTGGTACCGAAAGATAGAAAGAGTCAGAAGCCACTCAAGGCTTTGACTGTTTTTTCTGATGTGTCTGGGGCATCCCAAAGGTCAGTAATGACCTGGAAGGATCCTCAGACTCAGCAATGGGAGATGAATGTTGAGTATGTTGAGGGATCCCCTGAGATTGCTGAGTTGGCAGCAGTGGTTAGAGCATTTGAGAGGTTATCAGAAGTATTTAATCAGATCACTGATTCGGTTTATGTAGCAGGAGTAGTTTCTAGGGCAGAAAATGCAGTCCTCAAGGAGATCTCAAACAAGACATTGTTTGAGTTGCTCTCAAAATGAATTTATGCCATCTCCCATGGAGAACATCCATATTTTGTTACGCACATGAGGTCACACACATTGTTGTTGCCTGGCTTCATTGTGGAAGGGAATTGCCGAGCTGATTCCCTTGCTGCTGCCGCCATTGATCTGGCAAGGCTTCCTGACCTTTTCCAACAGGCGAAGCTGGGGCACCAAATGTTTCATCAGAATGTGCCTGATCTGATTCACCAGTTTCATCTGAAGCAAGATCAGCCCAAAGCCATTGTGGCCACGTGTCCCCACTGCCAACGCTCAGCCATACCATCACTGGGTGCTGGAGTCAATCCAAAAGGGCTTGGAAGCTGCGAGATGTGGCAAACTGATGTAACACACATCCCTGAATTTGGACAAATAAAATACATACATGTCTCCATCGATACCTTCTCTGGAGCAATCTTTGCCTCTGCCCTCACAGGAGAAAGAAGCGTGCATGCAACAAAACACCTCTTGCAAGCCTTTTCTGTGCTGGGGATCCCTAAAGAGATCAAAACAGGTAACGGCCCAGTGTACACTTCCAACTGTTTAATGAAATCCTGCAGGAATGGGGAATGAAGCACAAAATGGGCATCCCACACTCCCCCACAGGTCAAAAGGTGGTCGAGAGAGCCCACCAGTCAATCAAATGAGTCCTGAAACACCAATGGGAGAGCAGTGTAGGGCTAACATCACAGGGGAGATTATGTAAAGCTCTCTTCACCGTCAGTTTTTTAAACTGCTCTATGGAGGATCAGAACCCCACAGTGGTTAAGCATTTCTCCCCCCATGGCAACCACAGGATCAAAGAACATTCACCAGTGCTGGTGCAGGACCCTGAAAGTGGTAAAATTGAAGTGCCATACAAATTAGTGACATGGGGTCGCATATCAACACCCCAGGGCTTACAATGGATCCCACAGAGGTGGGTGAAGCTGTACATTGAAAAACATCCCACGAGACCCCCTGATATCTCGGTAGCAGAAGTTCAAGGAAGAGCCAGATATTTGGGTGGAGAAGGAAGTTCCCATTTTATCCTGATTTCCCCCTGTTGAATTTGTTCATTAATGAATTCATTTAATGTTCTTGCGCCTTGTTTAGCTGTATTTTAGGAAGAGACCATCCCCAACATGAATGACATTTCTGTGGATCATTTTCATCCTCCCTGTGCTGATGCCAGCCTCAGAGGCGTGGGTTGTCCTGCAGCCCAGAAAGAATGTCTGGGTTGCGCTGGCAGAGACCCTCAGACAGGACCACATCTGTCTGTCTACAGCAGAAGCAGAAAATACAATGTCAATATGCCTGGGGGGGATCCCAGCTGAGTTCAACGAACTCCCATTAAGTTTAAAAGCCCTATTTTATAAAATTAATTCCCATCCTCCCAGTACCAAAGTTGAGACCCTAAACAGACAGACTAGTTGGTTTTTTGAAGTTCTTTCCCCTGTTACTGACCCTTTTGCCCTCTGGCAAGGATGGACCCAAGACCTGCCAATCGCCTCAGCAGAACCACAAGAGTTTGAAGTCCTGGGTTCATCCCCTGCCACATATTGCATGTGTTTTGAGTTCAAACCTTACTACCCCGAAGGATACATGTTCATCCAGCAGCACAAAAAAGAATTCCCGGCTGCTTGCTGGCATCAATCCCTTGTTAAAATCAATACAGACTCTACCCCTTCAGGTGTCCCCTGTCCCTTGAGAAGGGCATGTTCCTTATCTGTGGTGATTGAGCTTGGCCTGGCATCTCCTCTCACCTGGTAGGAGGGCCATGTACGATTGGGCACCTTTCCTTGTTTACCCCCAGCAAAACCCATGTTGCAAATTGGCAAAACAAAATTGTGAATTTGACCCAAAAACAAAAACACAGTGTTGATGGATTGGACGAACACTGTGATGAAGAAATCATTCATTAGGCTAAAGGAAAAAGAGTCACAGTCTTGGTATTTTTGCCCTGGTTAGCTGCGGCCAAAGCTCTAGGGGAATTGGGCCACCTAGAATGCTGGGTGGTTAAACAAGTGAACCTGACTTCAACTGCCATCAGTTACCTCCTAGCAGATGCAGAAATAACCAGGAGAGCCACCCTTCAAAATCAGACAGCTATTGACTTTCTGTTGCTGCTGCATAATCATGACTGCTCAGAATCTGAAGGTCTCTGCTGTCTCAATTTGACTTCAAAATGAGAGAACATCCACACCACATTGAGCAAAATGCAAGGGAATATCAAACAAGAATCCAAAGACTGGCTCACTAACATCTTTTCAGGATGGGGAGTCTCCGGATGGCTCTCTTCCATTCTCCGGACTGTTATGGGGTTCTTTGAAATTATTGTTATTGTCCTGATATGTTCTCTGTGTTACAACATTGTTATCTTACCACTGCTACCCAGTTAACATAACCCTCACCCCAGATGAATGTTGTAGATCCCTAAGTTCCTCAGATCTCCGAACTCCCTCATCTTGGTTTGAAGATGTTGATCCAAACCCCCCTCCTTCTTTTTGAAAAAGTTAGAGGGATTTTTCCATGACTCTGCTGTTTGTCAGGGGGAGATTGGCATGCTTATAGATGAACATTTTTCCTCGGATGTCTGTGAGGGCATTAGTGCATATATGCCTTCCTCTGAATTTTTGGGTGATGTATATAAGAAGGGGAAGAAGTTACTGTGGAGCAGCAATTGGAGCCAGAGAAGAGAGGATTGAGAACATGTGAGAGGAGCAGCCCTGCAGGCACCCAGGTCAGTGGAGGAGGAGGAGGAGTGGGGGGAAGAACAGGAGGAGGAGGAGATGCTCCAGGTGCCAGAGACAAGATTCCCCTGCAGCTCACAGAAGATCCCAAGCCAGGGCAGGTGGATGCTCAAAGGAGGCTGTGACCCCACAGGAAGCCTGTGCTGGTGCAGGCTCCCAGAAGGAAGGAGAAGCAACATGTAGTGAACTTACTGCAGCCTCAATTTCCATCCCCCTGAGCTGCTGTGAGGGAAGGAGGCAGAGAAAGTGGGAGTAAAGTTAAGCCCAGGAAGAATAGAGAGGTGGAGAGTAGGTGTTTTCAAGATGAGGTTTTATTGCTCATTATCATAATCTAATTTAAATGGTAATAGATTAAATTAATTTCCCCAAGTGGAGCCTGCTTTGCCCATGACGGTAACTGGTGATTGATCTCTCCCTGTCTCTCTCAGTCCATGAGCCTTTCATTATGTTTCCCCTCCCCTGTCCAGCTGAGGAGGGGGAGTGATAAAATGTCTTTGGTGAGGACCTGACACTTCGCCTGAAAAGACTTAAGGGAAAAAATTCAAATATTTTAGCTTTGAATTTTTTGTTTTGTTATTATGTCTGGATCTCAATGCTTACATAATAGTGTTATTGATGAAAGGACTACAGACATATAAAAAGGTAACGCAAATTAAATGCTAAGTAGTGAATTAAAGAAGGGTAGAAATTAAAGCTCATCTTAAAGCCAGTGCAAGCTTTGGTCCTAAAATCTATCATGGTGATGGGAAAAAAAGAAAGAAGCTACTACAGTTTGAAAATAATAGCATTTTGTTCATTAAAAATATAATGTATTTACAGCTTTCTATTTTTTTAACCATTCGAGATGATATTGATATACTCTTTTTTTTTTTTTTTCTTTTTTTTTTATTCAAGGCTGTAGTTGCAAAAATTATTTACAACCTCTGAACTAGGAAGACATTAAGTGTTTGTTTAGGAAGTGCTATTTTGCAGAAGAGAAACCGAGTCTTGGGTCAAATAAACAATTTTATAAATTACTTGGAGAAAATCCATGTCAGAATTGAGACCTGAAATTCTTCCTCAACTGTGTCCATTGCCTTAACTAAAAAGAGACCTTTTCCTCCTGTCCTTATCCTCCATGCTTCTAGGATTGTGAATAACTAAGAAACATAACAGAATTAACTAGTAAGTTAAAAATACTGAACATTATTTGTTACAGTATCTCTAATCATGTAGATTAGATTTCTGCCTGTTTTTTTGCTTGCTCTCCATTCATCTGAGACACATTACGAGTATTACTTTCCTTAAGGTTTTGAGGATCTCTCTGTTTCTGTATTTTAATAACCTTTCTCCCCATAGTAAGTTCAAATATGTTTGGGGAGGTTAAGTTTTCTGAAGTATAAAGCAGAGCATAATCCTTAAGTCTTTACTGAGTTTACATGCAAGTAAGATTACTTTTAATTTCAGTGGGATTTTTGCTTGATTAATGACTAGAGATTTCAGGATTCCATGGCCTTAGCCTCAGAAAATATTGAATAAAAACAATTACATTAGAAATAAAGCTTGCAGGTAGCAAACTATCACAAGCATTAATAAATTACAGAATTGGAGTGAAGCATTTGAATAGATCAGAGGACACCTAAATAGGATCAGGTGAGGCTGCAATTGTTTTGATGGTCTTCTGGTACAAATGATAAATTTTACAAAAACTCTTTCGCCTGAAGCATCACTGGACATGAAAATTTACCACTGAAGGGTGGTAGTATTTTTTTGCTTGTAAAATATCTTTCTTGCATATTTACTGTAATGTAAAAAATAAAAATGTTTCCATGGTTTCCCTGCTAAAGTAAAAAATGCAAGGGTTATTTAATTATTGGAGAATTCTATTGCAGAAAAAGTCTAGAAGCTATGTCCCAGAAGAGACTTTAAAAAAAAAATTGTGATTTTCCTTGTTGTATAATGGAGAATCTTCAAAATACTAACATATTAACATAATACTAACATAAACACAAGGAAACATAAGAAAAGGCTGATATTTTGTATTGTGTTGAAAAACCACTACAGGGGAAATAAACATGGAGGAAATTCTTGGTTAACTGTTCCAGTGTGTGCATACTGCACCCACAGTACCTTTTATCTAAACTCTATTTGTCCTCTGCAAGAACTTGTTATCCAAATGATGGACCTGTATAGGTCAGTGGGGGGATTTCATGGAACATGGAACATGAAACATGTACAGCTTGGGCTGTGTAATGCTGATTAAATCTGTGTTGGAGTCTCATTTCTTCCTTCAGTGTGTATTACTTTCATCTATCATCACATACCTTAAATCAGCACAGAATTAATGCAGTAAAGGACCTGAGGCAAAGATCAAGCCTTCCCAATGCTTTAAGCACAGGAATCATCCCTTTGAATGCTGCATGCCAGCCAATACTTTAGCTCAGATACAAGACAGTGGCTGATGAGAGCTTGCAGAGGCACTCATCTCTGAATCAGGTCCTCTGCTACCGGCAACAAAAACTGAGAAAAGAGGAGTGGGGTTTGGTTTCAGTTGTGTGCATAGATATATCAGTAATTCCATCTAATTTAGAGAAGTCACTCCAGATTTACACCAGTGCTACTGAAAATCAAAATCTGGCCCATTGTCTTAGCAAAATACACCAAGTCAATATCAGTTCATTACAGAGAGGCAGAGAGAAAGGGAATGAGAGAGAAAACAAGGATTTCGTTAGCAATGCATTCTGTAGTATAAAAGATAAAAAGGAATATCCAATTAACACACCACTGTAATTGCTTGCAGACATTCTTTTTTATTTAAAGATGAAATAGCTAAGAGTTCTAATCAAAACTGGGGTCACAGCCTACATATTAAATGAAAGAAATTGATTGGGCTTTATTACACCCTGACTACTGCAAATGTGCCTCAATCACTGATTGCTATAAATTTATTCTTATAAACTACTAATTGCCCAAGTCATAATGGTAACAATGGTATAATGAAATTATCTTGATCAAGCTGATGCACAAATTTTGCTTGACAACATGAGCAGTGTGAGAAAAAAGGAAAGAAGACATGCATACAAATACATAATGTTTCATTAAAATTAAAACCAATGTTAAAACAACTGTTCTCTGAAGTATACAAAGTTCTGTATTAGAAGGGCTTCCTTTAGAAAAATCATTTAAGAAGACAGGCATTTACATTTATAATAAAATGATCTTGCATATTTTATTTGTCTTGAAAATTAATGACTTACTTAATCACATTTGATCAAAGGAGATAAGTTGATGTAGTCATGTGTTTCTGATTGCATTAAGCCTGATCCAGAGTGGCATGATGGATATTTAATAGTCTTGCTGTCCCTCTATATCTTGTCACCATTTCTTGATATGCATGGATACTGTAGAGTACACCACAGCACAAAACTGTACTTTTAATAGAACCAGGCTAAGGTTAGAAAAAAGGAAACTCTGTTGGATCTTATATGGTGAAGCTTTTAGAAGTAGGTTTTCCACCACAAAAATACATTTCTTTAAAAGACAAACATCTCGGGTAACTCCATATATAGATACACAGCTTGAAGCATTTCCTCCTTTTAAAAGTGCATTTTACTTCTATGCTGCCTCTATTAAAAGATATTGCTATAATAGGTTTCAAGGACTAGGCAGAGTGAAAGTATGTAGAATCAAAGATAGCCATCCAGAAAATGTAGGAAATTTCTAGAAGCTGGAATGCAGAGGATTGTATTAAATGCATAAATGGGTGCTATTTATATTGTGCTAATAGCTGTTTCTACAAGTGTCAGCTGAGCCATTGATAGGGAATATTGGTATGTATGAGAAATTATTTCTGAGTAGTTCAAATCTAGTTCCAACTCTTTCCAAATTAATCTCACCAAAAATTTATTTAAATTGATGCCTAATTCTTTCTCACCAGAGTATTTCTTCATTATCAAGCTGTTCCCTTTTTTTATGAGCATGTCTTGCTTCCCTCTCTCAAAGCAGAGGTCCAAACTTTTATACAGGGGTACAGTATTTTCATTCTTCAGAATGAATTGCTTCTAAAATTACTATAGTTGAGGCGATCCTACAGGAACATAAAACACTCAGAGACAACCAAGCTGGAAGGGCTTCAGAAGGCCCTTTAGCTTAGCTGGCTTGCCCCACGCAACTTGGGCTGCCCCACATTTTAAGTTTCCAGCTACTGCAGTCTCTGTTTGTCCTGTTGCCAGAAAGCTTTTCACCAGTGGCTAATCTAAACCCTTTTTGCTGAAATTTATACTTAGTGACACTTGTTTCATATGTAAGAACCATGGAAAATGGTTTAGCCCTCTAGTCTATGCAATATTTTTAGATATGGGAAATTTTGACTCTGCCTATTCCCTCCTCTTTACACATTCCACTCTTCCCACTTCCATACTATTGGTCTTTAAGCCCTAATATGATAAGAGCTGGTTTGAAAAGAAATATATCTGTATTTGGGGAAACATTCATGTTTAAGACAGAAATATCAAAGCTTCAGCCTTTCAGGAATAAATTATCTTCAGGAGAGCACACCTACAGCACCCAGTAGGGCAAGGGGAGGGGAGTAACCCAGGCACAGCCATTTCTCACCTCTATATTCATAATCTGTGGCACTTGTTCTATTTTAATTAAGTGTGTTAGTAAGGAATCAGACTTTTTTGAGATGTGTATGTGTGTTTAGTGAAGTATTGGGATTCTGCTGTGGTGTTAGTAGAGTTGCAAACAGGGTTTGTTTTTTTTAGATTGCATAATTATTGTTATTGTTATTGTTATTGTTATTGTTATTGTTATTGTTATTGTTATTATTTTTATTTAGAATTAATTTCAGTTAGCATTTTCTTCAACACTGTTAGATGCTCTGAAAAAAAAACCAAAACAAATAATATTTTTCACACCGGGAAACATTTATTTTTTATTATATTTTATTTTACCTCCAGTGAAGTTTTCCTTATGTTTTTGACTTTAGTTGCTGTTTTTGGGTGGACTTGCCCTATGACTTGCTAGATTTTGAAAAGGTCTGTGGGCAAGTTTCTACAAGTGGGCGTGTTTATTTAGATTTAGAATATATATGAAATAGAAACTGTCCTGGACAGGACGGGACTAAAAAACAAATCCCCAAAAATGTGTCAGAGAACAAGAAATAGTGTACCAATATTTACAAGAGAATGGTGCAGTTTTTAATCTATTATCTATGGTGAAAGAGTTCCTTAACATTATTAATGTAGTCAGTAAATGGTACCTAGAATGCTATTTTGTACTATATCCCTATTATTTCTGGAATTTGTACAACAAGAATGCGTAAGTAAAATTTTCAAAATGGCCTGTTCACATAATGCTGGAACACTTGTTGTCCATCTTACTCATCCATTCCTTTATTCATCTATCTCTGTATCTATCGTGAAATGACAATCCTAACTTACTTTAAACTCTCCAAAGGTATATTCTTAAATTTTAATGTTGGAAAAGCTTCGTGATGACTGGTACTTTGCCTTAATGTGGTATAGCTTCTGACAGCTGACTCTATACAAAAAGCAAAGGATGACTGCATTACTGTCACTTTCTGTCACATTCTAGTTCCCAAACTCTTGCAGGGATGATGACAGTGAACCAAACAAGAGTGACAAAGGGAGTCAAAGCTGTGATTTTGAATAAGGAAGAGTGGACACTTGAATTGCATTTTGTTTGTGTCATTCATTCTGTTCTACTTGTGGACTTACTGGCACAGTGCTTGCTTCCTTTTTAAAATTATTTGCTCTTTGGGACTTTCATCTGCTTTTGGAATTCTCAAAACCCATAAAAATAACACTTAACAAGCCCAGAGTAGGTCAGTGTATGAACAGAAAAATAGCTGTATCTGTGGAATGTACTTGAAGGAGAAGGCAAACTCAGGGGCATGATGCCCACTCAAATTGTCTGGAAAGCAGCTTGCACTTGTAGATGCAATGGAAGTGTGACCATATTTTCAAGACAAAAAATGTGGATTACACTTATTAAATTAACCCCTTTTGGGTTTTTTTCCCAAAACAAATTTCTGTATCTCCATTTATCCAAAGACGGTTTGCTGGATGAGTTTCTAAATATAAAAGGCCGTAACTTCTGCATGTTAGATTAAAAAATTGCTGCAAGTGCCATTTAAACACAGCACCACTATCCAAGCTTTCCCACTGTACGATAACAAAGTTGCTGAGCAAAGGCACAGAATCCTTCTCATAGGGACAGGTCTATTTACCTGGAGTCTTTTCTGGGGGTCTTGTGAGGAGCTGGAGTGGGAGGGGAATTGGTCCAGGACAGCCTCAGCCTTATCACTCCTCCTCCCTGGAGAGCAGCTCCCTGGCTGAATTTCATGCATCCTGTGATAACCCAGGAGCAGGAGGGTCACAGACTTCTGTGGACTTTTCCAGGATTTTTCCTTCCAGTACTGGAAGGGAGCCAACAGATATGAAGGAAAAAGACTATTTACAAGAGCATGTAGTGACAGGACATTTCTGATATGATGGCTTCAAACTGAAAGAGAGAAGGTTTAGATTTGATATTAGGAAAATAAATCTTTATTAGGGTGGTGAGACACTGGAAGAGGTTGCCCCAGAGAAGCTGTGGGTGCCTCAACCCTGGAAGTGTTCAAGGCCAGGCTGGATGCAGCTCTGAGGAACCTGGTTTGGTGAAAGGTGTCCCTACCCATGGCAGAGACTTAGAACTGGATGATCTTTAATGTCCCTACTAGACCAGACCATTCTATGATTCTATGAAACAATCTGGTTTTACTTACTAGTTTTTTGTATTGAAGCTTAATAGTGTGACACTGCCTGAGTTTGAAACTAACTGCAAATTTCTCTAAGTGCCAGTAATGGCCAAGATGAAGGCTGGACCAGAGACTGTTGCCTGTATCCAGGTGACAGAAGTCCAAAGGATGCAGTCAACGTCTCTTGCCTGATTGCATTTCCCTGCTTTCTGCAGTGGCCTCTACTCCCTAACCTTTCCACCAGATCTCGACTTCACAGTTATGATGATGAGGCTGAGTAGGTGATAATCACACACACATACACACACACACACACACACACACACACGCACACACACACATATATATATGTTTTGTTGACTGGGGTTCTAAACAATTTATTCTGTGCTCTAATAAGAAAGGGAGGTTTCTGCAAGTGACAGACAATGAACTCAAGTTCTAACATAGTTCTATGCATAGTGTTAACCATTTTTATGGAGAGATAAGCCAGGAGGGACCAAGTGGGAGTGAAAATAAATCAGTGGGCTAATTCTGTGACTAGTAATAGGAAAGAAAAACTGTTTTGATAGTGCTTATCTACATTATCCACACTAAGGCAGCATTATTACTTCAGTACTCTATCAAATGTTAGTGAGTGTTGTTACCTGCAGCTGATTTACTATCTATGAGAATATGGCTCTACTAAATCCGCTCTATATTTTGTATTTTGTGTCATTGTACTTCAAAAAGGAGACTCCATGTTTCCTGAATGTTCACTGCTTCCATCAGCTGAAATGTGCTGCAGCAGTCATGGGAGAGAATGCTGTGACAGATTGCAAAACAGTGTTGTTTATGTTACAAGTTCTATTAGGAATGAGCTGTTTTAGAAATCGTATCAACCATGGTATTTCAAATTCTGGGAAATTATTTTCAAAGGGCCTTGTTCTGGGAGGTAATGGACAATTTGTTTAGTTTGCTGAGTTTTGAACTAGAGAGAATTTTATAATGTTTAAAGTGGAGCCTAGGTGAACCACAAATCTGATCCAGCTTGCTGGTGGAGTAAGACAGGCCTTTACTGGGAATATTCCTTGTTATTTATTTTAGGAAACTACTGGCTTTTTCTCAGCAAGGTAGATTCAGAGTGTTGTTTTGTATTCCTAGGAAGGATACTTAGACTGCTGATAGAGTTCCATGGAAACCTTGCACATTGTTGCTCGATCTTGGTCTTCTAGGGGCCGAGTTCTTCTGGGATACTCCCTCACAGGGAGTTTTGTGTATCTTAGTTCTGTGTCAGGTGGGACACTCCAAAGGCTTGTTGGGCTCTTGTTTCTTGTGTTTATTAATATATTATCAAAAGACTTGGCAGGTCTTCCCCAGACTTTCTGCTCAAGTTCAGCCCACCATTGCCTGGCTCAAATTAGCTCAAATGGCAAAAAATGGCCTCAAAATACACAGCTCTTTTACCTTTATACTTATTTTCATCCAATTAACAATAGACATGTAAGTTATTTTTCTTAGTGACCCAATGACCTAACACATGTGTGCTGCACTGCAGCATTCTCTATCCAATCACTTACTATTACCCAAAAACCTCTAGAAGAAGAAGATGAGGAAGAAAGAAGGACAAGAGACAACAGCCTAAATCCTCCATCTTGTCTTCTGTTCTCTAAACTAGTTTAAACTCTAACTTCTTCACCAAGTGACTTAAGAAAACTCTACTCTACACCCACACACTTTTAGTTTTTCTATTTAACAGTTGTTTTCATGGTGTTATATGAAATTCAGTGTTTTCTTGGATGTCAGAGCCAGGTTTCAGAGAAAAGGGCACACACACTGTGCCTCAGACTCCATGAGACACTCCTCAGACACATGAAGAACTTTCCCTTCCCTTCCCTTCCCTTCCCTTCCCTTCCCTTCCCTTCCCTTCCCTTCCCTTCCCTTCCCTTCCCTTCCCTTCCCTTCCCTTCCCTTCCCTTCCCTTCCCTTCCCTTCCCTTCCCTTCCCTTCCCTTCCCTTCCCTTCCCTTCCCTTCCCTTCCCTTCCCTTCCCTTCCCTTCCCTTCCCTTCCCTTCCCTTCCCTTCCCTTCCCTTCCCTTCCCTTCCCTTCCCTTCCCTTCCCTTCCCTTCCCTTCCCTTCCCTTCCCTTCCCTTCCCTTCCCTTCCCTTCCCTTCCCTTCCCTTCCCTTCCCTTCCCTTCCCTTCCCTTCCCTTCCCTTCCCTTCCCTTCCCTTCCCTTCCCTTCCCTTCCCTTCCCTTCCCTTCCCTTCCCTTCCCTTCCCTTCCCTTCCCTTCCCTTCCCTTCCCCTGACAGCATACAGGAGAAACTTAATCCATCTTCCTTAACCTTTACTTAGGCTTCTCTGTAACAACAGAAGCCTATGTGTTATGAGTGATTACTTTGTTTTATATTACTTTCTTTAACTATTGTAGTTACAGAAAACCTGTCCAGAAAACCCATGGTTTAAACTCATGTGGAATTAGATATTATGGTAGTTTAGATTTGCCAATTTCCCAGCCAATACACAAAATAAATGTGGTTTTAAAGCATTAGCTAAAAAATCTCTAGAAAACTTACTCATTTCTTGCTGTGAGATATCAATTAGAAGAAGGGCAAAACAGGCTTAAAACTAAAAAGGAATAAATAAAGTTTATTAATAAAACTGCAAGAATAAGAAACCAGAATAAAACCTCCAGAAACCCTTTTTCTCCACCACCCAGCCATTCCCTTGTTTACATGACAACATAGAGACAAAAAAACCCTGGTGGTTAAAACAGTCCCAACTTGGCTATAGTCTTTTCATCAGTCTTTGTAGAGAAAAAGAAGTTAACTTTTGTCAGTCTATGGAGAGTTTTTCACAAGAAAAACATTTTCCCATGGCTTTCTTTTTCTCTGATGCCAGCCACCTGGAAAACTCTGCCATCAGTCCTTTCCTCCCATTTCACACCACTTTGAGGTGTGCTTGTGGGTCATGAGTCAAAAAGGGGTGTCATTTTAAGGATAAGCAGAAATTCACAATCTCCATTCCCCCCAGACCCACAGAACTCTGGCCAGCCCCGCTCTCCCCACAGTCTTCTCCAGCCTGGGGGGGAAGGAGGCTGAACTGGAGCTCTGTTACCTCTCCAAAGCTGGAAACCAAAGAGTGCAAGAAATTCCTAGGCTTAGGTTTTAAGGTGGTGTTCACAGGTTGATCTCACTTTTCAATGGTCAAAACTACTGTCAGTTCTCAGAAATGGCCAGTTATTGGCCAAGAGAAAAACTCCCATCAGCCTCCAGCAGTTTTAACTTCCTTAGGGGTTTCCCTTTGTTTCTTAAATGTTAATCCATCACAAATATGTTCTCAGTGTTTTATGAATCAGTCATGTGTTTTTAAGTTAGAGTTATGACAAAGCTTTGTGATACAGTTTTTAAAATCAGACCATTAACTGTAGGAAACTATATAAGGTGTGCCATGGATATTATTTCAAAGACACATACTCTCACTTTTAAACTTTATTCACACTAAAACCAGGTCCTTCTAGACGCAAAACAAGAGCATGGTTGAAGGTCACTAGTAATTAACTCCTAGATGTAAGTCACTGGCATTAGAAGGGTATTCTTCACTTGTTTTGTGATGCAGAACAAATGCTTCATTAATGAGAAACCTACCAACCTGAGACTGAAAACTAATAAAATCAAGTGCTATGGTTTGACATTGCTAGGGATAACTCTTAATACATATATTTCTTCATGCAATTTTCAGCATAAGTTTTGCATTTTTTTCTTCATTTGGAGGATTTTAGAAGACTTAATAACCCAGCTCTAGTGAGAAGATAAAAGGGCCAAAGCTTTCTTTCCATAAACAAGAGAAGACGGGATGAAGTTTTTTCTACAAAACATCTAGATTTTCATTTCTCACACAAATTTTGGCCATTATAATCTCTTCAATACTGTGGGAGGGGAAAAAAGACATTTATAAAATGTCATATTGAGCTATGAAAATGCTGGTTACATTTTTTTGCTGTAGTGAAAAATCTCCATGTACTACAGTTCTGAATATTTTGTTTTCTTCTGAAGGGAAAGATGAAAAAATGAGTATGAGGCATAACCCTCTTCCTCATAATAGAGTAGAATTTGAGAAGCAGTCACTTGAGGAAATCAGCTCCTTGGTCACCTTGCTATGGTGCTCTGAACATATGGGATTTAAGAGTGTGATGAAAAATCTTGTTGGGTTTTGTGGGTTTTTGGTATTAATCCTTACTTTGAACCCTGAGATTTTTCTAAGGCAGGTGATTTTATTGATCAGATCCTGTGATTTCACTGTGTTTTATAATCTTAGCATGCACCACAGGTTTAAAGAAAAAAAGAACGTAGAGAGTAAGGGGAAGAGTCTAAATACTCTTCACTTGGAAAATTCTTAACATTGCTTTTTAAACTCTGTAAAAATCAGGTTATAAATATCTGGACCTCAAAGACTTGTTTTTGTTGCTATTGATTTTTTAAAATAAATTGTTGATAACTATGGCACTTTAAAAGTAAAATTTTCCCAGCTGCACTACTAGCATTGGGAGAAAAATGCAGACACAGAACAGAAAGTTCAGCTATCATAAACAGGTGATAGAATAGGCCACTACAGAATCACATTATATTTTATAGGTTGCCACTTTGCCATTTTGATTACTCTCCTTTGACTATGTTACCATCAAAGTATATCACCACAGCATAGACCCTTGATGTTACAATCTGACTAATTTCTGTGTTCCTTTACCATACTTCAAGTACTTTCAAAGAACAGATTGTTATGGCTGTCACCATCACATTGTTTTCCACTTTTTCCTGGCTAGAACAGTGTCAGAAATAGATCAAATTTTATAGGTAAATGCATGGTTAAGTTACTTTATAAAATAAATATTCAAACTTCTATTCTGTTTCAACTGTCTGAATGTTTCTTTTGGTATTTGTCACCTGAGTTTAAAAGATTTTAAACTCTAATATATAAGCAGAATCTTACAGCAGTTTCTAAGATTCAATTTTTAAAAATATATTTGATCAGGAAGAAAAAAAATTTGGATAGACAGTGCCAGTAATTTTCTTTGCAAAGATTTTTGTTGTATTATACAGGCAACTGTTGAAAAATAATAAATTAAAGGCAGAGCCAACCCAGGCTTCAAGGGTTTGGTTTTTTAAAAATTCACATGGTGCGTGCTGTGCAGGGCCAGGAATTGTACTCTGATGATCCTTAGGATCCCTTCCAATTCAGGACATTTTATGTTTCTGTGGTCAGGGTAAAATTTATTTAAAATTGTAGCAGGTATCTTTCCAACTCACCTGACTGCTGCTCTGTCCTTTCTCAGGAAAAGGTGAAATCACTCTTAAAGGGAAAATTTCGGTTGGCTCAGAATCTAGAGCTGTGATCTTCACTGTTTGTTCAGTTACCTCTCTGCAGAACAAAATACTTATCTTAAAGGAGAGAGAGGAGCTTCTTCTCCCTTGTGAAGACTTTTAAAAAGTAGTGGAGGAATTCTTTTAGACCTGATAGGACGTCTGAAAATTTCTTTATGTAATAGATGGGATGGATAACCTTTAAATGAAGTTTCAGACTTGTGAATTCCTAGAAACAATTAAAGAGAACTCTGAAACACTAGAACAAATTGCTGTAAAAACTAGAAGAAAGGGTACTGGTTATAAAAGTTTGGGCAGGTGCTTCTTATAGAAGCTCACTGCAAGGAAGATAAGGGAAGAAGCAGAGTGAAAAGTATATGACAAACACTAGAAGTGCACTTTCAGTTTTGCCAAATATGTGGCAGCATACACTTATAAGAAATGTGGGAGAAGAGAACCAGAGCATTATATGACAAAAGGGAATGAAACAGGAGAAAGGCTCCTTGATACAGAAGGGCCAAAAGGGAAGATTTGTTAATTTTTTTGCTGTATGCTGTAAATTGTAACAGCATTGATACCAGGATTATTCCTAATGATCATTCTGTTTTGCTGTCATGGTGTCTAGCAACTTTGGTATGTCCCATATTGTACTGAAATGGTTTCTCCCTGTTACTCCCTCCCCAGGTCTGTGGTGTGTTGCTTCCTTCCCCCTCACCCCTGCCCTTCAGTTTCACCCCATTGGCTGTAATTTTACTCTCCTCCGCCCCCTTTCCCTCAGTGTAAAACTCCCCACCACTTCCCGCTCACCCTCTTTTGTCCCTAGAGTCATTCTGGAATAAAATGGGACACTGTTCCAGGAGAAAAAAGCCTCCTTTGTCTTTTACCTTTGTCTTTGCTGTACTTCTCGCACCCTGGGTGGATTGGAGCTAGTTGGTGATTTCCCGGGGCTGGAAGCTAAGGGATTTCAGCAGTTTGGTGTCAACATGGGAACCTATCTCATGGACAGAGATCCCACGAGCAGCTGGAAATTGACTTGTGGATTGAACAAGCTTGGGATTGTCAGCTACTTTGTAGCAGCGAATTGCTTTTTGTGTGACTGCGGCTATCAGGGCGGGACCAAAAGCCTTCTTCAGCCCAGGAAGGTCAGTCTCAGAACATCGTGGACTTCCTACATAGCCCTGAGCCAGCTGAGGACCCAGAAGGGGGTAAGTGTGTTCAGTGCACGAGTGGCCACAGAGTGCGTTTGCCGAAAAGCTGTGCGGGACCACAGCCATTGGGTTTTTTTTTTTGGCTTGCGGTTTCTCAGTGCCGCAGCATGGTGAGAGCAGTGCATGCTAGTTCACGGTGTGTAGGTGGTGCAGCACATGGGCAGGCGCTGCGTGGGGTGGTGACCCGCCGTGCAGTGTGGCTCGGAGCTCAGCGGCCACCATGTGGGCGGCCCAGGAGCCACGTTTCTCAATTCGGCTGCTGAGAGTGTTTTTTGGTGGCATGCAGTTTCTCAGCGCCACAAGCAGTGCCACGTGGTTTTTGGCGGCTTCACTTGGTGCAGGGGATGGCAGCAGTGCTCCTGCATGGCACTGGGCCACATGGTTTTTGGCAGCTTGGCTCAGCATGGGAGAGGGGAGAGCAGCGCTGCTCCTGCTGTTTAAAAAAGCCACAGGTTCCCTGGCAGGCAGTTTCGTCTCTTACGCCGGTGTATGGAGGAGAGAGGAACTGAGACAAGCCTCCCAGGGCTGGTTGTGTTGTTTTTGCAGTGAAAGAAAGTAGACTAGGTTGTGCAGACAGCTTTTAACATTGAAATAGGCTTACGGCTATCTGTACACGAAAGGAGTTTAAATTCCCAAGTTTGGGAAATTTTAAATGGTACAAATGTTAATATTTCTAGAACTCAGTTGAAACAGTTTGTCTGTTGGCTATCTCAGCACTTTGCCCAGCTCACCTTGCTAGATGTGGATTCTGTCTCTCCTGGGACAGAATTAGAAACTTGTTAACCCTTAAAGTGGAACAAGGAAACAAAGTTGCTTTAAAGTTTCTCCTGTTGTTCCTTTTAATTGGGAAAGAGCTGGTTAATACGGAAGTGAAGAGACAGTCACAGCAGTTTCCCCTGGTTTACCCTACACCTTCTCCCAAACCCTCTGCTCCTGAGCTGAAGGGGATACATGGAGCAGCCTGAGATACTCGGGACACCTGGCTCAGCAGTTGCTCTCCTGGCTCCCTGCCTACCTTTCAGCCCCCTGTCTCTCATGGTTGTGTGTCGTTCCAATTGGAAACGGCTAGAAAGAACGACACTGGACTCTCAGGGGAGTCTCAACAGGAGAATTCCTCAGTTTATTGCTTCAGCCCTGTCTTATAGACAGATACGTGGAAAGTACAGAAAAGAAACTCTTATTGGTTAACAAAGTGCTACATTACCATCATTGGTCAGGGGCACTCTGCCCCCCTGACCCTCTCCTGCAAGGTAAACACAAGGAACAGACAAACAGCACCTGGCAGTTGTTTTCTGTCTCTGAGGATTGTTTTGAAATCCTCCTTTGAATTCCCAGGCTAGCTTCTCAGGCAGGACTGAGAGGCTATGGGCCTGCAGTCTCTGCAGCTCTCTGCAGCCTGTTCTAAAGCTAGCATCCATAACTCACCCTTTTCTGTTAGAAAAAAATAAAAGAGGCAGTGTTTATTACATCTTACTGGGCCCTTGTAGGATAGAGAACAAACACAGCTCAAGAGGTTTCTTTACTAGAGCTTTGAATGGATGCTGATCTAGAATTAATTTAGGATTTTGGCTTATGTTTTGGTATTTAAGATTTGTTCTCCTTGCAAGGACTTGATGGTTGAGTCTAATATTTCTAATTCAGTGAATTAATACACACACTATACAAAACACTATATACAACATTGTTAGTCTGTTCGAATTGACAGTCTAACATGTCAATAGAGTAGTTTGAAAGAACACCAAAGTGATAAAAACAATGCACAATGCAATTTATGCTGCTTTGATCCCCTCTTCTTATCCCGCTTTTTTTTTTTTTTTTTTTTTTTTCAAATATAATTGAGGGGTTTTTGAGGGATTTATAAAGTTTACATGGTTGCTGTTGTTGTTCGTCGGGTTTGAACAGTAGTTCATGAATTTCAGGAAGGTTCAGGGAACTCAAAGTTACCATCTCCTCGCGGCTGGTTGTCAGTTCTGACAACACAAGACTTAAAAGGTACAAAGTGAGTAAATTTGGGTCCCGCAGGGGTTGCAGGACTTTGGCGCGGCTCAGGCCGCTGGAGCTGATGGACTTGTTGAGGTCAGGTTGGTGCGGAAGGTCTCGGCGGTGTGGCCTGCCGCTGTCTTTCTCTCCCCCCGCCACCTTTATGGGTGCGGGGGGGCCGCTGCTAGAGTTCAGATCGGGAGCGCAGCACGGCAAGCGCTCTCTCTCCCTCCTGCGCCTCCCCGCTGGAGCGCGGGGGGAGCGTGAGGGCGAGCCGTCCTGCGCACGCGCGGGGCGAGCGAGGCCGCCGGCCCCCCCCCCGCGCTTTCTCGCCGGTGCTTCGGACGCGCGGGGGGGGCGATGCTTGCCATGGGCCTGGCCCCGGCTTCTGATCTGGGCTTGAGCTCGGGTTTCTTGGGGTTCTCGCGGCCGGCCGGCGGCCGGCCAGTGGCGGCGGGCAGGCGCAGGGGGAGCGAGGTTGTTGCTCTCCTTCCCCCCGCCGCTTCTCTGCCGGGGGGAGCCGTGCGCCCTGCCGCGTTGGTACACGGGGGGTCTGTTCGGCCGGGCCCCCCGGTGGTGGCGGCCCGCGGCATTCTGGACCCGCGCTCAGACTCCTCGGCGGGGCCCCGCGCGCCGGGCCCTGGGGGTGCTGAAGAGAGGCCCCTCTGCTGGCAAAACCTGCGCGCCGAGCTCCGTGGATGGCGGCCGCTGAAACCTCTCTGGAGAGGGAGATCTCTGGGCCGCAGATTGCTCTCGCTCGCCGCCAAAGTCCTCCGAGGGTCTGGGCAGAGTTTAAAGAGTACTACGTAGCTCACTCACAGTTTCATCTCCCGGTCTCTTATCTTGTACAAAGGAGGCACCCCCGGCATCTAAGTTTTTCATCCCGGTTTCACTGTCCTCAGACTGGCTCTGTTTCAGCGCTTTAAAAAGCACCCCCCAGGTGGCTGCCAGGCTACACACGCTGATATCTCTGTTAATGAATTCTGACCATAAATGGTTCTCTATCGACAGCCAAAGTTCGAGATCAAAGGCATTGTCCATAGTTATATCAAAACCTTGCTCTTTCACCCACTGAAATAAAGCATGCATGGCATCTTCAGAAACACCGAGTCCCATGCGGGGCAGGGCATCCTGCCATGCAAGGTAGGCAAGCTGTTCATCAGCTGAAGTACAGTTCCCCATTATGAGGACTTTATCTTGGCGGCTCCGCGAATGCAATTATGCACATGCTATCGGCTCAGACCCGGGAATTTGAGCTCTGCTTCGCCAAGACAGGCCGTTCCAAGCCCGCTCACCGGCAGGGCTCCACTATCCCGTTGGTTTCCAGAACCATCTTCCTCTAGGAAAGCCCGGGAGAATTCCACTTACCCCTCTAGGGGGAAGGGCTGGCTTTTTCCCGCTCGCTGCTTACCCTCAGGGGATTAGCAGAAGTCACGTCGGTTGCTTTCTGACCTCGGGGGTCAGCTGCAGTTTACGTCGGGTTACCGGACCTCAGGGGTCGGTTCAACATCACGTCGGGGTCACCAGATGTTGTTCCGATTGGGAACGGCTAGAAAGAACGACACTGGACTCTCAGGGGAGTCTCAACAGGAGAATTCCTCAGTTTATTGCTTCAGCCCTGTCTTATAGACAGATATGTGGAAAGTACAGAAAAGAAACTCTTATTGGTTAGCAAAGTGCTACATTACCATCATTGGTCATGGGCACTCTGCCCCCCTGACCCTCTCCTGCAAGGTAAACACAAGGAACAGACAAACAGCACCTGGCAGTTGTTTTCTGTCTCTGAGGATTGTTTTGAAATCCTCCTTTGAATTCCCAGGCTAGCTTCTCAGGCAGGACTGAGAGGCTATGGGCCTGCAGTCTCTGCAGCTCTCTGCAGCCTGTTCTAAAGCTAGCATCCATAGTTGTGCGCAGATTAACAGATCTCTCTCTGTGCCCTTTTACTCTGGTTGTTACTTCTCAGTTATAGTGCTCTGTTAGTTCTAAAAGTGGTGGCCGCCCTATCCCCAAGTGGCAAAGGTCCAAGATGGTTCTGGCCACATGCTGGCAGGCCACATGGTGGAACCTCCATCTTACCCTCCTTCTCCTTCCCATAATCTGTTTCACCCACCTGTTCCCACCCACAACCCTTACCCCGCCCACAACTGCTTCCCTTTGACATCCCTCCCCTCTCCACCATGTTCCCACCCTGACTGACATCACCAGTGACCTTGCCCTGTTACCAGGTGTTGTAATCCTGGTTCCCACGCTGACCCCACCCCCTTTCTGGTCCCAGGTTCCCATGCCCCCTCCCCCCATTCCCACAGGGTGGGGAGGGGGGAAGCCCCTGTTCCCATAGTGGGGAGGGCTGGTGCGCCCCCTGTTCCCATGGGGGGGTTGTGTCCCTACCCTGCCCCCTGGGAGTGGGGTTGAATCCCTGCCCGACTCCTACGAGGGTAGGGCTGGGCCCCTCCCCCGACCCGGTGGAAGGACTGGGCCCCCCGCCCCCACAGGGGTAGGGGTGGGTGGAGGAACCCAGGGGATAGGGACACTTGGGATGATGAGAATATGCTTTCAGCTGTTACTGTAATATATATTGGTAAAAGAAGGATAAATAGACACTACCAGCCCCTCTCTTACCAAAATATAAAAGAAATTTGTAAAGCCCAAAAAGAGTTTGGTAGAAATAGTGAAATCCTTAAGGGAATGGTGAAAGGTACTTTAACATCTCATGAGTTCGTTCCAGCTAACTGGAACTCTCATCTCAGAGACCTCTTCCGGTGTCTCCTAACGCCCTCAGAGTTCAATCTTTGGGAAAACTCATGGAAAAGGTCCTTAAAAAGCCTCCTGGTTGAGCTCAAGAAAAGCACCCAAGATGCAAAAGATGCAGAGGATAATGAAATCACTTTTGAACATCTATGCGGTGAGGGGATGTGGGCTAAACCTGAGGACCAGGTTCGAGTGCTAAGAAAATCCATTTTAGATAAGATCTGTGGTGTGGCAGAATAGGTTTTTAACCAGTTACCAATGGTTGAAACTCAGGGCAGTTATGTTAATATTAAACAGTTTCCATCAGAAACTTTTTTGCAGTTTGTCAACCAGCTTCAAGTGCAAATACAAAGGCAAGTGGAAGGACCAGTGGAACAGGCAGAGCTGATTAAGGAGATGGCTCAGAGGAATGCCAACAGGGCCTGCCGCAGGGTGATCCTGGGACTCTCCATTGATCCTCCACCCACTATAGCAAAGCTGATAGAGGCGTGTACCAAAAAAGAAGAGCTGTTTGGTGCACAAGACAGGAGGCTGGGACTGGCAAACCCAAGGACTGTAGCAGCAGCAACACCAGGAATGAAGAAGCCACAGATGTCATCGGAGCAGCTCCAGCATATCATCTGCCTTCCAGTGCAAAAGGCCAGGACAATTTCCTAGAGACTGTCCTCAAAGCCAGTACTGAAAGAAATACCAAATGGAGGCAGTAGCCAACCAACAAAAAAACTGGAACTAGAGCGCAGCCGTGCCCAGCACAATGATATAAATGTAGCAGGCTCTAGAATGAGAAAAGACTCTCTTTTAACTGATAATGTGGAGGAAGGGAAGCAACGTGGGGGACTGCGAAAAAATAATTTTGGGGAATGTGTGCCTAGCAAAGTCCGGCAGCCTCACAACCGATCCAGACCTGTAACTGCTGAAGCTTTTCATTTCAGATCCACTCACTGGACAGTCATTGGAGTGGACCTGCAGGACAATTCATGGGACATGGCAGGACTGGATAGTATTTTGTTATTGGGGACACAGCACACACACCCATGGAGTTTGAAGTGGCTCCCATGACAATTAAGGGAGACCTAACACACTTCACTCTCCTGGCGCGTTGTCCTCAGTCACCCTTCTATTTGGCCAAGGGGCAAATCATTGCTCAGGCCATCCTTGTTCCAGCAGAGGTCCCAGTAGATGACAAAGCACCAGGAGTCTGCTGGGCAGAAGTGGTTGGCAAGGATAAACTCATCATGGGATGCAAGCTAACCCATGGATCAGATCATCTCCATGTGGAAGGGCTGACTGACACAGGGGCAGATGTGACAATCATACCTGAAGGGGTGTGGCCTTCACACTGGGACTTGTATCCTGTGGCTGGCAAAATCCAAGGTGTAGGAGTAAAATTGGAAAAAGTTTCTAAGAGCATTGTTCAAATTGAGTAGCCAGATGGCAAATTGGCCAGTGTTTGTCTGTTTGTCACTGACTACAAGTGTCCCCTGTGGGGGAGAGATACCATGTCCCAGTGGGGAGTCAAAGTAATTATCCCTGAGACTCCCCAGGATTTTTAGAAGTGGCCACTGTAGAGCACCCTACCCAAAAGTTAACGTGGCTGGGTGATAATCCAGTCTGCATAAATCAGTGGCCACTCAGTAAAGAAAAGCTCAAGGTGCTCGAAGAGCTCATGGAGGAGCGAAAAGCCACATTGAAGAAACAACTAGCCCTTGGAATTCTCCAGTCTTTGTAATAAAGAAGCCAGGGAAGATTAAGTGGTGCCTCCAGGATCTGAGAGAGATAAAGTAATTGAGGACATGGGGTCACTCCAACCTGGGATGCCCTCCGCAACAATGCTCCCACAGAATTGGCACTTAGTGGACCTAGACATCAAAGACTGTTTCTTCCAAATTCCCCTGCACCTGGAAGGTGCATCACGGCTTGTTTTCTCAGTTCCTACAATCAACTGAGAGGACCCAATGAAACAGTACCACTGGAAAGTTCTGCCTCAGGAAATGAAGTGCAGTCCTTCTATCTGCCAGTGGTATGTGGCTTTATTGCTGTCCCCAGTACATGCTGAAAAAAGAGAAGCCATCATCTCACACTACATGGATGATGTGACTGTGTGCACCCCCAATGACACTATACTCCAACACACACCTGACCTAGGTTAAAGTTTTAATCTCTGCTGGATTCCAACTGCAGGAAGATAAAGTTCAAAGGATGCCACCTTGGAAGTACCTGGGCTTGGAGATCACTGTGTGGACAGTTCTGCAGAAATTGGAAATTGTTAGTGATCCCAAAACCCTAGCGGATCTCCATTCCCTGCGTGGGTCTTTGAACTGGTCAGACCCTGGCTAGGTCTGACTAATGAGGACTTGGATCCCCTGCTCAATTTACTGAAGGGGGAGAGAGAGCTGCTTTCTCACGGGGAACTAACCCCAGAGGCAAAAACCACAGTTGAAAAAGCACAAAGGGCTCTGAGAGACAGGCTCATCACTCTAAGCCTGAGCTGCCTTTCAAATATGTTGTCCTGAGGAAACTACCACACTTACATGGGTTGATATTCCAATGGATCAAAGGGCAGAGAGATTCACTCTTCATCATAGAATGCCATAATAATCATAGAATGGGTCTTCCTCTCCCACCAACGACCCAAAGCCATCACCAAGCCACAAGAGCTGATGGCTTAGCTGATCCGAAAGGCCAGGGTGAGGCTGTGGGAACTGGCTGGTTGTGACTTTGTGTTATTCACCTCCCGGTCAAACTTTCTGAGGAGGGAACACGCTCTCCTGAGAAACTGACCAAAGAGATGTTTAAGCACCTGCTGCAGATCAATGCTAACCTCCAGTTAGCTCTGGACAGCTACAGTGGACAAATATCAGTCCACATCCCATCACACAAATTGTTTCATGAGGAATTCCACCTCATTCCTTGTGAGACAAGGAGCAGCTCAAAGCTCTTACAGTGTTCACTAATGCATCTGGCTGTCCCACAAGTTGGTGATGACTTGGAGAGATCCCCAGACTCAGCATTGGGATGCTGATGTTGAATTTGTGGAGGGGTCACTCCAGCTAGCTGAACTGGCTGCAGATGTGAGAGCCTTTGAGAAGTTTTCAGAGACAATCAATTTGATTACCATCTCAGCCTACGTAGCGAGGGTAGTGTCCAGGGCAGAGCAGGAAGTTCTCAAAGACATTGAGAACAAACATCTCTTTAGGTTGCTCTCAAAACTAATTTATTTTGTTTCAACTTGAGAGCATCCATTATATGTGATGCATGTGAGGTCACATACTGATTTTCCAGGTGAAATCACAGAAGGCAACTGTAAAGCAGACTCCCTAGCCACCCCAGCTGAAAGGATATGTCTTCCAGTTTCTTCCAGCAGGCTAAGCTGAGCCACCAGCAATATCACCAGAATGTGCCAAGTCTGATCCATCAGTTCCAGCTAACACGGAATCAGGCTAAAGCCATTGTGGCCACCTGTCCCAGTTGCCAGCTCCAGGCTGTGCCATTGCTTGGCACATTGTTGGAGTTAACCCCAGAGGCCTTGGGAGCTGTGAAGTGTGTGACACCACACACATTCCCAGTTTTGGTTGCCTCAAGTATGTCCACGTGAGCATTGACACATACTCAGGTGCAGTTTATGCCTCTGCTCATTCTGGGGAAAAGGCTGTGCATGCCAAACAGCACCTAGTGCAGGCCTTTTCAGTGTTGGGGATCCCTAGGGAAATAAAAACTGATGATAGCCCATGTAATTGATTGGCATTTAAGAAAACAAAGAGAAACACCTAAGGAAGTTAAAACTGCTGGAGGCTGGTGGGAGTTTATCTCCTAGCCAACAGCTGGCCATTTCTAAGAATTGACAGCAGTTTTAACCATTGAAAAGTGAGACCAACCTGTGAACACCACCTTAATACCTAAGCCTGGGAATTTCTTTGGCTCTTGGTTTCCTGTCTGTGAAAGGTACCAGAGCTCCAGCCGGCTTCCCGTCCCCTGCCCAGGCCATGGGGCCAGGGCTCCATGGGGCCAGGGCCGGGGCTGGGCTGGGTCTGCCGCAGCTCCCAGTCGGGGAGGCCCAGGTGGGGCCTGTGGGGCTTGCCCCGGGCTCTGGCCGGGCCAGGCCGGTCCCTGGCTCGGCTGCAGTTTTTTTTTGCTGTGACTGAATTCACCAGAGACTGCCGAGTAAAGAAAGAAAAAAACCTCTTGACCTGCGGCAGGCTGAGACAGTGACCACACTCTCCAGAGCAGCCATGAAGAATCTTCCATCACAGACAGCTCCAGCTGCTGCTCCGTCAGAGATCACAGAACCATCTACAAAGCCTGGGCAGGATTTTAACCCTTTCATTACCCAGATGAGACTTGCAGATTAATCCTTTTTTTCCAGAGAAAGAAAAAGAGAGTAATCAACATGTAAAGAGACTTTGTAAACTATCAGAGACAGTAAAGAAAATAATTAAGCTTCAGAAGAGATAGGGAATAATGAGATGCTTTAATTAAGCTGAAATATTTTTCTGTTAAAGTTACAGAGATGGAGAATAGTGTCTTGAAAAAACTTCTTTAATTCATGACAGAGTATTTTGGGAGGAATAGAGTGTTCAAAGCTTGGATTTTGAGCAAAAGTTAGAGTAATTGTGGTACAGTGAGGTACTGGAACAGAGTGAAGAGAAGTAATAGTTGGAGATTTGAAGCCTTGCGAGGCAAAGAGAAAACTTCTGGTTTCCAGGGAAGCTCACAGAGACAGATGAAGAGAACTTTTGCCTTTGAATAACTCATCCTTAAAAATGACATCCCTAGACTCATGGCCCATAACTTACCTCAGAGTGATGTGAAATGGGAGGAGAAAATATGATGACAGATTTCTGGGCAGCTGGCATCAGAAAAATTGAAAGCTATAACAGAAATAATTTTCTTGTGAGAAACTCCATGGATTAGCAGAAGAAGACTTCTGTTTCTCTACAGAGACTGATGAAAAGATTCTAGCAGGAACTGGGGACTGTTTAAACACCAAAGTTCTGAAGTTTTTTGTCTCTATGTTGTCATGTAAACAAGGGAAGGGTTGGGTAGTGGGAGAAAAAAATGTTTTCTGGAAGTTTTATTTTAGTTTTCTTTTCTTATTCTTGTAGTTTTGTTAGTAAACTTTCTTTATTCCTTTTAAGTTTTAAGCCTGTTGTGCTCTTGTTCTAATCCACATCTCACAGCAAGAAATAAGTAAGTTTTCTAGTAATTTTTTAGTTACTGCTTTAAAACCACAACAGTCCAGCATATGGATCCAAGGAGTTCCTAGAGTTTGTCCAGCAGTGGGGGGAGGAACATAAGACTGGAATCCCCCACTCCCCCACAGGTCAAGCTGTGACTGAGCGTACCCACTAGACACTCAAACAAGTCCTGGCCAGGGAGGGCAGGGGAACAGTGTGGATGTCACCACAACAAAAGCTCTGCAAAGCCATGTTTACCATCAATTTCCTGAACTGTTCATTTGAAAATGAGTCCCCTGGTGACTCGGCATTTTAACAGCGGTGATCAGTTTAAGTTGTCACAGCATCCACCGGTCTTAATCAGGGACCCAGAAACCTGGCAGACCAAGGGCCCCTATGAACTTGTTACCTTGGGGTGTGGCTGCACATGTGTGTCCACCCCTGAAGGCCCGATTTGGATACCCCAAAAGTGGGTAAAGCCTTTCCTTCCCAAAAACCCAGCTCCAGCAGAAGGGGCAAGTGGCAAGTGGCAGTCGCTTCCAAAAGAAGATGCCACTGGAAAGAGGGAGAATAAACCTTCCTGACATCTGGTTACCCTTTGACAGACACACATACTGACTGTTAATATGCTTTAAAAATGTTTGTTTTTCCTTTTGGTGAAAACCTACCTCCCACTCAACCTCATGATGAACCCTATCCCAGTTGTCATCCTGTTCATGCGGACTGGTTCAGTGAATTGGTCAATGGCTGGGGACTCGCGGGGCAGTGGACTTCAATAGTTAATCCATTTTAAATTTATATACTTAAAAAGGGGGAGGTGTACTGAAATGGTTTCTCCCTGTTACTCCCCCACCCTGGGTCTGTGGTGTGTTGGTTCCTTCCCCCTCACCCCTGCCCTTCAGTTTCACCCCACTGGCTGTAATTCTACTCTCCCCCGCCCCCTTTCCCTCAGTGTAAAACTCCCCACCACTTCCCGCTCACCCTCTTTTGTCCCTGGAGTCATTCTGGAATACACTGGGACAGTGTCCCAGGAGACAGTGTCTCAAAGCCTCCTTTGTCTTTTACCTTTGTCCTTGCCGTACCCCTCCTACCCCGGGTAGATTGGAGCTAGTCAGTGATTTCCCAGGGCTGTGAGCTAAGGGATTTCAGCAGGTACAAAAACATCTCAGATTCCTAAATGACAAATTCACTTCAGCCCATCAGCACAGAATTCTAGGATGAAACTGGACTAATTTCACTGAATTATTAGAGATTCTTGAGCTTGAGTTAAATGTCAAGCACTTGGAAGTCTGAACTCTGATTTGCTCCCACCAGCTTAGGAACCTGTAAAGGCTGTTGGCAGGAGGAGCATCTGCTACCTCCTTTGTGTTACACAGTCATTTCTTTGGCAGAGAACTTCACAAGCAAGCAATTTTTCCCTTTATACTTTGATCTGTCCCTTCATGCTCTTAATCTCTCTCTCAGCACTGAACCCAGCCATCATGTGCTTCAATAGTTTAAGCAGTCCATAAATTACAGACAATAAAAAGCCTTGCATTTTCCCACTTGTGCATTTGCCACTGTTGTGTCCTTCCTTGCCTTCATGTTTTGTTTTTTGCCTCCTCCTGCACAGAGAAGTCTGTCTCAGTGGGTTTTATTTTGTTTTTCCAGCTTTGACTCTTCAGTGTGCAAATTTCCATCAGGCAAACCTCTGCAGGGCTGAGTCGGCAGTCAGTGGCATTTGTCAATTCATTGATCACTCTCCACCAGCAATAGAAGGGGAAACTTGCCGAGTCAGCAGCAAGCAGCCGGCCTTTGCGAGAATTAGGCTGTGAGAACCTCCAAATTAAAAATAAAGAGCTTTCTGATTTCTCTGCAGTGGGACTTTCAAAATGAATTTTAAAAAGTCTCTCAACCCTCTCGCTTCATTCAACTGTAATTTTTCTTATTAATTCCTTTTCATTTTCCAAAAGACTATTCCCCTGTGGAAAAGAAAATTGTGCTTTACATGTTTAAAGAATTTTACATTTTATTCCATTTCTTGTCATAACTCTACACTCACATAAGTCAAACAAGAAAGCATTTCACATACTAGAATATTTCTCTGCTCCAATTTTCTGTGGGGCATGGTCCAATTTTAAAGATGTGTTTTCACTATTGGCCCTCTTCCCCTTCCCCATCACTTCTTTTACTTGCATCATCTCTGTAATCCTTACAAGAGAGTGCTGGTTAGGGAGAAAGAACAAATGGTTGAGTTTGGGATAAATAGGGTTCCTTCTTAACTTTCTGAGAAAATAAGCTATTTTATTTCAACTGAAGAAAAACTATAGCATTTCAACTGCTACAAATTCTCCCTAGGCTAAATCTACTTTCTTAGAGAATCCAAATTTTTTGAAGTGTAGTCTTTTCTAAATAGCTCTTCAGTGTGCATTTCCATAGGAGCTGGACTGAACAGTTCTTTTCTTGCCTCCCTGTCTTTTCTTTCTCTCCTTATATATGTGCTCTGGACTCTTATCTCTTTGTCAGGAAAGAGATATGCAGATTCTCCTTAAAAGTCTCATCACTTTGTCACGGATAGAGGAGCTAAAGATTTGCACAATGGGCACTCATCTAGCAGTATCTTATATTTTTACTTCCTGAATATTACTGCACCAACTGTTCCATGTGAAGCAAATGCAATTGTTTATAGATAGAGCACAGACTGTGTGCATTCTATTCTCCTCCCCATTGCTATCTTTTCCCTCCTTTGCTATTTAATGGGACTTGTACATGAAAAGGAGTGGAGTTCAGATTTGGGATTTTGCAAACATTGTTTTTATGTCTAATTTTGTACAATGAAGTGATAAAACAAAAGAATTCCATCCTTGGTGATAATATGTTAGACGATTTAAAAGCTCACTTAGAGAGTTTTTTCCAGTGTTCTCTCTAAAGACACCATAAGCCTCAAGCCTGAAACCCTTTGTTCAGGGACTTGAATGAAAGTTTCATTGGTTTTGCCACTGAATTCAACAGTCATGAAGATTCTGTGCTTCATGGATGATCAGAATACTTTATTTGTCTCTTTTATTTTTCTTAAGTAATAGAAGAAATTTTAGGAGGATCATGCTGGCAAAGGTTGTTTAAATTTGTTTGTTTTAACAAACTTTAACTACTGGTTCTTTTTAGTCCAGTTTTAGAAAAATGTCTTTTTTTTTTTTTTTTTTTAAAATATAGATTGTCTACTATGATGTTTACCTGACCAATAAACTGTGAATATCTGTAAAGGTGCCTACACCTTTAGAAGAATTGAATGCCATTTAATCCACATTTTGAAGGCTGTTCATCCCCTTTAATCAATGTGTTTCTACATATCACAAATGTAGAAATGTAACAACAATAATACTAATTATATAATTTTACTCTTCCAAATGGCAAGAGAAACTTGCTATTAAAAGTTTATATATATATATTATAGATAAAGATATAGATTTATAGATATAAAACAGCACATTTCTCAATGTGAAGAAAAAAATGCAGAACTTTTGAATCTCAACAGACTTCAGAAGGAAGAACATGCATTGCAATCAGGATAGTTGTTGGGATGCTGAACTCCAAGTCTAGAGTTCATATACCAGATCCAGCTTCTATGAAAATCTTTGTTTACCTTAGTTTAGCACTTGTTTCAATGGAATGTAGCACATTTGAGAAGCTGAGGTCCCAGGGGAAATTTGAAGGAAGTTATGGTGCTCAGTTTGTGTGGAAATAATACCATGAACTCTGAGTTAAACATGAGATTGCTTAGAGCTTTGTCACAAATCTGATAATTATAAGTAATAGCTGCTCACCAAAGTTCAAAACTGGGGTACACATCTTCTCTTTTAATATTGAAAATAGATTCCTCTTGAATCTATCAGAAAACCAAACAGGTATTTGAAATATGAATTCTGGAGTCCCATTTTTTGTTTTCCAAAGTTTATCTTTTGCTGTGTACACCTTTGACATTATTTCTTCCATTAAATTCTTTCCTAGTACTTGATGTAATGTCCAAATTTTCAATGATGTGTGGTTATTCACCAGTGGCTAGACAACAATATCACCATGGCTATACACCTCATTTTACCTGAATGGCAAACAGACATCCCTGCCATGACTTAAAGTTGTAGGGAGTTGTTTTATTCAGTTTCTTGAGTGCTGGGGAGGAATGTTTGGATTTTCTACTGCTATTAAAATTTAAAGAAAATACAATTTGGTCTGTTCCAAATATAATTTTTTATGAATGTCTTTTTGCTTAAGGAAAAGTTAACACAACTCTTGAGTGATAAATATAATTTACCTTTAGATTAAAAAGGAGATTTGATCTTGTTTTTCATAGAACTTCTGCTTGTGTGCTGCGCATATTATACACCCATATCTTGTGTTTGGATATGTACTGAATGTTGTCAGATTCCAATCTGACTCAGCAGTCACAGAAACATGCAAATAATCCGCTGCTACGACAATTTGATTTTTATTATATGGTTCATTGTAAAGGGCCAGATTATGGCTGGATCTTGTGGATACCAAACATCATGAGAACTGAAGTCCCTGCAAAGAAAAGATTATAGGAGAAAAAAGACACCTTCTGGAGAACCAGTGTAGGAAAACTCCCTCCCTCCCTCCCTCGCCAGCCTTGCAAAAATTAATAAAAAATAAAAAGGCTAAAATCATGTTAGTGTAATCTGGCAACAAGGAGCACAGAATGTAAGAATAATTCCAATACAACTTATATGCTTCCCAAATTCAGGCTTGGCTGATGAAGCTAAAGAACCTGTGGTACCCAAGAGACTAAAATTCTCATTAGAGGTTGTGGCCTTTAGTTTTTTCCTCAGTTGTTTTTTTAGAATTCTGGTGCATTCAGTACTGAGAATAGTTTTTTTGCTGTATTAGGTACTCATTGCAACTGGGTGGAAGGAAGGAGGATTGCTGAGCTGTGGAAACTGGATGAGGGATGTGCATTTTGTTGGTCCCTTGTCTATGCTGTTTTTGCACTTTTACTCTCCCTGCCCTTAGGAAATGTGTCTCCTGTCATGTCTAGGAATTTTTCACTTCTAGTGGTAGATTGTTTAGTTGCCTTTCTTGGGTTATGAATTTAATATCCCTACGTACTAAAATCTCAGGGAAATGACAGATGATCTCTCAACCATGATGAGAGTTCTCCCAACTGTGTGCTGTGATCTCAAAAGCAGATCCCTCTCCACAGAAACCTTTGGAGAACAAATCTTCCAAGAACACAAAAAATAGCATTATGTGTATGTTCTGTCCCATGAATGTTTACATTAGGGTTGAAAGTTCAATAAATATTTGCTATTTACCTTTGTTTACAGGAAGGAATTTCCTGTACTTTATTCTTCTGGGGTTTTTAAGGGTGTGTGTATGTTTGTTGGTTTGGTTTTATTTGTTTTGTTTTCCTAAGTAATTTAATCAACTGTCAGAACTGAAAGCACAAAAAGTTTCTGCTGCAAGGTTCAGCTGCTTTTTAGATAATCAGGATCTAAGTTATTAATTTGAATAACGAATGCTAATGTGAATCAGAAAACAGCTGAACAGGCATCAAAATTATGAACTTCAGGTGAGTAATTCATCTGAGTTCCACAGAATTCAGTCCCCAGATTTCTCCCACTGCAGTGGATGGACTATTGAGACAAGTACCAGGTGTGTCCATACTGTGTTACTGTACTGCTTCCTTCTAATGGTGAGTGGTAGGAGGTGCAAAGCTTGATGCAATGATATGCTGAAATATATGCAGAGAGAGGAATAAAGCAAGGTGGGTACTGTAACATAATGTCATGGGGTAGCTTTACCTTTAAGACAGCTTGGAAGGAGAGGAAGTTGAAGCTGCTGGTGGCTGATGGGAGTTGACTGCAAGGACAACAGAGTGTGATGGTGGTAACAAATGGTCAGTGAGAACAAAGAAAAATACTAAGATTTTTCTCAATTTTTTTTTTTTTCTGGGACAAAAAGCTGTAGCTGCAAGAGATCTCTAAGGTCCTGTGGGGCTCCAGATTCAAAGGCCCACTTCACCGTTGTCTCAATCCACATGTACTAAAGTATGAAAGTGGAAAAATGAAGTTAGACCTAGAATTGAAGCCTGTGATACACAGCAAACAACTTGGTGAGAATCTTAAATACTCAGTTAACCATAAGGGAACTTGGTTGGTTTTGGCCAAGCAATTTGTGTCAAATGTTGCAATTTCATAATAATGGGAGTCTGAAAAAGATACTGGAGTAGGATTTCTGAAAAATTATTTTAAATATGCAGGAAAAAACAATTCTACAAGATCCTGTTATTCACAAAGATGAATATTTGTCTAAATGACTGAATGGAATTTGGAATTTTCAAAGTCATGGGCTTTATGCATTTTCATTTTAATCCCGGTAGAGTAGTGCTCAGCCCTAATAAAGAATAAAGCAGCTATAGAAAGAAGGGAAACTAACATTGTATTTCACAGGTTAGTTTTCTACTCATAAGTGAGTAAATTAATAGCAGAATATGGAGAGAGGTGTATGTCTAATCACACCTGGACACTCTGTGAGTCTCCACTTACTGTTTTAGTAAGACATCTTCCATAGTTCCTAAGTGTTAAAATGCCACTTTCTGGGCATGACCAACACTTGTAGGAGAAGGAGTTTTTCCAAAGAGGCTTACAGTCCTGTTACATGTTCCCTCTCATATGGACTATAAAATAAATACTCAAATATGAATCTTTAAAAAGTGTCGGTTATTATCTTTGATTAATTGAGAAACTTGCAGTCTTTTATGAATTTGTTGTTTTTTTCTTAAAGCGTGAACTGTTCAGTATAATACCTTGTCTGTGCAGACTGTCAAGAGTTGGATTCCCACAAGCCACAAGACTTAAAGGCTCTGAAAGAATTGCCTTTCAAGATAGCATAATAAACATGAAGTTCAAACAAAACTGTATTAGGGCTCAGTTTGGGGTTTATTCTCTTTCTTGCCCTACTCAAGGCATGCAGGATTTAGACAACGGCTCTCAGATAAGATCTTCCCTTTCTCTCTCTTGTGGGACAGACACAATGATGCCCATGAGTGGGTACAATGACTGTAAGTGTTACAAATCCAAACCGGTACATCTAACTACGTATTTCCAGTTGATTCCTTAATGAAAAGTATTTTTTTTTTTTTCTACAAAGAAGTCTCTTCACATATTTAAATAATATTTAAATACTCCTAATATTGTGGAGAGTTAAACAGAGTTTGAAATACTGCTCTTCTTACAAATTTAAATAATAATAATAAAAAAATCTGCTGACACAAATGTATTAGAAACAAACATATATAAAGGAGCAGTTAACCTAGAACTATTGTGAGATATATATTGTTTGACATACTTTCATATGAGCAAGCAGAAGTACCCCATCCTTTAGACTATGGTAATGTGCCTTATTGTTAAATTCAATAGGAAAAGCTATTCATACTGTAGTATGATTGAAAAGAAAATTGAATCCTTTTGATGTTATAAATGTCTCTATTACTACATGTGCACACAAATTTTCCATGGAAATTATGGTGAAAGTAGTGCTTCTCCTAGAAAAATGCATTAGTGTTGACATGTTCAATTTTAGCCACATCAGAATATAAATACCTTTTATCTGTGGTAAAATTGTTAGGAATGTATATAGTGTAGCTACATAAGTCAGTTGTCTGTCTAAAAATATGTGCTCCTATGGTCCAGTTATGTTCTGTTTCAGCTGAAAGGGAAATTAAAAACAGTGACTCATGTATCTCATTCTTTTCTTACAATATTGTGTTTAAGATATTTCAGTATGTGGAGTGTATTTTATATAGCTGTTCATGATTATTTTTAATTTAGAAAAACCACAAAACACTTAACAGACTTTTGGCTATGAAGCAAATTATATGAGAGAGGTTGACTGTCCATTCACTTGCATGGCAATTGCTCCTGTGTACTAAATTTTCCTGGTAATGGAGAAAATCTAGGCTTCTTTGCATTGACAAATGAATAATTAAAAAAACCCCGAGTGTATCCAACAGCCAAAAATTTATGGCAGTGGCACTTCCAAAGTTTGCAGTTTATCCAGAATCATAACTAGAAAACTAAAGTGGTTATTTTTTTTTCCCTGTGATGCCTGCTGTATGCTGTCAACTAAAATTACACACAGTTTTAAAATGTATCACTCCGTGCACTTTTTAAATTAAGGCACATTAAGTTATACAGTATAATGCAATAAGAACTAACCTGACAACGGCAGACATGAAACACCGTGTACTGCTCTGTAATTATATAAAAGCACCAATGTCTTTAGGAGAAAAAACTTTAATTCTTCAGAGCTCACTTGGATGTAGCTGTATGAATATTTCCTGTTGTTTGAACCCAATAAAAAACACAATATATGTTGCTTGCTTGTTTTTTGGTTTGTATAGATGGTATTTTTGTTTGTTTTGGTTTCTTGCATGTTTTTTTCCAGACTTAGTAGACAGAGATTTAATTGGCAGAGTATTCCAAATATCTCAATAAAATAAAAGAAACCTAAAAGAGAGCTCTGAAGGGCTTGTTGTTTCAGGTTTAGATGATAGTTTTATTCGATACCTGATTTGTTTTTTTTCTTGGAAATGTGTCTGAAGGAGCAACCAATGGTCATTTTGGTATTTTGAGAAAGCAGAAGTCCAGATCTTCAACTAGGGCACACATAGGGTATTTTAGAGTGAAAATTACTTTATATCTATCTAATTTATCCTAATATGCTGAATTTGTTAGGCTCTCAGTACAGCTGAAATATTCTAAGACAATTTTGAAATATTATTACCTTTCCAACAGAATGATAACTTCAAAATAATCTTCATCTATAGTGAATTATCTAATATATAAGGTTTTTGTTATAGTACCTGAGGACCTTTCATGAAAATTAAACATATGAATCACTATCTTTTAAGTCTGTTATCATGGATGAACTATAATGTTATTACCACCCCTTGAATGTAAAATATATTGATGGGTATGTATTACATAAAGCATGGCATTTTGGGAGAGAATTATGTACTTTTCTTTGTTTCCATTCTTTGGCTCTTCTGTCCTGTCTTTCCTTCCACTCTCTTTCCATGCTCGTCAGCTAAGTTAGTGTATCTTCTCTAAATTGCTCACTTGGGTGGGAGTATTTACACAGAGTAAATTATGGCTGGATGCATTCCATCCATACATGTCAACATGTACCACACTGATTTCTTATTAAGTAGATCATTATTCTTTGTGGCATAAATAGTATTACCAGACTGATATGATTAAAGCCAGGGAGTCATTAATTAGCATCTAATTAAAAGAGACTAGTAATGTGTCCATGTACAACAGTTATTGTGTTGTATTTTCCTTTAAAGGAAAAAATGATTCAAGCTTTCAGGATAATGTTCAAGTTACTTGTCTTATATGGTGTATAATATAATAGAGGAGAGGGGGTTAAGTCTAAGTGTGATTTCTCAATTTTGCTGGGAAAGTCTGTGTTATATTTGAAGAAACAAAACCCCAAGTTATAGGAAAATTATCCTCCAGCAAGGGGTATCTAAAAGAGTAAAAATAATTTTTCTGAAAACATTCAAGGTAGATGTTTTATCGTTGTGTGACTATACTAATACACTTGAGCAATTTAGCTGTTAATTCACATGGAAGAGGAACACTATTTTTGTGTAAATTCACTGTGAGGCAGGAGAAGAAACTGTGGGTACAATGAACATGTTTAAGCATAGACTGACTCCTTACTTTTCCCTTTTCACTGTCAATTGATTATCAACATATCAGGTTGGTGTCATGGTGGTGGCTATTCAGAAGAATTTTGTGTGGATGAATCACTGTCCTGGGGTGACTTTATGATGCTTGTATCCCAAATCACCTTGTTTATGTTACATATTAAGTTCTGCACCTTTAAGACTGGCTCTGAGAGCAGAGTGGGGGAAGAAGAAGCAGTGCACAGTTTGTGTTCAGAAAGAGCCCTCACTCCCCCACATCCTGCTCCTGGACTGTGTTGTCTGCAGCACAGACAGACAGCGGGACAGAGCTCTCCTTTGGCTTTTAGCTAGTTCATTTATCTAGCTGAGGCAGAGAAGCTTCCTGGATTGTTTTTTAACTTTTTTCTTGGATCTGTTCAAACCTGCTCTGGACTGAAAAAATCCAGCCAAACCCCGGGAGCTCACGCCTGTGGCCCACCGGGGCCTGGGCCTTGGCACTTTCCGGTGCCAGAGGGAATGATAAGAGACTGAGAGAGCCGAGCTGCACCACATGAAAAGGACTTTTTCTGGATTTGCCATTTCATCGAACAGCAAGAGGTTTTATTGTTTAATATAATTCAGTTTCTGTTAAATAAACAGTTGTTTCCAGTTTTCTCCAAGGAAATCTTTTTCCCGAACCAGATGGGGAGGAGCTGCTTGAATTTACTTTCTGGAGGGACCCCATTCTGAGGTTTTCTAAATTTGCCCTAAACCAGGACAATCACAAAACATGGAGACAAGGGCTTAAGAAAATCCATAAAGTGTGGGTGAAATCTCTGTACTAGTCCAGGCGGAGTATTTAATTTTGACAGGTTTGCTTGGACATAAATTAGAGTTTCACAGAATTGCATGATACACACTCATAGATTCTTAATGAATACTTTGATTTTTTCCTTTGTTAAAAATGCTTTATTAATGCACATATAAGACCATATAAATGAAACTGCAAACAAAATATTTTTAGCATTGAAAATTTCTTCTTCTGGCTTTCAGATAATGCTTTAAACTTGGTTTTGTCTTTCATGTTTGTGGCCTGTATTTCACACATCATGAAGGTCAGTGTGAAGACTGGAAGACTTTGCAAATACAGATTTCAGAGGAGCTCTAATAAATCATGATTTTTACCAGTTTTATGACTGATAGAAAAAATGATGCATCAAAAATAGTTTTGTGAGAAGGAAACTGACCCCTGTTCAAAGCTGAATATGGGTTTATTCTGCATCACCATCCAAGTTTTCAAAAAGGGCATCAGAATCTTTCCTACAAATTCATAGGCGTGGAAAAAAATTGAACAGCTAAGATTTGTATAAATTAAATTATGTACATTCCCACACTTTACACATTTAGTGTCTTTTGGTGTTTCAAAGTCTTTTAGGTGGTATTTTTTTTAAGGTCTTTAAAGTCTGTGGGACTTTAAATTCATTTAGACTTCAGTGGTTATCATTTTTTTTCTATTAGAGATTTAGATGTTCTAATATAATGCATACAAAAATTGGAATGGGAATCAACCTGTACTAGCAAGAACAGGAAGTCTGCTGGGACAGACTAAATGCACAGGAAACCGTGATGTTCTTACTTAATGGTCCTAGAGCAGTTTCTGAGGTTTTTATGAAAAAAATGTTGCATCATATCAATCTGACCAATCATCTACTTATATGAAAACAGGAGCACAACCACATCACTATTGTAAAAGTAGTAGGAGAAAATGAATTTTCTTTTCTAAGTATCTTGTCCAAGTTTTTTAGAACCTCAGAGGATACTTGCTCTGTTTTAATCCTCAGTTCGGCCTTGTTTCTGGTTACAAACCACACTCAAGTACAATGTAGGCAACAGAAACAGTGTCTGTGCTTTAAAACAGAAGAAAGATGTATTTATTTTAATTAATACATTCACAGAGTTAATTGTGAGAATGTTGGGGTTTTTTTTTGGTTTCTTGTGCCCTATGGGAGCACTATCTTTAAACAATTAAAACTGCCTATTCTCCTGTCAGTGCCATAGCCTTAATTCTAAAACTGCTTTTAAAAAGCAGAACAAGGGAGCAATGGCATAATCAGAAACAAAAGTGGTGCTGTCTTGATCTCTTAAAACTTTTTCAAAGATCACTGGAATATTTTCATTCAAAGTCCTCAATTCTCATCTTTAATCACGAAACCATTGCAGTTTCCCTTTGAATATATAGTTCTGATTATGAAGATTATAGCTGTGATCTGTCAGATGCCAGTTAGACAGAGTCCCCTAACTCATAGTCATGTCCTTATGCCTTCCCCAAGAAAGCAATAGTTTCATTATAGGCAGAATTGGAAATTTGTTCTCTGTGGTTCTGGTTTACTTGATCCGAAACCTTGGAAATAAATGACTCTTATGACTTCACATTCCAGTTTTTTAGCTTAACCCACCATGTCAATGTTTTCACTCTGTCATCTGAAAAATTTTATCACTGGCCAAAGTTAAGCTATTTCACGTTCAAGAGACTCTGAAGGTCCTAAAGATAATGGGAAATTTGACAAATGGGAGGAAACCTAAAATTTGAGAAATTTTGAATTCAAATGTGCTGGGCGGGGGTTGGGAGGGAGGAAATCAGCATTAGAACTTAGAAAATGTGTAGCTCAATCATTGAGATTTGACTGTGTCCAAAGAAGCAGCTGTTTTAAATGAGAAGCAAAATGCATTGCTTTGGTTTCAGAAGAAAATTAGCTAAGTCTTATGATAAGTCATTTGGTGTAGACAAATACATTTACCATCCCCAAGTGAGCCTTCAAATCAAATGGTAGTCATTGCTTGTTATAAATATTATCTTTTTCCATATTGATTTTTACTTCGTAGACCAGATAGATGAAAGTAGCCACAAAGGCTGTAAACCACAGAAAAAAAATTGGCAAGCTTCCTAAAGATGCAATTCCCCACTTCTGGGATGCTTTTCATGGAAACAGTAATTTTGGAAGTACTGCCAAGGAAGGCTTTCAAGTACATATGTATATGTGTACAGAAAGAAAAAGAAAGTGTAATGGAAAACACAGAAAAAAAAATGAAAAGGAAAAATTAATGAAAACCTCAGAAAAAATGTTTTAAATGTGGTATTTTAAATTTTCTGTAGAATATTATTAGGTTCTGTCACCTCTTTAGTTGTGTCAGAAGGATACGTTTCTGTGAACTAACAAGCATTAAGTATCCTAAATTAATGTCTACATATATATCCTTGCTCCTGGTACTCCTATAGTACATATAGAGTAGTTCTGCCTCTTTCATTGTGAGATTATATGGCTTGAATTTTTTCACATTTATTGTGGATGTGCAGGAAATAAGAACAGGGACTGAGGTATAGAGCAGTCTTGTTAGCTTGCACAGCCTTGCACTCAGTCAACTTATTATTTTTTTCTAATGATCATACTCTTATTAAATAAGTCTTACTAGGGGCACAGGATGAGGATAGCTGAAAATAGCTCACTGTGCACAAATGGCACCCAGGAAAGCTGATATCTAAAATGTTTAATCAATTTCTCATAGTTGTTGTTGTTATATCAACACTTTTAATATTCAACCAGAAGTTACAGCTCCTGCTGTCATTTACCCTGAGGTAGGGCTAAGTCTGAAAACCTATAAAATAAGTTACATTTGTTCAAAGGTCTGTATAAAACTGATGTGTGAATTTAATTAGGCTCAAAGTATCACTAGAGGGAGGAATCTAAGTGGAAATATACATCTCTTGTTGCTAATATGTAAGAAAATTAATCTCCCTAAGTGATTTTTTACAGTAAATCTGAGAAACAAATTATAGTCAGTAAGATCAGTGATAAAGCATAGTTGTATTCTAGGAGTTTCAAGATGCCATAAAAATGTATTTCAGGGATATATTTGATAATAATCATACAGATGCAGTTTTTCCATTGAAATCCATGGAGCTGTGGGCACTCAGTGTCACAGAAGGAACTGCACTGCCACCTCATAGCAGAGGGTGGCTAATTACCTTTCATCTTACTTAAGTTTTAAATAGAAGGTAAAAATTACTTTGTTTCTCATCAGTCAGCAAACTGTTTATTGCAGCAAATGAGTCATGACCCTGTATTTCTGCCATACTAGTTCAGAGGTCTACAGGTGTGATACCAACAATCAGAGATCTTATTACAGCCTGTAGGTGTAAAATGATTTTTCTTTCTCTGCATTCCTGCATAGATTTCATTTGCATTTTCTCCAGTATGCCTTCATATCCATCACCAGAAGTTCTCTGTAGTGATTACCAGCTTTTGCTGTTTTATGTTGCTTTTCTGCTATTTGGTAGAGTCTATTTTTAATATTGCTTCTGACTACTGCATGTGCAGGCTTGTCTCAGCACTTCAATCCTGAGTGTCAGGCATTCAATTAAACAGGGTATTTTATTCAAGGAGACTGCAGTGTGTCTAGCCCAGTAACTATCTGAGCAAGTAAGAAGGAAGGCAGGCAAATATTTCTTTTGAATATGGCATAACATCTGCAGCCAAATGTGAAAAGATCACATTTCTTTAACATTATTATTTCCTTTCAATAGGATGTAAAATTTTGAGGGGTGAAGTTTAATACTGGATGTTGCTGCATAAAATTGTGTTTGCATGTGTGACATAGCAGCAATAAATTTGTATATAAGTTTTGGATAATGTCACATTGATGTATGCATTTTAGGGGTTTTTTTGGTGGGTTCTTATACAAGACCATTTTAAGACATGCATTTTCAGGTGTGTACATACTGACCTTTGTGTGATATTTTGAAACTTTTACATTTCAAGCATTTTTTTCCCCATACTTTTGAAGCTGTTGACCTGGACACTGAAATTGGAATGTAAAAGAATTATTCACAAGTGATTAAAAAGAATTGAACATTCCATACTTTATACTAAAAGAATGTTATTAACAAAATATGTTCACATGAGTAGTTATTACTTAAACTGTAAATTTATTAGAAGAACCCCATGAATTTGTAGCTAGTCTATTTCCAAAAACAACTTCATATATTTAAGGTCATAGCTATATTTTCTTTTTAATCTCACCTAAACCTTAGTCCTGAGGCTCACCATCAGCATTAGTTATTGTCTTGCCAGCATTATCAACCCACTGAAGTAAAAAATAAAGGAATGTATTTGAAATAGCTTAAAAAATAAGGTTTTGTCAGCTTGAGTCATATTGGTTGAAAGTGGTTGAATATTCCCAGGAGTAATCAATTGTTGGAGCAGAGGGGACAGAGAGATAACACACATGAGTGAGTTAAGTAGCTGAAGACTCAAGTTTTTAGCCCTTCACTTACCCCAGCTAAAGATGGGGGATTGTATGTGCCCATGCCGTAAAATACATTTGATTTACTAGACACTTGTAAAAAAAGTAAAGTCACTGGTGAAAACAGGGTTTGGATATTTTTACCACAAGAAATGGTCTTGTGAAAAGACTTCGTAATTCAAGTGGAACATAAATTGTTATATATATTCAAATTTAAATTTTAAATGTAAAATATCAAATGATCTAGTAATAGTATCACTGATAGTGTACAGGTGATTAGAATATTGACAGCTTTGACTCTACATTTAGATTGCATGCAGAGTGATAACTACACCCAGAATCTGAGTTGGCATATCAGTTAATTCACATTCAATTGGTATATTTTCTCCTGGAATTTATTTGCAGGTGAAATGGCAGGAAATTATGATGTAAAGTCCATAGGTCCAAAAAATTTAAACAGAACGAGACAAGTTTAATGTCTACATACAGTATTTGAATGCTAAACAATCAGTTGAACATTTCTTATGTGAAGAACCTAAATGGAATAATTTCTGAATGAAATTTCATTAAATAGTGCAGCCCTACCTGCATCCAACTTCCAAAGATAGAAATACAGTAAGATGATACTTTAATGATAACATCTTACTTCTCGAGATGTACTTTATTTTTCAACCTTTATAAGAAGAAGTCAAAAAAGATTGCCTTTTTTTTCCTCGGGAGCAAACTGCTGCCTTATCTTTTCTGTCTATTAAGGAAAATGTATTGTCAAAAGCTGAACTAACTCCTGCTGGTGTATTAATTAATATCACCACCTGGATCTATCAACAGCAAGACAGCCAGATTCACACTCGGGGATAAAAAACAATCTGCACCTTGTCAGCCCTGCCACACTGGGAGTAGTCACAGGTCTGCAGCCCCTGGTAATTACTCACCCGGGTCTTCACACTGCCTGCATTTCCATTTTGATTGTTGACATTGCACAGTACTGCCTCATCTGCCTAAAAAGGTGGGAAAAAAGTGAACAAAGTATGTCAGGCCTGCTAATTACACCACTGTCACCTCTCCCAGCTCTTGGACCCCATCAGTAAAATGATAGTTGTCAGTCTCCTGTTAACTGTTTCATTAAAAGGAAATTGTTATGTTGAGTGAATGAGTTGACACTAAGAATCAACACCTTCTGAGCAGCTGTGAAAACATTTAGAATACATTTCTTTACCAGGAGCCTAAATGAAATTAGAAAGAACAGCTATCATTGATCAAATTAATAAAAAGAGATAAAAATTATTTAATAAAAGAATACAAATTAATAAAAATAGGAAAAATATTAATTTAATTTTTTTTTGCATTTGGAAGAATAGATATGAATTCCTGAAAGAAAATAAAACTGCATTTTTGAGCGTCTACAAATATTTAAAAGAAAGCACTTACATAGTTGTGAACTAAACTCCACTGAGAGGTATTCTCTGTGTTGTGTCAGCAAATTTACAATTTTAATATATTGCACACTTTATTTTTTTTTTAAGTGTTTGTGGTTTATCTGTTGATATCAAACAGACCATTTCTTTCAGGACAGAAGGACACATCAGTGGATCTGCACAAAACACAAAAATAGGATAATCATACATCAATAATTCTGACCCATATTTCAGCACTGACAGCACAGCTCAGTGCAGGCTCTTTCTCAGGATTCCAAAGTATGAATCCACAAGGTTTGTTAAAGATCTCTCATTTAGATTTGTTAATATAGAAAATATCATATAAAAACGTATTTACAGTATAGTTGACAAGCTAATTTTGGATAATGTGCCAGTGATATGACCAGAGAACTTCAGACATTTCATATTTCATCTCCAGAAGCCTTTTCCATCACGTAATACAGAAGGAACATGTTAACAGTGTTGATATATGGAATGATAAGGCACACATGGACAGAGAGAGATTAAAAGAGGATCCTGTTTTAAGGTTATGAACATCATCATCATCACTTGTGCATGTCGGTAGAGATAGGGAAGTTCTTTTTGAGTCAGAAATCTGGGGCTTGGTGCCATTTATTTTCTATTTCTGAACAGAACCAATTGCCAGGTGCAGATCAACTATCAGTAGTTTAGATATATGTGGGATTTGCAGCCTTGTGAGCATCATAAAGATAATGATCACTAAATGCTACTTAACTTACTTGGTGTTTGTACCTCAAACTGATCACTTGCTATTGCAAGACAGAAGAGAATTCTAAATCTGTAGTCCTAGTCTGTAGTCATCTTGAAGTCCTAAGTATCTCCTGCTCATACCAGTAGCCAGTAGGATTTGTGGTTTTGTTGGTTTTTTATCAGGTAAAAGGTAATATAGATATTTATTGCCATCTCAGAGTAAAAAGTTTCTCTCTACTTCTATTATAAAGGATAACCACCTCATCAACCAGTTACTGTGAGCTCCAGAACAGATCCCTGTAATGTCCATTTCTCCTATGTGGCTTTATTATTATTGTTATTACTCTTAATGCCATCGTGAATTATGGATATTTAAATGTGAACTGTCCCTTTTGATGGCCAAAATTCAAGCTTGTTGAATCATAATATTTCAAATAGGTTCAAAGAGAATACAAAGCTTTGATGAAAGGATAGCACTTTTTGGTGATATTCATTTTCCTGAATGATTCTTGGAGCAACACTGAGATTCCCATTTTGAGCTGTCATTGTTATAGGTAAAGTCAGTTAAATAAAGTCTGTACATGGAGATGCACAGGAAACAGCTAGACAGAAACACCTGCAGGATTTGCTCCAAAATATTACAAGTAGCCAAGAAATCCTACCTCTGCCACTGCATTGCAGAAATCTTGTATGGATAGGTTCACTGTGCAGATAATATAAATTTTTCACTTTACAAGAGCACTGCAGCTGTCTGTTCTAAAAAGCATCTTGTAGGTGCTTTAGTCAAAGCAAGGACAAAGGTTTCAAGCAAAATAGAATTTGCAGTCAAACAGAAACATTTTATCCATACAAAGATTCTCCAAACAGTCTTGCTGGTGTATGCCACGGAGTAGAGAATGCCAAGACTTTATATTTGTTTCTGTAGGAATTTATGTATTTGAAGTACAAATCTGAGAGTTTTGGTCCTTTGAGAAACCTGTCAGCTTAAAGATCAACAATAATGGGGTTCACAGTGTAACTCCCATAAATTGTAAGAGGCATTTTCTGGTTAAGAAGTGGAAGTTAAAGGGTTTTGACTTCAAAATCTTAATTTAATTTGTTCAAGATTTTCTACCTTTGGTATTGCCTGCCAGCTCTGTGCAAGGATGAGTGTATAGAATAGGATGGATTGAAGAGAGGGCCAAATGTGTTGTTCTCCACTGCTTTGGAGGTGGAATACTTCTCTGGAGTTGGAAATGAGGCATGTGCTGTTCCTTATACCATACTTTTTGAGGTTGTTTGTTGCTCAGGAGAGTCAGGATGGTTTGGTTTTGCTTTGAAGGACTATAATTTTTGTGCTTCAAAATACCATTTATTATTAAATCTCTTTTGCCAGCTGTTAACTGGGAGGATAATGACCAAACCAAGAAATCAGGACCTGTCCTATTGGTTTATTTCTAGTATGCTTATGTTTTTCTTGCACCTGCTGCTAAAACTACCAGCTGTGGATTTATGTAGTGCCATACTAAGGAATTTAAAAAAATGCCATAATTAATAGTTAAACAAAACCTTTCAGCCAAAAATGGTTAATATGAAATAAATATAAAATTGTAAACCAGATACAGCAAAGTGCCAGAGACAGTAAAATTACTGCATCACAATACTGGCAAGCAATTTTAAATACAAAGATATGACATTTTATTTTGTTTTGGCTAGAAACCTAGTAAGGTTAATGAGTTGAGTCTTCTCTCATCTTGTAATTGCTGTGGCAGGTCACAAACTCTTTATATAAAAAGTCATATAGGAGTAATGAAAAAAGCTCTCAGCTTGAATCAAATGAGTCCATATTTCTATTGTAACAGAGTATGGAAGCTGGGGTTTTTGAACCCACTGGGTGATATATCAATATGCTCAGAAAAAAAAAAAAAAAACCACAAGACTTTTTTATCAGATATGATTCATTACTAGGCACAACCCAGTTCACAAATAGATTGCATCCTTGTTATCATGTATTCCTCTTATTCTTTACTCCCATCAGAGTTCAGAAATTCAGGAGTGCTACATTGCCCCCTGTCCTTAACAATGATGGTTATGGACAAAAACAAATGAACAAGGAAAGGGATTAATCCACTATAGAAAACTGTCATTAAACTCCTTATAAGGGGGGATCATTTGCATTTGCAATACAACATTGTTGACATAAGCCATTCTCTTGGTATATTATTTTGAGTTACAAATTTACTCTGTGGGGTTTTTGTTCTAAGGTTGTTTTGTCATGATAAAGCCTTCATTGATCTCCTGCATATTTCCCCTGACTTTTGAACTTTAAATCTATTATTAAAGTGCTCATTTGAATTGAAGACTAAAGTCATAAACTGTTTTACTGTACTAAAAGTTTTTGAATATACAGGCAGGTATCTATCCAGTAGAACTACCTAGCTGAGGAATATACACCTAGAAATACACAGAGAAATTAGATGTAGAGAGAATCCTAGAAATTCTGTTTTGCTAATTCAAGCATTCTCCTAATACAAGTTATTCAAGTAAACAATTGTAGCTCACTGAAGGGATGAAAAATTTAAACTTGTATTTTATACATCTACTCTTCTGTTAATACTTTATCTTCTGGATTTCTTGCTCAAAATGTAAAATATTTCTGACATTAAAGGTCCAATATATGCTTAAATCAAGCAACAATTAACATATGCTGATTTGTAGGCTGAAGATTCCCAGATTACACATACCTTTTTAGCTGTTTTAGAGTTTATTAGTTCATACACTTAAAAAGGATATTAAAACTACTTCTAAAAAAATGGTTTTTTATATGGTTTTAAATGTATTTTAAGATCCCAAATAAATATAAACATTGTATATAATAAACACCAGATTCTGAGCCTGATAAATTCTGATGTTTTTATCCCTCTCACTCACACATTTTTCTCACAGAAGTCAGGAGAAATATTCAGTCCCTGTTTTTTATAATTTTACGGTCTGCAATTTTTTTGTGCATTCTTTGTTCAAAGTATGTGCACTGTATGATTTTATGAGTAAGAGGAGATTAACACGTGATTTATCTCTGAACAGGGCACATCTACAAGGAGGAGCCTAAAATTGTATTCCTTCTGCAAAATGTGTTGTTTAGGCTCCAGTGGTTTGTTTTGCTTTGTTTTCAGAAAGCTACATTAGATAAGACTATGAAAAGAGGTGGGCTTACAACTATTCTTGAATATTTTGGTTATCAGAAAAGGGTCACAAAGTTTTGACAGGAATATTTGTTCTCCATCCTGCCACCCACTCCTCTGCCCCCAGGATACTGTACAAAATCCTTATATTTGAGAGACTTTACTGAAAATTGTTAAGATGAAATATGGCAATCTGAAAGATTTTTTTTTTTTTTTTAGTTGCAAGGGAGTGGAAATAGACAATTTAAAAGAACAAGCTTCAACAAGAAGTAGTTATGATGTAGTTCTGGCAGACAAAGCAAGATGTCCTTAGCTCAGATTTCTCAAGATCTGATGAAATAAATCTATGTATGGCTCAAAATATTCTAAAAATGTTGGACCTTGTTCTGCAGTTTCCAGGCATGGAACTGTTGCAGTTCAGTTCTATGGACTCCTCAGTTATGGAGAAAGTAGAATGCACTATGTTTCTGGGTACAATATAGAGAGAGATTCTCTTATCAGCTGAGCCATGTGCCTCACTGTATCTGGGTAAATGTTTTATTTAGCCTTCCATAAACTTTGTACACTTTCTTCTCCACTAGCAGATTTCAAAGTTGGAAACATGCAGAATTAGAATGAGCAGGTAGCAAGCTGCTAGCAAATGAAAAAATACTTATTTTGGCATGTGCTTTTCTAATTCATTGTATGTTTCACTGCCATTATATGGAAACCAGCTGCACGAACAACTAGCATATGAATACAGAAAACTGACATGTCTATTTTAAGTGATCCTAATTTTTAATCAATTCAGACAATGTGCAACAAAAGCTGCATGTATGCAAGTGCATTTCTACACAGTGCCAAAATATGTATTTCTTTGAACAATATTAATTTTCATATCATTCTAGTTCCCAGTTTATTTCCTTACTTGGGGTCCTCAATCAAGCTGTAGAAAGTCCATTTGTGAATTGGATAGTAAAAAGGAGGCTTCCTTGAGTAAGAAGAGCTTTTCCATTCCTTGTGCTTGTGGAGGATTCAAAGTGAAGTGAGAGAATTTCTTCACAGTGTCACCATTCCAGTGATTTAAAAAGATTAAAGTAAAAAAAATAATAAAAAGGCAATCATTGATTTACAAAAACAATGCTCCTTCACTGCTAATAACAGGGATTTCCATAATCTGTTTTCCTCCATTTAAAAAGACAATACTAAAATACCTTCCAAAATTAATCAAAACTAAGCCAAGACAATTGACTGAAACTGTCTTAGAAAAAGCAGTTGCTTTGCTGCATGCTATAGATGTATATTCTGTTTTTATTCCCCTCCAGACTTCTTAAAATCACATTGTTATCTTAGTCTTTGAAATGTAAAAATGCTGGTACATCAAAGAAATATTGTGATGGTCAAAGAAATTTAGAAGGAGAGTGTATATAATGAATACTTAACACTGGAGCTTTACTTCTTTTTTCTTCTTTTTTTTTTTTTTTTTTTTTTTTTTTTTTTTTTTGTGTGTGTGGATATCCATTGTAGCAACTTAGAGCTGGAAAATGAGGCATGAAATTGTTTGTAGAAGGTTCAGTAAATTGAATCTTAAGCATTTGTATGTTTGCTGCAAAACTGAGCTTGAAATTTTAGTCATAACATGGGTATCTTTGCATTTGTTCTGTAGCTTGTTAAAGAAAATGAAGAAAAACAGCTGCAGAGGAAAAATATTTTGAGGATTACAAGGAACATACAAAAGCCAACAACACATCAGGAGACAGAGATGAGGACACCCTCCGTGAACAAAGAGGTGTTTTAGTCATGCTGAGGGTAGGAAATGGGTAGTGAATTAACCTTCTCTAAACTTCTGCCATAGGATTCAACCCCTCCATATGATCTAGAGGCAGACAGACTGTCATTACACCACACAAAGCTACTCCTTTCTGCTGCCATGCTTATCCAGCTTGCAGTATTTAGGGTTGCCTGTTTGAAGCTTACTTTGCCTCCTTTACCTGTGTTCTTCTTTCCAACAGTACTTGCCCTTTAGGAATGTTCTGTTTGCAGAAGTCTCAAATCTTGTTTTCTTGTTCTGATGCCTTCAGTTAAGATTGCCCCTTGAATAAAACTTTTCCTTTGGTCAGTAGTAAATTCCATCACGTGATGGGTGATCCCATTCTCCTGGGGCTCTGTCAAATCTTCTGAAAGTGTCTGTTTGGGGAGCAGTGTGTTTTAAAATGGCAGGGAGGCACCATTGGGTGTCCTGGTAAAACTATTTGTGCAACCTCTGTGTTTCTGTCTAGCACAGAACACATTAACTTCTTTTCATTTGGAATATGGGTTTGTAGAGGAATACTAGTTGCAAAAGTGAGACTGATAAAATAGTAGAAATCATTAAAACCAGTGCTCTTTGCACATACAGAATCTCCATCTCTGAGGTATTTTTAATGAGTCTGTATGTTCCAAATTTGGAGATTAAAAGAAAGACAAAGACAATGCTTTATTTTAAACAGAATATATGATAATGCAGCATGTCTCTTCTTTAATATTATATATATCCTGTTTATTTTACTGTAGAGAAAGTAGGATTTATTTCATCTAAATTTTAACTACTTACATCCAGCAGTAGAAGCTTAGCTGCTGCATCCATGGACCAGTTCAGTGAGCTATTTCACCCTATCAGGCCCAGTGCAGTTGAGTCCTCCACTTTCTCCAAGACATCTTCAGAGTCCTTTTGGGGTATCACACCTGAGGAAAACATTTGAGAATATTGAGAAACCTGTGAATTTACAACTAATTTAATCAAAATATTTTCATGAAGCTGTGATTCAAAATAAAATGTCACATGGATTGAAAAATTCTGCTAATGAATTGGGAAAGGCAGGAATGCTCAGAATATCAAAAGAAATCTGACACCTTCCCTACACATATCTTTGTTTCAGAGTAGTGTTATCAAAATGGAAGACACCCAGTAATAGGCAGAGTTGATGAAAAATAAACTGTTATCATTGTACTTGTTTGTTCTTTTGTAGAAAATGCATGTATTTGTTAAATTAAAAAAAAGGAAATTCTGTTGGTGTGCATTAATTCCTTCAGTTGTCCTTCTCAGGTATATTCTTCTGCCTGAAATAGGAGTAGAAAAGATCTTGTGTGTCATTGTTCAATGGTCATAACTCAGATACCAGCTTTATATGAAGTTTAATAGTGTTATGAACCAGATATAAAATAAGTGTGTGTAGTTATATACATATCATTCTCTGTTGTCATCTCTCTGTTGATGTATTTCTCAGGATATTAAGTACATACTTTAAAAAGCAATTTCAGTCTTCAGTACAATACTTGACAGGGCAGTTAAAGAAAATCTGTAATCCCCTCCTCCCTGAGGAAAGATAAGAAGTGTGGAAAATTAGTTCCTATTGCCAAATTACACATTATCCTGGAGGAGTGGCTACTTCCATTCTTATGTCATATATCCTGACTTTCTTCATTCACTGAGAAAATCCTGGGTTACACAGGATGAAAGAACAAGAAAGGTAATGTCCAATAAGTTCCTCTCTCATTTTCATGCTCATCCATATATTATCATGCTGATTAATTTCATCCTTAGGTTCATTCAGTTCAGCATATGAGATGGGTTTGGGCTTCATTTGCTCTGATCCTAAGGGGGAAAATGCCAAAGATACATGTCTGGCCTATATGGGGGTGTATAATATTTGTTTCTTAAGACTGTTTGATTAAAGCTGATACTGTTTTCAGAAGCTTCAGAGTTTGAGGACAGAATTAACATACCCTATATGAAAAATCATGTCCTATATGAGCAATCTGAAAATGTAAATTTGTTTTTTTCCTTGTTTCACTTGGATGACTGTGACTAAAGAATTATGTTCTATACTTTTTAGTTCTTTACAACCTAGTAGCTTAAACCTCTGCAACAGAATTAACATAAGGATTACTCCTCCTAATTCTTGCTTCCACTGTGCATGGCAATTATTATAGAAGATACCTCATCACAGGGAATCTTATCCAAGATATTTATTCCTGTCCACTCACATTTACGTCAGTTATAATATGGTATAACTTTACATTTATTTATTTATTTATATTCTAGATATGGTTTTATAGTCTTTAATACTTTTAAAGATTTATGGCTGCTCTCATCCCTAATGTGGGGCCTAAGAATGTGGTTGCATTTGGTACATGAAGGTAAAAAGAAACTTCTGTGTAAACAAAAGTTTAAATTATAAAAAAAGGGAGAGTGTGTGTAGGTAAATCAAACCTATGGTAGATTTTACACTCAACAAGGGAAATGGGGTAGGACAAATGACCATGAATGGCACATAAACTCAGAATGAGAAAACTAACATACAGTGGTCCCATCTGGAGCCAGCAGTGTGCTCTTGTGGCAAATGCTATCCTGGGATGCATTTGGAGGAATCTTGCCAGCAGGTCAACAGAGGTGATTATTCCTCTCTTCTCACACAGATGAGGCTGCACCTGGAATTATGTCCAGTTCTGGGCTTCCCAATACATAAAAGAGTTGGAGATTCTTCCTAATGGCCAAAGTTGAGTAAAATAATGGACTGGAATGTCTCTCATCCAAGAAAAATCTGAGAGAGCTAGGATCATGTGGCCTAGAGAAGGGAAAGCTTTTGTGCTTACATATATACATAAATATACTGAGAAGTTTCATATGCTTATTTATGTGTATAAATACTTGAAGGTATAAAAAAGGCATAGCCAGACTCTTTCCAGTGGTGCCCAGTGACAGGCCAAGAGGTAATGGGCATAAACTAAAACATAGGACACTTCATCTGAACATCAGGAAACTCTTTTTTGTACTGTGAGGCTCACTGAACACTGATCTACATTTCCCAGAAACTTTAGGGGAAAGTTCATCCTTTCAGATGTTAAAAAAAAGTCTGGCAACCCATTCTAGGTGGGCCTGCCTGAGCAAGGCAGCTGGACAAAATGACCTCCAGAGGTCCCTTCAAAACTCAGCCATTGTGTGAATCTGTAAAGACAGAAGAAAAATTGCAACTTCAGTGGAAAAACTAGTTTTTGTTCTCAGAGGAAAATAGAGGTGACAGTTATTCTGATTTCAGACACTCCACTATATGCAATATTTACTATTCTTTTAAGAATATTTCTTACATATTTCTTAATCAATGATTTAGTTTGAGCTCCTATTTTGGTCAGCAGTATTTTGAAATTAATCTCAGAGCAATAGGTCTGGGGTGCTGAAGGAAAGAAAACTCATGACAACCAATTTTATGTACTTTATTAATAAATTTAAACAGAAGATGTTAATTCTAATAATGAAGGAATAAAAAAATTTTATCTTTTAAGATTTACTCACTTTGTAAATTTACCATTCCTTTATTTCCTGTACTCATGGGAAAGAAGAAAACTTCAAAGCACTTTGCTATTTGATTCTAAGAAACTTAGTCTTTTAGCCTCCAAAATCCGAAGAGATTCCTCCTTTGCTGGTGAGTACTAGGCCTGGCTGGTTTTGCTGCCCAACCATTTTGCCTGTGGTCTATTCCTATTTTCAGCATTAACATTCCATCTGCTCTTAAATCTCAGCGGTGGCTAGGTTTCTGCTGTGCTGAGTGCTTTGTGGACACATATCTCAAGCAACTTAGAAAATGATAAGGAAAAACAGTAGGTCAGGAAGTCAGTGCTAGGGATAGAAGCTGAGTCCAGGCCTGTATTTTAGACTAATACTGTGTGTATGAGAGCATGCTGGATTCCTCCGTGTCCATCTTCACATCCCACCACCTCCCATATGCTTAGGCAATCTAGCCCAGCTCTGTAAAACAGGAAAAAAAAAAAACACAGCAAAAAGTTTATTCATGTTATCCTTTCAAAAATCCAGGAAATGCAATGCTGCCAGGAGTTACATAATCTATGCTTCTTGAAGTAACTTTGGAGGAGCATCCATAGGAAGCCACATGTTTTGTGGAGACTTGTCAGGAAAATAAATCCTGGAGAATCCAGGAAGGAAGACTGTGGAGTTTTCCACTACAGTGAATAAGACTCTGATTCAAATTTTGTTTCCTGCCTGTAGCATGTGCTCATGCAGAGAGAAAGATTTTACATTATTATTCTGTAAGCCTTCAGAAAAATATATTTCTTCCCACAGAAGAAATATAGTGGGATTATTATTAATGATATAATTTTATTTTAAAGAAGTATAAACTAATTTCATTAATATCTCTACAGCATATATAATGTAAATGAATAATATTTTTATTTTTTAATTTGAAATGTTTTCTCCTCCTACCAGATACTTTTGTTTTACACAATGAGAAAGAAGACCTAGGGAAAAAAACCTTCTGTAATATAAAATCTAGTCCAGGAAGAAACTTGTGCTGGATTTCATGGTACAACTTAGATTGATACAGAATTTGTTTTAAAGTAATTTAGGGGTTCTACTGGGATATTTTAGAGTCAGTTTGTGAAGCTTTTTTGTTCACTGTAGAGCCCCTGTCCCAAGAAAATAACACAGACTTAGTGAAATTACTCCTGTGAGTAACTGCTCAGCAACATGAAGAGGTTGTTTCAGAACTCAGCCTTGAGGAGACACTCATCTTGAGGAGACAGGAGATGGTATCAGCCCTTTCACACGGTCTATTTAGTTTTTGATTCTATAATAAAATATTTAAATATTTCAACAATCATTGCTTTTTAATATTTAATAAAATATATTCAGTATAGTCAATGTTTTTCAATATTTGCTTTCAATTTTTTTGAAAAATCCTACCTTTAACTCTTATTGAAATCTGAAGATATTAATCCAAAATCCCAAAATCGATTGGGATATTTTGATGTCCTAATAGTGCTTAACTCCATTAGAGTTTACATTACTTTTGCATCTCTGGACTGTGCTGTACATATTTATCAGCTGTTATCTATCACTCTGAATAGAAATGGAGAAAATCTAAATCCCTTAGTGATCACAGTGTGTAGGTACGAATGGAGGAATTATTAAAGAAACCCCCTCTTATTTACTTAGAAGTCTAATAAGAGAGCATGGTGGAGGTTTTTTTCTTTGTTTTAAAGAGAGAGATCAATTATTTTGTGCCACTCCAGGAAATTTTTCTGTAATTAGAAAGCAGACATATGTCATAATATTTGGATACAATTTGGCTTCATAGTATAGAAAACACATTGATAATTTTTTATTGGTTTCTGGATACTTCCTATCTGTATTTTAAGTAAGCTTTTGTTGTTCCTTTTAACAGCAACAAAAACCTCAGGTGTTTTCTCAGCTATTTGGTAACAATGGCCCAATTTTCATCTTTGCATCCTTTCATTTCAAAACTGCCTATGCAGGTGCTTACTGTACAGCTCTTCTCCCTTTACATGACTGCAAAGCCTGTGATTTGTTACCAGTCTGGCTTTAGCCTGGGACACTTTGCAAGGATTGCACTGGCAGAAGTCAGAAATTTTTGATTCCTTGCTGACTACTTCTGCCATCCCCCAGGAGCATTCTCAGTGCCTGAGTGGTCTGACTGCACCTTTGAATCACTTGAAGTCTGTTCTTTGCAGATTTCTTGGTGTCAATGTTCAAATACTTTACTTTGTTAGCTCTGTAGCAAGTAGCTGTCCAAATAAAATTGCAGGAAATTTTCTCCAATCTGGAAAAGCCCATTTTCCCTCACTGGTTCTGTCTTGTGTGTTACCTTTCTCCTGACTTCACTCTGTTCATCCTTCCCTTCTAGAGTCTTTCATGCACATGGCTAAAAACTGATCATCAAAAGATCTCACATTCCAAAGCACTATATCTGACTAGTTTTTTTTCATGACTATCCTGTTTTTGATGGGAAAATGACAGGAAAAATTGGAATGTTTCTGATTGGGAAATCATATTCTACTTTCAAGATAAATGAGGAGAAAAAAATTATGTTGGTCCCCCCTAATAATGCATTGACAGGTACATTTCTACTTAAGTCATTACATCTATTAACAGTGAAACACAAAGCCTGCCAGATTTTTCTAGCAATACACTCCAATCCTGACCAGAATTGGTGGGTTCTGATCCCACTGAATTCTCTTGTGAACACACATATATCTGTGTTCTTTGAGACAGAAACACAGTACTGTTTCCAGGAGATAGAGAAAAAACACTCTCTTCATATAGTACTTTACTAAGTTGTAGCTGTGTGGGCTAGACAGGGGAAAACTATTGAAATTTTTAATCTTGTATCTGGGTCACTCTTTCTCGGCAGTTATTCACAGGAATGCTTTGTTTGTATTTAGGCATTTTTTTGTGACGGCAAAGTGGATCATATAATGTTTGTCTATCTCACACTCGAGAATTCATCTTCCTTTGGTTTAAGTCATTTTGATAAAGAATGGTGATTGCAGGTGTGGTGTGAGCTGCCTTTCCTGTAATACCATTACGATGGAGCAATCAGACAGCATCAAAATACACTAGAAAGGGAAGGAAAAAATAAAGGGAAGACAACTCTGCACTATAGGAATATGACTAAAATGCATTCTCTTTTCCCAAATCCATCATAGACATTGCACCAGGAGTTTTCCACAAGCTAACACCTGCTCATGGCAAAGCAGAATTCCTGTCTGTTGTTTTAAGTCTTCCTTTTCCCTTTTTTTTATATGGGATTTCATTTATTAAATTGTTTGTGTTTACATTAACAGCCAAGTGGAAAAGTGCAAACTGCTCTGCTGTTCAGAATAGTATCAGTGTCATAACTGAGCTCCTAAAGAGCACAGTCTAGCTGTTTTGGAAAACCTTGAGTTTGCAGACTAGAGTTTGGGGGTTTTGCAAGGGGAGAGGAGTGTCGTTAGAGGGGGTTTTTGGTGGGGAGGAGGCTGGGTGTTGTGTTTGGGCACGTCAGCAGACAACAAAGAAAAGCATTTTCCTTCAAACTTGTTCCATTTCAGTTTGGCAAACAGCTTTCTCTTTCTTTTTTTTTTTTGTTTTTTCTTTTCTTTTTTTTTTTTTTGGTTGATTGGGGTTTTTTAGTGTTTGTTTAGTTGGGGTTTTTGTTATTTTTTGGTTGGTTGGTTTTTTAGGGTTTTTTTTGATTGTTTGTTTTTGTTTTTGTTTTTTTTTTGTTGTTGTTGAAAACATTAAGTACTGGACTCCTTTCATATGAAGAAGTTGAATGAAGTTATTGTCTTATAGGATCCAATAGGTCTACGTTGACAACCTGTTTGCCAACCGTCTGCTGGCTGTCTCTTTAAGTAATGATTAAAGGTCACCAAATGGATAGCACTAGAAAAGATTTTCAACATAAGGAGTTCAGGCATACTCCTTCCAGTAGAGGGCATTGATACGTGAGCATATAAACCTGAATTCTTTGGGAATAATATCACTAGCAGGAGATAATCTTGGCAACAAATCTATTCCCCCACTGTACAAATCAAGAAATGAGTGTTGTCATGTTTGTAACCATGTTTTCACTTAGGTCTTGTTTATCTCCCTGAGAACAGGAGAAACAATTATTTTCTTTTTCAGTTATCCACATACAGTATAAGGAGTCCATATACAATTAGGAATTTACAGCAAGTGCCAATGGTAAGAAAAAGAGAACGATTTTGAAGACAACTGCAATTCAGAGACTAGAAGTATAACAGAAAACACTTTGTATGTTATGTGTGTGTATATATGCCCTCTGTAAAAATTGTGAGCTAGCAATGGAGCAACATGCATGGAAGATGAGAAGTAAAGTGCATGTGAAGAAATGTCTTTAGGATCATTAAAACAGAAGTGTTTCTTTATATAATTGAAGCAGACTCTCTAAATGATTCTAAGTGAGTAGAGTTATAGGATCTGTGCGCAAAAAAAAAAAATGTGTACACCTAACAAACGGAAGCATATCATTATGAGCTGGCTAGCTAAGGACCTAGTGTGACAGAACTGATTAGTAAACAGCATTGAAACTCTGGGTCTTGGCCTCACTGTCTACCCTGTTACTGTACCTGCATTCCCCTAACAGACAGTTCTTTCAAATGTTGAGTACTGTTTGCAGAACTTCTGTCATAAAGCTAAGGTGAGAGTCAGTGGGAAGAAGCAACTCTGTTCAATAGGTATTTTGGGAGATGCTCACAGTGGATGATAATGCCAATTCACTCTCTTTCATCCAAGCAGTCTTTTTCTAAGGGTAACAGGGGTAGGAAAATGTCCATGGGGATGGTATTAGTGATCAGCATACACTTTTTTGGTGTCCACAAGAAATCTGGGGATAGTTTCCTGCAGGAATATGTTTAGTTTGATAGGCCTGTTTCCTTATGCAAGTAAGTGACTGTGTGATCTAGCAACCTGAGTTGAATAGCCAGTCCTTTAGGTCTTTCACAGGCAATGAATACAGTAAGAGCACTCAACCCTTCTGAAGATATGCAAATGTAGGCATTTAAAAGATTTACATTCATCTTTCACAGGCCTCAGAAATATAAATATGAAATATCCAGAACCTTGTCACTTCAGTAATAATTAAGCTGATGGCCTATTATGTTCGATTGCAAATCAATATAGTATCTTTTGGTGCCACTTGAGTTCTTGAGGGTTGGCTTGGGGCCAGCACTAGTTATACAATTGAAGAGCTGCAGCTGCATCGAAAACTTCTCTGCCATTTCCATTCAGAAAGAATAGACTGGTAACAATGGTGGCCAGCCTCTTCATAGTAATTGTGTGCAAGTACACATTTTGAAATAGTGTTTTTGTTCAGCAGGTGCTGTTATTTTAGTTTAATTTGAATTTTGAAATATGGAGAAGAGAAGGGGCCTAATCTTAACAGCATCTAACCTACAGCTGTTCAGAACAGGACAGCAGACAGCATACGTTGCTTAGATGAAAATCATAATTGCTTATTCTTCCTGGCATATTAGCAGACCAGTGCTGAGCCTCTGAAATTATCTAGCATTTTCAGGCTTTTACTTTACAAAGTGATCCACTATACTCTGGAAGAACAATTCTAGAACATCTGACAGTGAGTTTTCCCACACGCAGCTACTTGGTTTTACATCAGAAAACACAGACTGGGTAGAGATAATTTGCCAAGGCACTTTCAGAAGCACTGATCTCCAGAAATATTAACGCAGTGCGAAGTCTGTGTTCTTTCAGCCTATTGCAAAAACTGAAGAAATAGTGTGTAAAAAATCATGATTTCTTGGGAACAAGCTGTTTGTTTACCTCTTCTCCTTTCAGGCTTATCTATCCCCAGGGTCTGAGGAGGACAGAAACGTCACAAAGATTTTGAGTGTATGTTAGTCAAAAATATTTACTGGAATTTTTGTCCAGGTTTTTTTTTTCTATGGCACATTGTTTGGAGAGTTAAAATCTGAGATAGATAACTTGCATTTCTTGAAAATTTTCTCCATGTAATTTAGAAGACAGGACATACTAGAAAAACAAAAAAAGAAAAAAAAAAGAAAAAAAAAAGAAAAAAGATAGAGAAGGTGTGATTAGAATCAAAATTCAAAACTTTACGTATCTTTTGTCGTAAGTCTGACTCAAAAATCTAACAGCCTTTAATTTAAAAAGTGTTGGTAATGACACTTACTTTGAAAAGTAGTAGGCATATATTTTAAGCATTTCATATAATCTCCCGAAGTTTGTATAATCTAAACTAACGTGCATTACTTTTAAGATCAATGCTTAAATGAGAATTTCATGTGAATGAACATCTTTGGAATTGGAACATTGTTATTTACATGCCTTCAATTTGATCCTTTTTCTTGCCAGTCCCTGCTTATGCCTGAGTCATCTTAATGGTCATTACAGAATGAATAGCATGTAACAAGTGAGGTTTGCCTCAAGCAAATTCATTAAACCTCAATGACCATTCTGTATATATATATATATATATATATATATATATATATATATATATATATATATATATTTATATGTCACTGTTTGCTCATTTCTACTTTGGGATGTGTAAAAATAACAAGAGTATTTTTCACAACTAATATCCTGTCAATTTCAAGTATTTTCTAGATGCAATTTCATTTAGATCAAGATCCTGAGGGAAGGAGAGACAAAAATATGTATCATTGTGCTGCTTGTCAGCCCCACTGAAGATTCTGGCTTTGTATTAACCTCAGAGGGAAAAGTAAAATAATTCACTTGCAATTTAACATGCAAATGAAAACAAAAAATGAAGTTTCTTCATTAAATATTTCCCTGGCAATCCAGAGGTTTATATTGTTGAAAATATTAAAGTAAAAACAAAGTATGATGCATGAGACAATCACTCTAGTTTTGACAAAATCATTTTAAAAAAGGAGATGAATTTATTTTTTTTAATGCTTTTCAAAGGAAGACAGAAAGTGAAAAAATTACTGACCAATGTACAAGTTTGGTGGGATTTTTTTATACATCTGGGAAGGCTGGCTAGGTGAGGTGCTCTGCTAGGTCTGCCACTCATGAATAAAGAACTAGTTGAGATGACAGTCTGTTACCACCTGCCCCTACAGAGGTCACAGTAACTCAGGTTGTTGCTATAGACAACTGGGACAGATTAGAGGGAAAATACACTGAATGATGTTTTTTTATAAATATATATATGTAAGATTTGCTTCAGAAAATATTTTGTTGCAATGGAAAACAAGATTGTAGCCATTTTGGTTGTTATTATCTGTAGTAATATAGATCTTAAATAGCACTTAAGAAAATGTATAAGGAAAAAAGAGAAGGAAAGAAAGGATGAGAATAGATCCTACCACCCGCTGACCTCACACCAAGACGTGGTTGTTGTAAGAATTCTTTGAGTTCTGTTGTGATTTTGAAGTAGTTTGAAATTGAAGAGGTTGTTTTTTCATCACCAGATCCTCTCAGTTTGACTTATTAGAAACTGATACACAAAAATCTTATGCAGATTTTCTAGAGTAACATATACTATTAAGAAATTATATCAATATAATTAATTTGATTCCTATCCAGTACTCTAGTCCTGGAGATTCTTGCGTCCCTTCTGTAATGTAGTTCATTAGAGTTGTCAAGGCAGTGCAGTAACACTCTGCTGTTTATAAATGTGAACCTGGATCTCATTGTACTTTCCATTTCTTCTCTCCACTGCTGTTAAGGACTGCATTAGGAAAGATTCCCAGTATTTTCACATATAGTATTTCTTCTGAAAACTTCTGGCTCATGAGAGAGATCATAACAAGGTATGTGATTATTGAGTAAATATCCTTTCACATCAATTATAATTTCACAGAGACTAGGGATATACTGTGGAGAGCAGAAGATATTTTGAAAGTCAGGTCATTCATCAACATTAAAAAAAAATAAATCAATTCTTCTAGAACAAAGCTAATCAGTCATAAATCATTTCAGCCAGCAATTAAGAAGCAGTATACTGAAGTTAGGCAGCAGATTTCAGCATCAATGATATAATTTGTTGATGACAAGTTGTTGGGATCTTTTTGTTTTTCTTTTTCAATTTTATTTTCGTGCAAGTTAGATCAGACAGTATTTTAAAGAATCCTTTTTTCCAATAAAACAGATTCTACTCTTCATTTCCTTTTTCACTAACAGGTCTCCAGCTGGCCTGGGAGGCTTATCACCTCTATCTAGTTATTAACAGTCCATTTGCTTAAGTACCTACCATAATTACTTTGTATGGTTCCTCTGAGAGATGTTTCATTTAAGGAAATCTAGGAAAAGTTCTGGTCTGACTGACAGCCACATAGTCACTTATCTGCCACCTGCTAGCATCTCTTAAGCCAAAATAAGTTTGTGGGAGAAAGATCCTGCACTTGTCTATATTCTAAAGATTTTATTTCCCATCTCTCTTTTCACTTTCCCCATAAGCATTTTAAACTGCCTTTTTTTCCCAGCTTTAGCTCTTTATAGCCCTGGACAAGAGCAGCAGCCCTTGGCCAGGGAAAAGAAAACTCACCCCCCCCCCCCCCCCCCAGTTCCTGATGTCAATCTGAAGGGGGTGCTTGGCACTCCAAGGGCAGCCCAATTTCTAGCTGGGGGTAGCTTGGGTCTGGGAGGAATCCTGCTCCATTCATTATTTTTGGAGGTAGAAGGCTGCTCCTGGCCATGGGCTGCAGGACTTCAACAGCAGCACTTTTTCATGCGAAACAAAACTCACCCCCCAGATTCCTGATGTCAGTTTGTTAGAGGATGTTGGTGTTGTTGTTGGAGCAGACACAATGCAAAGCAGATCTGCATGAAACTTGATCCCAGTCTTTTTATTGCTCCCATACCTGGAGTCTATAACTCATCTGAATCCACAGTGTACTTCATCTTATTGTCCATCATCATCAGGCTACCTTTTAAGTGCATCGGTGGAAGCACTATTTTGAGACAGCATCCAAAATAATCCACAAATACAGAAAAATTCTAAAGCAGTACTGGGGAGGCAGGCCGGGTCTCAGCACCCATCTCAGCCCTGCTGCAACACCCAGCATACTTGGTCCTCCTCACAGCATGACTAGCAGACCCCAACCGACTCCTACCCCTACTTGACCAAGTAACACACTCTTTTATAACTCCCATCCTTATTGAACACAGCTATGAGGGCAAGGCAGGGCTACACTCCCTTCAACACTATCTCTATCCTCCTACTTCCACAATTCCCCCTTTCTTCTTTAATTAGAAAGTTACAGCATCTCTAAAAAAGCATATTTAGGTAAATTGACATCACAACACATTCACATATTTCACTTATTATTTACAACAGTTATATAAATGTTAATTGACATTATAACATACTCACATATTTCACCCTTTAGCCACAACAGTTATACAAATGTTCAAATACAATACATACATCTTTTCACTAATAGTTTTCAACTTCTTGATTTATGAGTCCTATTTTTTCCTTGAGCCACTTTTTTCTATCTGTTTGATACTTCACCTCATTTTCCTTCAGTTCTTTCTGCAGCTTTATTAATTCCTCATTTTTTTACTCATTTTGCTCGTCTTTTGCTGCTTGTTGCTACTGTACTGGTTATTCACCTATTTTCCTCACTTTGCTCATCCTTTTCTAATAGTCACAATTGTATTGGTCATTCAGCTCTCCATTTTTCTGCTTCTGTGCTTCCAGTTCCAAAACAAATCCATTGGACTCTTCTAATCTGGCTTCAAGCACTTAATCTTGTTCAATCTGAGTCTGTGCAAAAGCCAAAGAATCCTACCTGGCTTGTAACTCCAAGGTATTAAAAGGCCCAGTGCCCATCAAGGTATCAACTCCCACCACATGACAGGGGTCTTGCTGTGAGAGCTGCACACCATCAGGGCAACTCTCTCATAATCCTATAACTGACGGCTCACCTGGATAAGTTTTCCAGATGTCAGAGGCTTCACCAGTCTATGTTAGTCACAATTTTCTTCTAACCGATGGCTCACCCAGACATTCCAGATGTCAGAAGCTTTGCCGGTTTATGTTCCCCATGGCTCACCCGGAACACCAGCTCCAGGTGCCAAATTTGGGTCCAGACCCCTTCTGCAGCTTCCCTTGATGCTCTCCGGTCCCATGAAGCTCTGATCACCCCATCCATCACTGGATGGGTCTGTTCCTGTTACACATCACATCGCCTGATGGGATTGTTGCACATCACCAGATGTCAGTGAAGAAACAGACACAACACAAAGCAGATCCTTATGAAACCTCATCCCATTCTTTTTATTGCTCCCATACCTGGCATCTATCAGATCTCCAACCCCCATGTTCCTGATGTCAGTTTGTCAGAGGCGTTTGGCACTCCAAGTTCAGCCTAAGTTCTAGGTGGGGACAGCTTTGGTCTAGGAGAAATCCTGCTCTGTTCATAATTTTCGGATGCAGAAGCTCACTCCTGGCAACAGGCCACTGGACATGAACTGCTGCACTTTTCCATGGGAAACAAAACTCACACCCCAGGTCCCTGATGTCAGTTTGTCAGAGGAGTTTAGCACTCCAAGGGCAGCCCAATTTCTAGATGGGGTGGCTTGTGTTTGGGAGGTATCCTGCTTGGTTTGTAATTTTCGGAGGCAGAAGCCCATCCTGGCCACAGGCCCCTGGATACAAACAGCAACCTTTATCCATAGGAAACAAACCTCACCCCTCCAGATTCTTGATGCTAGTTTGTCAAAGGTGTTTGGCACTGCAAGGGCAGCCCAAGTTCTAGGTAGGAATGCTTGCATCTGGAAGGAAGCATAATCTTTTTGTAATTTTCGGTGGCAGAAGCCCCCTCAAGGCCACAGGGTCTTGGACAAGAACTGTGGCATTTTTTCATGTGAAACAAAACTCACCCCGCCCCAGGATCCTGTTGTCAGCTTGACAGAGATGTTTGGCACTCCAAAGGAAGACAGATTTCTAGGTGGGTCTTGGAAGGGATCCTACTCTATTCATAATTTTTTGGAGGCAGATGCCAGCTCCTGTCCACTGGCCCCTTGAGCTGTCTGGTGGCCCTTTTCCATGGGAAAGAAAACTCACCCCCCCAGGTTCCTGATGTCAGTTTGTCAGAGGTGTTTGGCACTTGAAGGGCAGCCCAAGTTCTAGGTGGGAGCAGCTTGAGTCCAGGAGGAATCCTGTTCTGTTCATAATTATCAGAGGCTATGGATGCTGAATGCGACAAAGCAGGCAGGGACTGCAGGGTCTGTGTGAAATTAAGTCACATAACTTTCTCAGACTGGCCTGAGAAGTGTGGCCTGAGAAATTGTAAGGAGGAATCAAAACAGTCTTTGGAGAGGGAAAATCCACTTTTGTAGCAGTTATTTGTTGCCTTGTTGTTTCCTTGCAAGAAACAGTCAAGGGGTGGTGTTCCCAACTGACTAACAATGGTGATGTGTTAGTTTAATGACCAATGGGAGTTTCATCTTTTTGGACCTTCTAGGACTTGTCTATAAATGAAGATCTGGAAGAATAAAACTTGCTCTCTTGTGCAACCAAAGCTAAGAAAGTCTGTGTTGTTACTTTTGCCACTCCTAATAATGTATGACAAGAGGCAGAAACACGCTCACAGCCACAGGTCCCTGGACATGGACTGCAGCGCTTTACCTGGGGAAAAAAAATTCACCCCCCCGCCCAGGTTCCTGATCTCAGCTTGTCAGAGGAGTTTGGCAATCCAAGGTCAGCCTGTGTTCTAGGTTGGGGAAGCTTGGGTCTGGGATGAATCCCGCTGTGTTTGTAATTTTCAGAGGCAGAAGGCAGCTCCTGGCCATGGGCCCATGGACACAAACAGCAGCCCTTTTCCAGGGGAAACAAAACCCACCCGCTCAGGTTCCTGATGTCTGTTTGTCAGACGTGTTTGGCAATCCAAGGTCAACCCATGTTCTAGGTGGGTGCAGCTTTGTTCCAGGGGGAATCCTGCTCCGTTTGTAATTTCTGGAGGCAGAGTTCTGCTACTGGCCACAGATCCCTGGACAGGAACAGTGACCCTTTTCCAGGGTAAAGAAAACAACCTCCAGGTTCCTGATGTCAATTTGTCAGTAGGTGTTTGGCACTCCAAGGGCAGTCCTAGTTCTAGGTGGGGGCTGCTTGTGTCTGGGAGGAATTCTGCTTCGTTCGCAATTTTCGGAGGCAGAAGCCTGCTCCCAGGCACACGCCACTGGGCACGATCTGTGGCCCTTTTCCAGTGGAAAGAAAACTCATGCAGCCAGGTTCCTGATGTCAGTTTTTCAGAAGCTTTTAGCACTCCAAGTTCAGCCTGAGTTCTAGGTGAGAGCGGCTTGTGTTTGTGAGGAATCCTGATGCGTTCATAATTTTCACAGACAGAAGCCCACTCCCAAGCACGGGTCCTGGGACACAAACGGCAGCCCTTTTCTGTGGGAAAGAAAACTCACACCCCAGGTCCCTGATGTCAGTTTCTCAGAGGCATTTGGCACTCCAAGGGCAGCCCAAGTTCTAAGTTGGGGCAACTTGTGTCTGGGAGGGATCCTGCTCCTTTGATAATTTTTGGAGGCAGAAGCCCACTCAGAGCCACAAGTCCCTGGACATGAATGGCAGTATTTTCCATAGGAAAAAACCTCACCCCCTCCAGGTTCCTGATGGCAGTTTGGCAGAGTCTTTTGGCCACAGGGGACTGTCGATGGCCCTTTTCCAGGGGAACAAAAACTCACATGGCCATGTTCCTGATGTGAGTTTATTAGATGCATTTAGCACTCCAAGGGCAGTCCTAGTTCTAGGTGGGGGCAGCAGCTTGGGTCTGGGAGGAATCCTGCTCCGTTCATAATTTTCAGAGGTAGAATCTTTCTCCTGGTCACAGGCCTCTGGACTAAAATTGCGGCCCATTTGGAGAAAAGAAAACTCACCCCCCAAGTTCCTGGTGTCAGTTTGTCAGAGGCTTTGGCACTCAAATATTGAGAAACCACCAGACTATTCACTGAGTCTTCACAGAAGAATAGTGAACGTCATTTTTTTCTATCTTTAGCACACTTTTATAGGGTCTGACCAGGTCTGCGGCCTTAGCAAGCTACTATTGGTTAATACATATTGGTTTACATTTTTTCCCCAGCACACAAGGCTATTTTTTTTTCATTCTCGCTGCTTCATGAAAGTTTCAAGGACACTACTTTTAATATTGTCGCTTATACCAAAGGCTGGCTTGTACAGACAGGCTTTTACTAAAATATCATGCTTTAACTCTGTTAAAATGTTTTACTACACTCAAATGTTAGCCTGTGTTCTAGATGGGGGTGTTTTGGGTTTTGTAGGAATTCTGCCCCTTTCGTAATTCACGGTGACAGAAGCCTGCTCCTGGGCACAGGCCCCTGGACACAAACAGCGTCCCTTTTAAAAGGGAAACAAAACTTACACCTCCAGGTTCCTGATGCCAGTTTTGCAGAGGCTTTTGGCAATCCAAGGGCAGCCTGATTTCTAGTTTGTGGCAGCTTGTGTTTTTGGGAAATGGAAAAATGGCAGATTTCACAGATGCTGAAGGCTTCAATTGGCAGCCTTTGAAAGAACTTGGGTTAATGTCATGATAAAATCATTCAAACATTAGGTAGAAAAATTGTAACTTTGTTCCCATTGTTATAAGTAAGAATATATCTTGAGTAAGAAATTATATTAGGAAAAATAGTGTGATATTTGAGCTGTAAAAATGTAATGTAATAAATAACTTATAGAGTAGGCTAGGGATCTAGAAGCTATAACAGAGGTGTGTGTATGAGTACGTGACCTGTCAGCTGATTGGCTAAGAGAGATGCAGTATGGCAAAATTAAGCAAACATGAAAGGTTATTAAGTAAAAACAAGTTTCATGTTTAGTGTCTATTGGACGAAAATGTGAAGAAGAAATCCATGACTACATTGAGCTATAGCTGACTTGTTGCTCCTCTCTACATCTCACACCTTAGAGACTGAAATCTTATCAGGTTTACTTGAGAAATAAATCATCTCAAATAGCATGGTGGTCCCATGCCTTGTTTTTCATCTCGACAATGTGGTGCCTCTGTGAGGTCGAACAGGGGGAATCAGAAGTTGAGAAAGCTCCAGTGGACACTGTCTTGGGAATTAAGTTTAATCTTAAAAGAAGACTCCAACAACCACCAAGAAAAGTCTGAAAAGAAGCCTACGCAGTCTGTCGCTCGATGAGGACAGCAGGGGTGCTTGTTTTCATCCCTGGCCTGGACGAGTCAGGTGAAGACTGGGGAACTTAGGATGGGTCTTGAAATCTCATAGCAAGAGTGGGATGTTTATATTAGCTTTAATACTTGGATAAAATTGCCTTCTCATTCAGTCCCAAAGCAAGACCTTAAAGATTTTTTTGCTCTGGGTTCATAAAAATTTTCCTGAATCTATGTTAGACTCCGCTTTCACAAAATCGCTGGGGCATATGGTGGGAATTCAGCTTTTTGACCCAGCTACTAAGAGGGACAAACTTGCAGCTTGTCTACTTCCTACATGTTGAATGATAATTGAAATTCTTAGTAACCCTCTTCTGACCCCCTTATCACTGGAATTTTTGCTGCACCACAGCCAAGGTCATCTTTAGAAACTCTGGGGTTGTCTGCCCAGATGCCACCTTTGACCACTTGCAATACTGCACCCAAAAAGGAGGGAGAGGCCTGTCTGGAGAAAGGGGAGGAGCCCTGCCAGGAAGAAGGTGAGGGGAACTAGCCCAGAAGAGACAGAATACAAAATTAATGCGAGGGTTTAAGCTTGGGAGTTTTAACTCAGGAGCCAATAATCAAGACCTAAATGAGTGTTCTATATCAGAGGACAAATATGATTTCAATCTTCAAGATTCAAACCCACTTCCTTTAGCCGATATGGGGAATTCTTTCTCTGTTTCCAAAGTAAGGGATCCCATAAAGAATGATTTACAATGCTCTTTGACAGATTGGAATGCCGTATGTTGTAAAGTAATTAAAGACGGAGATCTTAACTTGGCTCATAAACCATTGTTAGCTTTGCTGGTTAGATATGGAAGGGGGGGGGGGAGGTGGTAAAAACCCTCGATGGGAACCTGTATTGTCTGATGATATAAAAGATTTATGGAAGACAATTCAAGGGCAGACAAATTGACAGTAGCTACTGCAAGTACCTTGCCAAATATTTTTCAGCAGGCAAAATTAAGTCATGCTTTTTTTCATCAAAATGCACGAGCACTCATGTGAATGTTTCATCTTTCTAGAGATCAGGCTAAAGCAATCATAAATACATGCCCAGATTGTCAGTTGATGCAACCTCCTGTTTCTACAGGAGCGGTCAATCCACAAGGGTTGCAAAGCTTGCAATTATGGCAAACGGATATTACCAAATATCCGTCCCTTGGGAAATATAAAAATATCCATCAGTGGATACTTTCTCAAATGCAGTTTTTGCTTCTGTACACACAGGAGAAACAGCAAACCATGCATATCAACATTTTTTGCAAGCATTTGCTTCACTGGGAGTACCTCAAGAAATAAAACCAGATAATGATCCTGCATATACAGCTCAAAAATTGCCCACATTTTTAATGAATTGGGGTGTATGCCATACTTTTGGAATTCCTTATTCTCCCATGAGTCAAGCAATTGTAGAGAGAACACACCATTCTCTAAAACGTGTATTAGATTAGCAAAAGGGAGATATAGTGCAGGGAACACCACAGATGAGATTAAGTAAAACTTTGTAAGTTTATAGTTTCTTGAACAGTTCCTTCGCAGAGCCTGATCCTCCAATTTTTAGACATTTTTCTAATAGCACACATGTAAAATTAAAAGAGAATCCTCCAGTTCTAATTAGAAATCCTGAAACAGGGCAATTGAAGGTCTGTTTCCTCTAATAACGTGGGCCAAAATGTTTGCTTGTGCTTCTACAGGCTCAGGGCCCAAGGGATTGCTGCTAAGAATGTGGAAACTTACAAGATGAGAAAGTCTACTAAAGATTCTACAACCAAAGAAGAAAGCATGCAGATGTAAACTACACAGAGACTATAACTCGTATTTAGAATCTTTTGTCTTTATTGCAAAAACTGTAAACTTTAAGTTTCTTATTGATGTTAGAGATGTAGAAAATAAGAATATTGTAAAATTCCTTTGCCAAAAGTGTGGCAAAATTTGTGTTATATCCTTAAGTTTTACAAAAAGAAATTTACAGTCATAGGTTTTTAAAGAAAAAAAGTACTGAAAAATTTGCTTGAAACCTGAAGTTTGAGGAAAAAACCTATTGCCAAAAGATAACCCTTGGTTAAGCATGAAGTTCAATCAAATGTTGTTTGTTTTTTACTTTGTTTGCTTTGTTTGCTTTTAGTAGTGTAGCTTTGCAACTTAGTCAGCCTAGAACAAATGTTTGGGTGACTTTAGCTAATGCTTCAGGTTTAGATACCATATGCTTATCCACTACCACTCCAGAAAATCCATTTTCAACTTGTTTAGTCAGTGTATCAGTAGAAATTTGGCTGATTCCAGAAGAAATTGATAGGGCTATACGAGGTGCTTTTGCTGGGACAAATGTGTGGAAATTTTGGACTTCAGTAAACACATGAGAATAGTGGACTCCCTATCTTCCTGAAGCATATATTGAACCCCAAGAATTAGAACTTCTTGGCTCTATAAAGGTAGAGTTCTGTGTTAAGTTCAATTATACAGGGAAAAATCAATCAGTGATGAAAGATGTTTCTCCACATCACCCTGTGTCACTGTCAGACACTAAATGATTCACACAGACGCAGCTCAAAGTGTGATAAAAGAAGAAGAAACAAGTTTATTTGTTCTTTCAGCATTTATAGGTTTTCGACAATGACCAGGGATTGGATAGTCAGCTTACCACCTTCCCAACCACACTGGCAGTGAGAGATGTCCATCAAAAGGCATATCTTTAATGGAATGTATAAACACCTATAGTTTATAGTTACTTTCCTGGAAAAGTGGCTAGAAATTATGAAAACAATATCAAAAGGTCTGATTCTCAGGGTGACATGTCACCCTTTTTGTCTTTTAAAATAGAAAAGAAGAAAAGAAAAATGAACAGAGAAAACAATATCTTAAACACTCAAAATAAAAACAACAGAGAAAACAATGTTCCAAACAATATCAAAAGGCTTTTAGATTCAGGGTGATATCTCACCCCTTCTCCATTACAAAAATAAAAATGAAAACGTGTTTGGCATCAGTGTCTGCTTGTGGATGGGCCATTGGGATGATCACTCACATCACCTGCATCCGAGTCATCATCCAATGGCCCATGCATTGGATGACTTTCAGTTTGGTCACAGTCTCCAACCTGCTCGCCAGCCAGATGCTGCCTCTGCGGTCACAGGTCAGGGGGAACACATTTTGCAGGTACCCAGCATACCCCAGTATCTGTTGATACATGTTTGTACCTGCGCCCCAAAGCAATAAGGTCAAAAGGACCTTCCCACTGCTTGGTGACCAAATTCCCCACTTGAACCTTCACTCAAGGATGATGCGGCTCATCCAAAGCCCACAATGAAAGGTGATGGTTCAACGTGACTGGGTTATTAGAGTTCAGCTGCACCATGAGGTGATGGAGGGTATACAAAGCTTTTTCCAACTGACTGTGCTGGGTTTCACCCTGCATTCCCCATTTCTGCTTCTGTAGAACTTGCTTTAGTGTACCATGAGCACATTCCACAATAGCCTGACCTGTCGGAGAATGAGGGATACCAAACTTGTGTGACACACCCCACAACTGCAGGAACTGCTGCACCTTCTGAGACGCCTAAGCAGGACCATTATTGGTCTTCACAGCAGAAGGTATGCCTAAAACAGCAAAGCCTTCCTCCAGTGGGCAATGACATTGCGGGTCTTTTCTCCTGTGTGAGCGGAAGCCCACATTGCAGAGGAGAAAGTGTGCACACTGATGTCACATACCAGAGCCAACCGAACTTGGCAACTTGAGTGACATCTGTCTGCCAATGCTCCAAGGCCCTAAGGCCCCTGGGGTTCACCCCTGCCAAGGCGCAGCGAGCACATGACAGTCGTCACAAGACTTAACAATGTCATGGGTCTCAGCTGACATTAACTGGAATGGCTTCTGCAAAATATGCTCGTTCTGGTGGAAAAAAACACACAATGCTTTGGCATGCTTGAGCGTGTCAGGCTGAGGTGATGCTTGAGCGTGTCAGGCTGAGGTGCAACCCACTCTGGGTTAGCCAACTTGTCAGCCCTCATGTTACCTTCTGCAATGAACCCTTGGCAAATTGGTATGACTCCTTACACGCAGAACGTAGTACGGATGCACCCGGGACTGAATGGCACTCCACAGGGCCTTCAGAAAATGAAACAAAGCAGGATTACTGACCTCCTTCAAAACTGAATGACCCAACTTCTGGGCTATGTCAGCCGCATAGACAGAGTCTGTGACCAGATAGAAAGGTTCCTGGGAAAATTTCTGAAACGTCATGACAGTAGCCCATAACTCCACCAATTGGGCTGACCCATCCTCATGACTTTCCAAAACATACAGATCTGTCCTTCCAGGTAGCAATGGCCTTCCCAGTCCTCCCCGAACTGTCAGTAAAGACGGTGGGTCCTTGCACAGGTTCCTGACTATTTCTGGGCTGCAAACAAATTTCAGTGAATTTCACCAGCTGCAACAGCTGATGTCTGGGAAGATGATAGGTGATCTGCCCAGAAAAGTTCTCCAGAGCATTTTGCAAGGAAATACTGTTCGCAAAGCTTCAGTCAAAGTCCTCCTGCGGTACCAGGAGCACAATCTTTGCGGGATCTGCACCCATCAACTGTGAACACCGTTGCCGGTATTTGACAATCAAGCAAGCTATCAACTCAAACAATGCAGTTGCTGTCTTCTGTGGCTGACGGGGCAGGAAAACCCGTTCTAGGACATGCAAGGGATCAGACCATTCATCATTCCATTGGTCAATAGTACCTGTGGGATGCAAATCTGGAGTGGTAATGAAAACAGTGACATCAATGGAAGGATCAATGTGATAAACCTGACAAGCAGAAACTTCTCGCTGAACCTCCTCCAGCAGCTGTTGAGCCTCTGGGGTCAGTGTCCAAGGAGACTTCAAATCAGTCTTCTTTCAACAGATCAAACAAGGGAGACAGTTGTGCCATGGTCAGTCCCAAACAGGGATGCAACCAAGTGACAATACCCACCAACTTTTGGACATGATTCAGTGCCCTCACCGAATGCACAATTGCACCTCTTGATGTTGGACAATTCGTTCCAAAATTTTGACCCCCAAATACTTCCAAGGAGGTAGGCGCTGAACCTTCTCTGGAGCCACTTGCAGCCCAGGAGAATGCAGGGCACTGATCAGCCGAGGTTGTATGGTCAGCAGTTCGTCCTGGGTGGGCGCAACCACCAAGATGTCATCCATATAATGATAGAGATGAGCATCTGGAAACTGCCAGCCAACTCCAGACAGGGCTTAAGCCACATACCATTGACAAATGGCAGACAAATTCCGCATGCCTTGTGGCAAAACCCTCCACTGATATCTCTGTGTGGGCTCAGCACTGTTGACAGCCAGCACTGAGAAGGCAAATTTTGGCCTGTCATAGGGATGCAAAGGAATTGTAAAGAAACAATCCTTCAGATCGATGATGAGGGCTGGCCAGCCAGCAGGAAGCATGGCAGGGGATGGCATGCCAACCTGCAATGTCCCCATGCTTTCCATCATAGCATTAACTGTCCAGAGGTCTTGCAGCAACCTCCACTTCCCAGACTTCTTCTTGATGCAAAAAACAGGAATGTTCCAGGGACTGGTAGAAGGCTCCAGATGACCCTGGTCCAACTCTTCTTGCACCAAATCACGGTGGGTGACTAGTTTATCATGACGGAGGGGCTACTGATTCTCCCAAACGGGTTTTTTCACCAGCCAACATATAGGAGGTGCAGGACAGTCTGCACCCTCCAACACAGTGGCCCCCATCAAAAATCTGTCCCGATATGCACTCTCATGCAGCCAGAACATCTCTCCCCCAGAGAATTATCCATGAGCCCTTCATAACATATGTCCAAACCATGGTCATGTCTCCCTTGGGGTTCATGACGAACATGGGCCTCCAGCTCACATAGCATTGTTCTGATTCTGCCAACCCTGCAACAGACGTCCACCCTGGTTCCAAGGGCCACTCCAGGGGCCAGTCAGCAAACCTGACAATTGTGACATCCACACCAGTGTCAAGAAGCCCGTGGAGGTTAACCTCTGGTAGTATCTCACCACGGATGGACAGGGTGCAGACTCGTTCAGGACAATCCTTGGTCATCAGGAAAGCAGTCCAGTGAACCTGAGGTGGCCCAGTGGACCTGAAGCCACCATCTCCCTGCAGCCAGTTCTCAGCTCTGTGAACACAAGACTTAAAAGGCACAAGTTCAGCAAGCCTGGTTCCTGCAGGGATAGTGATGGGATGGGGGGGGGGGGGGGGTGGTGAGTGTGGAAACCATGCTTAAAATCCACCCCGTGAAATCTGAATCAATGACTCCCAGGTGCACAACAATGCCCTGAGCAGTGGCACTAGATCTCCCCACAAGAAGAGCACTCATGCCCTCACCTACCAGACCAAAAGCATCCAAAGGGACCCTGTTGTCGTGGTTTTAAACCAGTAACTAACAAAAAAATTACTTATTTCTTGCTGTGAGATATGGATTAGAACAAGAGCAAAACAGGCATAAAACTTAAAAGGAATAAAGAAAGTTTATTGACAAACTACAATAATAAGAACACCAGAATAAACTTCCAGAAAAACCTTTTCATCCCCTATCTACCCACTATTCTCTTGTTCACATGACAACAGAGACAAAGACTTTGGAACTTTGGTGGTGAAAACAGTCCCAATTCTTGCTACAGTCTTTTCACCAGTCTTTGTAGTGAAACAGAAGTTTCTTTCTGTTAATCTATGGAGTTTCTCACAAGAAAACTATTTTTGTTATAGTTTTCCATTGCCCTGATGTTAGCTGCCCAGAGCTGCTGTTATCAGAGCTCACTCCTCCCATTTCACATCACTCTGAGGTGTGTATGGCCCATGAGTCTAGGGATGGCATTTTAAGGATGAGTTATTCAAAAGCAAAAGTTCTCTTCATCTGTTTCTGTGAGCTTCACCAGAAAACAGTTTTTCTCATTGCCCCCCAAGGCTTCAAATTTTTGCTTCACTGTTTCCAGCACTTCACTATATCACAATCACTCTACTTTTTACTCGAAATTTTCACTTTGAACACTCTATTCCTCCCTATATACGGTCATAAATTAAAGGAGTTCTTTCAGGACTTTATTGTCCATCTCCATAGCTTTAACAGAAAAATATTTCATCTTAATTAAAGCATCTTCTTAATTCTCTACCTTTCCTGAAGCTTCTTTTCTTTCTTGTCACTGGTAGTTTATAAAGTCTCTTTTCATGTTGATCACTCTCTTTTTCCTTTTCTGGATAAAAAAAAGATTAATCTGCAAGTCTCATCTGGGAAATGAAAAGTTTAAAATCTTGCCCAGGCTTTGTAGATGGCTCTGTGACCTCTGCTGGTGCAGGAGCTGGAGCCGTCTGCGATAGAAAATTCCTCATGGCTGCTCTGGAGAGTGTAGTTGTTGTCTCAGCTCGCCGCAAGTCCAGAGCTTTTTCTCCTTCTTTACTTGGCAGTCCCCGGTGAACTCCGTCACTGCAGCCTAGCCAGGAACTGGCTTGGCCCGGCCAGAGCCCGGGACAAGTCCCCCGCAGGCCCCATCTCCCGGCCGGGAGCTGCTGGGGCCAGCCCAGTCCCTGCCTGGCCGCATGGCCTGGGCAGGGAACGGGAGGCCTGGAGCTCTGCCACCGTTCACATCCAGGAAACAAAAAGAACCCAAGTGCCCTGACTTTACATCTTAAGGTAGAGTTCACAAGTTGATCTCCCTTTTCAATGGTTAAAATTGCTGTCAATTCCCAGTAATGACCAATAACTGGTCAGGAGAAGAGACTCCTTTCAGTCCCCAGCAACTTCAACTTCCTTAGCTCTCACAACCACCTTAAAGGTAAAGTCACTTCGTGACACCTGTACATCCTGCAAGAGTCTAAGACAACCGTGTCTGCCATGCAGACATCAAGACCTGCTGAGCTGGAGGTGCTGGCTATCAGCTGGCCAAGAAAACCTCCATCGGCTCCAGGGTGTGAAAGAGGCTTATGTCTGAGCACGTCTCCCTGTCGTGCTTGGTTTCCTGTTTCCTGTGCCCTGCAGATGCTGACCATTGCCATGGACCGTTGCTTTGTACACATTCACCACATGATTCAGGCTATCACACTGGGCACAGTAAAACAAAGGAGTTGAGGCCCCCTGTGCCTTCTTTTTCTGCTTCTTGCTGGCCTGAGCAGTCCCCTGTTGCTGCTGCCCACCCTGCATCTTCACCCAAGTTGGCCGCAGAGCGACAGCTACAGTAGGTAGTTCCTCAGCAGCGACACTTGCCTCTACACAAGACTGTGCCAACTGCGGCAGCAAGGGATCACCAGTGAGCATCCCGATGATCCTCTGACACATGGCATTACAATTAGACCTTGCGAGGCTTTTCAGCATCAGCTGTCTTGCCGCACTATACTGCACCTGCCTCTCCACAGAAGCAGTCAGCTGATTTGCAAATCGCAGAAAAGACTCATCAGCTCGGTGGACAACCATCACAAAAGGCTCCTTTGGGATGGCCAGTTCTATGGTCCGCATTAACCCTGCCATGCCTGTCTCTTTGCATTGCTCAAGCATAATAGGGTCAAGGCCAACCTGCCTACTAACATCAGCAAAGCCATTTACCCAGCAGAGCATCAGAACCAATCACCAATCCTGCTGACCCAAGGCAATGTTCTGCTGCACCACTTGACAAGCCATCTGAGCCCACTGTGATTCAAAAATGTCATATTCCACCAGCTGAAAAAGAACATGGGCTATACTCCGGATATCATAAGGTACTAGGACACCACCCACAAGGCCCCAAAGGGCCTGCACAACCGTAACCCATGTTTCTCAGCCATCTCCCAGAGATTTGCCACAGCTTTCCAGGATAACGGTTGATGAGTCCTCTGAGTCGCATCCTGAAGCACAGGGAATGCCTGATAACCATCCGGAGGAATGGCCTCGCCTGCGACGCCCTGTCCCAGAGTCCCCTGAGACATGGCCAGGCACCTGGCTGGAAGACAACACAACAGTACCTGGTGCCACAGCTGCCGTAGCACCAGCAGAACCAGAGGAGCCATCCCCACCTTCTAGGGAGCTGTGCTCAGAAGCACAGCCAGCCACCTTGTCAACCTTAGCCCTCACCACCTCCCAAAAAACGTGCCTGGTCCCGCAGCTGCACAGTCAGGCAGGGGGGCAAAGTCCACAGGCCAGTTGAAGAAGCCCCAGCAGCCTGGGACTCCTTGCCCTTGGAGGCCATCAGCTTCACGACCCTGGCATCACCACCCAAGCCAAGAGTAAACAATGCAGGACCCCGATTTACATGTCTATCTCGGCCACAGGAGAGAGCAGGGACATCCCCACTCCAGCTGCGGGCTTGGGCCATGCCCAGGAACCTGAGGTGGGGCAGGGTGGAGTCAGCTCGGTGCAGCCCGCCCCCAGCACAGGGGGAGACCGAGGCACAGGGAGAGGCACAGCCCAAGGAGCCACGGCACCGTCCCACTCCACTGCCAGGGGGCGTCCTGGGATCGCAGGAGGGGAAACCCGCACCATGGAGCCAGCAGAAGCCAGCCCGGTGTCTGGGATCACCCCTAGCAGCGTCTCCCTGGGGATGCAAAGCCCAAGAACCAGTGCTGGCCACTCCACGTGGAGTGGCACAGGCGCACCCCCTGCTGGACCAGGGTCACCATGCACATGCACAGCCACTGGTGCTGAGCCTGGGCTCGCCCCATTCCCTGCTGTGGGGTACGGCACAGCCCAGATGCATAGGAGACAAGGAACCGCCCCCGATGTCACCTCCAGGGGCAGCGCAGCCCCCCGTTCAGGCAGCTCGCCGTCGCTTTGCACCGGGAATGCACACAGAAGAGGCGACCCTGCCCCAGGCTCACGCCACCAGAGCACTGGGCAAGGTGGGGTCACACCTACCTGCTCCACGGTGCCCCCAACAACCCAACCTGCAGGGGGCCCCAGCAACCCTGGGACTCAAGACACAGCTGTCCCCCAGCTCTGCATCACAGGGGGAGAGAGAAAACTCCACCCAGCTCCCAAAGCTGGAGTCCAAGGTGTTCCTCTCATCCAGGTCAGAGAAAGCAGCCACTGACCCAGCAGAAGAAGATGCACAGATGTTCAGAGTGCAGTCACACTGCCGCCAGATCAGCAGATGCCTGGCCAGGTGTAGTGGTTCAGATTTGCTAATTTTGTTTCCTGGCCAATGCACCAAATAAATGTTGTGCTTTTAAAGCAGTAACTAAAAAAATTTCTGGAAAACTTACTTATTTCTTTCTGTGAGATATAGATTAGAACAAGAGCACAATAGGCTTAAAACTTAAGTTTAGGCTTAAAGAAAGTTTATTAACAAAACTACAAGAATAAGAACACCAGAATAAACCTCCAGAAAACCCCTTTATCCCCCATTACTTAATCATTTTCTCGTTCACATGACAACATAGAGACAAAAAACTTTGGAACTTTGGTGTTTAAAACAGTCCCAATTCCTGCTAGAGTCTTTTCATCAGTCTCTGTAGAGAAACAGAAGTCTTTCTTCTGCTAATCTATGGAGTTTCTCACAGGAAAACTCTTTCTGTTATAGCTTTTCTATTTTTCTGATGCCAGCTGCCTGGAAATCTGTCATCAGTTCACTCCTCCCATTTCACATCACTCTGAGGTGTGTATGGGTCAATGAGTCTAGGGATATCATTTTAAGGATGAGTTATTCAAAGGCAAAAGTTCTCTTCATCTGTCTCTGTGAGCTTTCCTGGAAAACAGAAGTTTTCTCTTTCCCTCAAGCGGCCCCAAATCTTCAACTATTACTTCTCTCCTTCTGTTCCAGCACCTCACTGTATCATAATTACTCTAACTTTTGCTCAAAATCCAAACTTTGAACACTCCATTCCTCCCTATATACTCTGTCATGAATTAAAGGAGTTTTTTTCAGGACACTAGTGTCCATCTCCATAGCTTTAACAGAAAAATATTTCAGCTTAATTAAAGCATCTCCTTATTCTCTACCTTTTCTGAAGCTTAATTCTTTTCTTTACTGTCTCTGATAGTTTATAAAGTCTCTTTACATGTTGATTACTCTCTTTTTCTTTCTCTGGAAAAAAAGGATTAATCTGCAAGTCTCATCTGGGTAGTGAAAGGGTTAAAATCTTGCCCAGGCTTTGTAGATGGTTCTGTGATCTCTGCTGGAGCAGCGGCTGGAGCTGTCTGCGATGGAAGATTCTTCATGGCTGCTCTGGAGAGTGTGGTCACTGTCTCAGCCTGCCGCAGGTCAAGAGGTTTTTTCCTTTCTTTACTCGGCAGTCTCTGGTGAATTCAGTCACAACAAAAACTGCAGCCGAGCCAGGGACCGGCCTGGCCCGGCCAGAGCCTGGGGAAAGCCCCACAGGCCCCGTCTCCCGGCCAGGAGTCGCAGCAGGCCCAGCCCAGTTCCTGCCCGGGCCGCATGGCCAGGGTAGGGGATGGAAATCCAGCTAAAGCTCTGTTACCTTTCACAGCCAGAAACAAAGAGAGCAAGAAATTCCCAGGCTTATGTCTTAAGATGATGTTCACAGGTTGATCTCACTTTTCAATGGTTAAAATTGCTGTCAATTCTTAGAAATGGCCAGCTGTTGGCTAGGAGACAAACTCCCATCAGCCTCCAGCAGTTTTAACTTCTTTAAGTGTTTCTCTTTGTTTTCTTCAATGCCAATCTATCACACCAGGTTGGCATCATACCATGGGCATTGCCTGGATCAGACAATTGCCTAATGCTTCCCAAGCTGGCTTCAAAAAAAACACTTCAACCATAGGAAAAAGCCCTTCAGCTGTCCCATAAATATACAACTGCTGAAAATCAGTATCCAAAACATCAATCCGTTTCTGATCAAAGACAGCTCGAAACCCCCATGACCAGGGCTTCTGCTGGGGAAACCTGAAGGCAGTCATGGTCCAGGGCTGGACATGACACTGCTACCTTCACCTGCAATACCCAGGTCACCAGATGTCACTGTCAGACACTAAATGATTCACATAGATGCAGCTCAAAGTGTGATGAAAGAAGAACAAGTTTATTTGTTCTTTCAGTATTTATACTGGTCAACAATGACCAGGGATTGGATAGTCACGTTACCACCTTCCCGACCACACTGGCAGTGAGAGATGTCCGTCAAAAGGCATATCTTTAATGGAATGTATAAAGACCTATGTTTATAGTTACTTTCCTGAAAAAGTGGCTAGAAATTATGAAAACAATATTGAATGGTCTGATTCTCAGGGCAACAACCCTGTATATAAGAATCTGACTTTTTGGTATAATGACACTTCTGTAGTTCCATCTACATTCAACTCTGTCCCTCTTCAATTGCCGAAGGGGATATTTTTTGTTTGTGGAGACAGAGTGTGGTTTGTTATTCCATCTAACATCAAGGGTGGTCCTTGTACCTTGGGAAGGCTTACATTTCATACCAAGTATGAAAACAATTGTCGACATGAGACGTAGAGGAAAAAGGTCCTTAATTCATCAGTATGGACCAGAACGTAAGAATAATTTTGATCCTTGGAGTTTTGGAAAAAGGCTCACAACATCTCTTCTTTTGCGACCACTTGCATCAGCAGAAGCACTAATGCAATTAGATGGAATGGGATGTTGACTGAGTAAACAACCTAATGGTATGTCCCTTGCACTAAGAGGCTTCTTAGCAGATGTCAAATATGTTAGGCATGTAAATTAAGGAAATAAGGCAGCAATAGATTTTCTTTTGTTAGCACATGGACATGGATGTGAAGATTTTGAAGGGATGTGCTGTATGAATTTATGAGATCATTCCAAAAACATATATAAAAGTATACAACAGCTCAAAGAAGGGGTATCAAAAATCAGAGTAGATGATGGAACTTGGCTATGTGATTTGTTCAATGGATAGGGTTTGACAACATGGCTAAAAAAGTGTCTTACAACAGGACTACACATTTTAGTGATTGTGATAGTAATGTTAACAATGGTGCCTTATTTGTTTCAGTGTATGCAATGGATGATTAACAAATCCATTAATGTTTTTTTTTAGTGCAGAGCAAGAGGGGAGATGTGGGAAATAGAAAAATGGCAAATTCCACAGATGCTGAAGGGTTCAATCTGCAGCATTTGAAAGAGCTTGGGTTAATGTAATGATAAAGGCACACAAACATTAAGTCGAAAAATTATAACTTTATGTTCTTACTGTTATAAGTAAGAATATGTCTTGAGTAAGTAAGAAATTATATAAGGTAAAATACTGTGAGGTTTGAGCTGCAATAATGTGACTTATAGAGTAGGCTAGGGATCTAGAAGCTATAATAGTGGTGTATGACTACATGACCTGTCAGCTGATTGTCTACGAGACAGATGCAGTGCAGCAAAATTAAGCAAAGGTTGTGGACATGATTCTCTGAGCGCGAGATAGTTTCAACATGTCAGGGGCTCATCTGTTCCCAGGGGAAAAGTTATTGGGAAGTTTTCTCTCCAGGATTGTGTTATTGTAAATAGATAATATTTCTCAAAACAATAGTGAACAGATGTTCTTGGTTTGTTTTCTCTGGTCCCACCTATGGGACCAAAGGGGGTGCTGGTTTATTGTCCAATCGTGTAACTTGGACTGAAACACCTTATAAAAAGGGGTTAAGAACCCCTGAATAAAGGTTTTAGCCTCACGAAGCAGCTGGTGTGTGTGTGTCTGATTATCTGAAGAACCCTCAATACATCGTGTCCATCGGTGACAAAAGGTGATAGGTTGTTAAGTAAAAACAAGTTTCGTGTTTGCCTTCTATTGGACCAAAATGTTATACATTGCTGTGTGAAGAAGAGATATGTGACTACCTTGAGCTATGGCTGACTTGCTGCTTCTCTCCAAATCTCACACCTTCGAGACTGAAATCTTATCAGGTTTACTTGAGCAATAAATCATCTCAAATAGCATGGTGGCCCCATCCCTCATTTTTCATCTCAACAGTGTTTGGGAGGAATCCTGCCTTGTTCATAATTTTCGGAGGCAGAAGCCCACTCCCAGCCACAGGCCCCTGGACATGAAGGGTGGACCTTTCCCATGGGAAACAAAACTCACTCCCTCCAGGTTCCTTATGAAAGCTTGTCAAAGGTGTATGGAGCTCCAAGGGTAGCCTGATTGCTCGATGGGGGTGGCTTGGGTCAGGGAAAAATCCTGCTCTATTCATTATTTTTGGAGGCAGAAGCTTGCTACCGGCCATGGGCCCCTGGACCAAAACTTTTACCAGGGGAAAGAAAACTCACCCACCCAGGTTCCTGATGTCACTTTGTCAGAGGTGACACTCCAAGGGCAGCCCAAGTTCTAGGCGGAGGCGGCTTGGGTCTGGAAGGAATACTGCTCTGTTTGCAATTTTCAGCATTCTGGCAAAGGGATCCCTGGACATGAACATCAGTCCTTTTCCTTGGGTAACAAAACTCACCCCACAAGTTTCTTCTGTCAGTTTGCAAGAGGTGTTTGGCACTCCAAGTTCTAGGAGGGGGAAGCTTGGGTCCAGGAGGAATCCTGCTCCCTTCAATATTTTTGGAGGCAGATGCCAGCTCCAGGCATCTACAAGCTCAGGGAACATCCATCGGTATTAATATGGGACCCTGAAACTGTGATATCCAAAGTCCATACAAGCTTGAGACATGGGAGTGTGGATATGCCTGTGTATCCACACCCAAAGACAAAGGTGGATCCCACAGAGTAGGTGAAGACTTATGTCCTGAAACACCCTAGCTGGCCACCAGATCCCGAAAGGGACATGACCATAACAGCTAAGAGAAAGTGTCAAAGGAGTAGGGAAGGAGAGCCCAATTCTCCCTTTCACCCTGATTCCCCAATGTTAAGTTTTTTTTGTAGATGAGTTTTAAGAAATATGTTCTTTGTGTTGTTTTAATAATTTTTCTCATTCTGATTATGTTCACCATTTTAATAAGGTGTTGTTTGTCTGCCACAAACCAGATAACATTCTCCTCCCCCAGAATTAATGTTGCTGAAACCCCTGGTTCCCACCTTCCTCCCCAATGGTTTTATGATTTGTACCCCAATTCAGAACATCACTCTTGAAAGACCGCCAGTTTATTCACCAGCCTTCACAGAAGTAAACGAGAACACCGTTTATTTCTATTATTAACACATCTTTTATAGGGTTCTACAGGGTCCGCGGGCAGAGCAAGCTACTATTGGCTAGTACACACAAGTTTACATTCTTATCCTTGTACACAAGAATATTGTTTTGCTTTACTCTCTCTTCTGCAGGCAAGTTTCAAGGATTCTAGCCCTTAATATTACGACTTATTCCAGAGGCTGGTTTGTGCAGACAGGCTTTTACTAATATATCGTGCCCCCCATCTACTAAAAAACTCTATAATTCCCCCGTTCTCTTTTTGCACAAACCAGGCTTTGGATGCGGATTGTACTACACTTTTACGAACACAAGATAACATACAACTTACAAGCATTATCACCATTAACCCTATAAATAGCATCCGTCCCCCCTCCAGCACAAGAGACTTCAACCATCCAGTGATGCCCCTGCTGGTGAACCAACTCCCAGTGGGGTCACTATCTTCCTTCAGGGCATGTAACCCATCCTGTAGCTGGTGTAGTTGCTTATGGATGGAAACGGAATGATCAGTAAGATTCAAACAGCACATGCCTTCAAACTCCTCACAACCATGTCTTTGCGCTAAGAGCAAAAAATCAATTGCAGCTCGATTTTGTAATACTGCATGACGTACACTGCTTACATTGGCTGAAAGCTCACTTAACATTGTGGATGTTAAGTTTAATTCTTTCCTAGTCCAGCAAGCGAACCTTTTTACAGTGGCTAGACTTTTAGCAGCGGCTGCTCCTGGAATGAAGAAGGAGGTTGCCCATATTATACCGCGATTCCAAAAGTCTGCGTTTCTAACATCATTACACTGTAACTCGTTTAGGCTTCGCTTGGACCGTCTATTGGTTTTCATTTTGTTAGCCACATTTAGCAATTGATGTAAGCTTGGGTGGAACAAAGTAAGTTTCCCAAGATAACATGGCCCCTCAGGTGGACTACCAGGAATTCCATTCCATGCCCTATCCCCACAGATCAGGAAGACGGAACTAGGTAATTGCTTCGGTAATTGTCCTGTGAGATTGCATTGCGAGTAAAAAGCTTTACTCTCAGTGGCAGTAACGAGATCAACTATGGGGTTGACTGTAGCCCAGCGCTGTGTTACTTTGTCAGGATGACTTTTTGTCAGGGGCTCAAACATCATTCATCCACCTGAGGTATTGGTGGAACCTAGCAGATCTAACTCTTCTGGGGGTTCCATGGTAACATTAAGAACCTTAATAATTTTCACTTGCCAGCAGGCTTCAAGCTGTCTAGATGTGAAGCCAATGGTGCGATTGCACTCTTGCAGCATTTCCAATCGATTCAGTTGAGTGTCGTTGCTAACTAAACCTTTAAATGCTGGAGGATCCCATCCAGGGACTCCTATGAGACAGGTGCAAAAAGGATCTCCAGGTGTGGCTAGGCTCAAACACATTGATTTTTGACTAGTCAGGTGTGCTACGGTGACCCATATGTTCTGTTGCTTTTGGATATTTGTCAGCAGACAGCTGGTTGGGGTTACACACAGCACAATTACCATAAGCAGTTTGTCCCATGCAAATGGCATCATGTTTGCAAGCTCACGGCTAAAACTTCAGTTGTTAAATGAACTTTCAAAGATGCTTACGCTAGCTCTTGAAGGGGGAATACTGATACCTTATACTAATATAATAATCACTACACACACTAAACTCCTTATCTTAACTGTTATTTATCTACTTTTAACACACGTGCTCTGGTATATATGTAATCTAAGCGTGAAAGCTATTTGCAAAAAGGGTAAACACACAACTAAAATTTGTTTTGTGCACAATTAGATAGAGTCTCTGCACTCTTCTCAGATCTTCACAGGAATTTCTCACAAACAGACTATGACTTGACACAATTCAGTCCTGAAACATTTGTTGTTCTCGTGGTGTCAGCTGGCAGCCGATCAGAGATTGACTGAGGGCATCAACGTTCTGATTGTTCCTCAGATCTTTCGTGGCTGGTTTGGTCCATTGGCTAGGCACCCACAGCGGTCCAGTATCTGTGGAAACACAACTGTAACCAGGCCCGTTAAATAGCAATGGACTCGGTCCCTCCCAGATACCTGTTTTTGGGTTCTTGTAGTATAACTTAACCTCTGGGGTAGCTGGCATCTTTACTTGAATATTGTGAATTACCACCAGGGGCTGCTCTAAATCTCCAACTAAACTGAGGAAATTTAGAGTGAATAACACTTGCTGCAATCGAATGGTAGGGTCTAATTGTTCTGGTGTTTTTTGCTTATTCAGATACTCTTTTAGGGTTCTATGGGCTCTCTCTACAATGGCCTGTCCAGTTGACACATGGGGAATTCCTGTTACATGTTTGACTGTCGCTATCCAGCTCCCTGCTGGGACCCCTCTGTCCCACCCCCCGTGGTGCCTGCTCGTCTCTGGGCACAGGCGGCGGAGGGGGTCCTGGAGTGGATACAACACGGACTCAAAGTATCTAGACACAGGAGGCTCAAACTTGCTGGAATAATCCCGGGTTTATTGTCTGTCGTCCATCCGGGGCAAGAGAGAGAGCGAAATGCCCTGGGTCTTATCTCTTATACCAGGGGGCAGGGGTGATTAGGGGATGCAGGGAGGTCACAGCCAATGGGAAGGGGGGGGGGGGAGGGAAAGAAGGTTTTCAGGTAGGAACTAACATTACACAAACCAGAGGTGAGTTTTACCCTTGGGAGGTACCAAGATTTCTAGATGCACTACAACACCTCACCCTTTTCTGTTATACAAAAATGAGAAACATGGATTTGAATAAGAGGTAGGTTATTTCAAAAAAAAAAGGAGGAAACAGAAATTTTTTTAAAACATATTCGCAGCCAAAGTACGCAGGTCAGGGGCTAGAGAGGTTTCTTCTTGCTCTCTTCAGCGGCGTCTTCTCTTGGAAGCGACAGCCACTTGCTTCTCTTCTCTTCTTGCTGGTGCTGGATTCTTTGGAATAAAAGGTTTTACCCATTTCTGAGGAATCCATCGGGGGCCTGAAGGGGTGGATACACACGCGTAGCCACGCCCCCAGGTGACAAGTTCATAGGGACCCTTGGTTTGCCAAGTTTCAGGGTCTCTGATTAACACCGGTGGATGCTGTGACAATTTAAACTGATCACCACTGTTAAAATGCCGAGTTACAGGAGGATTCATGTTTTCAAATGAACAGTTTAGGAAATTAATAGTAAACAGAGCTTTACATAGTTTCTGTTGGGGAGACATCCAGACTGCTTCGCTACCTTGCCTGGCTAGGACTTGTTTGAGCGTCTGGTGTGTACGCTCGATTACAGCCTGACCTGTGGGGGAGTGGGGGATGCCAGTTTTATGTTCCACTCCCCACTGCTGGACAAATTCCAGGAACTCCTTGGATTTATACGCTGGGCCATTATCTGTTTTAATTTCTTTAGGGATTCCCAATACAGAAAAGGCCTGTACTAAGTGTTGTTTAGCATGCACAGACTTTTCTCTTGCATGAGCAGAGGCATACACCGCTCCTGAGTATGTATCGATACTCACATGTACATACTTAAGGCGACCAAAACTGGGAATGTGAGTGATATCTGTTTGCCACACCTCACAGCTCTTAAGGCCTCTGGGATTAACCCTGATGCCTAATGATGGCACTGCCTGGAGCTGACAATTGGGACAAGTAGCCACGATGGCTTTGGCCTGATTCCGTGTCAGCTGGAACTGACGGATCAGTCCTGGCACATTTTGATGATATTGCTGGTGACTTATTTTTGCCTGCTGAAACACATCAGGGAGACATACCTTTTCGGCTGGGGCAGCAAGGGAATCAGCCTTCCGGTTCCCCTCAGCGATTTCACCTGGCAATGGGGTGTGCGATCTTATGTGCATCACATAGAAAGGTTGTTCTCTATTCGAGACCAAGTAAATCAGTTTTGAAAGCAATCTAAAGAGATGTTCGTTCTCAATGTCTTTGAGAACTGCCTGTTCCGCTCTGGACACCACTCCTGCTACGTAGGCTGAGTCAGTAACTAAATTAATTGGTTCTGAAAATTTTTTAAAGGCTCTCACGACCGCAGCTAGTTCAGCTATCTGGGGTGACCCCTCTACAAACTCAACATCAGCTTCCCAAAGCTGAGTCTGTGGATTTCTCCAAGTCATCACTGACTTGTGAGATGTCCCAGATGCATCAGTGAACACTGTGAGAGCCTTGAGTGGCCTCCGGCTCCTTTTCTCACGAGGAATGAGATGGAATTCCTCATGAAACAATTTGTGTGATGGTGCATGAACTGAAATTTGCCCACTATAGCTGTCCAGAGCTAACTGGAGGTTAGCATTGCTCTGCAGCAGATGCTCAAACATCTCTTTGGTCAGTCTCTCAGGGGAGTTTTTCCCTTCTCCAGAGAGCCTGACTGGGAGGTGAATACACATAAAGTCACAACCTGCCAGTTCCCGCAGCCTTACCCTGGCCTTTTGAATCAGCTGAGCCATCAGCTCTTGTGGCTTGGTGATAGTCTTGGGTCTTTGATGGGAGAGGAAGACCCATTCTATTATTAAGAGTGGGTCTCTCTGCCCTTCAGCCCATTGGAATATTAACTCATGTAGGTGTGGCAATTTTCCCAGGACAATAAATTTGAAAGGCAGCTCAGGTTTGAAGCGGTGTGCCTGTCTTTCTGTCAAGGCCTTTTGTGCCTTTTCAATTACAGTTTTCGCTGCTGGAGTTAGCACTCTGGGAGACAGTAATTCTCTCTCCGCTTTTAATAAATTGAGTAGGGGGCCCAGGTCTTCATTGGTGAGGCCTAGCCAGGGTCTGACCCAGTTTAGTGACCCGCATAGAGAATGAAGATCTGCTAGAGTTTTAGGATTACCAATAATTTCCAATTTTTGTGGAACAACAGTCCGTGCTGTAATTTGCAGGCCCAGATATTTCCAAGGTGGCATCCTTTGAACTTTGTCTTCCTGCAATTGGAATCCAGCAGAGGTTAAAACTTTAACCACTAGGTCAAGGGTATCTTTCAGTATGTTGTTATTGGGACAGCATATTAAAATGTCATCCATATAATGCAAAATGATAGCCTCTCTCTTTTCAGCACGCACTGAGGACAGCAATGACCCCACATACCACTGGCAGATGAAGGGGCTGGCTTTCATCTCCTGAGGTAATACTGTCCAGTGGTACCGTTTCATTGGGGCTTCCCTGTTAATGGTAGGAATGGAAAAGGCAAACCTTGGTGCATCCTCTGGATGCAGGGGAATTTGAAAAAAGCAATCTTTAATATCCAGTACTGCTAGTAGCCAATCTTGTGGTAGCATGGTTGGGGAGGGCATTCCTGGTTGGAGAGATCCCATGTTTTGTATTTTTTTGTTTATTTCTCTTAAATCTTGAAGGAGACACCATTTATCTTTCCCTGGCTTTTTTATTACAAACACCGGGGAATTCTAAGGGCTGGTTGTTTCTACTATGTGTCCCTTAGCCAATTCTTCTTCCACTAATTTTTCTAGCGCCCCAAGTTTTTGTTTGCTGAGAGGCCACTGATTCACCCAAATTGGATCATTATCTAGCCAAGATAATTTTTGGACAGGACGCTCTACAGTGGCCTCTATCAAAAATCCTGAGGTGTCTCAGGAATAGTGAGTTTTACCCCCCACTGCAACATGGTATCTCTCCCCCACAGGGGGCACTGGTAGTCAATTACAAAAGGTCGGACACTAGCAATCCTACCATCCGGACCTTCGATCTGGACGATATCTCTAGCAATTTTTGCCAGTTTCATCCCTCCAACACCCTGTATTTTTCCTGCCACTGGTTGTAGTTCCCAGTGTGAGGGCCATACTTTTTCCGGTATGATGGTCACATCTGCCCCAGTGTCAGTTAACCCTTCTACATGGAGATGTTCTGATTTATGTGTTAAATTGCATCCTATAATTGGCTTGTTTTCACCCACTACTTCTGCCCAGTAAACTCCCGGTGCTTTGTCATCTACTGGGACTTCTGTTGGAACAGGGATTACCTGGGCTATTACCTGCCCTTTGTCTATATAGAAAGGGGGTTGGGGGCACCTAGCTAAGAGAGTGAGGTGTGTTAGGTCTCCCGTGATTGTCATGGGAGCCACCTCAATCTCTATTGGTGTGTGTGCTGTGTCTCCAATAACAAAATACCTACTATCCAGTCCAGCCAGGTCTTGTGAATTATCCTGCAAATCTACTCCAACAACAGTCCAGCGGTCAGATCTGAAACAAAAAGCTTTAGAAGTTACAAGTCTGAATCGCTTTTGCGGTTGCCAGACCTTATTAGGCAAACGTTTTTCACAATTATAGTTTAGCAGTTTTTCACCCCCCTTCTCCCTTTTTATTAAAGGACAGAGATTCGTTTCCACTTCATTTATGTCTGCACGCTGAGTGGATAAGCGCTGTGATGTAAGTTTTTTGGCAAGCTGGTATCCATGTGTTTCTGTTGTTTTAAAGGACAGTTTTTAGCAAAGTGTCCTGGTTTTCTGCAATAAAAACAAATTCGCTGTTGCTGGTCAGGCGTCATCTGTTCATTACTTGTCTCAGATGAAACTGCAGCAACAGGTCTTGGGGTGGTCCAGGGAGGTCTCTTTTCCTGCGAAAACATCTCTGCTTTCCTTGCACAGGCTGCTGACATCTGTGCAAGGGTTGGAGGGGGATCCACAGGCAAACCTAAAATGACTCTACGGCAAGATTCATTAGCATTTCTCTGAGCAAGTTCCTTGACTAACTCTGTCTGTACCACAGGGTCTTCTACCTGACGGGAGACTTGTTCTCTTAATCGGTCTAAGAATTGCAGGAATCCTTCTGAGGGCATTTGTTTTACATTAATATAACTGCCTTTAGTGTCAGCTGTAGGTAGCTGTGTGAAAGCCTTTTCTGCAGCTGTAGTGATTTTATCTATCACAGCTTTTGGCAATACCCTAGTTTGGTCTTCAGGTTTTTCCCATACTCCTTCACCACATAAATGCTCTAAAGTAATAGGATTATTTAATAAATCTACATATTGGGGATTAGTTTTTAATAATTCCACCAGTATGTTTTTTAGAAACCGTTCCATGTGTTTTCCCATAATTCAAATTCAGATGGTGTAAGCAAACACTTAAAAAGATCTTTAATATCTGTAGGAACTAAATCATTTGAAGTTAATGTTGTTTTAACAATGCTTTTAAATATTTCACTATTACGGCCAAATTCTCTTTGTACCTTGCAAATTTCTTTTTTGTCTTGGTATGAAAACGGTTTGTAAGTACGGTTTTGAGGTCTTGCTCCAATAAAGGTCACCGGAGCAGCAGTAGGGAAAAAGGCTGAGTTAAAACCATTTTGTTTTCCATCCCCAGTTGTATTGACCTGGGAGGGGGGAGAGGCTTGTCCTGCTCGGACATCGGGGAAGCCCGTATTCCCCCATCCCCCAGGGGCACCATGTGGCTCCACACTGGGAGCAGGCTGTGAGGTTCCACCCCTCCATTCCCCGGGGCGTCCCCCGGGGCCATCAGGGCAATTTGCAGCAGCACAACCACACCCGCCTTTGGAATGTGGTGAGGCAACCTCACCTCCCTGCTCGGTCTCGGGCCTGCCCCCCGGACCGTGGGAACTGGGCGGGGCCCTGCCCTTCACCCCCCACTCGGCCCAGCCCCCAGCCTCGCCCCTGGCTTCCGCCCCATCCCCGTCCCCAGCCCCGCCCCCGCAGGAGCTGGGCAGGGGGGCGCTCCCCCCCACGCCTGGCCCCGGGGTTCCACCCCCCCCCATGCCGGGTCTCGGGGTCTCCCCCTCCCCCATGCCGGGTCTCGGGGTCTCCCCCCCCCCATGTCGGGTCTCGGGGTCTCCCCCCACCCCATGCCAGGCCCGGGAGGCTGGCACCCCCCCATCGGGGGGCAGAGCCGGGACACCCCTCTCCCTGCCCCTCTCTTCCTCCCCACGGGACAGGGGCCGGAGGGACAGGGGATAGGGTTACAGCTTCGGGGGACAGGGTCATAGGGTGGGGCCAGGCAGGGCTGGGGGGGATTATGGGTTGGAGAAAGGGGATACACAGGAGGATTCACCATGTGGCCGGGTAACACGTGGCCAGCGCCATCTTGGCTCTCAGCCATGTGGGGATAGAAAGATACATTTTCTGTAACACTGACAGGGTATAGGGAGGGAGCCTTGACGGCTTGTGAGGCAGGACTGGGTGACTGAGAGAGACACACCGGATTAGAACTTGTATTGTTTGTCTCGGGTATCTTTTCTATTGGGGGAACAGAGGTTTTGGGGGAAAAGTTAGGAAAGTTAGGTGCTTGTTTGTCTTCCGTTTTTATTTCTCTGTTAACTAATTCTTTTCGAATTAAAAGAAAAACTGGGAGGAATTTCAGGGCCGATTTGTCTCCTCCTTCTATTTTTAAGGTTAATAAATTTCCAATTTCATCCCAGGCAGTTACTGAATCTAATTTTAACAATTCGACCTGTTTACTTTGCTGAGTCAAATATGATACAAACTGTTTTATCTTATGTTTTGAAATTTTTACATTTGTGGTTTTTAAAAAATTCTGTATTTGTTGTGTATGACTCCTTTCTTGTGTGCATAGCCGGGATCCCATTTTTGGAGGTCACAGCAGCTCTGCACACAATCTGTCTATTTTCCCTACCACAGAAAACAAGGTTGCACCAAAAGGATTACAATTAAACTCACACTGTACAAGCAGCAGGGAGAATTCCCTCTCCCACCCCCTCTCTGTCTCTGCCCACGGCTGGGGGAACCCCACACGCTCGGGTCTGCTGCCGCTGGGAAGGAGTTACACGGAACACAGTCCCCCGGGGTCTGTTTCACGCTCCACCCCTCCCAGCCCGAGTTCAATCTTACCTTTTTCTGTCGTTTTCTGGCGGTGGAAGGATACTTGTTGCCCTGGAATCGGTCCTCTGGTGCTGGAGGATTTTCGACTCCTTTTCGGAAACTTTTTTTGCTGTATTTTTTTTTAACTGCATCCAAAGTCTCCAAAGAACGGCTCACCCTGGCTCCGATAAGCCTTTAACGTGGGCTTGTTCAGCCCCAACGGTCGGGCGCCACTCTCTCGCTATCCAGCTCCCTGCTGGGACCCCTCTGTCCCACCCCCCGTGGTGCCTGCTCGTCTCTGGGCACAGGCGGTGGAGGGGGTCCTGGAGTGGATACAACACGGACTCAAAGTATCTAGACACAGGAGGCTCAAATTTGCTGGAATAATCCCGGGTTTATTGTCTGTCGTCCATCCGGGGCAAGAGAGAGAGCGAAATGCCCTGGGTCTTATCTCTTATACCAGGGGGCAGGGGTGATTAGGGGATGCAGGGAGGTCACAGCCAATGGGAAGGGGGGGGGGGAGGGAAAGAAGGTTTTCAGGTAGGAACTAACATTACACAAACCAGAGGTGAGTTTTACCCTTGGGAGGTACCAAGATTTCTAGATGCACTACAACATTTGACTGCCCATTTTTGTAAGAACTGAGAAACTCGTGTTCCTACATATGCAGGCCCATTGTCTGTTTTTATTTCTTTCAGAACTCCCATTATGGCAAAGCATGCTACCAAATGTCAAATTACATGTATGCTTTTTTCTCCTACTTGTGCAGTGGCCCAAACCATTTTTGAAAAGGTATCTATTGTAACATGTACATATTTGAGGCGACCAAATTCAGGCACATGTGTTACGTCCATTTGCCAAATCTCACAGGCTTGAAGACCCCTAGGGTTAACACCTAAGCCTAGAGTGGTTCCATATTGACTGCATTATGGACAGGATTTTACAATGTCTTGTGCATCTGTTAAGCTGATATTAAATTGTCTCTGTAAGGCTTTTGCGGCTTGATGAAAGAGAGCACGACTCTCTCTTGCAGCTGTGAAAGAGTCTCTTGGTGCTGCTACAACAGGACTGACAAGCATATCAGCTTTTGCATTGCCTTCTCCAACACCTAATTCTGTTTGATGACTGTGGATGTGAATGATGCAACAGGGCTCATTTCTGTCCTCTATAGCTCTTTTGATTTGAAAAAATAGTTGACACAATCGCTTATTATCTGGTGGCTTGATGAGACCGTCTTCAATACGTTGTACCACTCCTACCACGTACAATGAATCTGATACAATGTTCAGCTTACTGTCTCGCCAGTGAGACAGTGCCCATGCGACGGCTGTAAGTTCTAATGTCTGCAGTGAGTCATGTGCATCTCCATCTATAATTTTACTTCTCCAACTCGAGTCTTCTTGCCAGGTACAGGCTTCTTTTTTCCGCTGACTTCCTGCATCCGTCTATATTGTAAGGCCTTTTACCGGATGCTTCATGACTTTGGGCTGTTGCAACCACTGCTGCTTTAAGATGATCTGCAGGCATGGGTCTCTAGGTTGCCTGTTGTGTACAGTTCCTGGATAGCTGAGCAGCGCTAATTGAATTGGTTCTGAGTGTCTCAGCATCCACTCAAAATTTTCTATTGTTATTGGCAGACTGATATGTTCAGGCTCAGCACCACTAGTTTCCACAATTCGTGTTCTCGCCTTTTTGATGAGATAAGCAATTGCTTCTGTCCTCTGCCAGATACTCATTGGTGGCGTATATGGTGTAAAAATCCACTCAAGGATCGCTAAAGGCTCTGCACATTTCTTCCCTAATTGCACTCACCATAGCTTCTTGGCAGGCTGCTTGGCACCTCGACAGCTCTTAGGTGGGCCTTCTCCCCCTTTCTCTTTTTGCCAAGCAGGCTACTGAAATATGATAGCACATGGTGCAACAGAGTGGTTACAAATCAGAAGTCGCAAAGGCACATCTGGCAATCTTCTGTCTGCTAGTGTTGAAAGCAGTTTCTTCCCTAGAGAAATGAGACAGCTCTTTTGATCTGCAGAAAGGGTAATCGGAGCTTGCAGGTCTGTACCTTTCAAAAGGCTCATTAAGGGTGCTATCTCATCATTTCGGATACCAGCAATGCGTCGTACCCATTGCAGATCTCCAACAAGCCTTTGTGCATCGTTAAGGGTGCGGATCTCAGTGGTTAACTCCAATTTTTGTGGGTGGACTGATGAAGATGTCAAAATTCACCCTAGGTACTTCCATGGGGCTTGTTTTTGAATTTTTTCTGGGGCAACCACCAAGCCTTTTGCTGCAAGCTGGGCGGTGATAAATGTGAGATCTTCATCTTGGAATGGATCACATTGACAAAACAAGATGTCATCCATGTAGTGATAAATAATTGTCTGGGAGAGCTTGGCCCGCACAGGTGTCAGTGCCCAGTGCACAAACAGTTGGCACATTGTTGGAGAATTTTTCATCCCTTGTGGAAGGACCACCCACTCAAATCTCTGAGACGGACTTTCTTTGTTGATTGACGGCAAAGTGAAGGCGAATCTCACTGTGTCTTCTTTCTGCAGGGCTATTGTGAAGAAACAGTCTTTCAAATCTGTCGCTCTGTTGGGAATGGCGAGATTGAACGACACAGACTCTCTAGGAGTCAATCAGGAGAATTTCTCTTAGTTTATTACTTCAGGTCTCTTTTATAGAGACATATATATATGTGGAAAGTACAGAAAGGAAACTCTTATTGGTTAGCAAACTACTACATTACTATCATTGGTCAGTGGGGCACACTACCCCCTGACCTTCTCCTGCAAAGAAAACAAAGGAAAGACAAACAGCACCTGCAAGGCTGTTTTCTGTCTTTGAGGATTGTTTTGAATCCTCCTTATGAATTCCCAGGCTACTTTCTCAGGCTGGACTGAGAAAGCTATGTGGCATGTAATTTCTACAGGCTCTCTGTTTCAGAGTTAGTGTCCACACAAATCTATGACTAGAAGATGCCATTCTTGTGGCAGCATTGTGGGAGAGGGCATCCCTGGTTGTAATGCTCCCATTGCCCACATTTGGTCATTTACCTTGCGCAGATCATGCAGCAATCACCATTTTCCAGACTTCTTTGGGATGACAAAAATTGGAGTATTCCATGGGCTGAGTGATGGTTGGATATGCTTTGCTTGTAGCTGTTCCTTGACAAGTTCATGCGCAATTGCCAGCCGCTCCAGGGATAGAGGCCACTGCTCAACCCACAGAGGCTCATTAGATTTCCACTGAATCCTTGGGGTGGGCAGCCTGTCAGCAGAGGTGACTACTGAAAAGGCGATTGATTGGGAAGAGTTAGTGTTGCCCCGAGCTGCCTGAGACCATCTCAACCAACGAGCCCTCCAAGGCTTCCAGGCAAAGGCATGACATATGGACATAAGGTGGTAGTCTGTCCTTCAGGATATCGAAACTGGATCGGGTGTACACTTCTCAGTGGCGTGGAGTATCCTCCTACACCTTGTACTGAGCTCAAGGCTCTGTGGAGAGGCCATTCTCTTGGCCACCAGAGTCAGCTGACGATGGTAACATCAGCTCCTGTGTCTAACATCATCTTGACTCTTTGCTGTTTTGATCCGTGGCACAGGGTGATTTCAGTTACTGGCCGATGACTCATTTGTTGAACGAGATTCACCACTGTGTCTCCTGTTGACCCAAATCCTTTGGCTCCATGTCCAGAAGCACTTCGAAAAATGTCTTTCTCAGTTGCCACCTTTTGAAATAACACCAATTAAGCAATTCTTTTTCCCTTTTTGATTGTAAGTGGAGGAGCTAGGGTGTAGGCACACACTTGGATTTCACCAGTGTAATCAGCATCGATGATCCTGGGAGAACAATAAGTCCTGCAATTCCAGCAGATGATCTCCCAATCAAAAAAGCACCAAGTGCACTGGTAACAGAATAAACAGGTCCTGTAACTCCAGTTGGGATTTTGCGGATGGTGCTGCCGATGAGTGTGACATCTACTGATGCTGCCAAATTGATTCCCAGGCTTCCCTGGGTTGCTGGTGGGTTGAGCTGCTGAATAGAGTTGGGCTGGCAACTTGTGTCCCCGTGCGGCAGCTCCTCGCGCTCTTGATCATGTTTTTTGCAAAGCGACATACAGAAGTAGCATGTCTGCCTGTCTGACAGTGATCACACCACACAGTAGCTGGACAGGATTTTCAAAAGTGCCCTCTGTTGCCACATTGAAAACAGATGATTGAAGGTGTGGTAGAGGGTTTGCATCCACTTCCCAGTTTACTGATGGCAGCAGCAAGCAGACTTGTGGTTGGCTTGATGGCTTCTGCAACAGCATTGGCTACTAGCTGTCCTTGTTGCGTCTGATTTACTTGTAGGGCAATATCTAGCATGTCTCCCACATCTGCTTGCTTTGGGAGTGTGGCAAGGATAGGCTTCATCTTTGAGTTGGCATTCTCAAAAGCTAACAGTTTAAATATGTTCTGTTTTGCCTCTTCATTGCTCATGTCATTCTGAGCTTTTAGGGCTGCTGACAGACAATCGATGAAATGAGGATATGGTTCTGTGAGGCCTTGCCGTATTGTTGTGAAGGAAGGATGAGGTTTTGAATCAGGCACAGCATTAAAGGCTTGACGAGCGAGCTGTGCAGACAAATGATGCATTGCAAGAGGGTAGTTTAACTGTACAGCTATATGACTGTAGATTCCTGAACCAGTGAGCATGTCAGGATTAAGTCCATATAATACATCATTTTGATCTCGAGGTCAATTGGCTTCTAGAACTGCTAACCTTTTCCATTCCTTCTCCCACACCATAAGCTGTGATGGAGTTAAAAGCAGACGTGCGAGATTTTGGCTGTCTATGGGACTGTTAACATCAGAGGTGAACAGCCAATCCAATGCAGTGTTTGCAGCTTTGGATTTAATGCCATTCTCAGTAACTGTCTTTTTGGCTTGCTGTAAGATCTTCCAGTCGTGCTGTTCATAACATGGATTTTGCTGATCATATAAAATGGGACAAGCGACTGCCCCTGCTGCTTGCCATTCTCCCTCAAGAATTGCATCTCGAATGATGCCGGACCACCTCTGCTGTGCTCTGTGTTTTCTGTTCTCTTCCTCCAAGGTGACAGAGCTAGAACAAGGTTGTGGTGTTGACAGTGTTTCCAAAGGTGGAGCAGATGGTTCAGGACGCAGCATATCCTGTAGTTGTTGAACTGACTCTGCTCGTTGTCTCAGTGTTTGCTGCAGAGCTGCTTTCTCTTGTTGAGGCTGTGCTTTATTCGTACATAGGGTTTGTTCAATCCGAGCTTGAAGCTGTTGCACAAGCTGCTCTATTTGTTGTTGCCATCCCAGTAGCTCTTTCTTTGATGTACTGTTATCATCAATTGGCTCTGCTGCTGCTGCAAGCCGTCCGTCATCAGAGTGCATAGAGATATCATCATCGGAGGGGAGAGGGATGTCCTGTGGTCTTCCCCAGTGAAAAGTAGATGGCATCGAAGGGTAGATCTTTGGTTTGCACTTTGTGGCTCTTGTTTCTGCTGACGTATCAGGCTCTGCCTGGCTGGAGCTGGCACCCGCTCCTCCCAGGGGAGCCGTCACTTCTACATCTGCATTCGGCAGGGTAACTTCTGGCTTAGGCTCTGCCGGCGCAGCTGGAGCCACAGAGAGCTCTGCCGGTGAGGCCGGAGCCACGTCGGAGCACCCCTGGGATTTTAAAAGTTCTGACATGGTGCTACACTGCTTCCCTGTGAGCCCCTTTGCTGGCTGGACATGCCCAACTCCGAAAAATGCACTCAAACGGCTAGCGGACTCGGCAGGAGATGGCTGTGGCGCGTCCATCTCGGATGGCGCCATGGCGTCTATGGCAGCTGCTGCTACTGAGGATTCTGCCTTCATATCCCTTAAGGCATTTAACACAATTTTCCATACTGAACCGGGGGCTACTACGTCTTTACTCTTTCTCGTGATGGCCGTGTCCCACATCAGATTCCCGACATCCATCCATTCTTCCACCGCAAAAAGCAGTGAGGGCACTCCAAAATGCCCACGATTTTTCGCCCATATAATGAGCTTATCCAGGTCCTTTTCCCGGGCTGCTTTGCCTCATTTAAAGAGGATGCTAAGAAGCAGTTTTCTCGCTGCCGCAAATTCCGCTTCCATGCTAGCGGCAAACCACGGGAGGGAAGGTTGTGACCCTTCTACTACGCTCCTGCCTCTCGGTCTCCCCCAGCAACCTGAATTTACATGTCCTACCGCACTGCATCTCACCGCGCTCAGGCTGCCTATCTGGTGCCAATCCAAGCCCACGGCTTCCCGCGCCCAGATCCGCTCCCCTGACTCCAAAGCCTCTCTGCCCGCAGGAGGTCCCTGGTCAGAGCACCAGATCTTGAAAGACCGCCAGTTTATTCACCAGCCTTCACAGAAGTAAACGAGAACACCGTTTATTTCTATTATTAACACACCTTTTACAGGGTTCTACAGGGTCCATGGGCAGAGCAAGCTACTATTGGCTAGTACACACAAGTTTACATTCTTATCCTTGTACACAAGAATATTGTTTTGCTTTACTCTCTCTTCTGCAGGCAAGTTTCAAGGATTTTAGCCCTTAATATTACGACTTATTCCAGAGGCTGGTTTGTGCAGACAGGCTTTTACTAATATATCGTGCCCCATATCTGCTAAAAAACTCTCTATACATCACCTCCATCCTTCTTTTTGAAAAAGAAAGGGGGAGATGTTTGCTATTATAACTCTGTCCCCAGCCTCTGTTACCACTGTCCACGCCAGAGTGGATAGGGAGGCTGGGGAGGTAGTTTTAGCTTGCCAGACGAGGCCCTAAAAACGAGGCTCTTTCCCTTTGCTGAGATGGCAATCACAGCTTTATTTCTTGGGATCCTTTGGGGTGAGATGGCAGGAGGGAAAGAGGAAGAGGTATCGAGAGGCACCCCTTTTTCAAGGCAGGGTAAAAAGGGTGGGTTACTTTCACACAACCAATAAGGGGAACTGGGGAGAACAAGATAAGGGAAAGAACTTACAAGTCTACATTTTTGGGGGTACATTCTTTGGGTCATACCATTTTTCCTAACTGCATTACAACATCTCACCCTTTCTTATTATATAAAAATTTTGAAGAAAGATTGTGATATCATTTTGATACTGATCATGAGTTTGTCCACCACTTGTGATTGACAGGCCGGTCCAGTTGCTTCCAGTCCGCTAGCTCTATGTGGTTGATCTCTGAGGTAGTAGATACTAATTTCTTGAGAGCTTTTAAAACTAAACAACGGATGATCCCAAAGGCTAGCACGATTAGAAACAGAACAACAAAAAACAACAAGATTGTTTTGATTATCGAGGTCCACCATCCTGTGAGTCCCCAGCCTTTGAACAGCTCATTAAGCCAGTCCTCAGCTTCTTGCTTCACTTGTCCAATCAAGTTCTTCATCTCTCGGAGGGCTCCGTGGACACTGGGGGCTTTTGAGGACAGGTTTAGGCAGCAAAGTCCTTCAAATTCCTGGCATTTGTGTCCATGCAGCAGCAGAAGAAAATCTATGGCAGCCCGATTTTGGAGTGTGGCCTGTCTGGTAATCTCATCGCCTTTGAGGAGGGAGCTGAGGGCAGAGGATGTTAAGTTGGCCTGTTTCACTACCCAGCATTCTAACTGTCCTAATTCACTGAATGCCTGGGCAGCTGCAACCCATGGAAGAAATATGGATGCAGCAACCCTTTTTGATTTTGCTCAATGAAAAATGTCAGAATCACAATTTGGATCTAAAATGTCAGTGTTCCTTTTGTAAGTTTCATAGGTTGAATTTTCTTTTTGAATCCATATTTTAAATTTGGGTTTGGTTAGGTCCCTACAGGGATAGCCTCCCAAAGGTACACGGTCCTCCTCGAAGGCGAGATGGGAACCCTGCCCACGCTCTATGTCCGCAAATCAGAAACACGCTTTTAGGGAGGGTTCTTGGATGTGAACAGAGAGGATCATCTGCTGTGATGTGACTCCGCACACTACACCACTGCCTTGCCTTAAATTCGTTTCGATATTGTACTATGTGGTGATATAATTTAGTGTCTGTCAGTGTGTTATACATAAGGTGGATACAAAAGGGTGCAGGAGCAAAACCTAATAGCTCTAATTCTTGGGGCTCTTTATTAGCTCTGGGCAATTTTGGTAGCCACTCTTCAACAGGGTTTTTAATTGTTACCGTTCTCTGCTTACGGTTTTCAAGTGGCTGGGTGCTATGTATTTTGGGATCTGTATTAAACTTGGGATCACTAAAGCTGGCTGAAAATTCTTCAGCCTGCAGGGGGATTCCTACCAGACAGGTGGACACAGGGTCTTTTGCTGCTGCACTGGACAGGCAGGTACTGTCTTACTGAAGTGTGTATGCTAGGGTCACCCAGATGTTCTGTCGTGGCTGAGGGACGATCCAGGCAGTGGTCAGGCTGCTCAGAGCAAGCAGGAGGATAGCTGAGGTAAGGCTCATCATGGGTTTGAGTGTGAGATAGGTTTTTTCTTAAAGAAAAGAAACAAACATTTTTAAAATATATTCATAGTCAATGTATGCAGGTCAGAGAGTAACAAGAGGTTAGAAAGGTTTCTTCTTGTTTTTCCCAGCAGCCTCTTCTTTTGGAAGCGACTGCCACTTGTCTCTTCTTCTTCTGCTGGGGCTGGGTTTTTGGGAACAAAAGGCTTTACCCATTTTTGAGGAATCCATCAGGGGCCTGTAGGGGTGGATACACACGCGTAACCATGCCCCCAGGTGACAAGTTCATAGGAGCCCTTGGTTTGCCAAGTTTCAGGGTCCCTGATTAAAACTGGTGGGCGCTGTGACAATTTAAACTGATGACCACTGTTAAAATGCCGAGTCACAGGAGGATTCATGTTTTCAAAAGAACAGCTCAGGAAATTGATAGTAAACATAGCTTTACAAAGCTTTTGCTGTGAAGAGATCCACACTGCCCCACTACTTTGCCTGGCTAGGACTTGTTTGAGCATCTGGTGTGTACACTCAATCACAGCTTGACCTGTGGGGGAGTGGGGGATGTCAGTTTTGTGGTCCATTCCCCACTGCTGGACAAATTCCAGGAATTCCTTGGATTTATACGCTGGGCCACTATCTGTTTTAATTTCCTTAGGGATCCCCAGCACTGAAAAGGCTTGTACCATGTGTTGTTTGGCATGTACAGATTTTTCTCCTGCATGAGTAGAGGCATACACTGCTCCTGAGTATGTATCAATGCTCACATGTACATACTTAAGGTGACCAAAACTGGGAATGTGGGTGATATCTGTTTTGCCACACCTCACAGCTTCCAAGGCCTCAGGAATTAACCCCGATGCCTAATGATGGCACTGCCTGGAGCTGGCAATTGGGACAGGTAGCCACAATGGCTTTAGCCTGACCGCATGTCAGCTGGAACTGACGAATCAGTCCTGGCACATTTTGATGGTATTGCTGATGACTTAACTTTGCCTGTTGAAACACATCTGGGAGACGTTCCTTTTCAGCTGGGGCAGCAAGGGAATCAGCATTCCAGTTTCCCTCAGCGATTTCACCTGGCAAATCGGAATGCAATCTTATATGCATCTCATAGAAAGGATGTTCTCTATTTGAAATCAAATAAATCAGTTTTGAATGCAGTCTAAAGAGATGTTTGTTCTCAATGTCCTTGAGAACTGCCTGCTCTGCTCGGGACACTATTCCTGCTATGTAGGCTGAATCAGTAACCAAGTTAATTGGTTCTGAAAACTTCTCAATGGATCTTACGGCCGCAGACAGTTCAGCTATCTGGGGTGATCCTTCTACAAACTCAACATCAGCTTCCCAAAGCTGAGTCTGTGCATTTCTCCAGGTCATCACCTACTTGTGAGAGGTTCCAGATGCATCAGTGAACACTGTAAGAGCTTTGAGCAGCCTATGGCTTCTTTTCTCACAAGGAATGAGGTGAATTCCTCATGAAACCATTTGTGTGATGGTGCATGGACCGAAATTTGCCCACTATAGCTGTCCAGAGCAAACTGGAGGTTAGCATTGCTCTGCAGAAGGTGCTCAAACATCTCCTTGGTCAGTTTCTCTGGAGAGTGTTTGCTTTCTCCAGAGAGTCTGACTGGAAGGTGAATACACATAAGGTCACAACCTTCCAGTTCTGGCAGCCTTACACTGGCCTTTTGGATCAGCTGAGCCATCAGCTCTTGTGGCTTGGTGATAGTTTGGGGTCTTTGATGGGAGAGGAAGACCCATTCTATGATTAAGAGTGGATCTTTCTGCCCTTTGGCCCACTGGAATATCAACCCATGTAAGTGTAGTAATTTCCCAGGGACAATAAATTTGAAAGGCAGCTCTGGTTTGAAGTGATGTGCTTGTCTTTCTGTCAAGGCCCTTTGTGCTTTTTCAATTGCATTTTTTGCTTCTGGAGTCAGCTCCCTGGGTTACAGCAACTCTCTCTCCCCTTTCAATAAACTGAGCAGTGGGCTCAGGTATTCATTAATGGGACCTAGCCAGGGTTGGACCCAGTTTAGTGACCCACATAGGGAATGGAGATCTGCTAGGGTTTTAGGATTGCTAATGATTTCCAATTTCTGTGGAACAACAGTCCGTTTAGTGATTTCCAGGCCCAAGTATTTCCAAGGTGGCATCATTTGAACTTTGTCTTCCTGCAATTGGAATCCAGTAGAGGTTAAAACTTTAACCACTAGGTCAAGGGTGTCTTGCAGCATGTTGTTACTGGTACAGCACACTAACACATCATCCACATAATTCAAAATGTTCAGCATGCACTGGGGACAACAATGATCCCACATACCACTGGCAGATGAAAGGGCTCGCTTTCATCCCCTGAGGTAGTACTGTCCAGTGGTACCTTTTCATTGGGGCTTCTTGGTTAATTGTGGGAATGGAAAAGGAAAATCACGGTGCATCTTCTGGGTGCAGGGGAATTTGGAAAAAACATAATCTTTAATATCTAGCACTGCTAATAGCCAATTTTGTGGTAACATAGTCGGGGATGCATACCTTGTTAAGAGACCCCATGTCCTCTATTTTTTTGTTTATTTCTCTCAAATCCTGAAGGAGGCACCTCTTATCTTTCCCTGGCTTTTTTATTATAAATATTGGGGAATTCCAGGGACTGGTTGTTTCTACTATGTGTCCCTTGGCTAATTCTTCTTCCACCAATATTTCTAGCGCCCCGAGTTTCTCTTTGCTGAGAGGCCACTGATGCACCCAAATTGGATTATCATCTAGCCAGGTTAGCTTTCAGGTAGGGCACTCTGCAGTGGTCTCCATCAAAAATCCTGAGAGGTCTCAGGAATTGTTAATTTCGCTCCCCACTGGGACATGGTGTCTCTTCTCTTCCCCACAGGGGGCACTTGTGACAAACGAATGGATACTAGCCAATCTTCCATCTGGGCCCTCAATCTGAACAATATCTTTAGAGATTTTTGCCAGTTTCACCCCTCCAACACTCTGTATTTTTCCTGCCACGGGTTGCAGTTCCCAATGTGAAGGCCATACTTTTTCAGGTATGATAGTCACATCTGCCCCAGTGTCAATCAACCCTTCTGCATGGAGATGTTCTGATTTATGTGTCAGGTTACCCCCCAAAATGAGTTTGTCTTCACCCACCACTTCCACCCAGTACACTCCTGGTGCTTTCTCATGTACTGGGACTTCTGTTTGAACAGGGATCACTTGGGCTATTATCTGCCCTTCAGCTACATAGAAGGGTAGTTGAAGACATCTTGCCAAGAGAATGACGTGTGTTAGTTCTCCTTTAATTGTCATGGGAGCCACCTCAATCTCTATTGGTGTGTGTGCTGTGTCTCCAATAACAAAATACCTACTATCCAGTCCAGCCAGGTCTTGTGAATTGTCCTGCAAGTCCACTCCAATGACTGTCCAACGATCAGATCTGAAACAAAAAGCTTTAGCAGTTACAAGTCTGAATCGCTTTTGCGGGTGCCAGATCTTATTATGCAAGCGTTCCCCACAATTATGTTTCTGCAATCTCTCATCCTGTCCCCATTCCTCCCCTTTCTCCACTAAAATAGAGTCTTTTACTTGTTTCAAGTCTGTCATATTTGTGTCCTTGCGCCAGACAGGGGAGCGGTTTGACTTCAGTTTTTCTGTTGATTGGTTATAGCTTCATTCTGGGGCTCCCCTTGTTACTGGGTTTGAGGACAGTTCCTTGTGAAATGTCCTGGCCTCTTGCACTGGAAGCAGATGATGTGCTGCAGCTGTTCTGGTGTCATCTGTGGCCTGTTCCTGGGCAACACCATCCCTGGTGTTGCTGCTGCTACAGTCCTTGGGTTGCATGGTCCTGGTTTCTTGTCAAGTGCACTGTACAGATCTGCTTTCTTGGGGCAGGCCTGGATCATGTCTGCTATGGTGGGTGGAGGATGGATGGGCAGATTTAAAATCACTTTGCGGCAGGCCTCATTGGCATTTCTTTGTGCCATTTCTTTAATCAATTCTGCTTGTGCTGCTGGTTCCTGTACTTGCTGTTGTATTTGCAGTCTGAGGCGGTCTACAAACTGCAAGAAACTCTCAGATGGGAGTTGATTAATGTTAACGTGACTGACTTGGGTTTCAAGTGTAGGTATTTTATTGTAAGCTTTTTCTGCTACTTCACAGATTTTATCTAAAATAGGTTTTGTTAGCACTTGAGCCAGATCTTCAGGCTTAATCCATCTCCCTTACCCACACAGGTGCTCAAAAGTAATCTCATTATTTTCTGCATCTTTTGCATCCTGCATGCTTTGCTTGAGTTCATCTAGGTCTTTTAATGACCTTTTCCATGAACATTCCCAAAAATCAAACTCAGTGGGGGTTAGGAGGCACCTGAAGAAATCTTTGATGTCAGCAGGAACTAACTCCTGAGATTTTAAAGTAGCTTTAATCATTCTTTTTAATATTTCACTATTTTTGCCAAATTCAGGTTGTATTTTACAAATCTCTCTGATATCATGGTAAGAAAAAGGCTGATATTATCTATTAGTTCTGTTTTTACCAGTATATATCACAGTTGCAGCTGTAGGTGTATCCTTATCTTCCCCAGAGCCTGCATATCCGAGGTTTCCCTGTCCAGCCTCACCCCACCAGGCCCTGGGGGCCCTGCTTCACCCGCAGATGGGTGGAGGGACCTGTCCACACCCCTACAGGGGCTGGGCAGAGATACATCTCCCCTCTCTGGGGGGCAGGACCAGGACACCCCTTCCCCCGCCTCCCCACGGGGGCAGGGGGCAGGGCCACTTTTCTTACTCCCCCCTTCCCCGTGGGGATAGGAGGCAGGGGCGTGGAGAGAAAGATTGCAACTTTTGGAGGCGTGATTGCAAGGTGATGTCATGCTTGAGCAGGTATAGTAGGAGGGAGGGAGATGTGGGAGGGAGAGGAGGAATAATGGGAAGAGTAAGGGAAATAGGCAGAGTGTGGTGGATAGAAAGAGTCATGGGAAGGGGGAGGGAGATAAGAAGGGGGTTCCTCCACATGGGTGCCTAGGACATGGCCAACTCCATTTTGGATTCCAGCCACGTGGAGGTATGGGGATTGGTCAGAATACTGGGGTATAGGGAAGAGTCGCTGGTAGTTTTCGCAACACTATCAGAGCTGGTGGGGTGTGTGTGTGTGTGTGTGTGTGTGTGTGTGTGTGTGTGTGTGAATGAGACACATGGATCCAGAAATGGCATTATTACAGTGCATTTCTTGAGTTTCTGGATTTGTTCCATGTATCTTTTTCAGCTCATGAGCAAAAGATATGGGGAAAGAGGTATGAGACACTGATGAAAGCAATGGCTGGTTTTTTATGTCTTTTTCTCTGTTAATCAATTCTTTCAGAATTATAAGAAAAACTGGGAGATATTTTGAAGCATTTTTGTCTCCATCCTCTATTTTTAGAGTTAGAAGGTTGCCAATTTGATCCCATGCAGAGATAGAATTTGCTTCTGACAAATCAAGCTGTGGAATGTTATGAGATAACCATGATATGAAACATTTGAACTTTTTTCTAGAGATCTTAACATTAATAGTACTTAAAAATTCTTGCAATTTGGATTCTAAATTTGGTTGGGGTATAGATATTATTGATCCCCTTTCTGTTATTAAAACAGTGTTTTCACAACTCGTTTTTATCTTGTTTTACTGTAAAAGCAACAAAGTGATGCAGAGGCAGGCTTTTTTTTTTATTATTATTTTTCTCTCAGCTTGCCATCCCCCTATACACACTGGGGTAAGATAAGCTGTCCTGTGGCTGTCACTGCCCACGTCGTGCGGCTGCCACGTGAAACATGTTACAGCCGGCTCCGCATGGAGCCTGCGGCTCGGTCCCCATGCTGCCCAGGGGAGGGTTTCTGCTCCACGGCCACTGATCACACGGTCAGGGGCGGCCCAGCGGCCGCCGCTGCTGCCACCACACTGCCTGCCCGCGCCGCCATGCACCGTCCATGTGGCTGTCCCCTGTCACCTGCGGGGACACGTCACCGGCGCAGGCCCGCGCTCAGCTGATCCTAGCTCAGCTTGTGCACGCTGCACGGGCCGTGCCTGGGACCCGCTCCGCCCCACTTTCACGTTCCCTGCCGTGCCGGCCAGTCTGACTCACCACTCTTATGTTGCTGAGCAGAAAAAACTTCTTTGTGAATTGGCTGTCTCTGGGCTTGAGAAAGCTACCAGTTCATTCCTTGTAAACTGTATTTGTTTAGCTTTTCAAGGTAGTTGACGTGCCCAGGCTTGCGAAACACACACGTGTGTTTCCAGCCAGTTTTTGGGGGTCTAGCCCACCCAGAAACGTCACCTGCTATAATTTCTAATGTCCCCTGCCTCTTTGTTATCACTGTCCACCCCGCAGCAGCCAAGGAGACAGGGGAGATAGTTTAGCTTATTGAAGAAGAACCTAAAAACGAGGCTCTTTTCCTTTTGCTGAGATGGCAATTACAGCTTTATTTCTTGGGATCCTATGGAGTGAGGTAGCAGGAGGGAAAGGGGAAGAGGTATCAATAAGCACCCCTTTTTCAAGGCAGGGAGAAAGGGGTGGGTTACTTTCACACAACCAATAAGGGGGACTGGGGAGAAAAAGAGAAGGGAAAGAACCTTACAATTCTACATTTTCAGGGGTACATTCTTTGGGTCATACCATTTTTCCTAACTGCATTACAACACCCCTTTAACAAATTGCTGCCCAGTCAGGCTGGGGTTATGAACTGGACAGTTTTTAGCCATGTGCCCAAGTTGACCACATCAGTAGCAGATCAGTGGCCCGCAGTGGAGTGGCAGGTAGTGGATCAAGGTGGCCACTGCTACCGCTACCACACTCTCTGCTGTTTTCCTCCCTTCTGGCACCTTCTTTTCTTCTAAGCTGGTCACCTTCTTTGTGCAAGCTTTGATGATCTTGGCAAGGGTGGGTGGAGGGTCCCAGGGCAACCTGACAATTATCCTTCTACACGTCTCATTTGCATTGGCCTTTGCCACCTCAAGGATGTTTCTCCACCTGTGCTTGCAGCCTGTCAACAAAATCTAAAAATCGTTCTGATGGAGCTTGCTTGACATTAATGAAATTAACTTGGGGTTCTTTGGTGGGCAAGACATGAAAGGCTTTCTCCACAGCTCCCCTTATTTGATCTAGTATCTGCCTTGGTAAGGCTCTGGCTTGATCCTTTGCCTGAGCCCATTCCCCTTTGCCCCTCAAGTGGTCATTAGTTATGATATTCCCAGTGGTGCCAAGGGTGCCTCCAGAGCTCTGCAACAGCTCAGAGTGGAGGGTTTGTAATGATCTCTTCCATGCCTCTTCCCATAATAGATATTCAGATAGAGGATGCATACAAACAAATCCTTGATATCATATGGGACCACTAGGTTGGAGAAGAGAGTGGCCCTTAACAGGCTTTTAAAATATTCACTCCCCCTCCCAAACTCCTTCTGAGCTTTGCAAAGCTCCTTTATATTTTGTTATGAGAAGGGCTCCCATTCTGAAAGCACACTTCCCCGACCAGGAAACGTAACAGGAGCAACAAGAGGAAGGGCCTCCTGTTCTGGGTTCTGGTTCCCAGGCTCATCACATCCAGCCCCTAGAGCATGGATACCAGAAGTCGGGAGAGGGTAGGTGGAGCTGCATGAGAAAGGAGAGGGATAATAGGCAGGGCAACAACAAGAAGAGGTGAGGCTTTAGATGATATCATAGGAGGAAGTACCAGGGTGGGGAAGGAGGGTCCCAAGGGAAAAGGAAGAAGACGATCTGGGGACAGGAAGGGTTTGGGAAGAGGGAGAAAAGGATTGTGGGGAGGAGAAGCACAAGGGAGAGGCCCAGCCATGTGGTCTCCACCATCTTGTGCCTCCCGGGAGCCATTTTGGGGTGAACTGGGGGGTACATTAAATAGAACAACTTTAGGGGTTTGATCTGGGGTTTGAACTGGGCTAGAAGGTTTTAGGGAAGGATCTCTGGCAGCATGGCTGCTGCTGTCACAGCTAGGGTGCTGAGGGAGATGTGGGGAGCTAGAGAGATTGTGGCCATCGTGACTGCCCTGCACTTTATGAGCTGCTCTGCGCATCTCCCCTGGCATAGGGTTAGAGGGTTGAGGAGAGAGGGAAGGGGTAACTGGGACAGATTCCCATGGCCTTTCCTCCACTCCCATTCTTACCTTTTCTAACAAAGTTAGCCGAATTAATACAAACAAATGGAGAAATTTTTGAGCCAAAGTATCCCCCTGATTTACCAAATCAATTAATTTTACTCTGACTCCATCCCAAAAGGAGCTCAGATCTACCAGGGATACTTGGGGGAAATGTAGGAAAAGCCACCGGCTAAATCTTTTAAACAAACCTGTAGAGAAACATTTCCCGCCACCCTCCAAGACACCCACAACTTGAATAAAAATCCCCCTCTGCTGCACAGACAACTTTGCACTCACCTTTAATCTGCCCGTGTAGCAAAATCCACACTCCCCTGCAGCAAAAAGAGAACAGAACAAACACAAGCTATAAGGGCCCAGGAGCCAGTCACAGGGAATGAGGTGCTATCCATTACAACCTCCCCTCACACCCCAGAGGCAAAGCATCTCTCCCCTTTGTCCTCCCTCACACTGAGGAGATACCTCTGGCTTGACCAGAAAAGGGCTGCAGGGAAAGTCCTCTTCCAAGAAGCAAGCAACCCTCTCAGATGCTGGAGGGCTGCTGCTTCTGCCCCTAGGAGCACCAGCCTGCTACTACTGGGGCAGCCGACAGCCAAGGGCTTAACTGCAATTGCCAAAGGGATGCACAGCCTCTTTGTGGGGTCTCTGACTTGCAGGGAGAGCCCACATTGGGTGCCAGCTGACGTGGTGCTCTCACCACCACCAAGGCACCATGCCAAGTGTGGGGAACAGCTCCTGAAATAAACAGCAGGAGCTGAACCTTAGAGCTGCTGCTCTACAGCATGTTACAGCTGTCAGCACAAGGAAGAGGCAAAGGATGAGGAGGAGGCTCTCTGTATGGATTCCAGGAATGGGTTTATTCTCTGAAAGGGTCAGGGACAAAGTGCCTTGAGCACCTGTGTGTTCAGGATTAAATACGGGGAGGTTTTAGGGGGTGGGTACAAAATTTTAACCAATCAGGGAGCAACAGAGGAGCACGAGGCAGGGTTTACAATACAGAAAGCAATAGGGATAAGGGGGAGGAGAAAACAGGTCACACAGGGCTAACCCTCGACAGAGGGTTAGGGGATCTCCTGAGGAGTGGTACAATCAGGGATTGGTCCAACTGGAGATTGACAGGGTAGGGTCTGGAAGAATGGGCAGGGTTGCAGTGACAGGCAGGGAAGGTTTGGGAATAAGGGGTTGGGTCAAAATGATAGGCAGCATAGGGGAGGATACAAGTTAGGGGCAAACCAGCTCCAGGGGAACATAGGAACAAACCATTAACTGTACAACCATAAATTAACACTCTATTAAAATAAACACAATGCAGTTGTTACACACTGCAGTATACACACTGCAACAAGAAATGGTGTCCCTTTTCCATGGGAAGCAAAATTCACACCCCAAGTTTCTGATGTCAGTTTGTTAGAGCACACAAAGGGTAGCTCATGTTTTAAGTGAGGGTGGTTTGGGTTTGGGAGGAATCCTTTTCCTTTTGTAATTTATGGGAACAGAAGACCGCTCCCAGCCACTGGCCCCTTGACATGAATGGCGGCCCTTTTCCATGGGAAACAAAACTCACCCCCCCAGATTTCTGATGCCATTTTGTCAGAGGTGTTGGGCACTGCAAATGCAGCCTAAGGTTACTAGGTGGGGGCAGCTTGTGTTTGGGAGGATTTCTGCTCACTTCGTAATTTTTGGAGGTAGAAACCCGTTTCTGGTCATGGGCCTCTGGAAATGAACGGCGGCCCTTTTCCGTGGGAGACAAAAGTCATCTAGACAGGTTCCTGAAGTCAGTTTGTCAGAGACATTTGGCACTCCAAATGCAGCCCAAGTTCCAGGTTGTGGCGGCATGTGTTTGTGAGGAATCCTGATGCCTTCATAATTATTGGAGGCAGAAGCCCACTCCCAGACCCAGGCCCCTGGACACAAAGGGCAGCCCTTTTCCATGGGAAAAAAAACTTACTCCCCCTGGTTCCTGATATCAATTTGTCAGAGGTGGTTGGCATTCCAAGGACAACATTAGTTGGGTCAGCATGGGTTTGGGAGGAATCCTGCTCCATTTGTATTTTTCAGAGGCAGAAGCCTGCTCCCGGGCACATGTCCCTGGACACAAACGGCGGCCCTTTTCCATAGGAAAGAAAACTCGCCAACCCAGATTCCTGATGTCCATTTGTCCGAGGCATTTGGCATTCAAAGGGTGGCCCATGTTTTAGGTGGGTACAGCTTGGGTTTTGGAGGAATCCTGCTCCATTCATAATTTTTGGAGGCAGAAGCCCACTCCCTATCATGGACCACTGAGCACAATCTCCAGCCCTTTTCCATGGGAAAGAAAACTCACGTGGGAAGGTTCCTGATGTCAGTTTGTCAGATGTGTTTGGCACACCAAGGCCAGCCCAATTTCCAAGCTGGGGCAGCCTGGGTCCAGGAGGAATCCTGTGCCATTCATTATTTTTAGAAGCAGAAGCCCACTCCTGGCCACGGGCCCCTGGACCAAAACTGCAGCCCTTTTCCATGGGAAAGAAAACTCACCCAGACAGGTTCCTGATGTCAGTTTGTCAGAGGGGTTTGGCACTCCAAGGGCAGCCCAAGTTCTTTGTGGGGCAGTTTGGGTATGGGAGGAATCCTGCTCCATTTGTAATTTTTTGGAGGCAGAAGCTCACTCTTGGCCACATGCCCCTGGACACAAACTGCAGCAGTTTTTAATTGGAAACAAAATTCATGCGGCCATGTTCCTAATGTCAGTTTGTCAGATGTGTTAGGCACTAGAAGGGCAGCCCAAGTTCTAGGTGGAGGCAGACTTGGTCTAGGAGGAATCCTGCTCCATTTGTAATTTTCGGAGAAAGAATCCCACTCTTGTCCAAAGGCCCCTGGACATGAATGGCGGGTCTTTTCCAGGGGAAAGAAAACTCATACAGCCAGGTTCCTGATGTCAGTTAGTCAGAGGTGTTTGGCACTCCAAGTGCAGCCTGAGTTCTAGGTGGGTGTGGCCTGTGTCCTGGAGGAATTGTGCTCCATTCCTAATTTTCAGAGGCAGAAGCCCGCTCCAGGCCATGGGCCCCTGGTCACAAATGGCGGTCCTTTTCCATGGGTAACAAAACTTAGCCCCCCATGTTACAATATTGTCACTGTACAGATGGCCTGGACTGGATGAAGTAAATCGCACCATAACACAAATCCAGTTCAACTAGCTTAGTTCATGCCTGAATATGTCCCCAGATAAGCTAAAGGGGACAGTCATCCAGCCCCATCCAAGCTGAAAAGTAAACACACCATTTGCCAAGAAGATGGGCACGGAGAGAGATCTCAGCCAATAGATATCAAGCCCAGGTGTTTTTGAATTGGGTATTTAAGTGAATTCTGAATAATAAACAAGGATGTTTGTCTCATGAGCACCTGGACCACAAGTTGTGGATTTTTATCTCCATGACGGGCATGTTAAAAGTGGTGACCCCACGTGTGAAGGCACAGTCTTTCCCATGAGCAGAGCCAGGGGGAAGACAAGGACAGAGCATGGAACGCTGGTCCAAAACAGTGAAAAGCTGGAAAAAATAGGCATGGAGAGCCTGATATACAGGGGAAAGCTGAAGTAGGAGGCATGTGTAAAAAGCCTTTTAAAAAATTACAGCAAGGAGAGCTTTTTGCAATGAGGAATAATTTAAAATCTTGAGTATTTTCTGTAATTACCCTGAACAATAGAAGAAAATACTCATCAGAGTATTGGAGCCATGGGAGCCCACCAGAGCCATGGGAGCCTGAATATCCACCCAACCACCTCCAGTTTTGGAGGTATGGTCGCTTTTTTTACAAGAATGGGACTTAGAATATGATAAAATTCATTATTAGCTTTAATAGCATGGGCAAAGAATCATGGATTGGACACAACCAAAGAGGTTGTCCTTGATATAAATACATGGGAATGAACTGGACATTTTATAATTAAAGCAACCTCAAAGGGAGCCAAGAATGCTATAAAAGTTTTAAAGCCTTGGAGATTTATTTTTTACTTAATGAGACAGATAAATGCTGGACTGGAGAGTGAGAACAGGGCTCTGGAGGGGACAGAGGGAGCTTGGGACATTTTTCCAAGCCCATGGGGGGAACAGAAACACTAAACAGTTGCCCTGCATGGTCGGGCCACTTTGAATGCTCCCCTTGCTCCAGGACCAATTTATAACAAGCTGTTTCCTACAACCCCACCATGCTTGAGAGCACAGACAGCTGGTGGTGCCCTGCCTGGCGGACAAACCACAGCGTGTGGTACTGAACCAGATTGCAAAATCCTGCCACGTGGTTGGAGCGGCAGAGCAGAAGGAGGTGGTGCGATGCCATTCCAGAGTGCCCAGTTTCTGCCCCATGCCGGTGTGCCACACAAAGCAGCCATTCCAGTTGACAGAACACCGCCACTTCAGCCTTGGAGCCCCTGTAGCCATGACTCAGCCTCACACCACCCCCAGGACTACCCCTCAGCCACCGGAGCCACCCAAGCCCATTGGTACATGGAACCTGGCAGCCTGGACTGCCCCTGCCCAAAGCTGTTTGTCTCAGCCCAGAACCCAGCCCCACAGTCCTGCCTATGATGGCCACGCCTGCCTGCTGCTGCTGTTGGGGGGGGCCTGGGACAACAACTGCAGCCCTTTTCCAATGGAAAGAAAACTCACCCCCACCAGTTCCTGATTTCAGTTTGTCAGAGGTATTTGGCACTCAAACGGTGGCCCATGTTCTAGGTGATAGAGGCTTGGGTCTGGAAGGAATCCTGCTCCATTCATAATATAGGAAAGCAGAAGCCTGTTCCCAACCACAGGCACCTGGGCACAAATGTCGGTCCTTTCCCATGGGAAACAAAACTCACACCGCCAGATTCCTGATGTCAGTTTGTCACAGGTGTTTGGCACTCCAAGGGCAGCCCAAGTTCTAGGTGCAGGTAGCTTTGGTCCAGGAGGAATCCCTCTCTGTTTGTAATTTTTGGAGGCAGAATCCCACTCCCAAGCACAGGCAATAGGGCATGAGCTGCGGCTCTCTTCCAGGGGAAAGAAAACTTAGGTGGCAAAGTTCCTGATGTAAGTTTTTCAGATGTGTTTGTCACTTCAATGGCAGCCCGAGTTCTAGGTTGGGGTGGCTTGGGTTCTGGAAGAATCCTGCTCCGTTCATAATTTTTAGATGCAGAAGCCTGCTCCCAGCCACAGGCTCCTGGACATGAGAGGCAACCCATTTCCATGGACAAAGAAAACTCACCCTCCAGGTTCCTGATGTCAGTGTATCGGAGGCAGCTGTGACTCAATTGGTAGCCTGAGTTGTAGGAGGTGGAGGCTTAGGTCGAGGAAGAATCCTACTCTGTTTGTAATTTTTGGAGACAGAAGACCACTCCCAGCTATGGGACCCTGGACATGAGCCACGGCGGTTTTCCATGAGAAACAAAACTCATCCCTCCAGATTTTTGATATCAGTTTGTCAGAGGTGCTTGACAATCCAGAGGCAGCCCAAGTTCTAGTTAGTGGTGACTTGGTTTTGGAGTGGATCATGCTCCGTTCATAATTTTTGAAGGCAGAAGCCCACTTTGGGCCACAGGACCTTGGACACAAAGACTAGCCCTTTTCCAGGGGAAAGAAAACTCACTCCCCCAGATTCCTGATGTCAATTTGTCAGAGGCAATTGTCACTCCAAAGGCAGCCCGAGTTCTTCGTGGTGGCTATGGATGCTGAATGCAATAAAGCAGGTAGGGAGCATAGTGTCTGTGTGAAATTAAGTCACAGAACTTTCTCAGACTGGCCTGAGAAATCATAAGGAGGAATCAAAACAGTCCTTGGAGAGGGAAATCAACTTTTGCAGCAGTTGTTTGTTGCTCTGTTGTTTTCTTGCAAGAAGCAGTCAAGGGGTAGTGTTCCTAACTGTCAAATCATGGTGATGTGTTAGTTTCATGACCAATGAGAGTTTTACCTTTTTGGACCTTCTCGGAACTGTCTATAAAAGAAGATCTGGAAGAATGAAACTTCTTCTCTTGTGCAACCAAAGCTAAGAGGGTCTGTGTTGTACTTCAGCCGTTCCTAATATAGTGCGACATCTGGTGGACCCCAACATTCATTGCAGCCGAGACTGAAAACAGGCCACCTGCTTCTCCTCCAAAGAGAGGTAAGCAAAAAATACTCCTGCGCTCTCCTCGAGGGAACTGGTCTCTTTGACCACAGGATAGTGGGCTCAGCCAGTGAGTGGTCCTGGAATGGTAATCTCAATGAAGCTAGAGTTTATATACCTGGGATAAACCACTGCATTTGAATATTGCACTCACCAGCCGTTGAGATAAAAGGTTCCTACAATGGGGAACCAGAGCTTCACTGAGGAATGACTCATCCTCTCTGTGTGGAAGGACGTCTTGTCATGCTTCACACTCAGTCTCAGAAGATTCCATGCATGTCTTATTCCAGTGGGCAAAAGCCCAGGGTTTTATAGTAACAGCTGACAATGCCTTTAATCCAGATATCTGGCAGTCTGTGGGAGATTGTATATGGTCTGAGTTAACTAATGGAGATACCAGCGCATGTAGCCTGGCGACCACCTGGGGCACACACTTTAAAGTGTTACAGCAGTGGTCACTGGGAGACGGTGACGAAGGGATGGAGGATTTGGATGTCAGAGACGCCTCTTCTGTACGCACTGAGAGGCTGGAGGGCAGCGGGCTGGGGACAACTCAAGTAGCATTCCCTCGGCTCCACCTGGAGTCTCAGGGGACACAGGACCTGGGCAAACAAACTATCTCTCACCATGAGACTAACTTCCTCTGAAGTATCACTCCCCCTGTAATTTCGTAAGGCCAAAGTATCCATTCCATCAGCTGCAGAATTGCTTGCAAAGGCTTCATCAACAGAGGAGTGGCAAGGAAGCGGCGAATTGGGAATCTTGTGTCTGGGAGGAATCCTACTCCACTTGTGATTTTCAGAGTGAGAAGCCTGCTCATGGCCAAGGGCCCCTGGACACGAACAGTGGCCTTTTTCTGCAGAAAACAAAACTTACCCCCCAGGTTCCTGATGTCAGTTGGTCAGAGGTGTTGGGCACTCCAAGGGCAGCCTGAGTTCTAGCTGGAGGCAGCTTAGGTTTAGGAAGAATCCTGCTCCGTTTGTACTTTTCAGATGCAGAAACCCACTCCCAGCCACAGACCCCTGGACACGAGAGGCAGCCCGTTTGCACCACCTCCATTCACGCCCTCCACAGTGCCATTCTCAGCAACACAAGTGGCTGCAGGGGAGCCTTTGTTACCAGTAGCTTTTTTCCCCCCCTCCCTCCCCCCCACATTTCCTGTGCCTAATTTTCCTGCATTGCAAGGAACAGTACAGCAGTCCCCACAGCAGACCACCTGCACAGTGGGAGGGGTCATTCCCTCAGCCTCCCTGCTTTCATCCGCATGGCCTGCTCATACACTGGCATTGCCAGGGCAACTGCTGATGCAGACCACTGGCATGGTGGGAAGTGCCACCCCCTCAGCCCCTCCGCTTTCAGCTATGGGCACCACACCTGTGCCCGCACAGCCTCCTCCTTCTGGCCAATGCAGATGCTCTGCCATGGCGGCTCCTGTAGTTCTGGAGAAAATTCTTGCAGTGCCCATGGCTGCTGCTTCCACTACCTCTGTGTCTCTGGCCAGCCTGCCCTCCTCCAGTCCCTGCGCATCATCTTGCGTGCTGTTTCCCCAGGACATGGTCAGTGATCCAGCTGACGACCAATGCTCCGCCCCACAGTGGGGAGGCAGTCTGACAGCTGAATGCCAAAACCACTGAGCTGCGTGATCGTCCCAGAGCCATTTCTGAACACTGCCACCGTGTCAGGTGACCATGCATCTAAAACGCCCAGGACATTTTTGGGAAGCAGTAAAAAAGCAAGCTTTGGAAATGGGAGATTGGGATTTATTAGAGAGGATGGGAAAGCCCAGAAAAGGAATTATTAATGACACCGGTGTTGGAGGAAGGAAAACAGAGGGAGGACCAGAAGAGATGCAGATGGATCAGGAAGTCAGTGGGGCACTACACGGGACTGTCCAAGCCTTCCCTGTGTTCAAGGCTGCCTGTAACACGGGACAGGCTTACAAGAAAGATGTCATAGCATGGAGAGTTGTACAAGTTATACAAAGTAAAGTGGCAGGGTAAGGACTTGACTCTTCAGAAGTTATGCAGATTATCAGGATGTTATACATTGATCTGCTTGCTCCATTTGATATTAGACATCTGGCTCCAGTGTTATTTCAGCCTGTACAGTTTAGAGTCTTTGAGGACAATTGGAGGCAGATGGCTTAAAGAGCTGCAGAAGAGAACATGTGCTTGCCCGCACATGATCCCAGGCATGCGTTAGAGTAGATGTTTTATGGGAACAGGTGATTATTCCAATCCTGATCTCCAGGCCTGTTGGGACCCTCAAGTTATCAAACAGGGACAGAAAATAGGTATTGGAGCATTGCTAAAGACTATTTTAACAGCTACTCCCAGATCATGATATGTAACAATTACTCAAGGCTTGAAGGAGCCATTCTTGCCATTTATTGAGAAAATAGCAGTGGCTTTGGAGAAACATGTTGAGGATGATAACCTGTGGAGGAGGCACTGTCCTCTGACAGGCATCTGTGGCATACTCCCTGGAGATCGATCCCCTAAGATAAGATAAAACTGCTTAGTCACTCTGACTATGCTGTGGGACACTTCCTGCTTCAGGACCCCATGTTATCTCCCTGTGAACTATTGGTCATCTTATCCCAGTCTCAGACCATTGGTCCCCTTCCCAATCCTCCCCTTCCCTATAAAAACCCCAGCTTTTACCCAGTTTGGGATTAGACCATCACTGGTCCTCTTCTCTGAAGTCTGCATTAAAGTCTCCTTGCAGAATGCCATACGGTCTACCCATCTCTTACTTGCATTGGCAGGAGAACCCCTGAATGGAGCTGGCTGGGCTGAACAGAGCTGATCACAGAGCAGAAATCACTGCTGAAAGAGCTGATCACTTAAAGCCCTTGCCCATGCTCCAAGGGTTACCCCTGGCTGGAGACTGCCTGAAGAACCCCGGATGGTGGCTCTGTCCCCTGGGACAGCCTGACTATCTGGGCTCATTGCCAGCAGAAGCGGGGGTCGGACTGGCCCCCAGGATCCCAGCCTTGCAACAATAACCTGAGACCGATTCTATATAAACAACTAGCAAAGGATAATGCTAAAGAAGATTGCAGAAAGATCATAGATGCTCTTCCAAGAGACCCTTCAATAACAGATATGGTCCAAGCATATGCCAAAGTGGGTTCTGTAGAGCACAAAATGTCTGCTTTGGCTGCCACTATGGGATTAAAACAGGCAGGTTGTCGGGGTAGATCATGGAAGCAAACAGATGCTTGGAGTAAGGAACAACAGGTGAAGAAGAAAAGAAGAAAGGGTAGCTTCCTGTGTGCTAGATGCAAAAAGCCAGATCATTTTGCAAACCAATGTAAATCTAGATACCATGCCAATGGTCAGCCTTTGATGGGTTTGGGAAATGTGAGCAGGAGCACACAAAGGAACTGCACTCACACAAATGAGTCCCCAGGGCATGGTACCAGTACAGGCCTACTCAGCAGCTTAGAGGCAGCACCCAAAGAGCTGCCGGGGTGGATTTACATACCACAGCAACAGTCACAGTGGATTCTAACCACGTATATAAGCTTGAAATATAGCAGAGCTCTGGTGCGCCTGGCCCTGCTCCCCTGTGGCCTGTGCAGCCTGGCAGAGACTGGGCCAGACTCCAGCAGCTCCCAGGCAGGGGATGGAGACTGCTGGGGATGGAGACTGCTGGGCCTCCCCCTCCCAGACTGGGCTGGGCTCTGCTGTGGCACCTCCTGAGAAGCCCTCTGGGTCTCATTCTAGCTGGGTGGCTGAAGCCCTTCCCAGCGGGGGCCCTGGCCCTAGGCTGGGCCAAGCCACAGCTGCTGCCATCTCGCTGATACCAGCACCACACCCCCCCGCCCCCCCCCAACCCCCATGGCTTGCACAGAAGGCTCCAGGCCGAGGACTGTCCACGCTCTCCCAGAGGCTGCTGGGTTAAAATCCGACACCATGAATGCCTGCCCCGGCTTAGGCCAGATATAACCCTTTCACTACACAGATGAAACCTGCAGACTTTAGTCCCCTGTCCAGACAGAGGAAAGTGGGAGTGATTGACATGTAAGAGACAACATCAAACATCAAGGTCAATAAAAGTAAGTGTCAAGGCTCAGATAGAAGGAGAACGAGGAGATGCTTTAATAAGCTGAAATATTCTTTTGGTAGGGCCGTGGAGATAGATAATAATGTTCTGAAAAACAACTCCTTTAATTCATTAAAGAGCATTGAGGGGAATGAAGAATTCAAGCTGTAGATCTGAGCAACGGTATTTATTGATGAAGCCAAGAAGATGGTGGAGTAAGTGTGATCCCATGAGACGCTTGAACAGAGAGAGAGAGAGAGAGATGAGAGCTGATGAACACCCTTTGCCCCAGGAAGAGGAGAAGACTTCTGTTCCTAGAGATGATCACAGAGACAGATGAGGAGAACCTTTGCCTTTGAATAACTCATCCTTAAAATAATACCCCTTGAGTTCACAGCCCATGAAAACACCTCTGAGTAGTGTGAAAATGGGAGGAAGGCATGATGGCAGAGTTTGTGCCCAGGTGACTACCAGTCATAGAAATGAAAAGTTACAAGAAAACTGTTTATTGTGGAGAAAACTCCTATCTCTGCAGAGACCGATGAAAAGACTATTGTATAGTTGGTACTGCTTTAATATCCCAGGTTTTGTCTCTGTGTTGTCAGTTGGGAAAAGAAAGGTTGGGCAAGGGGAGGAAAGGTGCTTGGAAGTTTTATTCTGGTTTCTTATTCTTGTAGTCCTGTTAATAAATTTTCTTTATTCCTTTTAAGTTTTAAGCCTGTTTCGCCCTTCTCCTAAACCATATCTCACAGATATGAGTAACTACTCTGAAATAAGAAATGAGTAAGTACTCTGGTGATTTTAGCTAGAGATAAAACCCACCACAGGGAGTGGGATATTTTGGCAGCATAGGGGGTACGGATTTGGACACATATTTGATGGGGGCTGCTGTGGTGAAGGGCGCATGGTATCCTATGCTACCTTTACGATGCCTAGTAAACAAACCCATCTGGGAAAACCAGTGGCCCCTGACAAAAGAGAAGTTGGTCTCCCTTCGTGAATTGGTCCAGGAACAATTGCAACAGGGATAACTGAACCTTCTACTATCCCCTGGAACACTCCTGTTTTTGTGATTAAGAAAAAATCTGGGAAATGGAGACTGTTGCAAGATCTCTGAAAAATCAATGCAGTAATGGAAAGCACAGGGGCACTACAGCCTTGCCAAATTTCCCCCGCCCCCAGCCCAGAGAGTTCTTCTGGCTAACTGCAGTCAACCTGGGGTGGAGGGGGAAAAATGGCAAGGACAGAGATAAAAGGCAAAGGAGGCTCTCTTCTTCTGGAACACTGTCCTTCAATCTATTCCGAACAATCCAGGGAAGAAAAGAGGAAGAGTCCAGGCTCATGGTGAATTTTGAACAGAGGGAAAGGGGGCAGGGGAATGCAGGTTACAGCCAATGGGAAGAAACTGAAGGGGATAAGTGAGGGGAAAGGAACTAACACATCACAGAATCAGAGGGGGGACAACAGGAAGAAACCATTTCTTGTAACACAATGCAGTACAACACAGTGTTGGGGGTTAGGTGTCCCTCTTTTAGTTCTTTTAGTTACCTGTGGAATTTTTACCCAGTAATTGCAGGGAAAACCTAACTGTGGGTACTTGGTGGATACTTTAAGAACACAGAGAGTTCGGCCGGGCCCAGGGGGGGAAAGGGGGCAGGAAAAGGGGAGGGCAGGGACAGTTTGGTGGGCTTCTTCAGCTTTGGAGAAGAACGCTTTGGGCGCACAGAGCTGTTGCTATGGAGAGAAGGGAATTTCACCATCACCCAGATGGAGCTGCTGCTGCTTCTTCTCCTTCTTCCCTCTGTGTTGGTGGGACTCGCACCCCTGTCCTGCTGGGATGTGTGGCAGTGCCAGCCACCACCGCCGCAAAGCTGCTGATACACCTCAGCCACAGGCCCAGGATCTCAGCTCATCCCTGCTGTTCCAGCCGAGTGTTCCTCAGAGCCCTGCAGGAGCACCAGGACTGCCCCCCCCGAGGGGGTTTGTGAAAAAAAGCCTCTCCTCCATCCCTTCCTGTCTCAGCTGAGAAAGCTGTCACGGGGTCCCTGGTTCTGTTTTCTTGGTAATGCTGTAGTTGTTGTTTGTTTGCCTTGTTATACTAGTAAAGAAGTGTTATTCCTATCCCCTGATCTCTGCCTGAGAGCCCCTTGATTTCAGAATTGTAATAATTCGGAGGGAGGGGATCTACATTTTTCATTCCAAAGGAGGCTCCTGTTCTCCTTAGCAGACACCTGTCTTCCAAAACCAAGACAGATTTTGGCGCCCAACTGTGGGGCCTGAGGGCACTGAGAGAAAAAGGGCAAAAAAGAAATAACAGTTCTTAAATAACCTAACTTTTGTGTGCTGGATTTAGAAACCTTGTTAGGTAGAACCATGTTGTTTAGCTTACCCAGGTTTGGGTGGCATCTGGTCACAGCTATATTTCTCCCATATGCTGCACCTTACCTAAATATGGGTCCTATAACTAAGGCTACTGTGGCTATTATCCAGTTTGTTTTGTGGGTTGGTAAGGTGAGGAATTCATGGATGTTTAACGTCCTCTGGCGGGCTCATGGATTCAGAGCTGTCACACACTAACTGGATGGTTTTTGGGTTACTTTAACAATGGTACCTCCTGGGAGAAAATGACAGCTGGGAAATTTTTCTCCCAACCTTTCACCCAGTTCCTTGGGCCTACCCCACCAGTTTATGAAGGGTTAAAATCTTCTCTGAATGCTAATGACATCATACAGTCACTGGTGGTACTGATAGGCCTGTTCTACTTAGCATTCAGAGACAAAGGGAAATTTACTGGGATAAGCACCCTGACAGCTACCCAAGAGACTGAGAATGCTCCCTAGAACCTGACACAGCCCCAGAGACTAGGGGTGTTGCCCCAGAACCTGACACAGCCCCAGAGACTAGGGGTGCTGCACCAGAACCTGACACAGCCCCAGAGACTAGGGGTGCTGCCCCAGAGCCTGACCCTGCCCCACAGCCCACCTCAGAAATGAACCACCCACAGTGGGTGGGGGTTCTGGTGAAGGAGATGCATGAGATGGGCCAGATGCTAAAGGCATTTCCTCAGCTGCTGGGAAACCCTCCCCCTGCCTCGAAGAGGGAGAGTCTGATGGTGCAGCAGTAGAACCCACAGACATTACAACCGTCCAGGTTCCAGCTGAACCACAAGGGCAGTCACAGCCAGCAGCAGTTGCCCCTGTGGAAACGAGGAAGTCTAAGATGAAATCACAGCACCCTGTTGATAAGGATAAGAAAGGAGGTCCCTCACAACCCGCAGGGGAGACTGAAGAAGCCTAGAAGACAGGTGTCTGCTAGGGAGGACAGGAGCCTCCCTTGGAATGAAAAATGTAGAACCCCCTCCCTCTGAATTATTATAATTCTGAAATCAAGGGGCTCTCAGGCAGAGATCTGGGGATAGGAATAACAGTTCTTTACTAGTATTTATAACAAGGCAAACAAACAACAATAACTACAGTGTTAGCAAGAAAACAGAACCAGGCACCTCATGACAGCTTTCTCAGCTAAGACGGGAAGGGATGGAGGAGAGGCTTTTTTTCACAAACCCCCTCGCGGGGGGCAGTCCTGGTGCTCCTGCAGGGCTCTGAGGAACACTCGGCTGGAACAGCAGGGATGAGCTGAGATCCCGGGCCGGTGGCTGAGGTGTATCAGCAGCTCCGTGGCAGTGGCTGGCACTGCCACACATTCCAGCAGGACAGGGGGTGTGAGGCCACCAACACAGAGGGAAGAAGGAGAAGAAGCAGCAGCAGCTCCATCTGGGAGATGGCGAAATTCCCTTCTCTCCATAGCAACAGCTCTGTGCGCCCAAAGCGTTCTTCTCCAAAGCTGAAGAAGCCCACCAAACTGTCCCTGCCCTCCCCTTTTCCTGCCCCCTTTCCCCCCCTGGGCCCGGCCAAACTCTTTATCTTTCGTCAAGTACCAACCAAGTACCTGTAGCTAGGTTTTTCCCCAAAACTAGTGGGTAAAAATTCCACAGGCAAGCCAGAACTAAAAACACCTAACCCCCAACAGGTATCAAAGGTCTTGCCACAGGACTGCAAGAACAGCCCAAATATTTGTCAATGGTATGTGTCTCTGGCCTTGTCTGGAGTCCATGAGTAGTTCCCTGAGGCATACTGCTATAATTTCATGGATGACATCCTGCTGGCAGCGTCCACGCAGGACAAACTGCTGAGGATACAGCCTCAATGTTCACTGCCCTGCATACCTATGGTCTGCAGGTGGCTCTGGAGAAACATCAACGACATCCTCCTTGTAATCTTTGGAGTCTTTGTGGTATGCAATCACCCATATTACATCCTGCATACTGGGAGTCATACTAACTTACCAGGTTTCATAACAGAAGATAATGCCAGGGCTGACAGGTTAGCTAACCCTGTGTGGGTAGCACCTCAGCCTAATAAAATTGCACAGGCCAAGGTGTCACATGATTTTGCACATACCCTGCAAAAGCAATTCCAATTAACACCAACTGGGGCTTGTGACATTGTCAGTTCTTGCGCTGACTGGCATGGACTCACTGCACCTTCAGCAGTGGGGGTAAACCCCAGAAGTCTAAAAGTATTGCAGCTTTGGCAAACAGATGTCACTCATATTGCTGAATTTGGTTGATTTAAGTATGTGCACATGTCTATTGACACCTTCTCCTCTGTTATGTGGGCATCTGCTCACACTGGAAGAAAAGGTTGCAATGTTATTCCCCATTGGAAGATCACATTTGCAGTCTTACGTATATCTTCTGTGAAAACTGATACTGGTCCTGCCTACACCTCAGAAAAACACAACAGTTTTTGCAATTATGGGGAGTTTCACACAAATTTGTTATTCCACATTCTCCGACTGGGCAAGCCGTTGTTGAACGCACTCGTGGTACCTTAAAGCATGCTCTGGAAAAACAAAAAGGGGGAATGCCTGGATAAACCCCACACAGTCAGGTGGAGAAGGCTTTACATACAATCAATCACCTCACAGTGCCAAAAACTTCAGACAGTGCTGTCATTTTGAACCACTTCCTTTTGTTGCAGTCCTCAGGCGAGGTGCACCTGCCTCGAGTGAGGGTGTGAGACCTAACCACTAACAAGTGGGAAGGCCCATGTGAGCTCATCACTTGGGGTCGTGGGTATGCATGCATTTCCACAGATACTGGGATACGGTGGATAGCTGCAAGGTGCAACACCAAGGGCAGAAAGTAGCCAATGACCAATCTTCTTCTGATGATCAGGATGCCGATCATCAATCAGATGGTCCCTCTGCAAGTAGAGAGTGAGCATTTTCCTCTGTTGACAAGTTAGACTGCCAGTTCTTTGAGCAGACTAGTGATGTTTTGTTTGCTGTATTAGAATTAATAACTGGTTGTATTAGAATTAGCCATCAGTTCCTTGCAAGAATGAACAACAAGAATTGATGGTAGAGCATGAAGGATTTGATAAAACATGCCAGAGAATCTCCCTGATCATTCTAAATCAGTGTCCAATTGAGGTTTTGTTGGTAACCAACAAATTACTAAAAGAGACCTCTTGTGTTGTGTTTATTCTCCTTCCTGCAAGGGCCCAGCATTAGATTACAGACACTGCCTTTCTGCATTAAAACTAAAAAGGGGAATTATGGAAGCAGGCAGGGGGCACACTGTCTGTGGGAGACCAAGTCACATAACTTTCTCCGACTGGCCTGAGAAGTGTGGCCTGGGAAATCATAAGGAGGAATCAAAACAGTCCTTTGGAGGGGAAAATCCACTTTTGTAGCAGTTATTTGTTGCCTCGTTGTTTCCTTGCAAGAAACAGTCAAGGAGTAGTGTTCCTAACTGTCCAGTCATGGTGATGTGTTGGTTTAATGACCAATGAGAGTTTCACCTTTTTGGACCTTCTCAGAACAGTCTATAAAAGAAGATCTGGAAGAATAAAACTTGCTCTCTTTTGCAACCAAAGCTAAGAGAGTCTGTGTTGTACTTTCACCATTCCTAATATAGAGTGACAGGGGTGGCATGGGCCTGGGAGGAATCCTGCTCCATTCTTAATTTTCAGAAGAAGAAGTCTGCTCTCGACCATGGGCCCCTGGACACAAACAGCGGCCCTCTTCCATGAGAAAGGAAACTCATTCCCCCAAGGTTCCTGATGTCATTTTTTCAGAGGCGTTTGTCACAGCAAGGACAGCCTGAGTTCTAGTTCAGGGAGGCTTGTGTCTGGGAGGAATCCTGTTCCATTTGTAATACTTGGATTAAAAATTTCACTCCCAGCCATGTGCCCCTGCCTACGAATGGCAGCCAAAGAGAAAAAAAATGCACCCCTCCAGATTCCAGGTTCCAGTTTCTCAGAGGCAATTGGCAGTCCACAGGTAGCCCGAGTTCTTGGTGGGGGTGGCTTGTGTCTTATAGGAGTCCTGCTCTGTAATTTTTGGAGGCAGAAGCCTGCTGGCTTCCACAGGCCACTGGAGACTAACTGTGGACATTTCCAAGGGGAAAGAAAATTCATCTCGACCAGTTCCTGATGTCAGCTTCTCAGCAGCATTTGGCACTCCAAGGACAGGCCAAATTCTAGGTGGTAGATGGTGGGGACCAGGAGGAATCCTGCTCCCTTCATAATTTTTGGAGTCAGAATCCCACTCCCAACCATGGGCCCCTGGACACAGCAAGCAGCCTCATTCCATTGGAAATAGAACTCACCGCCACAGGTTCCTGATGCCAGTTTGTCAGAGGCATTGGGTATTCCAATAGAAGCTCACATTCAAGATGGTAGAGGTTTGGGTCTGGGAGGAATCCTGCTCTGTTCGTATTTTTCAGAGGCAGAAGCCCACTCCCAGCCATGGGCCTCGGGACACAAACGGCGGCCATTCTCCATGGGAAACAAAACTCATCTTGCCAAGGTCCTGATGTCAGTTACTCAGCAGGTTTTGGCACTCCTAGGGCAGCCAGAGTTCTGTGTGGGGGTGACTTGTGTCCAGAAGGAATCCTGCTCCGTTTGTAATTTTTGGAAAAACAAGCCCGCTACAGGTGACAGGCCACTGGACATGAGCTGTGGCCTGTTCAAGGAGATAGAAAATTCACCCTGACTGGTTCCTGATATCAATTTGTCGGAGGTGTTTGGCACTCCAAGAGCAGCCTGAGTTCTAGGTGGGGGCAGCTTGTGTCTGGGAGGAATCCTGCTCCATTCATAATTTTAGGATGTTGAATCTCCCTCCTGGGCACAGGTCCTTGGACACAAAGAGGGGCCCTTTTCCAGGGGAAACAAAACTCACACCCCAGGTTCCAGTGTTCAGCTTGTCAGAGGCATTTGGCAACCCAAGGGCACCCCAAGTGCCACCCCAATTTCTAGACACAGGCAGCTTGGTATCCTGCTCTGACATAATTTTCAGAGGAAGAAGCCAGCTCCCTGCCAAGGGCCCGTGGTCATGTGATGTTGCCTTTTTCCTTCTGAAACAAAACTCACCACCCCAGGTTCCTGATGACAGCTTGGTAGAGGCATTTGGCACTCCAAGGGCAGCTCGAGTTTTAGATGGTGTGGCTTGTGTTTGGGTGGAATCCTCCGTTCGTAATTTTTGGAGGCAGAACCCAGCTAACAGCGATGGGCCCCAGGAAAACAACAGCAGCCTTTTGAGAGGGGAAACAAAACTCACCCTCCCATGTTCCTGATGTCACTTTGTTAGAGGCACTCCATGGGCAGCCTGAGGTTTAGCTCGGGGTAGCTTGGATTTGGGAGGAATCCTGCTCCGTTCATAATTTTCAGAGGCACAAGCCACTTCTGGCCACAGGCCTCTGACATGAATGGCAGCCCTTTGCCATGGGAAACAAAACTCAGCCCCCAGATTCCAGTTGTCAGTCGGTCAGAGGTGTTTGGCACTCCAAGGGCAGCCCTAGTTCAAGCTGGTGGTGGCTTGTGTCCAGGAGGAATCCTGCTGCAGTCGTAATTTTCAGAGGAAGAAGCCCACTCCCAGCTGCAGGCACCTGGTCACGAGGAGTTGCCCTTTACAAGGGGAAACAAAATTTACCATCCCAGGTTCCTGATGTCAGTTGGTCAGAGGCGTTTGACACTCCAAGCGCAGCAAGAGACCTAGGTTTAGGTAGCTTGAATCCAGGTGGAATGGTGCTCTGTTCTTATTTTTTGGCAGCACAAGCCCCTAGACGTGAACAGTGGCCCTTTTCCTCTGGAAACAAAACTCACCCCCACAAGTCCCTGATATCTGTTTGTGAGAGGCATTTGGCAATCCATTGGCAGCTTGAGTTCTAGTTGGGGGCAGCCTGGGTCCAGGAGGAATTCTGCTCTGTTTGTAATTTTTGGAGGCAGAAGCCCGCCCCGGGAAACATGAGCTGTGGCTCTTTTCCATGGTAAACAAAGCTTATCCTCCCAGATTCCTTATGTCAGTGTGTCAGAGGAGTTTGGCACTCCAAGGGCAGCCTGAGTTCTACGTGGGGGTGGCTTGGGTCTGGGATGAATCCTCCTTCATTCGTAAATTGTGGAGTCAGTAGTCTGCTCCTGGCCACATGCCCCTGGACATAGACTACGGCCTGTGGAGGCTCTGGAGACAAGGACAGTAATGGTGTGGAAGGAGGCCTCTAATATATGCAGTCAAAGCATAAAGAGAAAGCTTTCCCCCATATAAGAACAAAAGGAAGAAATCTTTTCCTGTAGTTCTTTGCACCACCCTTTCACTCTACCCCTGTTAAATGTACCCAGTTGGCCTGTGTGCCATCCTTCCCCTTTTTTACCATCTGTGTCCTTCCCCTAGAAAGTTCTCCTGTCCCTGTTTCCTTATTGGCCCCAGTTTGCTGTAATCCTCCCCCCCTGTTATCCCATTGGCTCTCCCTCTCCCTGACTCTGCCTATGCACACATTACCCTGTTCCTATTGGACCCTGACCCTTGGAGCCACCCCCTCAAACCCCTATATATCTCTGGACCGTCCATTGTTTCATGTCTTTGTTCCTGGATGCCTCCAGTGTGTCACTGCAATAAACCCCACCGGAACTCCACAGAAAGACCTTTCCTGGCTCTCTGCTGTTGCTCTGCTGTCTGTGGTGTGCTTTGAGTGGGTGTGTGTGAGTGTGATTGCAGCCTGCCCAGACACCTTCCTCCTTGGAGGTGCTTTTGGAAAGGTAGTGTCAACCTCACCATCACCACCTGACGCTACAAGTGGCGCCTTAACAGGGACCCACTTCCACCAATCCCTGAAAGTGTTTCCAGGGGCTCCTGCCTCTAGACATAAGTCGCATTCTGGGCTATCCACTCTCCCAATGGTGCTTCCAAGTTTTATTGGGAATACCTGAGGAAAATGATTGGCAACCCTCCTGTAGTGAGGATTGATCACTACTATTGCTATTGGACCTCCTCAAGACTCTTCTGTTGACCCACTTCCAGGGATGGTGAGTATATTGGCATGTAGGTCTCTTGTTTTACATTTCATTTTGAATTTTTAGTCTTGTGGGGGGACAAGAGTGTGAGAATGGGAGCAAATCTGACCATTCTGCAGCAGGAAGTTTACATCCAAGTTCTAAATACCCTTGTTGTGGGGAAAGAGAAAGTTTCAATGGGGAATCTTAAACATTTTATTCATTTAATATTTTCCCAGTGTTACTTGTAATTCTGTTATGTTCATTTCCTTTTGGGATTCTTTGGGGAAAAAATTATTTGTTTTGCAATCTCAACGGGATTTTAAAGTTGTGAAATTTTTTCCTATCTTTAGTTCAATTTATGATTCAGTTGAGGGGATTGTTAAGGGGTCTGTGAGTTCAGGGAGTTGTTCAAGTTCTAAGTCCCCAGCTCTATCTTCCTTAGCTTGTGTCCCTAATCCCTCTTTCCCTCAGAGAAGTTCAGGAGATGGAGCCTGCCAAAAGGTGCAGGAGAGCTACCTGCCTTCTTCTGTTTCCCGTCCTCTTCTGTCCCCTTTCCAGAGCAGCATTGATCATGCTGCTCTGGATCCTAACCTTTCCCTCTTGCCTGCCTCCACGTACCCAGTTGTTACATCCCCAGTTGTCTCATCCTCAATGGCACAAAATGGCGCTGACCTCGTAGGGGAACGGCCATCTTCTGTCCTCCAAGTTCTTCCTTTCCCACCTTTGAAACCAAAAATGGCTCCTCCATCACCCCTCGTGACCTCCTCCTTTCCCCACGCCCACCTTGTCATGCTCCACCCCTGTGATGTGTTCCACCCCCATTACCATCCATGCATCAATGGTCACCCCTGCGGTGGGACCTCCCCTTTCCACCGGGACACTCCTTCCTGGTGTGGGCCCCACCTCTCCCTTCGGGGTTGCTGCCCTTTCTGCCCCTGGCCCCTGGTGGCCATGCTGCATCTGGATCTCATAACACTGGAACCATATCTGGTGATGACGGGGACCAGAAGGCAGCCATCTTGGCTGCCAGTGGCCCACACCATTGGGCGATGCCAGTCTGCTGGAGGCCTAGCACCTCTGCTGCCAAGCCTCCTTCCTCTTTTGAGGGGGAGAGCAGCTCCTTCTCAGACACTGAAGAGGAGAAAAGCATCCATTGGGCAGAGGTACAGAGGCTGGCTAACAGGGATGGGAACTGGGAGATGGTGCATAGGATGCAACTCTTGGCAGGCCCAGTTGACTACAGAGGGGGCAGAAGTGGGAGAAATCTGAAGTGGGATTCCATCCAGTATGGAAAATTGAAAGAACTTTGCAAAACTTGCAAAGACCATGGGAAGACTTCACCCTATTTCAAAAACTTACTTACCTTTGCTGTGCACGTGCTAGTACCCCATGATGTTAAATATATCATGTCCGTCCTCCTCTCTCCTGCCAAGTTCCTGTTGTGGGAAATGGTGTGGAAGAGGCAATTAAAACAGCTTCTTAAAATTTATAAGAATGAGGACGGGAGGGCAGAAATTAGTCTTGACCACCTGGCCGGTGAGGGAGACTTTGAAAAACCCGAAGATCAGGTGCATGAGATCCCCTGACCTGTGCTTGAGGATGTAAAAAATTCAGCTAAAACTGCCCTCTTGCAAACACCTGATAGCACAACCCCGCAGAAACATTTTACTGAGATTAAACAGGGGCCAGATTAAACTTTTATCAAATTTGTGGACAGACTTATAAACTCCATAGACAGGCAGATTGAGTCAATACCATCCAGGGATGAGCTGCTCTGGAAGCTGGCAGTTAACAACGCCAACATGGAACGAAAACAGGTCCAAAGAGCACTCCCCTTTGAGCCTGAACCCACTATAGAATAAATGATTGAGGCTTGTACCAGACTTTCTGCCCTGGATACAGTTGCCATTGCAGTGGGCAAAGTGGTGGCAGAGGCCATGGTGGCAGCCAATGTTTCCCCATCTGTCGCCCTGAAAACTCAGCTTCTGAGCTTGCTGACATGGTTTTCTAAAGACTTTCCCAGGACAGTAACTGTAAACATAGATATGTGTACATTCTTTCTGTTACATGTCTTGTGATGGGCATCTCTCATGGCCAGAGCAGTGAGAAAGTGTTATCCTGACCATCCAATCCCTGGCCATGGTCAGAAGCCTATAAATCCTGGGAGGAAAAATAAACTCTGCTCTTTCTTTCACCACACCTCAACCTGTGTCTGTGTGATCTATTCATCTTCAGCGGCAACGTCTGGGGACCTCCGACGTGTCTTGCACGTGACCGTTACACGGTACTATCTAGCCCGTGGCTATGGATGGTTTTGGGCTCTCTCCTACGGAGGGCCTGGTTATGGAAATATGGTGTGCAGTGTTTGATCAGAAGGGGATTAATGTTTCGTATGCTGACTTTCAGCGACTATGTAAGTATGGGAGAATTGAGGGTTTTTTCCCTGTGGTTGAGGCCATGTTTTTGAAGTCAGCTTGGGATGCTTTAGGTGATTCCCTGCTCGAGGCTCTGCTGGTCGGTTATGAGCCCCAGGTGCTCCGGCTGCTGGGGATCTGGCGAAGGTGCAGCAGCGTTCTGAGGAGCTGCATGTCCTCTTCTACCAGGTCGAGGGCTGTTTCCTCTGCCCTGAGTGAGAGGTCTGGCTCCGGCTCTGGCTGTGAGAGTGGGGTGGGGCTCTCCCTCTCCCCTGGTGGCACGGAGCCGGGGGGCAGCTGTGTCTCGGGTCCTGAGGTTGGCTCCCCTGGGATCGCCGGGGCCCCCAGCAGGTTGAATGGGGGTGCCGCGGGACCGGTGGGCATGACCCCGCCTCGGCCAGCACCCCGGTGGTGTAAGCCTGAGGCGGGGTTGGATCCTTGCCAGAGAGCTGTCGGGGGCACCGCGGAACGGGGGGGCGTAACTTTGCCTCAGCCGACGCCCCGGTGGTGTAAGCCCAGGGCAGGGTCACCTCCTTCGTGTGCCCTCCCAGCGCAGACTGATGGGGGGGTGTTTGAACGGGGCGTGCCGCCGCCTCTGGGGGATGCCTCAGGGTCAGTCCCATGTCCCTGCTGTGGCTGGGCCATGCCCTGCCCCGCGGTGGGGGACGCGATGGGTCCAGGCTCCGCGCCAGTGGCTGTTCCAGTGGAAGAGTGGCCGGCACCGCTTCTTGGACCTTTTGCCCCTGAAGAAACACTGTTAGGGGCGGTTCTGATCACTTCCCCCCGCCGTGCCAGATTCGTGGGGCATGGGGATGGGTGCTGCGGGTGGTGCAGACGCCAGGCCGGGTTCTGCTGGCCCCCCCTCCTGAGACCCTGGGTTGTCCCCTGGCAGCAGAGCAGGATGGTGCTGTGGCTTCGTGTGCTGTGCCTCTACTGGTGCTGAAGACGGGCCGTGCCGAGCTGGCTCTAACCCACCCCGCCTTGGGTTCCGAGGCATCGCCTGAGCCTGCGGCTGGAGGCAGCCCTCCCCCGTCGCCTCCTGTGGCCGTGGCAGACCAAGGTCCTGAGCTGTTTACCATTGGCTCCGGTGGTGCTGCCGTGGGACAGAAGCCGGTGGCCTCCATGGACAAAGGGTCCCAGGCTGCTGGAGCCTCTTCGTCTGGCCTGTGGACCTTGTCCTCTTGTCAAATGACTGTGCAGCTGAGCGTATCAGGCATTCCATGTGCTTCCGAATGCTTTGGTCCGGTGGGTGAGGGCATGAGTGCTCTTCTTGTGGTGTGGTTGAATATCACTGCTCAAGGCATCATTGCTCACCTATGGGATGTTGATTCGGATTTCCTGGGGTGCATTTCTGCCATGGGTTCCACACTCACCCCTCCTGTCCCTATCCCTGCAGGACCCGGATTTGCTCACCTTGTGCCTTTTGAATATCGTGTTCGCAGAGCTGAGAACCAGCTGCGGGGAGATGGTGGCTTTGGGTTCCCTGGACCTCCCTGGGTCACTAGACTGCTGTTCTGACAGCCAGGGATCACCCTGCAGAATGGGTCTGCACCCTGTCCATCCTTGGTGAGATGCTGTCAGAGATTAGCTTCCACGGGTTTTTGACACTGGCATGGACATCATAATTGTCAGGTTTGCTGACGGGCCCCCGGAGTGACCCTTGGACCCGATGCTGACACATTCAACGCAAAGAAGAACTTGAGACTGACTTTTTGTTCAGCAGATTCTGTTGTCCTTTCTCATGATAGACTAGACACCCCCTGTGATTTGATGCAGGAACAGTTGGATCACGGTGATCTGGAGCTTCGACCAGTCCCTGGGACATTCCTGTTTTCTGTATCAAGAAGAAGTCTGGGGAATGCAAGACCTCCAGAAAGTTCACGCTATGATGGGAAGCATGGGGATGTTGCAGGGTAGCATGCCTTTACCTGCCATGCTTCCTGCTGATTGGCTAGTCCTCATTGTGGATCTGAAGGATTGTGTTTTTTACAATTCCTTTGCATCCCGATGACAGACCGAAATTTGTCTTTCAGGTGCCAGCTATCATTAATGCTGAGCCCACACAGAGATATCAATGGAGATTTTGCCGTAAGTCTTATGAAAATTTACCAGCATTGCTGATGATATGGGGCTCTAGCCCTCTCTGGAGTTTGCGAGCAGTTTCCTGCTGCTCGTCTCTACAACGTCCCTGAAATTGTTTGAGGGTCAAAAATAATTTTTGGGATGAACAGTCCCGCATCTGGAGGTGCAATTATTTTTTTTTTGGCATTCAGTGCAGACACTGCATGAATGATGTCCAGATATTAATGGACTTTTACATAGTTGTGTCCTTATATGGGACTGACCACGACACAGCTGTCTCCCTTGTTTGGTCTATTAAAGGGGGACTCTGATTTAAAGTCACCTCTGACACTGACTCCACAGGCACAGTAGATGCTGGAGGAGGTTCTGCGAGCAGTTTCTTCTCATCAAGTTTATTATATTAATCTTTCCATTGATGTCACTGTTTTGTTTTTAGGTTTTTTTTTTTTTGGAGAGTCATGAGACTGGATCAGCCCAAATGATGGAATTACAGGCTGCTGTCATAGCATTTCGTAAGTTTTCCCAGGCACCTATCAATTTGGCCATGGATTCTGTCTCCATGACCAAACTGGGAGCCATCCACAAGCAGGTGTTGATGTTGGACATTTGTTTCATTTATTTTTTTTTGGTTTTTGTTGTTTCTGTTTTTTGTTTTTTGGTTTTTGGTTTTTTTTGTAATAACGAAAGGGTGAGATATCACCCTGAAATTACAGCCATCTGATTGTATGGAGTATTGTATTTTCCTATTATTTATCCTTTTGATTGTTTATAATGTTGCTAGTTTCTTTGTTAATTTTTCTTTTTCTTTTCTTTTTGTTAAACCAAAAAGGGTGAGATGTCGCCCTGAAAACTCAGCTTCTGAGCTTGCTGACATGGTTTTCTAAAGACTTTCCCAGGACAGTAACTGTAAACATAGATATGTGTACATTCTTTCTGTTACACGTCTTGTGATGGGCCTGACCATCCAATCCCTGGCCATGGTCAGAAGCCTATAAATCCTGGGAGGAAAAATAAACTCTCTCTTCCTTTCCCCACACCTCGACCTGTGTCTGTGTGATCTATTCATCTTCAGCAGCAACACCCATCGACGAACAAAAAGAATTTAAGATGCTTTGAATGTGGGGAAATGGGACATATAAAGGGTTGAGTGCAACCGGAAGTTTGCTGAGCATCATCCCTCCACTGCCTGTTCTTCCAATAAGTGCATGATTGTAGAGAGCATTTCAAGTATTGGCCCCAGTTCCAGCATGACTGGCAGATGCAGCATCATCCTAGTCCCCAGCAGCACCAAGGGAAACTACAGGCTGAGAGAGAGAGCTTGGGAGAGCTGCGCGCAATGACATCAAATTCCAAGTCATATCATCCCGTGGAGAATCACCACTTCCAGCTGTTGACACCACCCACGATGAGGAACAGCAGTGGCTTTCAGAGGCCTTCAGACAATTACAACAAGGAGCCCAGTGCATGTTCGTGAGCTCACTGTCCCTCCAATTTGAGGACCAATGTGAGTTATTTTATACCAACAAGAAAATGTGGTCCTTACGCCTGGCCACGGGATGTTTTTTTATGGGCAACTCTCTAAACAATGTAGAAGGACTGGAAATTGTCCCTGAGGTCCAAACCATGACATCTAATGATGAAATAGCTGTTAAAATCATGTGTTTGGACCCTCCTTATTTTCTATCATAAGGCACTCCTATTGCTGTTGCTTTTTTATTACTGGAGTGGACAAAAACTATTCTTTCCAATCTAACGACGTTCTGGACGGAGACTGTGGGCCAAGATAAGCCCCTGACTGAGTGTGCTTTGTTCAATAGAGTTAACAAGATCTATTTCCCAGGGATGCTGGACACTGGAGCTGATGTCACCATCATATTGTGCTCTGAGTGGCCAGCAGAATGGGAACTGGTACTGGCAAACAGTGTAATCTCAGGAATTGGAGGATCCACCTCCATGAGGAGCAAGCATACTATCTTAATTGAAGGACCAGAGGGTAAGGTGGCCACAGTACGACCATTTGTGGTCAGGGCACCCATTACATTATGGGGGAGGGAACTATTGTCTCAGTGGGGGATGTGGCTAGAAATCCCATTTACACCACGGGATTTCTAGTTTGGGGCCACTGTGGACCCCACAATTGACATTGACCACTGACAACCCTGTGTGGGTGGATTAGTTGCCCCTTACAGCTGAAAAGCTAAAAGCGCTTGAATGCCTAGTGGAGGGGCAGCTTTCCAAAGGACACCTCAAACCATCTAATAGTCCCTGGAACTCCCCTGTCTTTGTGATTAAAAAACCAGCAAAGACAGGTGGAAGCTCCTCCATGACCTCCAGAAGATAAATGATGTCATTGAGGACATGGGTCCCTTCCAGTCTGGCCTTCCCTCACTTTCCATGCTCCCACGGGATTGGGAATTAGTAGTCATTGACATACCAGACTGCTTTTTCACAATCCCACTCCACCCCAAAGATGCCCTGAGATTAGCCTTTTTTGTTCCCTCCCTGAACAGACAAGCACCTCTCAGGTGGTATCAGTGGTGCATATTGCCACAGGGGATGAAAAACTCCCCATCTATGTGTCAGCAACATGTAGCCCACATTCTCACGCCCATCTAAAAAACTCATCCAGACACCATTGGGTTCCACTACATGGATGACATTCTAATATGTGCTGAGGACAATGCTTACCTGGAGACTGTGCTTCAGGACACCATGGCAGCCCTCGAGAGTGCCAGTTTTGAGATTGCAGATGAAAAGATCCAGTGGACAAGCCCGTGGTGGTACCTCGGATTGAGGATCGGGGAAAGAACTGTTGTACCTCAGCAGCTGTCCATCAAAGATAACCCTACAAAGCTCCAAGACCTCTACCAGCTCTGCAGGAGCATCAATTGGGTTTGTCCTCTCTTGGGTATCACCACGAAAGATCTGGCACCACTGCACGCCTGCTCCGAGGCCCTGAGGACCTGGACTCCCCACATACCATCACCCCAGAAGCCACGGCCTCAATCAAAAAGGTTGCTGAAGCACTTGCATCTAGACAAGCCCACTGACATGACCCGGACTTGCCCTTTCAGTTTGCCACCTTGAGCAAGTCCCGAAAATTTCATGCTATAATTTTTCAATGGGACACCTCACTCAGAGACCCAGTTCTGATCACTGAGTGGGTGTTCCAAGCCCATCAGCCAATTAAAACCATAAATACACCACAGGAGCTGATGGCTTAACTATTCATCAAAACTAGGGCATACCTCTGGACTTTAGCAGGGTGTGACCTCTCATGCATTTATCTACCATTGATATCTAATTGTTTGCAAGCTTTGCTCCAAACAAATGAACACCTTCAGTTCACTCTTGACAGTTACCCAAAGCAAATTTCAATTCACTACCCTAAACATAAGCTCTTTAATTCAGCCTTCAATTTGGTCCCCAAGTCACTCAAAAGCCAAACTCCATTAAAGGCTCTGACAGTTTTCACCAATGTCTCTGAGAGATCCCACAAGTCAGTAATGACTTGGAAAGATCCAGTGACACAGAAGTGGGAGTCTGACATTGAAATTGTGCAGGGATCCCCCAAAACTGCAGAATTAGCAGCTATCATCAGAGCCTTCTTGAGGTTCCCAGAACTTCTCAATTTGGTTTCCGATTTGGCATATGTAGCCAGTGTAGCTGAGAGGGCTGAACACTTTGCTGAAAGAGATGTCAAATTTAAAATTGTATGAACTGCTCTTCAAACTTGTCTACCTGCTCTCCCACCAAGAGCAGCCATACCACATAATGCATGTGAGATCATGCACTGACCTTCCAGGACCAATCACTGAAGGTCCTGGAGAGCAGATGCTCCAACAATGGTGGCACAGACTACCTTACCTAACACGTTCCAGCAAGCCCATCAGAACTGTATTAAGCAGATGTTCAAAATTTCCTGGGAACAAGCAAGAGTGATAGTGGCATCCTGCCCTAATTGTCAAAAATATGCCCTACTATCTTTAGGTGTCAGGGTTCACCCCTGAGAACTTGAATCCGTGCAATTATGACAAACGGATGTAACTCACTATCCCTCTTTTGGTAGACTAAAATATATCCACGTGTCTATAGACACATTCTTGGGTGCTATTTTCACTTCTGCACATGTGGGAAAAAAGGCAAAAGATGTTATCAGACATTTTCTCCTAGCCTTCGCCACCCTAGCTATCCCCAAACAAATCAAAATGGACAATGGACCAGCTTATGCCTCAGAAAAATTCCATCAATTTTTTAATCAGTAGGGTGTGGGTCACAACATAGGCATTCCTCACTTTGCAACAGGACAGTCCATTGTCAAACACACCCACTGATCATTAAAACAGATCCTTGACCAGCAGTGAGGGGGAGGTTCAGTCTCTCAGTAACATAGAGAGACTCATCAAAGCAGCATATGTCTTTAACTTCCTTAACAACTCCTTTATGTAGTCGGCACCTTCCACTGTCTGACATTTTGCCAATAACACCAGGGTGCAAATAAATGACGGATCTTCGGTGCTGGTCAAGGATCCCAAAAGCAAAGAAATCATAGCTCTGTTTCCCTTAATAACATGGGGGAGAAAGTATGCCTAGGTTCAGATCCAAGGTGGATACCAGGGAAAAACATCAAGCCATATCTAGGAGAACAGGACACAGCACCCAAAGAACGTTCTTAAGACCACCAAGACAACTCCCAGGATGAAACACACGCAGCATGGAGGTGAAGAAGGAAAAGGCAAAAGAATACACACACCCTGACTGATAGCCTGGCTGCAGATGACAGTGTTGCTTACCCATTTGAGTCCAACAACAAGTGTTTGAGAAGTGTACTTCTTCACTGAATTAGACTCAAATGAGTAAGTTCTATCCAAACTTTTAGCACTGACATGCTTTAAGTTGTTATATTGTTATTGCTTCCTTCCCTACACCCTTAAACCAACTTTTCTCACATCTGAATAATATGTTACCACCCTTTCCCTTTTTCACCCTGCTTTCCTCTTCTTGTTCTGTTTTTAATGAAAGAAAAGGGGGAGTAGGAGAGAAAGTCAGTTTGCCAAGTTATTAAATGTGGAGGAAGCCCAGTCCTGTGACAGGCATCCTCCCTGGAAATCTGCCCCCTCAGATAAGACAAAACTGCCTAGTCATGGTGACTAAGCTGTGGACCCATTCCCGCTTCAGGACCCCATGTTATCTCCCTGTTAATTCTTGGTCATCTCATCTCACTCTCAGACCATTGGTCCCTTTCCCAATCCTCTCCTTCCCTATAAAAACCCCAGCTTTTGCCCAGATCAGTGGTTAGATCATCATTGTCCCCCTTGGCTGAAACCTGCATTAAAGACTGTGAAACACCATACGATCTTCCCATCTCTTGTCTGTATCAGTTGGCATAACACCTCAATGGAGCTGGCTGGGCTGAACACAGCTAATCACTACAAGAGCATGGATCACTTTGTAAAAAAGCCGATCACCTGAAGCCTCTGCCTGTGTTCCCAAGGGTTACCCCTGGCTGGAAACTGCCTGGAAACCCTGGATGGTGGCCTCTTCCCCAGGACATCTATCTAGGCTTGCTGCCAGAAGAAGCTGGGGGTCAGACAGGCCCCCAGGCCCAGCTGCAACAATTAAGAGTTAGGGGTTTTGAATTCTAAGGTCTGTTGTTAATTACTTCATAGGTTTATACATTCATTTTGAGCCTGCTCTTGGCTGCCCCCATGTTGTAATGCAGTTAGGAAAAATGGTATGACCCAAAGAATGTACCCCCAGAAATACAGAATTGTAAGTCTCTTTCTCTTATCTCTTTCTCCCCAGTTCCCCTTATTGGTTGTGCGAATGTAATCCACCCTCTTCCCCCTGCCTTCAAAAAGGGGCGCTTATTGATACCACTTCCTCTTTCCCTCCTGCCCCTCTTTTCTGCGGGATCCCAAGAAATAAAGGACAACTTCCATCTCAGCTAAGGGAAAGGACCTCATTTTTAAGTTCTTCTGTTCTATGCTATCCTATCTCCCCTGTTTCCCTGGCTGCAGCTGGGTGGACAGTGGTAACAGAGAAGCAGGGGACATAGAAATTATAGCACCCCCAAAGACACCGTGGAAAAGATCTGGATGCTGCTTTTCCTGCCAACCGTTGCAGGGTGGATTGTACCACAACCCCATGAGAACATCTGGATGACCCTCACAAAAACCCTCAATCAGGATAATTTGTGCGTGGTCATGGGTGAGTTTGGCAACCCCTTGTCATCATGCCAGTAAGGAATCTAATCCTGTGGATGCCTGGGATGAGTGGACAAGGATGTTACCACATGCAACAGAGGACCCCCAAGAATTGAATCTGTTGGGGTCCTCCAATGCCAGATTCTGTGTTCAGTTCCACTACAGGCAACCACCTCAGTCTGTCCCAATCTATGACCACATTTGTTCCCTTCACAGGAATAATGTGGACCCAATTTGCAAAATATATTCGCATAACTGGTGCAATTACACCAGTGAGACACTGTCCTCATCCATGTTTCACTCCAGGGTACTTCCCTGGGGAGTGTTTCTTATCTGTGAGGATAGGGCTTGGGCAGGAATCCTCTCTCACCTCCAGGGGGGTCCCTATAGCCTTGGAGAGATTACTGTCCTCACCGCGAATATCACCTTGCTTCAAGACTGGAAAAAGAAAGCTCAATTGGTCAGCCAAAAAAGATCATATGATCAATTTGAAGAAAATTGTGATAGCAAAATTTACAATTGGAATAAAGGAAAGAGGGTCGCAGTCTCCATATTTTTACCGTGGGTAGCCACAGTGAAGGCCCTCGGTGAGATTTCTCCCCTGGGGTGCTGGCTCAGTAAGCAAGCCAATGCAACATCCGCAGCTCTCAGTGCCCTCCTGGAAGACCAGTAGGGTATCAGGCCTCCAACCCTCCAAAATAGGGCTGTCATTGACTTTTTACTGCTCGCCCACAGCCATGGATGTGGGTAGTTCAAGGGGATGTGCTGTTTCAATCTAACATCCAGAAGCCGATACATCCACTGCAGTATCCAAATTCTCCAGGAACAAGTTAAAGACACTTCCAGTAGAAGCTGGAACACAGTCGGAGAAGGAAAGTGGAGCTGACAGTGGTTCCGGGAATTGTTAAAGATTGGACTGACAGGCTGGGCTCAAACCTTTGTTACTGGCATTTTGTGGATTTTACTTATTATTTTTGTTGTTTTGGTTATGTTTTCATGTTTTGTTAAATTTGTACAAAGTTCTTTGGGACAAGACTTCTCAATAAATAAAGAAGGGGGAGTTGTGGAGGGTATGGAGCCAGAGGCAGCAATGATGTAGAAGGAGGCCTCTAATGTATGGAGTCAAAGCATAAAGAGAAGATTTTCCCCCATATATAATATATAAATAATAAAATAACTTTATTATTAGAAAAGAGAATAAAAGGAAGAAATCTTTTCCTGTAGTTCTTTGCACCACCCTTTCACTCTACCCCTGTTAAATGTACCCAGTTGGCCTGTGTGCCATCCTTCCCCTTTTTTACCATCTGTGTCCTTCCCCTAGAAAGTTCTCCTGTCCCTGTTTCCTTATTGGCCCCAGTTTGTTGCAGTCCTCCCCCCCTGGTATCCCATTGGCTCTCCCTCTCCCTGACTCTGCCTATGCACCACATTACCCTGTTCCTATTGGACCCTTGGAGCCACGCCCTCAAACCCCTATATATCTCTGGACCGTCCATTGTTTTATGTCTTTGTTCCTGGATGCCTCCAGTGTGTGACTGCAATAAACCCCACCGGAACTCCACAGAAAGACCTTTCCTGGCTCTCTGCTGTTGCTCTGCTGTCTGTGGTGTGCTTTGAGTGGGTGTGTGTGAGTGTGATTGCAGCCTGCCCAGACACCTTCCTCCTTGGAGGTGCTTTTGGAAAGGTAGTGTCACCTCACTGTTACCACATGATCCTACAGCGGCCGTTTTCTACGGGAAACAAAATTAACCCCCCAAGTTCCTGATGTAAGTTTGTCAGAGGTGTCTGACACTCCAAGGGTAGCCTGAGTTCTCGGTTGGGGGCAGCTTGTATCCAGGAGGAATCCGGCCCATTTTGTAATTTTTGGAGGCAGAATCATCCTCCTGGCCACAAGCCCCTGGACGCCAATGACCCTTTTCAATGGGAAAGAAAACTCACCTCCTAGGTTCCTGATGTCAGTTCGTCAGAGGTGTTTGGCACTCCAAGGACAGCCAGAGTTGCAGGTGGGGGCGGCTTGTGTTTGGGAGGAATCCTGCTCTGTTTGGAATTTCCTGTTGCAGAAGACTGCTCCCAACCACGGGACCCTGGACAGGAGCAGCAACCCTTTTCCAGGGGAAAAAAAACTCAACCTCCAGGTCTATGATGTCAGTTTCTCAGTAGCATTTGGCACTCCAAGAGCAACTTGATTTCTGAGTGGGAGCGGCTTGGCTTCAGGAGGAATTTTTGGAGAAGAAGCCTGCTCCTGACAATGGGACCCTGGACACAAACAGCAGCCCTTTCTGAGGGCAAAAAAACGTAACCCCCCCAGGTTCCTTATGTTAGTTTGTCAGTAGGATTTGGCACTCCAAGTGCAGCTTGAGTTATAGGCGGGGCATCTTCAGTTCCAGGAGGAATTCCACTCTGTTTATAATTTTCGGTGGCAGAAGCCCTCTCCCAGCCACGAGCCCCTGAACACGAATGGTGGCCCTTTTCTATGGGAAACAAGATTAACCCCCCCCAGGTTCCTTATGTCTGTTTGTCAGAGGCATTTGGTACTCCAAGGGCAGCGTGAGTTCGAGGTGAGGGCAGCTTGCGTCTGGGAGGAATCCAGCTCCCTTTCTAATTTTTGGAGGCAAAAGCCTGCTCCTGGCCATGGGCAACTGGACCCAAATGGCAACCCTTTCCAATGGGAAAGAAAACTCATCCCCCCAGGTCCATGAAGTCAGTTTGTCAGAGGCATTTGGCACACCAAGGATAGCCCGAATTCTAGGTGGGGATGGCTTGAGTCTGGGAGGAATCCTGCTCAATTCATAATTTTCAGAGGCAGAACCCTGCTCCCTGCCATGGGCCCCTGGATACGAATGGTTGCTGTTTTCCAAGAGTAAGAAAACTCACCCCCACAGGTTCCTGATGTCAGTTTGTGAGTAGCATTTGGCACTCTATGGCAGCTTGAATTCCAGGTGGAATCCTGCTCTGTTTGTAGTTTTTGGAGGCAGAAGCCTGATCCTGGCCACTGGTCGCTAGACAAGAATGGCAACCCTTTTCTAGGGAAAGAAAACTCACCCCACATGTTTCTGATGTCAGTTTGTCAGAGGCATTAGGCACTCCTAGGACAGCCTTAGTTCTAGGTGGGGGTGGCCTGGGTAGTATCAGCCCTGAGTCTCCACACTAGTTGCTGCTCTAAATTTTGCATGTAGAATAATGTACAAGACATGTAAACCAGAGGGACTGCATGAACTGAATTTAGCAGGTGTCTTTTTTCACCTTTACGTTAACAGAATTTTGTTGTTCCTTCTTATTCCTGCACCTCCGTAGTCTATGGAATTACCTTTAAATATTTTCTTTAGAATAACTAAAAGAGTAAAATATACTCTGTAGCATGTGTCGTTTGTGATTTTGTTTTCTGATTGCTTATTTTTGTTTCATTGTCTGTGGGTTCACAGACTCCCATTTTCTTTAAACTTTACTTAAAACATTAAAGTGAAATGAAGTAATGATTTCCTTTATTTTCACACGGCTTGAATCAAAGTTCTGCATCAACTTCTTTGAAAATGTTAGGACCAGGTCAACTTAACCTTTGCAGACTTTTTTCACACATATGCTCTGGATTTTAGGTTTGTAAGAGACCTTGAACTACAACTGAGGCAGGGTAACTAAGTCAGTTGCCAGACACAAAATGTCCCAAAGAAATGTTGTCCAGAATTTCAGGCTTTTTAAGCTCAAATGATTACAAGAGAAGGGATGAGACTGAAAACTGAATTTGAAAATTTAAATACTTTTATAAGGAATGACAGACAGCCTTTCCCTTTTTGAATAAGAAGTTAGAGCAGTGAAATACTTTCTATCTCTTGTGAGTCTCATCTTGAGAGAAAATGCCACATTAAGTCTATCAAAGACAATGGAAAGGTTCAGTGAGTCTGGGTATAAATACTTCATTTGTCCTTTATTTTGTGCTTGTGCACCTAAAAATAATTAGAAAAACCAATGCAGCAAACAAATAACAAAAACAAAAAAACTCCAACACAAATAAAGAAAAAAGGAAAAAAACTGAAACCACATAAATCCAAAGCAAGACACTGGCATGTTGTGTTATGTTTAAAAGATACACTCAAATATTTCTGAATGTTATTTAACTGCTGTTTTCTATAGGAGAACAGCAATAGGATAATTATCTACCAGATGTGACTGTAATCACTACAACCATTAAAAAAAAAAAAAAAGGCAAACTGTCATTATGCATAGGTTAGCCAATTAAAAACACAAAGAAGGCTTTGTTCAGTCATTTTAATGCACCACCTTGTAAGTGCTGTAGATTTTAGTCTTGTAGCCAGTAGAACTGTACCTTCACATTTATGTCTTAAAAATATCAGTCAAATAAGTATAGCACATTGAAAACATACTTTGGACCTATGGATGAGGCAATAGCACACCTGTCAGAATCCAAAGGTACCCTAAAAATGGCAGTGCCTTATATAATTTGTACTTCTTTTGTAAACCTATTCTTGATAGTTCTAGAAACAGGAATTTATACTGAAGAATGACAGAAGTTGAACTGGAGAGGTGTGACCAACATTACTATGGCAACACTGAATGCTGGGTATGTGAAGAAGCAGGTAAGACCCCTGTGGATCATCAAACGCCAACCTGTCTATTATAATGAATGGTAATTGGTTAAATCATTAAGCATTCTATTGCTTATCCCACAGTAACTAAATGGTCTTGCATTTGCTATATAATTACTGGATGACTGATGGTCTGTTTTCTCCTTGTGGTTTTTTTAGTTTCTTGTCTGTCATGATAACAAGACGGTCTAAATCCTTCTTACCAATCATAGGTCCTGTAAGGTGCTAAATTCCTTCAATTCATCGATTTTATAATGAAGTTGGCATGTTGAGTTCTCTTGAGGGTTGGTTGTCAGGGTACTATAAAACAAAGTATTGCTGTCACAGGAAACAGGTGTTTTGGTTAGGGTACTGATCTGAGATTTAAACTTTATGTTCTCTGCTAAACCCAGCAGAAAGCCAGAGTTTGTACTCTAACTTATCAAGTATTCAGATTACCTAAGCCCTTGTTACAGCTTTTATGTGCATGGGTCCCATGGTGAGGGGTAAGTTTGTCCACTTCATTCAGCTCTGTTCTACTCTTTGAACAGCTGCTGAGTTGCAGCCAAGAGTCACGTTTGAGAGAGGCTTTTAATTGCCTCTGAGCCATCAGGCACCACTTCTCAGCTGAAATCAAAGCCAAGCACATATATCTCCCCTCCTTCATCGCCGAAGTGGCAAATTCCTGCCTCCTCCGGGAAAGGGATGCTGTTAGCTGTGGCCTCCCAGAGGCATAAGGCAGGAATGCAGTCCTGTGTCCGCACTCAGCTTTGGTTATGAAGTTCCAGCCGGCAGCTGCAGTGTCCCCTCGGAGAAGGGACCTGTGGTTTGCCTCCTCCCCTACATTATGGTGAGGCAAAGTCCAGTAGGAGCTGAGGAGTATTTCCTTAACTCTCTCTGCTCAATGCTAGCAGAATCAGACTGCCAGTAAAGGAAAATAAAAGGAGGATTTTTCCTGCATCGTTCCAAGTTCCTATACTAGCTACTGTCTCACTCAACTTTCGGGCACCCAAATCTGACTTCGCAAACAAAAGGATTTTAGATTTTTTTAAGTCAAACTACATTAGATATGCTACAATCATAGAGTGAAGAAATACACATTTACTTTTGGGTTTGGCCACTAATTTAGTACAGAGACCTGAATAAGCATTTTTCTGTGTTTATGCATTCCAGCTGTAAATCTTGCATAACACTTGTGTTATCCTTTGTTTGATTAGTCTGTTTAAAATTAGGGATGTCAGTGTCACTGTGGGGTAGTTTTTATTGTGTATTTCTGCCAGTCTTGACTCATTAGATTGTCTGTTTAGGGTTGCTCAAGTAGTATCATAATATGTTGAATTTCGGTATCAGGATACAAAGCTCATTCTTGTAGACTGCTCTGATGTTCTTTACTCTTTGCTATAGTGACTGCACAGTGGGAAGGGCTGAATAGATTTGCATGATACAAGAATTGTGTCAGATATGGCAATTAACTTAAATATCTCTATAATCATTTGTAAAAAGTGATTATGAATTTTCTTCTGGACAAACTCAGTCCTTTGGCAAAAGGGCCTAAAACACCTGGGTTCTCTAATAAATGTGAAGTACATTTATAGTTTTCAAATAGAAGTATAAAGTGTTAAGCACCCTTGGAAAAAACTGGTAACAGGGCAAAATAAAACATTTCACAAGAAACAAAGCGGTCAGGGTAAATATGTCCTAAAAAAATACTGGTAAAGTTCACTGCCTTCCTTTCAAAAGGTGCTTCTGATCTTTTAGGACTCTGCATCTCCCAAATATAAGTGCTGAAGGCACCCCTCTATCATGTATTTGTAGTTGAGAATGAGATACGGGGTCGTATTCTAGAGATTCTGGCAAGTTACACTGAAGGTGATTGGAATGGGTTTGAATTTAATTTAATTAAGACCAGGGATGCATCTACTAAATAGATGAGTACTCCAACTGGGAGTAACGATTATTATTAAGCAGTTTTGGAAGTGTAGAACATGGGCTCATTCCTCACTTCAGCAGTGCTTGTAGATGACTCTGTAGATATCAAGATTGGGATAATTTATTTTAACATTTTGGGTAACCTCTACTGTTATTCTGTGCAGAATGATGATACCTCTGAGTTACTACAGTAATTTGAAAGATTCTGTGATTTAAATTGAGGCTTTGACATCAACAGATATGCATGTGTGGTTCTTAATTACTATGCATTGATGAATTCCTAGCTTTATATTTTTGGGGGCATGGAGATGGGCATGGTTAGTGGAATGGTTAGTGGGCAGTTATTTCTGAATTTTTAAAATAAAACTGAGGTAGTTGCATCAACTAATGTAACTTTTCTCTTTCAGTTTTAAAAGGCTGGAACCTGTAGGATTTTTTAGTCAAGCATGTATTGGAGCTCAGCAAGTTTGTGTCCACTGTGCATGTTCTGTTGATGACTTCAGCAACATTCAGAACCATAAAGGGTGAATGGTTATCAATTGATATGAAACCCCATTTTTTAAGGTGAAGGCATCATGGTGTTCACAGTCTTTAGGGAAGGCTGGGTTTAAGGAAGAAAAGGCTGCAGAACCAAAGTAATTTATGTAGTTTGGTAGCTCTGCTAAAGGGAACTGAGAGTTGTCAATAGATGTGAACAGTGCCTTTTCCCCCTTGGGGCTGTGCTGCAGCCTGTGCTAAAGTGAGGCAAACTCAGATACAAAGTCTCTGGTTTCAGGCAAAAACACTCACATGAGCTTGGAGTGGCCAATAGGAATTTTGGACAGAATTAATTTTCTTGGGAAATGTTAAGATTAATGATGAGATTTGGCCTTCAGGTCCCCAAGTGTCTCCCAGTTGAAACTGTAGTTGAATTTTCGAACGTGCTGTGAAATAATATCTTGTGTAGCTGTGTTGTTGGTTTTTTTCATGCATTTGTGGATGCCTGTTTTGTATTCAAGGAGCATCTTTCAGTTAGGGTTAGGATCTTAGACAAGGAGAGCAAGGGTACAGAACTGAGATTCCCAGTAAAATTCAGAAGGGCCTGTAAGAGATGCCAGTACTTTTTCTAGAAGTAGTGGATTTCCTCCACTGAGTTTAGGCTTAGAATATAGCTTAGGTTGCAGCAAGCAGGGGAGGAGAGGTGCATATTGGCATCTATTTTAAGGCAAGCAAGGAGACTGAAGTCCAAAGTAAGCTTCTAGATTCTGCTCTTGCATGTCACTCTATTCCCATCTCCCTCATGTCTGGAATTGCAGTTGGGGGACAGGATAATGTCTGGGAATAGAGTTATTTCAAACAAAGCCCTGTGCATTTTTCTGTAGGTCTAAATATCCCCTCACTGTTGTTAAAGCAACAAGGCTTCCTGTTTTTTGAAGGTGGCTAATGTTGGAGTGATGTTGTTTATAATGATTATTGTATTTTTTTTCATGTGGTTTGGGTTTTTTCTTTTTAAAGAACTAATAATTTTAAATGAGAGACAAGAATTAAAAAAATAGTACCAAGATTTATAGACCTGCACTTCTAAAATCAAGCTTAAGGCTCATAAGCTTATGCTTGATTTTCACGGATTTTAGTTGATTACTATCTATACATCTAGCATAAACTGAGTTAAGCATCAATATTTTTGAATATTTTATCTTCTTTATTTTCTTCTTCTAATTGGATATTAAGAGTGTGTTCTTCACCTTTGAATAAGCCTAAGATGACTGTAGTTATTGTAGAGAATCAAGTTATAGTTAAGATAGATTGTTTCCCATCTTTCTGCTCCAAGAAAAGATTATTTTCAGGTCTGGGCCTGAGCAAAATCCAAGGTTGTGAAAAATTTACCTTTAATTATTTTGATCACACTGAGACTGACACAAAAACTAAGAACATCTCTCATTAATCTGAAATCTCATATTTCTGATGATAATTATATAAAAAGAAGTATATGTTTTCAAGTGGAGTTGCCAGTTTAGTTTTAGAAAGTTTGAACTTTCAGTGTGTGATTTCTGCTGATTTCTGTTAGATATGCAGATTTTACCTGAGGTGGCTGTGACTTATTCTTGATGTTTCTTCTAAAGTGATTTCCTAAAGTTTCTCATTTTAGGGATGTTATAAGATTTTAGAGATAAAAAACTATAGCAATGTCATTATTCAGTTTTTTCTTCTTTTCTTTTTTAGTGCATCATTAATACATGTGAATAGTTAATTTTTTAATTTTGGGAAGCATTTGGTTGTACAGGCACTAACAACACAAGGTATGTTTGATGCAGTGATGCATATACTACTTCCTGATGGAGTTTCGCTCCTTCACTTTTTTCTGCCATATGAGACATCTGAGAAGCAGTTTATAAAGCAGGAATATGTTTTGTTACCATGAAATAATTAAATATTCATTCAAGGGAAAAAATAAGCACGAAATACAAAGCCATTTATGATCTGTTGGTTGGGATAATAGTGTGGAATATAAGGTGGATGAATGCTCTACCGGTTGCTTCCATGAACAGTTAATATGAAATACTCAAGTTATTTTGGGGAGCAGGAACTGTAGCACTTCCTCTGCCTTCCAGTATGACCTTTCTAACCAGAGGACCATGGAGCGTACTTTCTTTTGCCTATTATTTCATGGAAATGGAAAATAAATTGAAGTAATCATGTCATGTAATCTGTATCTTCATAGCTTGACAAATATCCCATGATTTGGGTTTTAAGATTACATCTGCTGAGATAGAGATGTAATTATTAGACTAAAAAAACACTAGAGCTCCTACATCCTGAGGAAATATTGCCCACACCATTTTTTTCAGTCACAGACAGTTTTTTGGATATGATGGTGTTTTGGAAAGTTTATGTAGGTTTGGAGAATGCCCACTACAAGAGAGCCTACAGAGAGAATAATTAGAGAAATATATACTTGATGAATCCTTGCAAGACATAGACATGTTAGATTGTTACCACAGTGCAGGCAGTGTTCACATGCCCAGGAGAAGGTTATTTTTAAAGCCTTAATTACAGAATTATAAGGATCTATAATTCTAGAGAACTGAAGTGGCAGTTAGATAGGTAGATTTTTTTAAAAAAACTAGCTTCCTCTACTCTTTATACCCTTCTGTATAATAGTAATTATCATAGAATCATAGAATTCTGAAAACATATGCACATCACAACAACACTAACTATATTTCATGGAATTGTAGAATGGTTTTATTTGAAAGGGACTTTAAACCTCTGCTCTTGACAGGGATACCTTTCACTAGATAATGGTTGCCTAGCATTCCAATTATCCTGTCCTTGAACACTTCCAGTGAGGGGCATCCACAGCTTCCCTGGCCAACCTATTCCAGTGCCTCACCATCCTCCCAGTAAAGAATATTTTTTCCTCAAATATAATCTGATCCTTCTCTCAGTTTGAAGGCATACCCCCTTGTCCTGTCACTTCATGCTCTAGTAAATAGTCTCTCTTCATCCCTCTTGTAATTCCCTTCAGGTGCTGGAAGGCCACAATTAGTCCATCTCAGAGCTTTCTCTTTTCCATGCTGAACAAACACAAATTTTTCAGACTTTCCCTATAGGTGCTCCATCCCTCTGATCATCTGTGGCCTCCTCTGGACTCACCCCAGCAGGTCCCTGTCCTTCCTGTGCTGGGACCCCAGAGCTGATGCAGCACTCCAGGTGGGGTCTCACCAGAACAGAGCAGAGGTGCAGAATCCCCTCCTTGTCCTGCTGCCCACGGGGCTCTGGGTGCAGCCCAGGGCACATTTGGCTCTCTGGGCTGGGAGTGTCCATAGCTGGGTCATGTCCAGCCTCTCACCCACAGCACCTCCAAGCCCTTCTGGGCAGAGCTGCTCTCCATCCCTTCATCCCCATCTTCAAAACCCAGGATACCAGGGATTGTCCTGACCCAGGTCCAGCACCAGCACTTGGTCTTGTTAAGCTTCATGAGGTTCCCATGGATCAGCTTCTTGAGGTCATCCAGGTCCCTCTGGATGAAATCTCACTAATCCTAGATTAGGCTAATGTTTCAAACTGTGTCAGGGTTTCTTAAAGAAAAAAAATAATAAAAAAACCCCAAAAAACCAAAAAAAAACCACAAAAAAAAAACCAGCAGAAGCCACAGTATAGCTTAAAATTACTGGGGAAAATAGGGGTTTTTTGGTGGGTTTGTTTCTTTTCTTTTCTCAAGAAAACATGTAAGTACAGAGTTGTCATACTTTTTTGTATCAAACTCATTTCAGCCTCTAGGGAATCTACCAAACATGCTTATAACAAAACCAGGAAATTTGAGACAGCTGTTAGGTTATTTAGGGAATGCCAGTAAAGAATCCCAGTATCAACATTGCTAGCTTTTATTCTGCTAAGGTAATTCTGAAGATGTCTTCAAATGGTGATTACACATTGAAAAGATGAGTCAACCAAATTAGCAAACAAGTTAAAAAGGCAAAACAAAGAAACACACTGAACCTGTTTTCTTCATTTCTACCTCAGTTTCTGGCCATTTTTTTGGTGTGTTGAATAACAATATATTTTCTCCTTCCCATACTGATTAAATGTAGTTGTAACAAAGATACTTCTACTGTTTCATGCAAATCTAGCATGATATCAGTTGGCATGCTATTGATGGAAGAAGAAAATGTCAAATGACTGAAGTAATGATGCTTCAGTATTAGAGGTAAGAATACATATGCTCATGATAGGGCTTGTTGTTAGAAAGTGGAGAAGCATTTGAATTAAATTCATGGTGTAGAGATATTTCTGAAAAAAGCATGCTCTGAAACAGCAAAAGACATATTCTGACCTATTTGAAATCAGAAACTGCCATTTGGCATCTAATAGTAAGCATAAAAGGATGTCCCGGTGTTAAAGTCCATTCTTAAAAATAAAAATAAAAAAAATTTAAAAAGCATTTTTAATTAAAACTAATATCTGTATAATAGAATCCTCCTGTCTTCAGTATAAAAAAATGAAATGCTAATGATTAAAAGAAACTTCTATTTAGTATTAACTAAAATATCTGGTTTATGCATTAACACAGTACAGTATTTCTCAAACTTAATTTAAAAACTATTTTCATATATATATATATATACACATATATAGAAAATTAGCTGCCATTAATTATTTTTTGTATATTTCTGTACAGATATTTTTACATTTCTGTAGAGATATACAAGTCCAAAAAGTTAATATTGTTAACCTTCAGAAGCTGAAAATACATTCCTTTCTAATCAAGTGTCCACCTAAGAAATAAGAGATTGAGTATTTTAAATTTTATAAGATGCAGGTAAAATCTCCAAAGAAACTCTGCAAGATTTTGTTTGTTTATGGTGCTGGGTTTTTTTAAGCAAATATATTTATGGAATGGAGATGGCGAAAGTTTTCTCGCAGATTTGTATTTTTGAAAAAGAAGCCAACTTTTTCTCACTGTCAATATTGTGCATTGCAGACTGTGAAAATCAAAAGATCTGATTTTCCAGAGCGATTCAATTGACATTTCCTTTCCACACTCTAGACTTCCAAAATGTTAAGAGTATTGATTAAACATCTGGTATTTTGGTAGGTTTCCCATATCTTTAAAAGAACAGCTCTCAAATGATTTGGAGACTCCAAAGGCTCAAAAGAGGAGCGTGCTGTTTCTCATTTTAGTGTAATTGAACAGATTTTGGAGGGAGAAAAACTTACTTAAAGTTTTATATATGTTGCGTTATATAGATGTAGTCATATAAATGGAATAAATACTTCAAGTGGCATCTCCTTTCTTTTTGGATTGTCATCCTTGTATTAATTTTCTATGGCTAAAAAGGGAGGCAGTCTTTGCCATCTGTTTGAGGAAATAGCGATAATTAAAATTATGCCCGTAATCTGCTGGTTTAAGAGATTAAGTTCATGGCTGGGCAACCATTCTTAAGTCTCTAAGCAAGGCAAATAGTAGACACCTACAAAATATTTAAGATAAAAAGTCACTGTGGAGTCATTCTTTTGTTGCCACAGCATCTCAGCTGCAGCAAGCAGATGCCCTGCAATTCCTGTCTGATTTATCAGTGGAATTATACTCCATGAATTTATCCAGTCTTTTTTCAGATGTATATCTGTGTGACCTCCATAACATCCCATGGCAATGTGTTTGGAGCGTGGTAATGTGCTCTATGGAAATGTACCCTAATTTATTTTAAATTTGCCTCTTGGTTGTTTTCTGGGCTGTTCCCTTATTCCTGTATTTTTTTAAGGAGAAGTCAATTGTCTCCACTTTCTCCTCTTAGTTCCTTTTTCTATAAACCTTTCTCATGTCTTTTTCAAATTGAGAAGTTATTTATACCCTTATATAGTATGAAAACTGTTTTAATCTGTCCTGTAGACAACCTTAGTGACCCCTGTTTCTACAGAACCTGCAATTTTCTATGCAGCTATGTCTGTTTTTAGTTTGTTCTTTTAAATAAGAATTCAGGAGAAAAGTGAGAAAATGAGTGGAGCAAAAAAAGGAAGGTCTCTCCCAAGCTTCCATTTTCCTAATTTCACTCACTCATGGGACTTTTCTTTTTAAATTTTTGGAAGGTAATTTATTTGCTTATCCCTGAAATTATTTACATGAATTAAAAAGAATAATAAAAAAAAAAAGGAAGAGAAAAAAGTGTAAACAAATAAATCAAAATTTTCTGGAATTTTTTGTTGTGAGCAGACTGAATTTTATTGCTAATGCATGGAAATTTTTTTCAAGTTAAAACAATGCTGTGTTACAAATTGGCTTCAATGGGACCAGACCTCACTCTCAGATATAAGTAAATGGAAAATATATAAAACATTTCAGTTTCCAGCATTGCAAATTGGTGGAGTAAAATTTGGGCAATGTTTAAGTTGCTGATGTGCTACTGCTGCTTTCTTGTCATCATTCACATTTATCTGTTGTATTTCCTGGTTTGGACTGTAGATACTTGTTTGAATTAGATGATTCAATCTCAGTATGGAACTTCAGAGAATGAAAAATTGAATTTTTTATTGATTTTATCGTGAAAGGAGAAGTGTACTTGTCAGAACAGAAAACTTCAGGGTTTAGATTATATTCTAATAAATTCTAAGTTTCTGACCAGAGTCTTAGGTTCTCAGGAAGGTAAGATTCCCCTCAGTAAAAATTCTCTCTTCTCTTGAATGTTTAGCATTCACTTAGCATGCTTTCCCAACTGTTAAATGTGCAACTTTATTTATGGATGAAAGCCACCACTGCAATGTTCTTCAGCTGCTCCTGAATTCTGAGGGCTGAATGAATTTCAAAAATTATACATCTCACGTGCCTGAGTGCCAAGTCACTATTTTTAACTCAAGATTCATTTCTCAACAAACCTCTTCCCACTCAGCTATCTGGTTTCTGTCTCAGCAGACAGGTCAGGAAGTAGGAAAAGGACAGGTCGGGTACATAAGCCAGACTGCTCCAAATACAAACTTCCTATTTTTCAGCTAATATCACTCAACTAACAATAGAAACAGCTTCCAAGATGGGCAACAAAGGCATGGAATTCCCACTGACACTTTTATTCAATAGGATTTTTTTCACTGTCTTTCTAGCTCAACACCATGAAGTGTGAGACAGGGAGCTGGCAGAAGCTAGAAGGAATTTGGTAACAGCAAGGTTATTGTTATATTCTTAATGATCCTAGTATTGCTTATGGGATCAGTTATATTAATAAAAGCTGGTTAAAAATGTTTCCTCTGATAATTTTTCATCCAAAATTATATTTTTATTGAAACAAAATTTGCTGAAAGGGAAATATCTCAGTTAAACCAATAATAAAAGGTCCAAGTAAGTAATTTTTTATTTCTTTTTTCTGATGAAAAAATCATCTGATGAAAATACATTGTTGTGATTTTGCACCTCATTTCACATCAATGTTCATGTATTTTTAAAATTTTATATTCACACCATTATACTATTCTGTCCATTGCCATTATTTAATAATTGAACTGTAATTGCTGTTGCGGTGGCAACTTCGTCACATGGATAAAGGTGTCTTGCTGAAAAATGGATGATCCAAAACACAAAAGGTATTCCCAGAAAGTCAGGTGTGACTTTTTTAAGTCTGTGCTTTTATTCCTGATTTGTTAGATTTTGACATGATCCTCAGTTCTGGTGAGGGGAAAAGAATTGTATTTTATTAGCAGGAGCAAACATGTACCTTATATTCTAATGTTGCTACAAATAGTTCTGGGATGCTACATACAGCTCACTGCAAAACTCAAAGATAATCTGCAGCCAAAACCAACATCAAACCAAAGTTTGAAACATTTTGAAAAAAAAAATTGGTAAAATATAGGTAATTAATGCAAGATAAAATGAGCATGTAATTTAAAGAAAGATAAATTCTTTCTAACAGAGCTAAGCAGTGATAACAGTGCTCAGGTTGAGTAGTCATTTCCCACTTTTTCATGTTCCAAAGCTTGTTGGGCTTTTTTTTTCCCTATTGTATCCAAAGGGGTTTGGATCGAGTTTTTCCTGAAAAGGGGCTGAAATAAAAGTTCTGGGGTAGCAAAGAACTTAATGCGGAGTTTTGACTTTTCGCCTGTTCAATTCCAACTAATTTTTCTCTTCCAGATCCTGCATTCAGAAAAGGTAATAGAAAACTACCATGACTCAGCTTAATAGGGAAAGTCAGAGTGGTTAAGGCAGTCAAGAGAAATATGGAGTATTATTACTACCAGTGGACTGTTCTCTCGTTCTTTCAATTTCGCTCTGAGAACTAAATGGATCCTTCAAAATCTGGCTAACTACCAAGGACACAATCAAACATCTGTGCACCAGATGCACAGAGCATTATATCCAGCTGTGTTACTGCAGCTACATCTGCAGACCACAGCATTTGTCAACTTCCATGGCCAGCAGGCTTTGGAAATACTATCTATAGGAATTAAAGTTTGCAGCAGAAGTAAAATGTGTGTTTTGCTTTCAACATTTTTACATCTTCTTTTACCTCTCTGTATTTCTCAACTGAGTTGCTTGTAAGTTTGAAATATTGGAGGGAAATTGCAGGTGTGTTTTCAGCCCTGGAGACCTGGTTTCAGATTAAGGTAAAGAAAATGAGTTTCATCTTATCCAGTATTTTAATTTTAAATTTTTAATTTTCTCTTAGAAAATATCATAAAAGTGTTCAGAAAAATAACCTTTTCTTTTTATGGAGCTGGAAGTCCTGTACTATAACTGAGAAAAATAGAGGAGAGTATTTCTCCTAGAGGCCACTAGAGCAAACTTCCAGAAGAATTTGAGAATTTCTGTTTGACTTCCTGAAGTAATGAGTTTTTATCAGGAGGATATACTGTAGGTATCCCCTACCAAGTACTCAAAAGCATGTAAAAGTTCTCTTGCTATATAAATTAGCCAAGTTTTGTCATTCATTAAAGTATTTTTTTACATATTACCCTCTCCTTTGGAATACCTGTATTCCCCTCAAGGATCTGTTTCAGTTATAATAACATGGGAAAAATATTATATTTGTATACCTTGATTTCTCCCTCTTAACCAAGTAACTTGGTTAACTGCCTTGTTACGGTTATCCATTGGCAAGTTAGTAAAGGGAATTAAAAGATTTTTTTTTGCACACAAAGGAGAAGCAGCAGCATTTGCTGGATGCAAATTGGTAACAGTGGCCACTATTGAACTGGAAATATTCCTTGTGGTTTTCAGGCAAGTGGCTTTAAATTATAAATATAATTTGTCCAAACAAAGTGTTAATTTCACACTACTGAATGCATTAAACATTTTTCATGCTGGTATGTTTGCATATCTAAACTTGGTGTATTTGTATTTTAAAATGTCTCTTACATTTTTAAAGTTATTGATTTGTCTTTTCAGTTTTACCTTGCTAAATCATTCTATTCAAAGTTCATCTTCAGTAAATATTCATACTTGATCAGTTGTATTCAAGTTTGTGATTTTATTAAAACATGAGTCTTCAAAATTTGACCACATGCAAATATATATTGAATTTGCATATTGAAATTTTAAAAAATAGGGGAATTATTTTTCTCATATAGAGAAAATGTTTAATCAAATCCACCTAAAACAATGCAATCATGTAATGAAAAAAGAACAGACATTTGCAAGGAAAAGTTAATATAGAACCAGAATGTGTCATTTTATTAATGTTTACTAGTACCAGACTCCTTATACAGCTGCAAGTCCTAATTATTGACCACATCTTACATAAAATTCTCTTTAGCTTTGATTCAGTGTTCTCTCTGTTTATTTTTGAATCTTCTTCCTCTCTGTGTCTTGTTCTTTCAGTAGTGATAGATGGATTTTGGACACATCTTGCCCTGCCTATTTGCCTCTTGTGACACTGTCAAGAGCAGAACTGTGTTGTGGTAGCAGGAGACATAAACAAGATGAAGATCATTAATTTTCCCTAACTTAAATCATAGGCAGTGTTATCTAGGCTCTGAACTTAGTTTGTATCCAGATAATAATGGGAAGCAGGATGAAACATTTTTGTTTCCATTCCAGGCCTTTTAATAGAAAATGTTTCTCCTTGGAAGAAATGTTTTTCTAACTGGACATTTTTTCTCCAAAAATAGAAGTTCCACTCTACTAGTAAGTAACTCATATGAAAGCTACTGGCTGTTTTTCTGCTGTTTGTAACTGGAACCAGAATAAAGGTTACAAATTGTGATTCACAGCATGGGTCTGCTGATGTGGTTAAAATGACTCATAAATCAAGGAGACGGCAAAATCAACTGCATTAATGCGATCTAGAATAAAATTAAGTAGTTGTGTAATGTTCTTGATTAAATGGCATAAAATGGTTAAGGTAACTGAATTTAAGGAGATAGGGAACTGACACAGTTAGTCATACATATTTCCAGTTGTTTTACTGTAGTGAATGTTTAATTTTTGTGTTTTGTTTTCTATGATGTTAAAAAAAACCCACAAAAAATACTTTGCTGATTAAAACATACTTCACAGCTTATGCTTTTATCTGAGATAAAATTGCTCCAGTCTGAATGTGGGAGAACAGAATTTTATTCCAAGATTACAGTGTTCTCACTAACATTCTCAACTACCTATACACTTCCAGAATATTTTGTAATTCTTTAAAATATTCTCACTGCACTTTTGAAGTCAGCTGTATCAGTCACAGTAACGTTTTGTCTAGGGTAGGGTTTTTATCTTGTTTCCTCATGGTCTTTGTCTTCTTCTGTAAGGAAAAGGGTGGAATTATGTGTTCTCCTTTATTACTGAATAATGCTGCTCCTTTGAGGTATCTAGGACCTGTGCATTCCCATGGTGTAAATAAAAACATATTTATAAAGCTCTGGAATTAATATCTTCTCTCACATATGAGATGTAATGAGATGAGATGTGGTGAGATGAGATACTAATGAAAGAATAGGTGGGGAGATTCAAGTAAACAGTGAAAATAAGGGTGAGGTAGTTGGTTATAAAAAGTAAATAATATAAAATACTGATGTTCTGGAAAGTAGTATCTTTTCAGAAAATATATAAACATGGAAAAAATAAGGAAGAAATAACCTGACAGCTGCAATGATTGTTGAGGTTCATAAGGAACACTAACCTTGCTAGGAACAGCTGTAGAGACATGGAAAACAAAAGTAATAATAGGAGATGTTTAGGTAGATTGTAAAGTAGACAAAAGAAAGCCAGAGATGGTTGAATATTCAGAGGAGGTTTCAATTGCTGTTTTATTGTTCTTTATTCTAAATTAAAAACTATTCTCATTAATATTTTGAAAAAAGATTCTTGCTTATTCAAAACTTTATCAAATCTAATATTTGTTTGAAAGTATTTAATAGATGTCAGATGTGTAATAGATGTTAGAAATGCTTGTGTGTGACTGTCGTCATAAATAAAAAGTACCTTGGAAGCAAAACTGAACTGAAAATAATTTTGATTATTTCATGCTGAAATGGTCAGAAGTGACAAATGTTTAGTTCTGTGATTTACTTCGGTAGTACAGCCTTGCCTGGTGATGTTGTTATTATTGGTTGGTGGTATTTGTTACTATTGTAATGTCCTCAAATAGGTCACCCAGCACCTTATTGACAGACAAAGGGGAATATGAAAGGTGTCTTTGGGCACAGTCCTTTGAGCACCTATGATAAGAAAGCCTTCTCTTAATTTTTTAAATTTTTTTTGTTTTATTCTGCTCATAGATGTTCAAATCTGAATCCATTTAGGAAGATAGGTAATATTTTTTATTAAATTTTTTGTATTTAGTGATAAGAATCAGATGAAAGAGGATGGGCTCTTGTATCAGTAATATCACAGAGGGCAATAAAGTATTCACTGATACATGATGTGCTAACCAGTTTCCTACAAGGAATTGTTACGAGCTCTACTGTCATCTTACACTGAGAGAGAAGGCAGAGGTTTAGGAAAGGATCATTAACTTCCTTGCAGAACAATTGTGAACTATTTCCAGAATATTTGATTGCATTTTTATGCAGCAGCTTTGTCAGGCCACCTAGAACAGCTGTAGCTGCTTTTTTTTTTTTTCCTCCTCATTACCTACTTTCCTTTTGGAGCACTGATGTTGCCAGGTTTTAAACTACCAAGTTATTTTTTCGTTTTTCATTGAAAGATTTGGAAACAATGATTTTCCATAAGTCAGTCCCTTGTTACAACTTGGCAAATAGCCACAGCTGTAAAATTTTCAAATCCAAAATACTACTAGAATCTAATTTTTGGTTTGGGTGGGGTTTTTTTTCAATTTCATAACAAATTTATTTTCTTTTTTTTTAGTGTATGGATGTTGCCATTTGTATAGCGAAGTCCAGGGAAACATTTCTTCTGAAAGGAGTTACAAAGAAATGATTTGAAGTCGAATTAGGAGATCAGAAGGAATCACACCTAGAAGATTTCCATCAAGATATGACAACAATTTTGCTGTGAGTTTGGGTGAGGAGGAATTTTCAACCCAGAGTTTTACTTAGCTATTGCTTAAAAATACTATTAAGCCATTTTTAGGAAGTTAATTTGTGGTACTGTAAATCCTCTTTATTTTCTGTAGCCATGGATATTCTGCACCATATTTTCTTCTCCTTCAAAATTGCAGCCATCTTAAATCATCTGGTCAAGACTTGAAAGGGGTTCTTGCTGTCTCACATAATTTTCATTCTTTCTGAAACGTCTATGCCTAAGGAAGGAAGGAGTCATAAATCTGATATGCTGACAGAATTATTTTCAAAGGAAGAAAATGTCTAGCTCATCTTAGTTCTGGACTATGTAATAACCCTTTTTCCTAAGTGGAACTACTAAACCATTGTAATTTACTTTTCTTTTTTTTTCTGTTATAATAGGTAAGAGAATAGGTAAGAGGGGCTGTGCTATTTTCAGGTGTGAAGATAAGAAATTTGAAACCAAAGGTCATAGAGACTTTCTAGTGTTTGCATTTTTTGACCCTTCAATTTCCACATAATTTCTTTTTTTCTTTTCCTTTTTTCTTTTTAATGAGAACAAGGTAACAAGGTTTATGATATTTTCATTTTGTTTTGCAAGGTAAGCTTCATGTGACCAAGCACAGAATTAATTTATTTATCACCTGTAGAAGTAGTTATAGTCTATATCTTCCAAAATAAACCTAAGTTAAAATTTAATAAAGGTATTACAATCATTTATTTTTCATTATTGAACTTCTTCAGTTTTAGAATGATTAGTCAGGCTGCTAATTAGTCGTGGGTAATGCTTCTCTACTTTTCCTTTCCTACTTGTAACTTGTTCACATTATCATGAATTATTTCTGAGCTATTGTTAAAGATAGTCATTCTGCCACAGATTTTTAAAAAGGGACTGATTTTCATATTAAATAACTTAATTTGCCCACAGTCTTTGCACAGTGTTTTATATAATAAGTGTTAGAGGTCATTTACCAGAAGTTCTTTGTGTTTAATACATCAGTCTCATCCTGCTGTAAGTGTGGGAGTTCTATTTTAAATCATGATACATGTTTCTCCTTGTCTTGGCTGCTTTTATTTTTGTCTCTGCCATAGCACTGTGATCTGCTATGATTAACATCATGCCCTTGGAATCCAAAATTCTTGCTATATGCATGATATTTTCCTTTAACACATTTCATAGAAGGGCAAGTTCTACTTTGCAGCAAGCATCACTTATTCAGAACTGGAAAAAATTAATTTATTTGGTCGAAGGTTCCAAGTCTTCAGTCAAGATGATTTCCTAGCACCCAAATCCTTTTGTTGCAGAGATTTCAAGTATTGGATTATTGTTATTCTTTGCTCCATTTTATTTATGTATTTAGCATTTTTCTGTTTCATAAATGAACAGAGAGCAAGTAAAATATTAAACATCATAGTAATAAAGATTAAGCATGGCATGTTCTGTCATCTTAAAGAAATTGCAAATTGTCCCCTTGCAGCCTAGCAGAGACTAAATATGGAAGCTCGACACACTCACCAGTGTGTCTGTGTTGATTGTTTCAACGTAGCTCTTGACAGATTTAAAAAGGCAAAGGCACAATGGTAGTCATAGCAAAGCCATGACTCAATCTTTTAGCTCAAGTAGTTCCTCTTTCTTGTCAGTTACATCAGCCCTTTGTTTTTTCTTCTTTTTCTAACCTAGATCAATTCCCTGATCTACCTCAGAACAGTTCCAAAAGGAGTTTAAGCACCACAGCTCAGAAGTGAGATGGTTGTATTAAAATGGTGCATAGGAATAATTTCCATTGGTATTGTTCCCATCAGCTTTGCATTGTCAAACCATGTCCTCAGACATGATGAATATATAAGAAAATAGCAATTTAATTTGATATATTGGAAATGAGAAAAACATAGGACCTATCTTCTCAGGAAATCAAGAAATATCACTCCTTTTTTTAGATATTGAGTGTCATTTTAATATAAATTAAATGAATTAGGAAGTATTTTTTTAACTCTTACATCATTGTTCAAGTGCTATTCATTCTAACATTACCAACATATACTATTCTAGGAGTAATTCAAATTTAAGCTTTCAATGAACGATCAACATAGAAGCATATGTGGTCTAGAAAAAAACCAATACATATCAAGCAAAATGACTGGGTGCTGTGGTGGAAAATGCAGTACTACTGTGACCAGCAAGGTAGAGGAATTGAATTCTGAGGAAATTCCAACATTTTTCTTCTCTTTTAGCTAGGATTTTGAAGTGTTCCAGAATTACAAAGCATTTTGGTTGAATAATATCTGCATATTTTATTTCACTGTTATTGTTCCAATTCATGTCATTGTATTATATCCAAATAGCATTAACATCCAATTTATTTCTGATGGCTCCATAATTCAGTTAAGGCATCAGAGAAGCTGTTTCTGTTACTAGATAATTTTCTGTGAATAACATCTTCTTGATATTTGTCCCCTAAACCATGTTTTAATATGAGTGATCTGAGAGGAATCACTTTACCCAAAAAAATCTTCCATCTTGATAGCTTTGCTTCAATCCTGAAGTTGAACAAAACATTAATAACCAAAATGCTGTCTTCCTCAACTCTTTAATTAATACACATTTCTAAAACTATGGTTCGAAACTGAGCTTTTATTTTTCTTCTTAAAAATAAATTATGCATATAAACATCAGCTATTTGCAGGACTCAAAACATCAGGTCTCTCATATACAAAGACTTTGAAAAAATTTGTCTGTATTTCTGGCTGCTGTCCAAGCTTTTTCTGTAGCAGGTATCTTGATTGTTGCGAATCTCTGCTATGAATTAGAATTTAGTTTCAGCATCCAGCATAACTTTTCTGATGCACCATAGCAAGGTAAACTGGTTTTACAACATTGGTCACTTTCCCCAACACATTCTTCAGAGGTAATACTAATTTTCTTTCTGTAAATTTGTTTTTCTACCTCACCCAAACTATCCAATGAATTTCCTGTCTTCTGGTGTTTTCTAATATGTCAGACTGGACATTTCATGGTTCTAAGAACATACTACATCAATTTAGGGGCTGGAGTAAGCTCGAGTTGCCTGCCTGATCTGTTGAAAGTTTTTTAAATTAAGTACTTTTTCTCACTGTTTTGACCTTTTTACCTTTTCTACCTTCTTGTTTTCTCTAACAAAATTAGATCTACAACAGGAAGCTACAAATATTTCAGCAGAATTGATGGGTATGCTGTTAGAAAATGTTGTTGATCTTGCTACTTGTTTTTGTTAAAAGAGCTGCATGCAGGCAGTGGATTTCTTTTCATCCTAGACTTATTTAATATTTTTTTTCTTTGGGCTTTTTAATTTTTCTCTTGTTCTTCTCAAGTGTGCTCTTCTCTTTACTTTGTGCTAAGGACTGGTCTTAAGGAATCTTGATGTTGCATGATTTTTTGCGGTCTGGCTTTCTCTCTCTAGGCTTGTGTTTCATTCAAGCCACTAAACCAACTGGCAGTGAGCTTCTCTGGCTTTTCACGTACTGCTGGGAGGCAGAAAAACCAGTTTTATCCAGACAGCATTGTGAGGATGAGTTGTATGAAATTACTTACCCAGTCTGCCTGCAAAAAATTTACATTTCTTGTAAGCATATGCATTGTCTGTTATTAAAGGCATTTCTAGGACTAAAAAATGCCATACCATATGAGAGTGTGGTTTGCGATGTTGCATGGAAAACTGTAGGTTTATTCAAAAAAATCAGGTTTGAATGTGTTATCATTTTAAAGTGCATCCTTAGAGGGATGAAGCGGCATATATCTTCCTACAGGAAATCAAAATAAGTAGGTTACATTGAGCAGTCATCATCATCATCTAGAAATGGGAAGTAATATTTTTTCTATAGATTTTCTTCAGAGTCTTCATATGGATTTTTTTCGCTTCACACCAAATATCATTAAGCTGCTAGTTGCTGAAAATCTTGTGTGTGAGAACAGAAGATAGCTTTTCCCCATCAGTGAAGGCATTTTTGTTTAATAACAACTTTGATCCTTCTACTGTTGGCAATGGTCATTGAGAAATCCTGACATAAAGAAGGTGTCTGCAAGATAAAGTTCTACAAGGAATGATTAGCAGCACTTAAGTTTTCTTTTTGTTGAAAGGAAGAATCCCTGATTGAACAGTGCATTGAATGATATGACAAGCAAGTACTTGATCCCTGTCCAGCTGGAAAGGAATTGTATTCATCAGCAGCTTTTTAGCTAAGGATGTCTTTATATTTTCACTCTTTGTTTGAGTCTCTCCAGATCCTCCCTTTACTTCATGTCAGCACTATATAGTAGGTATGCCAAGTGGTTTTGAAATTTAAATTACAGTCTCTTTTTCAGATGTTATTGGAAAGAACATGTAATTTATAACCACGTGTTAGGAGTACAGGATGTTCATGGTTCGCTGCCAATTCTTCTTTTGTAAAGTTAATAAAACTTTCATAAAACACTTATACACTTGTATATTTCATGGTAAAGATTTTTTTATCTCATAGGCTAATGTAAAGATTTATTAAAAACATTTTTTTGTTAAGAGGAGTGTCAATAGTTTGCAGCTGAGTGTAATTTTGAATTCCCAGTAGATGACAGTCTGACTGAAAATGACACTAACAGCTTTGTTGATTTAGCACTAAAAATAAAGGATTCTTTCAAATGATATAAAGCTCTAATACCCTGAGTGTGCTGAAATACACTTGAGACCCTTAAGTAGAGTTTCAGCGAAATGTTCGCCAGCACTCTGGATTCCGGTGAACAAGCATTAGCGTGCTTCCTGGCACTGACCCACTGGGGTCCTACCTAGAAATTAATGGGAAGGATCAGGATATTGCCCTAAGAAGAGAAACTGATATGTCTATGGGAGCCATCAGAGCTTTGGATAATATCATGCAATGGACTTCTAATAAGACCTTGTGACATCATTGTGACTAAGTTTTTCTTTTCTTTTTCCTCTAAAAATGGAGCACTTGAAATATTTAATTCAGTAGTAACCCAAAACTACTACCATCTGATAGCTATGAAGAGGTATGTGAAAAGAGCTGATGGTTTTATGCCAGCTTCTGCAGGATGGTTGTTCACTCTCTTTTTGTGATGTGATAATGGATAGCTTTGCTGGCGATCTTGGCAAAGATGCTGAGAATTAAACAGCCCAAGAGATGGAACTTTCCTAGTCTCCTAAGTGAGAAACAGACACGTTGGCCAGGCAGCATGGAAGAGTCTACAGAGTTCCTGCTGTACTGTACCGTACTAAATAAAAATACTGCAAAAGGGTTTCCTCCATCTTCAAACAGCTTTTATTCAAACTAAGAGTATTTAGAGCTATATTCTCAACTCTATATGATTTTAACCTATTTTCTCCTTGTACTCTGGAACAGGTCAGGTAATACAGTGACAAAAATATTTTCCACAACTTTACAGCCACCTACCCTAAGCATCTGCATCAATGTAACTAGAATAGAAAGCTCTACACTTCCTTAAATTATTGCATAAAGAAAAATGATGAGGTGTAAAAAGCGACTTGGGTGTAGAGTTGGTAACAAGTGCTAGAGGGCACTGATAAATTTTTCATATATAAGATCCAATTTTTAATAAGAAATCTACAAAGTACCTCTCTCAGTCTCGTAAAAAAGAAAATAAAAAAAATCACTATTTACTTTGAGCCTGCCAACTTTTGTCATTTCATCCATATGTTGTGACTACTGCAGTACATTTTTACTTTCTTTAGTGTTTTTCCTAAAACAATTCATTCCTGATAGACAAGTGGCTAAACTTGGAGAACAGAAGGGTTACATTTACAGATCCATAAATGGTAGAAATAATAATATTTACAAATGGTACTTTGTGCTGTGAAAACAGTAGCACTGAATACTGTAGGAAGCAGAGAGAGATCTAGGAAAAACTAAAGATTTGTTGGTTTTTTCCATTATATCTTGCCTATGTGATAAAATAGAAATGTGGATCCTTAGAGAATCAATTAGTGTGCATAGAAATACGTTGGAGGTAATTATATAGAGGGAGTAAAAGACAAAATGGTTGAAAACTTAATGTGTTTATAAGAAAATATGGAGTGGCTGCTGATTCTTGACCTAGATCACACAGTGATCCCAAATTTGACTTGAATAAAAATACTTTTTTAATGCAAATTAAACAAAGTTAATATAATGCGAAAGCTTTTGACTCAGATTGACCTCCCAATATAATAAGTGGGATGTATACAGACAAATTACGAGAACATAAACTGCCTTTCTGAATATAGCTTGGCAAAGTGGCTGTTTTGTGCTTTATCTTCTACAAGCATGGCTTTCCAGATTCAGAAAAGAAATGGAGATGATCTTCTCACTTGTAAGGGTCCTTGCAAAGTTCACATCACTAATCAAAGAGCATCCAAACCATTTTAGTGCTATGTAAATGTTAGCATAATAAAGTCGAAATTAAGAGATTTTTCAGAAACAATAGCATTTATATATTTATATATAAAACAGATGAAGAAAAGGGTGACTATTCTCTGCAAGGAACTCCACTGTGATAATTGTGTTATCTCACTGAAGTAATCCTATCCATTTTGAAAGTCAAATGAAAAGCATGGCGAAGTTCGTGATATTTCTGTGTAGGCCATGACTGGGGTGCAAGGGTAATTTGGCACCCTTCCTTAGTGAGGCTTGTGGGAAAAGAAAATACCCTTTATTAAATTACCTGAGAAAGCCTGAAGCTAGGAGAGCAGATTTTATGCACACAAGCCCTTTAAAATGATTAAGTGACTCTTTCCAGATCTGATGGAGCTGACCACCATGTTTTTTTTCATTTCCACAGTAAAATCACTTCTCCTAAATTTCTAACAGGTTAAATTTATGTGGGATAGTTTTTTCATTTTTGATCCCATCCCATCAGGCTTACTGAAACACAGTTTCTTGGGAAGTATTCTGTATTATATGAAGAGCAGAGCAAATAGAATCACACTGGTACCATTACTATTAATCTCCCTTAACGTAATTAGAAAGCCGGCAAAACATGTGTTAAACAGCTTGGAAAAGATGAACAATGCATATAGAGGTCTTTAACACCTTCCAGTTGGAAGTAAATAGTTTTGTTATTTACAGTTATTTTATTCAGTATTAAATTTACAAACATTTAACTTATTTGACCATAATTTTAATATGATATTCTTGGAATATTAAAGTCCCCTAGATAATTACAGACAATATTTGTCTTGGAATGTTCTTCTTCTATAGATGAAAAAAATTGAAAATAAAAAAGAGTATGATTATATAGTAGTGTTTAGAACTCAGTGGGAAAAGAAATAAAAGTAATTTGTATTTCACTCTGTTTTTCATTCTATTATTACTATTATCAAAGATTAAAAGATGAGAAAATTTAGATCAGCTGGTTTGTGGGTGGGATAGAGCTGCTTCAATAGTGTCCTGTGAATGATGATGTGTAAGTTATATCAGATATTTCATGATTGTTTTATTAAAGTCTGTAGAGGAGTGGGCCTTATAGTGACACGGAAAGGTGGTGCATGGGTGTTTTCTCTCTGTGCCATGACTCAACCCCCTCTCTTATGCACACTATGACAAACCCGCACTCATGCAGAAGTCTGCTGCTTTCTGAAATGGTGCTTTCACTCTTCAAAGGGCTGAGTGAGCTAAGGGCTGCTCTCCCGAATCCACAGTAAAGGCTTCCTCATCTTCTTTATCTCATTCCATTTTCCTTGATTGCTGGAGCTCTTCAGGAAGGAATCTGCCGCTCCTGGTGCTTCCCAGACTGTGTCTTTTGCAGCACCCCCTCAGATACAGCTCTGGAGAAAGCTGCATCACGCATTATTTTCATGCAGGTGTAGGCTCTTCCCAATTGATATATATTTCTAAATAAATACTAGACCATTGTCTGCTAACAAAACCAGTAGCATTCCATAAAAACTAAAGGATAAAGCAAAGATATGCATAATGCTTTCAGTGGTGCAAACTTGTTTGTACTAGTACAAACTTAGTTAAATATTCACCAAATATATCTTAAGGTGTTTTGAAATTTTCTTTTCCCTATAAAATATATGTTAGAAGATTAAAGCATGTACAGAACATTCCTCCTTCTCATTCATGTCAAAATGAAATTGATAATTGCCAGTTTTTAACCAGTTCAAAAGATGCTTTCACAGCCTTCCCTTTGCAGGAGATTACTTATTGTTGCCTTTGATGTTGACATTATTTAATAGAGATCTTTTTTTCCTTTATGAATTGTTTCAACTTGCTCATGCTGTCTTCAATTTAATGAAGCTGTTGAGAAGAAAACTGTAAACAAATGAGATAGGATGGTTTAGAAGAATGTGAATTGTATTCTTTAGCAAAAATTGTTTATGGGGATGGTTTCATAATATGTAAAACATATGGACCACCAGAAATCTAAATGTCAGACTTTAGGTCTTTGATTTATTATTTCATGTAATTTACATTTTATCCACTCTTTCCCCTTCTCTTTTCCATTTTAACATAACATTTTTGTAGCAATAGAGCTGAACAAGATATGCTCCTGCTACAGGACTGTACCATTCATTGGAACACATAAAAGGTGCTGAACAGCACAAATGTCACAATTTTAAAGATTACTTAGGATCTGGAGGTATTACACTTGAAAGAGACAATAAAATTTATGTTGCTTTTCTAGTTATTTCCTTTTAGAAATGTATTGTTAGGTCCATCTACAGTACAGATTTTCTGAGTCTGTTTCCAGTGCTTGTTTATATGTGAACTACCTCTGTAAAAGGTGCTTTCTCACCTAAAGGACATCCAGAACCACCAGATTTTGATGCAAAAGAACCGGAACGAAATCAGCTTTCAATTTTTTTTCTTACTTAAACAATAAATCAATTTTTCTGCCCTTTAATTGTGAGTGCACAAGCATGTAAAAGCAGACTATATCACTGTAAAGTGACTGCTTATCACTAAATTAATTTAACCTACATATTTTGTATTTTAGTAGAAGAAAATAGTACACAACCAGTACAAATCATAGCCATATGAGATGAAGCCTATTTTAACAATGCCAACACAAAATAGGGGAATTCAGATTAATAGGATTCATTTGTCTTTGTGAGCTTAATTTCTTGGGAATTTACTTAAATTTTAACATCTTTGGAAATTAAAACGTGTTGCTTAGTTTGCTCTACACCTGTAGACATTTTGCTAATTAGCTTCAAAAATTCAGATCAGATCTAGACTAGTACAAAATAATTTTCTGCCCAACAGGAAAAAAAAAAAAAAAAAAAAAAAAGACTGGTGTGGAATTGTCATCAGGGAAAACAGGAAAAGAAAAAAAGTTGAGTAATCTTTGATCCTGCTTTCAGCAAACCTCTGCTGTACAAGTGAACAGAAGATCAAACGTGAACAGATTTTTGTGCTGTACTGTGCTATAGGAATCCAATATTTCAAGAATCCAATGTAAATAAAAGTATGAAATCTGCCAAGAACATCATAATTACTTAGAAATTATTACTGAGAAATACAAAAATGGGATTTGTATATATTCCTGAGCTGATGGACTTCAGCTGAAGGTGGACTGTTAGTCAATTACATCTATTCAGGAGATTAGACTTCTGAGGGACATGGTATACAACTAGAACATTATTAATGTTGGATAATATTTTTTTTCTGGGTGTTGGTTTGTGAAATTTACCTCTTCCTGAGTATTTCATAACCAGTGTGATTATTGATCTCTCTAGAGCTTTTATTGGTCTCTCTAGAACTTTTTTTTATTATTAAATTATTCCTTTGCAGGAGACTTCTGAAAAAAACTAATAATAAAAAAAATGCTGCAATGGGTGTTATTTTTTTCCTGTATTATTTTCTTGCAGAATTTAATTTGTTCCTCATTTTATACTAAACTTTTCTTGGAAAATGACATTTTGATTTAGAATCTACCTACATATAACTTTATCTGACTTAAAGTGGTCTGTATACAATGTATTTTAGTATAACTAGTTAGGGTTACAGTAGGATATTTCAGGATTGATTCTTTTTGGGGATATCAAATATAATCATTCATGGCTGTGAATGTAGACACATCACTGACAGGTGTTTGTTCCCATTTGGCATGAAGCTAGACTGATAAAAGTATATGTACAGAGGAAGTGTGTCTATATGTTGAGGAAGAGGGGGTTTACACCTTTTTATTACATCAGAATCACTAGGGAATATGTTTTCTGTGTGTTGAAAAAGCCTTAAACAAAGAGTTTCAAGTCACACTGTGTCTTAAAGTGAGTAGCTGATAAATGAGAAAGTGACTGAAAAGAGTAGAAATGTTTTAGCTGAAACCCTGGAGCAGATTAACCTGTAATACTGCTTTTTTGTTTTATTTTTCGATTGTGATTTCATTTTGCTTGGGTGAGGGAAACTTTGTTGATTTAATAGCTGGCAAAAAGGTTGTGATTTTGCTCTTCAACACACTCAGCTTGCTCACAAAACTCCTAGGAAGGTCCTTTTGTAAGTTTTGGAAAAAACCTATGCCAGCAGCTTTTTTACAGCCTCCTGTGCGTGTTGTACATTGTCTGTGTGTGTGTGTCTGCCAGCTGGGGACAGGGGGGAGAGGGGCAATTTCAATGAAATGGAACAAAATCTAAATGCCTGGTTTAGGTAGCATCCACCCAATGACTGCTTTGACTCCTTTTCCTGCTGTCTCCATCCCACTCCTTCAATAAAAACTACATTTTCTTTAAAAACCTTCTATACATTTGAAATAAATGTAAATATTGAAGCATCTGGATGTGAACTATTTAGGGACTTACTAAGCTCCCTTCTTCCTCATATAGTTCTTCATTGTTGTCACTCCACCCTACTGTGGCTACCCATCCAGGCTTAATTTTGTTCCTTTCACTTGTTCCATGCTGCAAATATTCATTTTTTTATGCCTCCTGTGATTCCAAATTGTGCATTAAATATACTTTGCAGGGCTTTAAATGTAATAATTTACTCTGTCACTTTAATTTACAAGCTTATGGGAGTTTATATGGGTTTTTTTCCCTCTACAGTGAACTATGTTGCTGTAATAGATATTTTTATAGGTAAAGCTGGAATGCATAGTCTCTTTGATATTATACAGCATCTTATATCATAAGATGCTGTAGCAGATTGCTTAATGCTACCAATCTTATTTTTAAGTCAAAGCAGAACTCTTGATTCCTTTTTTCTTTCTCTAGGTGTTTACCTGTTGTTCTTTCAGGCTATTGCTCTTCAACGTTGTTTTTCCAATATTATCTCTTTAATCTCTGTTCTGCCTTCTATGATAATTAGCTCCTATGGCTAGGAATAATTAGCTTCTGTGTGACTCAGCCCACCAGGCAGGAGCAGAGCCTAGATCAGCATTATCAGTTAATAATAATTGTCATCTTTCCACATAGTCAAGAAAACAGGCCCATGCAAGAGGCTCTGGCTGATTTTAGGTAACAAGAGAATGGAAAACTATCTTTTAGGGGCTAAAGAATAGCTTTTGTTCTTGAATGATAGCTTAGGTAGTTTCAGTTCTCCAAACCAGCTACACCAGAACTGGGAGCTCTACACACACTTTATCTGAAGTGTCTTTTATGGCAGTAAGAGAACAACATCTGTAGAAGGCCCAGTTGCTTTTCAGGAAAGATAAAGCAGGCTTCTACGTGTTTAATCCTCATTCCTGCAGCCTGTTCTGGCTAAAATGTGATCTCTCCTGCTCAGAGGTGTCATGTTAGACCACCGTCTGTCATATTGTAGTAAGAAAAAAGCAAAATATTTCTCATTCTAAATGATGGTGGCACTGTGTTCCAATATTTGTACGGTAGTTCAACATTGATGGAATAACTTTAGAATATGAACTATCCTTTCAGTCCTGAATTGCTGCTGAATATAATCAGGCTCTCACAATGTTCTGCTTTGTTATGTAGGTCAGAGTAAGTCTTTTGGTGCTCTTTTGAAACTGTGCTTTGGTGTCTCTTAGTGTGAACCTTGGCTTATGGAAATTTCTTTGTGCCTTTAAACGCTATAAAGTTGTTTTTTTTTTCAGCACCAGTGACCAAGAGAAGTAATTATAAGTGGCTTGGACTTATTTCAATTCAGAAATAAACATGTAATTAGGAGATAATTATAGCTATGAGATAATTTGATATAAGGGAGATGTAAATGTAGATTTTGGATAATTTTGCTACATAAAAAAAATCTTCTTTACCTGTGGTTTTGTTCACATTTTAAGAACAGCTCTTTCAGTTCAGGGCTTGTGATAGGAGGAACTAATTAATTATAGAGATATCCTTCCTGATGATTCACAGCTTTTTAATTACTTGCTACTTTGACAGATCTGAATATTCTGCCCTTATTGCTGAAATGTCCATACAACATTTTCCTGAGTTAAAAACAGTTGGAACAGTCCTCCATACCATCAGAAAAAATGCTTTAGTCTGGAGCCATAGGAATTGACATCCATATCAAGAAAGACATAGACTGTTCTCTAGAGCTTTACAAGGAAATGTGAGGCACACCTTCCTGAGAAACAAGGCCTTTGGGGCTGCCAGGAGAAGAACTGGAGAGCAGGGGTTTCTGGATAATTTGCTCTGGTTCAGAGCTGAGTGTTCGACAACATCTCACTTTCTGAGTTGTTCTTGCCCCTGGCAACTCTTGGAAGAAAGGGACTGGACAATCTAAGTCCTCTGCTGAAGGTATCTAGGCACCTTGCTGTCAGCTGATTGAAATGTCTGTTGCAAACTTAAGCTGTGTGTTGCTGCCAGCTCTCTGTAGCTGTCTGTGTCTGTCCTTTGAGGGCCACCCCTGTAAGCAAGTTCTTTCAAGCTATTTTCAGAAAATGGTATTTAAGGAGCAGAAGGGAAGACAGACTTTCTATGTTACCTCTTACTGTCAAAGCATTTCTGTAGCTGTTAGACCCTACATTCACCACAGCATTTGTGGTATGAAATCCTTCAGCTCTTATCTTAAATAGTTCAAAACACTGGTTAGAAAAAAAAAAATCAGCAGCCTTAGAACACAAATAGTGTTCTATGTACAATTTAGTATCTTTATTTTATTTCAGACATGCCAAATCAAATTAAATGAATACTGTTGATATAAGACAGTGCTGGAAATTTTGTACTAAACAGTGAATTGTTTTTGAGGAAATATGCTGGGAAAGCTGAAAGACCAGTTCAGAAAACCAGTTTACTTCCAGCCAAAATCTTACTTTTTCAGTTATGGAGATATCTTTATACACTTGGCAAACCAGTAGGAAATAAGAGCAGTAAGAAAGGCAAGGAGGGAGCTCATAACTCATTGTTGTGGCTGCTATGTGTTGGCTTTCACATGCTCACAGACACACCTTGGTCATGCCAGACTGGAGCCTATTTCAGCATAAATAACTGTAGCTCTTAAGATCTCTTGGACTGTGAAAATTCCATTTCTACAAAGTAAAAGAACATATCCACCTGCAAAATGTTTTCCCTGATATATAATGTGTTGTGAGTTTTCATGTCATTGGATTATTACATCTCCTTGATGGACTTGGGAGGAATAATCCAACTTTTACCAATTTCATTTTGTCTGCACAAGGTTGTGGGGGTTTTTGGTGTGGGTTTTGTTTTTTTTTTTTTTCTTCACAGCACTATTTTGTGTGTGTGTGCATACATGCCAGGATTTATGACTGAATAAACCAAATATAGAATAGAACCACTTACATAATATTTAACATATGTTATAATGTCAGATGTGAGTTAATTTTAGAAAGAGTAATGGAGCAAACCAGACAAAATGGATCATCACTTTTCCCTGAATGTGATTAAGCAAAGAGGAAGGATTCTATCCCACCCCACCCATGTATTCGGTATAAATTTCCTGCAAGTCCTTTAGCAGAGGAATATAAAACTGACTTCCAAGTGAATATAGACAGATGTTGGGTGGTCCTATTTTGCACATGATTATTCAATGCTCTTCTGTAGGAACACACTGGTTCCCATCCAAGTAAAAAGCCTGAAAAAATAGATTCTTCATCACATTGTCTAATTGAAAGGTAATGTATTCTCTTAAGGAACAAAATTAAAATAAATGATGCCTCAGTCCTTAAGGTATCATTAAAAAATTAGATTAAAACCCATTTGTTACTGAATTCTGAAGCAGTGTGGGTGTTGCACTGAAAACTATTAAGGCTCTTACTTTGTATGAGTAATATGTGTTATGGTAATGTCTTTAAATTTCTATTCAAGCTGAAGAAAATTTGTTTCAAAAATATGTGAGATTGATATCTGTAAAGAAGCAACTAAGAGTCACGCTCTGATCCATCCATCCACTCCCTACACATGTGAATGGTAACTGATGTGATCTTCATGTTAATAGATGCTCAACACTGTCCATTGTGTGTCTGGAGCTAAAATGACGAAGCCTGGTGTTTGGCAGCTTAGACTGAATCTGAAACCCACAATTCTGTGCAAAATGGTGAGAGGAGGATATTTCTTACTGTTTCCCTTTGGTCTGCATAGAGCAAACTGGGTATGCTTGAGGATATCTGATCAAAGATGGATGAGAAAATAAAATACTATGAATGTGAGCCTTCTGGACCCGGGGAATTTTGTAGTATTCTGTAGGAAGAAGTGGGGAAACCCAGAAAACTCTCCTTATAGTCCACCTAATATTTTTCTTGCTTGTGTGTTACCATTTTTACTGGTGAAATATCATGTTGCTTCTTCACCTCACACTTATTTTCACAATATCTGCTATTTCTTCACTTACAATACTTGTAGACCTATAATTAGTCTTATAGCTGTTTGTTATAAGACAAATCATCTGAGGTTTATTTTCAATAAGACAGTGAGTAGAGGAAGATCTAGGGATGTTAGGAAAAATATAAGGCATAACTTCTGCTATGACATAACTTTGGGTTGAAAGTTCTGTTGCAGTCAATTTTATTTAAGATATAACAGCATAAGACAAGTTTGCTAGAGCACAACAAATATGTGTATATGCTTCAGGTAATACCAGAATTTCTGTTTGACTTGCTTAGGGTTTTGTTTCAATTGCTGCAAGTTAATTTGTGTTACTTAAGTGGCAAAACTTCAGCAAATATATGCAGTAAATAGCATATATGGCATAAATTCAGGAATAAATGTATTTTAGATCTATATAGAATTCCAAAGATTCTTTTTCACTTTTATTTTCTTCTTTTGGAAACAAAATCAAAAAGAAAAAAAAAAGACTCTGAAGACCCTAAGACTTCAGAGAATGTTGTGACTTCACCTTTGGAGATTAAGAGACAATTTCTTTCCTAAACTCTGACAGGTGAAAATTACCAGGAATTCTGGCCTACCTACACATAAACAGAAATTGTGTTCTGAAAGATGTTAGTAGAATTTTGGCTCTCTCTCTCCCCTACTCATGCTTTACTGGCAGTATTGTACAAGCTGAATTTCTTTGTGGAACAGTACTCCTCAAGAAAAGTGTCACACGTCCATCCTGTGAACAGATTTCAGGGAAAGCGTCAGAAGTCAAAGCCAGTGCTACCACCTGTAGGAAAGCAACATTCTTCTACTCCAGTGAAGCTGTGTTCTGAGGATGCTGATCTCCTGGAATGTTTGGGGCCAGCATTCATCACGACCTAGCTCTGTGCTGGGCCTAGTCCTGCAGAGTGGCTGCAGAACCTTGATGGAAATGCTGGCTCACTGTAGCATAATTTATTTTGGCTAAATGAGATTGCAGACTACAACTTTAATTTTAGGTTATCCCGATGGTAAAATTATATGTCATAAACCAGAGGGAGAAGTTTTGTTTGACCTTTCATGATATAGGACTGGGTAGCGACAGGAGATGTTCAGGGAGTATGTATTAGCTAGAATACCCAGTTGGAAGGAATTTTGCCTTTTAAATTCTGTCAGATTCCACACTGCAAATAACAAAGCCCAGACAAAGTAATAAAATGAAATTTAAAAAACACCAGTATTTTAGGGTAAATTTAGGCTATCATGTCACCCAGACAGAGATCTAAGAAAGTAGCTAGTATTGTTGTATTCCAGGTTCTAATTTCATTAATGAATTTGTTATATTCAAAATCTCTTATTTTTTATATTGTCAATAATGAATAAAAGTGACCAGGAAGACCCTGGCTGGTTTTTAATTTATATTCACAGTATCTGGACAGCACAACTGTATTCCATAGCATGTGCAGCTGAACAGGTAAACAAGAGAGAACTCAGCTGAAACTTTTCAATAAAACAAATAATGGGTAAATAAGTTCCCTGCACCAAAACACAGTTTTCTGTGTATATTCATCAGCCTAAAGTTTTGCTTTGGGTGATTTTAGCAGTAATTTTTTAGACAGCACAAAAGTGCACTGAAGTTCTTAGAAAAACCTCATCCAAAACTCCAGCGAAAGCTTCACCCTGTATCCTGCATTTAGTATTGGCTGACCTGGGGATTAAAGATCAAGCTTTGCGTGCAGATGTAGCTCTTAATCATAATAAATCACTGATCACTTCACACTATTAAAGCAAAAGGAATCAAAGCCTTGCCTTAGTTGTATCTAGATTCATTGACAGTATCTGAAGAAAAATTAGTCATGGAGTCCATTGTCAGTACAGTATTAATGCAAAATTTAAAGGTAAAATTCTCCTTTCGTTGTTGACGGAATGGTTTCAGAAGTCTGAACACAGTCAGAGCTTCCTGACTGCATGCCAGTGATATCATAGCCATGTCAATAATGCCCTCTAAGTGCAAGACTCTGACTCTTTCTCTCCCTTTTGAATTAGGAATTCCATTTCATAATAGCAAAAAGATACTTAAAGGGAAGTCTTCAGCTTCTTGCCTTATCACACTACCCAAAACATATAATAATCCTCAGGAAATGCGTTACCTCTTGTGTCTTATTGCTTAAACATAGGTCAGAAAACCTGCCATACAAGACAGGATGGTGTAAGCGCTACACTTGAATGGCCTCAGAGAGCAGGGAAAAGTCCAGTTCTATCCTCGACTTCCATGACCACAGAATCCAGAATAGTTCCAGTAAGAGTTCACAAACATAGGTGCAGGGAAATAATGATCTCTCTTCTCAATGTTGATCAAGCCACACAAATGACATTAACCCTGGGAGAGGCCCATGTGGCAGCAAAGGAAATGCTCCAGATCAGACTCAGATCAGTGGAAATGGTTGTAGTTTATGTCCAAGGCTGCAGAGAGCTTTTATTTGGAACATATTCTTGCAAATATCAAAACAGAGAAGTACTAGGGCCAAATTTACCTGAGGAGAACTATCACTAGTAGCCTCAGCCCTACCTTTTTGATTTGTCAATTATGATTTTAGTTGGCTATTTAATGAAAAATAAAATAAAATAAAGAGTTTTTAAATAAATAGCTAAACCAAGGGAGAAGTGGACAGCCTTTAATTTCCTTTTAAGAGGCCATATTGCTTATTTCAAGTGAAGTTGGTAACATTCCAATGTTCTTTTGATAAGCGTATTGACCGAAGACCATGGGAACAAAAAGAAAATGGCATTGTGGGTTATGCAAGTAAGCATTTTTGTTTTCACTGCTGTGCAAGACAAGTGGTGTTTCAGGATGATACAGAGCAGAGCTCATTGTTAATGCATTTTGCTAGGAAGTTCTCAGAAGACAAGGGGTCTTTGGAAACTGAGCTTTCAGACAAGGTCAAGGGTAAAAGAATGCTTCTGGACACTATTCTTCAGTCTAGCAGTCTAGTCTGCATTTTTCTCATGCACTGGCTGGAAACATTAAAAATAACAGTTTAATTATCAGTTGAAATTTACTGCAACATGAAATTAATACTGTCAACTTTGTTAAAAGAACTTACAGGTATGCTTTGTGCCCTTTAGCCTCTGTGGCACTGTTTTCTGATTTATGGTAATTTTTCTAGTGGAAAAAGGGTTCTCACATTGTTACTTTTTGGGAGTTCTACCAGAAGATGAGAAATGGAGAGCACACTTGTGCAGTGCTACTCCACGAGTATCTGGTGAAATTAATTTAAACCAAACAGCTGTCAAATATACAAAGTAAACAAAATGCATGCTCTGTGGTTTCCCACGAAAACCTTTTATTTATATTTACAAAAATGCTGCTGATTGTCACTGTTGGACACGAAATGATTCACATAGACGCAGCTTGAAGTGGGATGAAAGAAGAAGGAAATTTATTTGTTCTTTCAGTATTTAAAGGTTTTTGACAATGACCAGGGATTGGACAGTCAGGTTACCACCTTCCCAACCATACTGGCCATGAGAGACGTCCATCAAAAGGCATAACTTTAATGGAATGTATAAACACCTATGTTTATAGTTACTTTCCTGGGAAAGTAGCTAGAAATTATGAAAACAATATCAAAAGGCCTGATTTTCAGGGTGACAGCTGAGGACAATAGATAAAAAATCTATTATATATCTATATACAAACTGTTCTAAGTTGATCATATTCCTTTAATTAAGGCACTTATGAGCTAGGCCACTTTCATCATAACAAATCTTCTGTCCTTTTCTTAGTCAGAATCTTTTGAAAGATAGGAGAGCCTAAGAAAAATGGAAGCTATTAAGACTAACATATTCATATTTAACAAATGGGTCTTTTTGCATAAGCAGAAAAACCTCCTAGAATATATCACATGTTATTTCCTGCAAATGGTTCTATGAAGTAGACTTTTTCTTTTTGTTCCTCCTTTAATATGACTGTATTCAATTACATCTGGGAAGTCCTACTCACTGTTCCCTTATCAGTGAGCTGACTTTTTAATTTAAAGGCAAAACTTTAGATATGTCTTTTAGATATGAAGAAGTATATCTACAACAAAATTAGTGTTCTCTTTCTGATTATAGAATGATGTATTTGTGGTGTAAAAGAGATAGGATTAGCTACTACAAATTAAATTAGAAATAGATCATTTGTTGTATGGTTTAGAGATTTTTGTTGTGTTCTCAGTAAAAGGATGTTGTGGCTGAAACTTTTAAAGTAAAAACTTGGAAATAAAACTAACCCCTCACTCTGTAATAGGTAACAATTGCCCCTCCTTGTACAGAGACAATTTTGTTTTGCCAGTGGATGCCAATAAGTAGTGTTCTCCTTTTGGTTAATTTTGTCCACAGTTGTCCTTCAAACTTGCTGCCACTTATTTTTAATCGAAAGAAAATTTTCTATAGCTGTTGGAAATGGAAAAATAGAAACTTCCACAGATGCTGAAGGGTTTGATCTACAGCCTTGGAAAGAGCTTGGGTTAATGTAGTGATGAAAGTACACAGACATTGGGTAGAGAAATTATAAACTTACTTCTCTATAGTTATAGGTAAGAAATTATATTAAGTAAAACAGTGTGAAGTTTGAGCTGTAATAATCTGACTTATAGAGCAGGGTAGAGATCTAGAAACTGTAATAGAGGTGTGTGTATGAGTACGTGACCTGTCATTTTAGTGGCTAAGACACAGATGCAGTGCAGCAAAATTAGGCAAATGTGATAGGTTAATAAGTGAAAACAAGTTTCTTGTCAAATGTCTATTGGACGAAAAGGTTATATATTGCTGTGTGAAGAAGAAACCTGTGACTACCTTGAGCTGTGGCTGACTTGTCGCTCCTCTAAATCTCATGCTTTCAAACTAACATCTTACCTGGATACTTGAGCAATAAATCATCTCAAAGCAAGGTGGTCCCATGCCTCGTTCTTCATCCCAACATATAGCAATGATGCTCTCTTGCAAAGTAACTTCCATTTTTTTTCCACATAAAACTGCAGCCAGTAGGCTGAGAGTTGGTGGTTCTGACAGTTTGTAAATCCTTATTCCACTTTTTATTGACCCTCTGAGGAAATGGGAAACAAACAAGAAAAGGGAATGCACAATTGAGGTTAACCTCATCTGAACCTTTGGCTGTGAATACTCATAGATCATTCTTGTATGACTGTTTCTTACAGAAGCTGTAGAGAATTAAACAGGTTTATATCAATCTCTAATATAACAGTTTTGTAAGTCTACCACAATCATCTTCATCAAATATGTATAAATGCTTTATTTTTGCTATTTTTGCCTTGAAGATCCATTGCATATTAAAATGGTCTTCCAACAGCATGACACTTCCATTTCTGCAGGCCAGAATGCACTTTCTTTATTAGGTACCTTCTGCAGAGACTTCCACTTAAATTACCATTAATCTTCCATTACAATTCAAATCATAATCTGGGTAATTCATACAGTTATATCAGTGTTTTGGGTTGGGCTGAGACACTGCTCCTGGGAATGATCTTGATAACAATGTCACAAAGGTTCCTACTTGAATCACTAGAATGCAGTACAATTCTATCCTTATTCTCCACACAACCCTCCTTTACTTTTCACCTTCTGATGCAAACCTGAGGAGACACATTCTGTTAGAACCCTTGGGTCTGAGAGGGTCCTCTCTTATCTGTTGCTCACAAAAATTTCTGCATGTATGGAAAAACAGCTTCCTCGAGAGCTGGTTACAGATGAGTACATGGAATGAAAGAGGTGTTGCCTGTAATATTTAAGACTGCAAGCAGCGCCTTTTTACCTCTTCTGTCAGAAACTTGTAGTTCTGGTTAAATCTTTACCTTCTCTCGTTCTAGTGGACTCTCCAAAAGAATTCCTAATGTTCTTTATGTGGTTCATTTCAGGCCATCCCTTTTTGGTGTCTGGGGTTGGATAAACGTATTCTTTCCCTTTCTCTTTGAAAGAGCTGCAGGAGATGGAAAAGCCTGGCCATTGTATCTTTTGTGGAGGGACAAAGTGGTAATATTGCTTGCTAAAGTAGGTGTCATGTTTTATTTGGGGGTGTGGCAGTGCCTGCTTTCAGGATTGTGCTTCCTGAGGTATTGCCTGCTATTATCATCCTGTTTCTTCAGGCTGACATTGTATGAAATGGCAGAGGGCATGATGTCTGTGTCAGTCTCACAATTAAATCTCACTGGGGATTGAGGATACTACAGTGAAGACTTGCTTCCCATGTTCTGTCTCTTTCAGGAAATCAGAGTGCATAACTTATGAGCTAAAAAAAATCTGTGGAGAAAAGAAAGAGGGAGAGGGTTGTTTTTTCAGGTTCCATGAAATGTTCACAGCACGGCTCCATGAGTTGTCAACACAATGATACTGACAGCAAACTTTGCCAAGAGGCAGGAAAGAAGCCTCGAGGTTTAAATCAGCATTGCTACTGAGCTCGCTGACATTGAACCATGATGTAAATTTTATTGTGTTCTTCAGAGAGAAGGCCACATTACTGTCAGCCTCTCTATAGACTGAACTTTGTATGGATTCTTCTTCTACTGAAATACCTATGAAATCCAGTTCTGAATATTTCTTGTATCTGTGTTCACAAAGACAGCAGCTCTTTTTTTCAAAATGCCAGTCTTCATTTTCGCTCTAGAAAGCTTCTTGTATATGAATCTCACTCATTCAGAAATGGTGTGGTTATGGGCACTGTCTCAAGAAGTTTCCCCTGCTAAAAAATTCAGGAAGTCAAGCAGTAAAAGTTAACACAGCATATGAATTTTGGTTAGCAGCAATATAGCCCTAACTTTTCTTCCTTTAAACTGCCAACAGTATAAAAAAAGACATTTGCATGTAATCATTAGCATTTTTGTTTTCAATTACCGCTGAAAAGGATTCAGGCAAGAAATTATGGGTACATCTGACCAAAGGATGAAAATCTAATTTTGTGGCAACATTTGAAGTTTCATTCCATATGTTCTTTGTTGGAGTGAAAATAAATCTCCCTAACAGTTTTTGAAAAAAAAAAAAAATAATTGAGTTAAAGTAGAAAGGTGTTTGAGTAGGTAGGGATGTCTGAGGAACCCTTCCCTTACTTGACATATAAAACTTCCTGTTGAACCAGCAGCCTCCCTGCATTCTAGATTTGATATAACACCCTTTTCAATCTACTTTTTCTCCAAGGTTAGAAATATTTTCATTACTTTTAATACTAAGACACTATGAGTAATTCTTCTAATTCAGGCTATAATTTATTGTAGTTTTATTGCAGCTAAATTGCATAAAGTTTTGGTTTTGTTCCCACAACAGTTTTCACATCACATTCTAGTCTGAGGACATCATATGTGTTTAACATATATACATAGCAACATGCATATATTCTACACAAAGTGTCTCTAGTTCCAGGACCTGATATAGGACACAACATCTGCAATAGCATCATTGTTGCTATTTCTACATGGCATGTTAATTCTAAGTAGAGAAATACAGATTGAAGGACTCACTGAATTAGGGGCTTTTTTTCTCTTTTCTTCCTTCTATAAAATAGGAATGATAATGTTCTTCATGAATTGAGGAACAGACTACATTACTTCATGAAAATTGGTTGGTTTTTGTTGCATTGCATTATGTTACAAGAGATGGTTTCTCCCTGTTGCTCTCCTCTCTGGGTGTGTGATGTGTTGGCCCCTTCCCCTTCACATCTCCCCTTAGGTTTCTCGCCATTGGCTGTAACCTGCCTTCCCCCGCCCCCTTTCCCTCTGTTCAGAAGTTCCGGCACAATCAATTCATGCCTTTTCCTCCCCCGGAACCGTTTTGATTAAACCTGAGAGACACAGTCCCGGGAAGAAGGAGCCTCCTGGTCTTTTATCTTTTGTCCTTGCTAAATCCCTTTCTCCCCCCAGTGGGTTGCTGCCAGATGGAGGACTTCCCCGGGGCAGGGAGCAGAGGGAAACAGCAGCTGGCGCTCCAATATGCAGACTTCTCAGAGCCCCCATGGAAAGCTGCAAATCCCCCTGTGGATTTTACAAGCCTTGGATTGTCAACTACCTCGGAGCTACAAGCTAGTTTTGCACAGCCTAAGCTTACAAGGGTGGGGTCAGCAGCTCTTCCTAAGCCCGGAAGAGTTGATCCCCAAGACATACACAGCCCGAGACAGGCGGGGACCCAGGAAAGGGTGAGTGTGTCTGCAGCACATGGGTGGGCATGGCACGCAGAACTGGTGGGCGCCGCACAGGATGGACGGGCGTTGCATGGGATGGCCACATGGCTTCTAGAGGCTTGTGGCTCAGCGAGTAGGTGCGTGACTGCACTCTGAAAACAGTCTGGCAGCCTCACAGACCTGTAACTGCTGAAGCTTTTCATTTCAGGTCCACTCACTGGACAGTCATTGGAGTGGACCTGCAGGACAATTCATGGGACATGGCAGGACTGGATAGTGAGTATTTTGTTATTGGGGACACAGCACACACACCCATGGAGATTGAAGTGGCTCCCATGACAATTAAGGGAGACCTAACACACCTCACTCTCCTGGCACGTTGTCCTCAGTCACCCTTCTATTTGGCCAAGGGGCAAATCATTGCTCAGGCCATCCCCGTTCCAGCAGAGGTCCCAGTAGATGACAAAACACCTGGCATCTACTGGGCAGAAGTGGTTGGCAAGGATAAACTCACCATGGGATGCAAGCTAACCCATGGATCAGATCATCTCCATGTGGAAGGGCTGACTGACACAGGGGCAGATGTGACAATCATACCTGAAGGGGTGTGGCCTTCACACTGGGACTTGTATCCTGTGGCTGGCAAAATCCAAGGTGTAGGAGGGGTAAAATTGGAAAAAGTTTCTAAGAGCATTTTTCAAATTGAGGGGCCAGATGGCAAATTGGCCAGTGTTCGTCACTGACTACAAGTGTCCATGTCCCAGTGGGGAGTCAAAGTAATTATCCCTGAGACTCCCCAGGATTTTTAGAAGTGGCCACTGTAGAGCACCCTACCCAAAAGTTAACGTGGCTGGGTGATAATCCAGTCTGTGCAAATCAGTGGCCACTCAGTAAAGAAAAGCTCAAGGTGCTCAAAGAGCTCGTGGAGGAGCAATTGGCCAAAGGCCACATTGAAGAAACAACTAGCCCTTGGAATTCTCCAGTCTTTGTAATAAAGAAGCCAGGGAAGGATAAGTGGCACCTCCTTCAGGATCTGAGGGAGATAAACAAAGTAATTGAGGACATGGGGTCACTCCAACCTGGGATGCCCTCCGCAACAATGCTCCCACAGAATTGGCACTTGGTGGTCCTAGACATCAAAGACTGTTTCTTCCAAATTCCCCTGCACCTGGAAGATGCACCACGGTTTCCTTTCTCGGTCCCTACAGTCAACCAGGAGGCCCCAGTGAAACAGTACCACTGGAAAGTTCTGCCTCAGGAAATGAAGTGCAGTCCTTCTATCTGCCAGTGGTATGTGGCTTCATTGCTGTCCCCAGTACATGCTGAAAAAAGAGAAGCCATCATCTCACACTACATGGATGATGTGACTGTGTGCACCCCCAATGACACTATACTCCAACACACACCTGACCTAGTGGTTAAAGTTTTAACCTCTGCTGGATTCCAGCTGCAGGAAGATAAAGTTCAAAGGATGCCACCTTGGAAGTACCTGGGCTTGGAGATCACTGTGTGGACAGTTCTGCAGAAATTGGAAATTGTTAGTGATCCCAAAACCCTAGCGGATCTCCATTCCCTGCGTGGGTCTTTGAACTGGTCAGACCCTGGCTAGGTCTGACTAATGAGGACTTGGATCCCCTGCTCAATTTACTGAAGGGGGAGAGAGAGCTGCTTTCTCACGGGGAACTAACCCCAGAGGCAAAAACCACAGTTGAAAAAGCACAAAGGGCTCTGAGAGACAGGCTCATCACTCTAAGCCTGAGCTGCCTTTCAAATTTGTTGTCCTGAGGAAACTACCACACTTACATGGGTTGATATTCCAATGGATCAAAGGGCAGAGAGATTCACTCTTCATCATAGAATGCCATAATAATCATAGAATGGGTCTTCCTCTCCCACTAACGACCCAAAGCCATCACCAAGCCACAAGAGCTGATGGCTCAGCTGACCCAAAAGACCATGGTGAGGCTGTGGGAACTGGCTGGTTGTGACTTTGTGTGTTTCCACCTCCTGGTAAAACCTTCTGAGGAGGGAAAGCACTCTCCTGAGAAATTGACTAAAGAGATGTTTAAGCACTTGTTGCAGAGCAATGCTAATCTCCAGTTAGCTCTGGACAGCTACAATGGACAAATATCAGTCCCCACACCATCACACAAATGGTTTCATGAGGAATTCCACCTCATTGCTCATGAGAAACGGAATCATAGGCCGCTCAAAGCTCTTACAGTGTTCACTAATGCATCTGGCTGTCCCACAAGTTGGTGATGACTTGGAGAGATCCCCAGACTCAGCATTGGGAAGCTGATGTTGAATTTGTGGAGGGGTCACTCCAGCTAGCTGAACTGGCTGCAGGTGTGAGAGCCTTTGAGAAGTTTTCAGAGACAATCAATTTGATTACCATCTCAGCCTACGTAGCGAGGGTAGTGTCCAGGGCAGAGCAGGAAGTTCTCAGAGACATTGAGAACAAACATCTCTTTAGGTTGCTCTCAAAACTAATTTATTTTGTTTCAACTTGAGAGCATCCATTATATGTGATGCATGTGAGGTCACATACTGATTTTCCAGGTGAAATCACAGAAGGCAACTGTAAAGCAGACTCCCTAGCCACCCCAGCCAAAAGGCTATGTCTTCCAGTTTCTTCCAGCAGGCTAAGCTGAGCCACCAGCAATATCACCAGAATGTGCCAAGTCTGATCCATCAGTTCCAGCTAACACGGAATCAGGCTAAAGCCATTGTGACCACCTGTCCCAGTTGCCAGCTCCAGGCTGTGCCATTGCTTGGCACATTGTTGGAGTTAACCCCAGAGGCCTTGGGAGCTGTGAAGTGTGTGACACCACACACATTCTCAGTTTTGGTTGCCTCAAGTATGTCCATGTGAGCATTGACACATACTCAGGTGCAGTTTATGCCTCTGCTCATACCGGGGAAAAGGCTGTGCATGCCAAACAACACCTGGTGCAGACCTTTTCAGTGCTGGGGATCCCTAGGGAGATTAAAACTGATAATGGCCCAGCATATAAATCCAAGGAGTTCCTAGAATTTGTCCAGCAGTGGCGGGGAGGAACATAAGACTGGAATCCCCCACTCCCCCACAGGTCAAGCTGTGATTGAGCGTACTCACTAGATACTCAAACAAGTCCTGGCCAGGCAGGGCAGGGGAACAGTGTGGATGTCACAACAAAAGCCATGTTTACCATCAATTTCCTGAACTGTTCATTTGAAAATGAGTCCCCTGGTGACTCGGCATTTTAACAGCGGTGATCAGTTTAAGTTGTCACAGCATCCACCGGTCTTAATCAGGGACCCAGAAACCTGGCAGACCAAGGGCCCCTATGAACTTTTTACCTGGGGGTGTGGCTACACATGTGTGTCCACCCCTGCAGGCCCACGTTGGATACCCCAAAAGTGGGTAAAGTGTTTTGTTCCCAAAAACCCAGCCCAGCAGAAGGAGATAGAAGACAAGTGGCAGTCACTTCCAAATGAAGACGCTGCCAGAAAGAGCAAGAAGAAACCTTCCTGACATCTGGTTACCCTCTGGCAGACACCTACTGACTGTTAATATGCTTTAAAAACGTTTGTTTTTCCTTTTGGTGAAAACCTACCTCCCACTCAACCTCATGATGAGCCCAGTTGTTATCCTGTTCACCTGGACTGGTTCAGTGAATTGGTCAATGGCTGGGGACTCACGGGGTGGTGGACTTCAATAGTTAAGCCCTTCCTTTAATTTTATATAATTAAAAAGGGTGAGACATTGTATTGTATTATATTATGAGAAATGGTTTCTCCCTGTTGCTCCGTCCTCTGGGTCTGTGGTGTGTTGGTTCCTTAATGGCTGTTAACCTGCCTTCCCTCACCCCCTTTCCCTCTGTTCAAAAGTTCTGGCGTGAGCAATGCGTGCCTCTTTCTCCCCTGGAGCTGTTTGAATTAAAAGTGAGGGACACAGTCCTGGGAAGAAGGAGCCTCCTGGTCTTTTATCTTTTGTCCTTGCTAAATCCCTTTCTCCCCCTGGTGGGCTGCAGCTAGATGGAGGACTTTCCTGGGGCAGGGAACAGAGGGAAAGAGCAGGTTTTAACATGATGGCTGGTAGCATTTCAGTCATGGATAGAAGTTGGTCTGCATGAACATCCATGAATCAAGTGGGAAATGAAAGAAAAAGGATCTAATAGTTCTAATGTGACTACTGTCTTTTGGTACTCAGGGTGATGTGTGTTAAAGGTATGAGATTGTCATAAAAGACTTTCCCAGAGATTTCTGAAAATTGTTCTTTAAATCTAACTAATGAAGGCAAAACAGTTTTTGCAAATCTAAATTGTTGTGCATATATATATTGCTCCAGCTATTGTCATGCAGTATGGTTTTGACTGGAGATAGCTTTCAGTACATGCACAAACAATGGAGAAGTGGAGCTGATGGAGTGTTCTGAAGCTGTCCTGTCTCTTGATATTAAGGTTGATTTTTATTAAGAGAAATTATTTTTTGACATGCAGAATAACTTGTGGAAACTTAAGTTATAGTGGCATTTTCTTATTAAGACCTATTAGACCTATTCTTGTCTGGAATTCAGTACAATTGCATTCTGATATGCCTGTTTCTTGTGATGGTTCTTTTTGGAAAGTGAAATTATTTCCCAAGTAAAATATACTTCTTCCAGGAGTATTTACAGTATCCTCTGCTACCAAATAGCTACTGTTGTCCACTCCTGAGGCAGTTTGGAGCCTGTGAGAAGCTTCTGGCTCACAGAACCTATGAATAGCCTTTAATATACTGACTCAGTGGAAGGTGGCATACAATTTTAAAGCTCCACATCCTTTCAACTAGCAGCTGATGACATTTGATGAGTTAAGATTGCTTCCCTTTTGCCAATTTTCAGTCAACAGAGTCCATGAGTTGTTAAACTTTCTCATGTATAGAAACAATAGGAAGTGATTAAAGAGGGGCCAATCTGGCCATGGTCATTACAAAGAAACACCTGCTTTATCCTTAGAAAGTAAGAAAAATAAATACCAGACTAGGCTGAAAATTCACTTCAATAACCTTATGTAACAGCAGACATTTTCCTAAAAAGACATCTGTCCTTAAGGCTGACAAAAATATGATAGACAAATTTGGTATTGGTGAAAGGTATTTTGTCTTTTTTTTTTTTTTTTTTTTTTCCATTAGTATCATTCATTCTATCTGGAAATGTAAATTTTTCATGTAGGTGTGTTTTGTTTTAAGACTATTGAAGTGGGCCTATGATATTTAAAGGATTTTAACTTGTGTCTAAAGGAGCCTTTGTCCTGGTATTATAGATTTACTTTTGCAATAAGTATTACCAATAAGAATTCCTGCTCCATCATGAGATCATTTCAGCAACATCTTGTTCAGGCAAAGGAGTTCTGCTCTGAGCAGGTCATTATTATCACCCAACTAAACCTATTTATGTGTTGGTAAGTAGTTTAGGCACAGCTTGGGAGTTAAGGAAATTTAGCTTCAGATTTCCTGTCTCAGAACATTATATTGTTTGGTGATGATCCCTTCTTAGACTTTTGGCTTTTGCGATTTTAGGAGCAGTGGTGCTTTGTTTCACTGAATACCATTGTGGGGATGGCTGGGGTCAGACCCCATACACAGAAGAAATGTAGGTAGCAAGAAGTGAAGAGTAATGCAGTATTTTTGTCCCTTTGCATTTAAAAGATGAAATGTGTGATGGAAAAACAGAGTATCATGGTGAGTAGTGTGTCACAGGGAGGTGAGTAATGGGACATAATTTCCATCCTATTCCACACTGTGAAAAGTGTCTTTGCAGCCCTGTGTGGTCAGCAGCATGAGGCTGGACAGGGGTAGTTATGGCTAGAAAGCAATTGCTGTGCTTTGGAACAGTCCCTCCCTTTTATCATCCAGTAAAAATTCATGCAATGATCTTGCTGTTGCACACTCTCCTCAACATGTTCATCTCCCTTTGCAGCCACCATACTTTACAGAGGAATTGTCCCCCAGCCATAATTTTACTGCTTTTAATAACATGTTCCTTGGGAAAGAAGAACAGCTATTAAAAAAACCTTGGCTCAGGACAATTAGATTAGATTTCCTCTCTTCTGACTCTTTTGTTTGAATTTTTAGAACTATTTGCTTTAATTCCACATCTGGGCAAAATTCTATGGTTTATTTATAAAAATGTCAGATGAAACAATCGGTGTGATTCTTTCTGGCTTTTGGAGTCTAGAGATACATAGTGATTGACTAGAATTTACTTTAAGTGGTTCCTTGTTTAGGTTGTCTGCTAACATAAAATACAATAATCAGGATGATTCCACTTCAAGAAACGTTTTCTGTATGCCTACCTTACTATTGCTGGGCAGATAGTAGTGTTAGAAGAGAAAATTAAGGAAAATTTTATTTTCCAACCACCAAGAAACTTGTTGTAAAAATTCGTGTTTCGCCTGGACTAGAAAAATACTTGTCTGTCTTCAGGGCAAATTTAAATCAGTTGGAGACTTGTGTTCTTCCTTAGAATCCATTTCCACTTAGCCTAGTGCTTGCATAGGATATCAAATCCATCAGCATGTGTCTTTAAAGGTTAACTGTACTGATTAATTGGGACTGAAAATATGCTTAAAATTAAGCACGTGCTTAATTATCCGTGACTTAAGATTTTGCATGAGATTTTTGTCTGAGCTTTATTTCAAAGTCTGAATTCCAAAGGTCTGAACTGAAGTTTAACATCAAGCAATTCTTCCCTCTATTATGTTTCTAAGAACTCAGACATGGAATAAATCACATGAAAAAGTCCACTTGCATTTTTAATGGAAATTATAGATAAAAAGTGTCCACTCAGCCATCAACTCCGTGTTTCTACTAGTACATACTTGCCCTTGGTTTGCATACATATTCTTTCTCATAGAATGCAAGTTAAACAACAGGTACTTTTACTTTTTTTTATAAGAGCAGCCTAACACATCTAATTTCTGCAATTTCTACCTATGGTTTTCCTCTTAAAGGTAATTTGTTTCCTTTCAAGTAATTACAAATTGTACATTTCCAGTCACATTATGCCAACATGAAGACTGATAACTAACTAGTTTGATTCCACTCTTATCAACATTTTATGAAAATTAGAAGTGAAAACATCACACTGGGACCTTTAGAGTTGCTTTAAGTTGTTTTGAATAAATAGCAGGGTCTCTTATAGCTCTAATGATTAGAACAGCTAAAAAGATTCCACTACAAGTTGTAATGCACCTCTCTTTATAAGAACCCTGGAAACCTGCTCATCCTGTTTATTTTACTTCTACTGTGTAGTGGCATTTTTAGAGATGCATAAATGCTATTTTAGGTTCTTGCATAGTTTAAGCTTTACTGAGTTGGAATAACATTTCTCTAGCTTGTCTTTCAAAGTAATCCCATGTGGGCAGAAATATTGCATTTGGCAAATATTGTCTTTTCACAGTTGTCGTTTAGTAAAATAATTTTTATTGTCTTTTTTTTTCTTCATATGAATTGGACACTCAGTATTAAAATGAGCACATTTTACAGCTTGGTTTTGTTGTTGTATTGGGAGTTTTTTGGCTGGTTTGTTGTTTTGCCATAGATTAGTTTGACCTAACTTTTATATTATATGAAGATTCATAGGTCCTTCTGTTCAAAAGCAATGTCTAAGATCATTCCTAAAGAAACCAAAATTTCAAATTCAGTTGTTTTGGTTTGAGAGAAGAAGAAGCTGGAGGAATTGGTGGTAAATATCTAAATTATGTTTTGAAATTTAAAAAAAAAAAGCCAAGACCCCCACAGCAACTTGTGTCTTTCACTCCGATTTGTTCTAGCTGTGCTTTAGAACGTCTCTCTTCTACTGTCTAAAAAGTACATTCCAAAATGCTAGTTTTGAATATTTGTCTCACGATATTCATCTGTCCTTTTGCCAGATATTAGGTCAATAAATTCTCAAAAGAAAGCCTGATATACAGTAGCAGTTCTGCTATTTCCCAAGACCAAAACTATACAGTTCTCTGTTATAAGTGTAATGAGCTTTTCTTGTACATCTCTTCTAAGGCTGTCTCAAAGCACTTTCTAAACTGCAAATAAATAAGTGCAACTGCTGTCTTCAGCAAGCCTAGGACTATTTTTCATTTTTTCTCTTGAACCATAAACTCAGAAATCTAGCACCCATTTGCAAGACCTTCTAAGACCTTCAGTGGACCTCAGGAAAATTTTCCAGTAATTCAAGACAATTGACTGTTTGGAACAGGTGAAAAAAAGGTTGTGTTTGATTCTCCTCTTTGTTTCTGAAAACAGTGACAGGCTTTCCTCCAGTGTCAGACTTTTTTTGCATGGGTAGTCACTAAATAGTTTTTTATATTTCTTTGGTGGTACGCTGGCTTTGTATGAATGTATACAAATAAGGCATGTGAAAGATGCAAACGTAGTAAGAAGACAATTAGAATTAACAGATGAAGAGTGAGGCTCAGAGAGATGCACAAATGTAGTGTCTTTGCCAATAAATCACCAATGGGAATGATTAAACAAGAAAATACAGTATATACCTATTTTTCAGTTCTCTGATAAGCAATATGGTGGGAATAATTCTTTGGCTCTCGAGTTACATTCCATGCTAGTGGGTTAGTAATGGGTCACACATGACTGACTTAACAGAATAAAGGCTAAGATTAGATTACTCTTTTTAATAAAGTGAGCATACTTCAGATGAGAATGTTTTGTCTATTCATCAAAATTATGCATGTGGTGCCAGGCATCCTCTTCTTTTAAATGTACCTCATTGAAAATACAGCAAGTTAAACACAAACCATCTTAAGCATATGGAAGCATATTGTAGCTACTGTGTTTCTTTTATATGTCATGAGGGAAGCATCAGTGCTGCATATGAAGATATGAAGCTGGCTTCTAAATACAAGTATCAAATAACAAACTAGTGCCTGCAGTATTTTCCTATATATATCAAAAAATGGATTGCACTATATATATATATATATATATATATATATATATATACACACACAAATGGTTAATTGAGAGGAAGAAGAGATTTTTTTCCAAGCTAATAGATGAGTTTGAGGCATAAAGCTGGTTCTCATAAAATCCAATTTCTGATTTTCTGTGTGAATTTTTTTCTGCTCATATTTTCTTAAACCATCATGTTACTTCCGGCCAGCTGCTAATTGTACCTAAAGATACTCATGCAGTTGTCAATTACATTAGCTATACAAGAGGTCAATAATTCCTTAGAAATTCTAACTGTTATGATAATGTGTGAATTTTGAGTTTCTCAGATGCTGGGAAAAGCATAAAATTGAAAATGGAGAACAGCAGCTTCTCTGTGAGGCCATGTATGTATTTTGCCACTTAGCAACCAATTTATGTTTGTGCTCAGAATTACAGAGGAGTTAAGGCTGGAAGAGACATAAGGTCATCTTGCCCAAGCCCCTGCTCCAACCATATCCAGACAACTTCTGGACATCTCCAAGGATGGAGAATCCACGGCCTCCCTGGCAGCTAATGTTCATTCATATTAGGTTCTCATATAGAGAACCTAAACCTATTTCCTAGCACCCATTTGCAAACTGAAACCTAGAAGTGTTGTTTGGAATCTATGGGTAAGGAAGTTTTGAGCATACTACCAGAGGGAAACCATATTTAGTTCTTGTATTGCTCCCTTGAGATAGGAAGCCCTCAGTAATTCACTTTCAGTGACCTGTTGTATATAATATGCTGTTTGCTGCTTCCCATGAGATCCAGAGGGAAGAAAAAACAAACCTTACTCTTTGACACGCTTTGATCAATACCAATGGTTTAGAGCCCCTGTCTACCTGTTTAAAGGACACAGTGGGCCATGAAGGTTGGCACCCTTGAGGGTACAGATGAGGAGGTGATAAGGCCCCAGCAACAGCTGGAATTAGTCTAGAAGGAGGGAACATTAACAGCAACCTTCAGGATAGGATGGAACAATCAGTGAAAGAGCGATGACCTGCCCTGTATGACATATTGCTGGGTAATGCTGCCAGATGAGTTAATAAAGCCATTGCCTAATTAAACCACATCCTTTGCATCATGTCTTCCTGCACAGTCAAGCTGTGTGCTTTCTGGCTTGTATGGTATCATCAATAATACAGACCCGACATCTAGATCATCTGGTGGCAGTGCAGGAGTTAGAATACAGCTCACTTCCTCTTAGCTGTATTTGGCTGCACAGAACTAACAGGAGTAAAAAATGGTAACAATTTATTTTTGTCACTTAAGTGAGTACATTTGGACTGACTACATATGGAGAACAGATCTACTGAATAAGACTTTTGCCTAGTAACTTTTTCTGACTGTAGCCACATTTAATAATTGTGGCTGAAATGCTGGCTTTACATTCAAAAAAATGTTGACAGAGTATCTTTCACAAATAGGAACATGCTCACATGATTCTAAACTTATGCTATAGTCCTTTCCCACATCTACATCTGTTTCTTTAATTGATATTGTATTTTAATTATTTTAGCTTCTAAATACACACTAGGGCTGATAAACACGTTTTCTATCGGATGTTTTTTGGAAAGAAAACTGTCACCGAAGTTTCTTTTTTTCATTTGTTTCCTGAGGCATTTTTTCAAGATTTCAAAACTTTGTAACAGAGTTGTTTCTATTAACTTCTTTATTTGGATAGAGACAGGGAAAGGTGCAGATGGCTCAAATCTTAAACAGTGAGATAAACTTCAGAGTATAAAAGAAAGCTCATAATGGGAGAGTATGTTCTACTGTGAAGTGAATTCATTTTGGCTCAGGAAAAGGGAATTGCTGGTATTATGAGGCAGTTAAGCCACAAGTTCAGTGAATTGCAGGAGGAGCATGGCAGCAATGACACATGCTACAGTATTCTAGCACTCCTTTATCTCAAGACATAGTTGACACAATCTGGAATTAGAAAAAGCAATCACTAAACCCCTAAAGTACCCCTGCCAGAACCTGTATACAGGTTGGTGTCTCTATCTGAAGATCTCTATTTTATAAGGTTTTTGTTTGCATAGTACCCAGTTCTTTTCCTTTCTCAGTCAAATTCATGGTAGATAGATGAGAGCTGAGTTTTTCAGAGGGAAAGGATTAGCTATTATACCAAATATGGGTCAGAATTGTAAGTGATGTTCTATCAGTCTGGTGCTGATATTCCCAAAGGAGTCTCTCAGTGTTGGCCTTATCAGTCAACTATTCACTTTTATTTACTTTAGCAGTTGCTTTAAAAATTCATTCCAAAATCTGACTAAAATCAAGAGAGGGAAGTAAATGTATCTGCTCTATCTCATTAGTTAACAGAGAGATACAAATGTTTGATTTCATTTTATGTCAGACAATATTCTATAATTAAGCACAGACCATCATCAATTCTCTACCAGAGTGACCTGGGAGGTTGAATTAGGTTTGGTGTTTAATAAACATAATTCAGATAAGACAAACATTTTGGACCTAATTTTTTTTCAGGTGTCTCCACTAGAATCAGTGGATTCTCACAGCAACAGCAAATGTCTTTTATATTTTAATCTAAAAACTTTTTATATTTTAATCTAAAAACTGCTGCTTCCTCACTTGTTGTTTTAATATTAATACTGAAAGCCATGGAATTTTTTGTTTTAACTTGTTTAATGACTTACTAGTGTTGGCATCTTAAAGGAAATAAAATACCCTGACTTTAACCAAAGTCACAAATATGTATTGAGAATAGGAGCTTGCTTGTATTCCCACACTGGATGAGAAAGGCTGGCATATCATGATGGAAACACACAAATAAAGAAACAACCTATGTTATAAATTATATCTCATGGACTAAGAAACGACTAATGGTATAAATTATAACTATGGAATCTAAATGGGGAATGTCAAATAAATGTACATTTTAAGGCCCTGAGTCAGGCTCACAGCTGATCCCAGTTCCCTTGGGAATAACAGACTTCATCTCTGCTGAAAATAGGTGACTCCAGGCATTCTTTTAGTGCATTGATCCAATCTTGCTCCTTCCTTTTAAAGCAAAAGCAGTGATGCTGATGTTGCCCTCCTTTTTAGAGCAGTGCATAATGTTTAGAATACTCACTCAAAAAGTGGGTAATAGTTCTCTTTTCCAACAGAAGCTCTTTGAGACTTCATCTCCTACTTCTTATGCCTTGGCTTTTTGTTATTTATATATAACTATATACAAATATATATGTATATATTTATAGGTGTTTTGCTACTTGTTATGCCAGGGCATCATTTTGCTTTCCTTTTGGACAAGAATCACTGTGGAGGAATGAACTCCTAATTTAATGCGAAAGAGAGGCAGGGCAGAAATGGTTAAGGTGCCATAGTTCAGGGATCAATGCAATTGGTGAGAGAAAGGTGCCTGCAATTACAGCCCTCTGTCTGTACATTATTTCTGTAATTCACATCAAACGGTTACCCTGTCAAAACCCCCCAAAACTAAATAACAACAGCAAAAAAACCCACAACACAAACACACAGTAGAATTACTATGAATTAGGAAACTAACCCAACCATCTCTTTATCTACAGGAGCAATCTAAATTCTGAATATAAGCATCAGTCTCTGAGTCTGATACTGAATCTTAGAAAACAGGGAAAGTTAGGAAAAAGTGCTCTATGTGTTTCTATTTTCATTGTATAGCTCCGAAAAATATTCTCTTCCTACTTCTTACCTTTCTGTGCCTAATTTTCACTGAGCATTTAATGACTACATCTTTAAAGGGGTTTCTGAATGTCCAGTCAATTAGGTCCATAACTGCATCTAGATAGTTTGGACTCTAAATGACACAAAAACATACCTTGTAACTACATATTTAAGCAAGCATTGTTTGATGCAGTGGGAATAAGGACCTAGCTCGAGGCTGTCATTTCCAGCTCTTTACAGGTTAGAGTCTTGTTGAGGCAGATTTCAACAAGGCCTAATATCTCATTGAGTAGCACTGCAAATATTATTGGAGTGCTTTTGGAAGTTTGACTTATTGTATGAAAATGGCTTTGGCTCATCTGCCACTATAATTTCTTGTTGCACTACTGTTTAGGGGCACGATGGCAGCATCCTCTGAAAGCATTACTGCTAACACAACTGGATTAGTATTTATGGGACAACAGCAAATCTTCAGACCCTGTGAGAATTCAATGTAATTGAGCTGAATTGGCAACAGACTACTTCTACAGGCAACCTCTGACTGTACTGGAAAGGCAAGACTGAACTTTGCTTAGCTGAACTGTGGTGCAGAGTTTTGCATTAATACATCAACAGGGAATTCTGAATGCTGGGTTGATACCCAGATCTTTTCTTGCAGAGAGCCTTTCTGCTATACAACAGTGGAAATACAGCACTCTGCACATCAAAGAGACACTATTTGGATTAAGATACTTTTCTTAATATGAAATATGATAGGCCCTTCTGATACAAATACACCATCTTGTCCATGTCTCACTTCATAGTATGTCTGCTGGTAATCTGCATTTCTTATTGTCACTGAAGTGTTTAAGCATCAATTTCTTAGATTATACTTGCATTTAATTTTCCCTTAAATCTTGTGTGATGTTGGAATGACAGCAGAAGGTTGTGACAAACACTTTCCTTGTTCCTAGGTATTCTGTTCTGTGGAGTAGTCAAGGAATTAGAGGTAGTTACATTGTCACCTCTTAATACAGGTGTATACAGGTGTGGGCATTCCCATGAAACAGTAAGGTGCTTTTCCAGCTAGGTGTGTGAGCATTCCTTTGGGCTGATAAACTGTCTCAGCTGGACTGAGCTCTCTAATGAACTGTTAAGCAGTGCCTCCCTGACAAAGCAACAGCAAAAGCAGGTTAAGGGCTGAGGTATCAGGGCTGCATTTGAGCCTACCACATAAAGCAGATTCCATCACTGAAATACAGCTATCTCCTGCAGAATGCAGGTAGGATTAGATATCTTTTGAATTGAAGACATCAATTAATTTCAATCAGTTGAGTTAAGAAGATGAATTTATTTTAAAACCATATTTTTGTGAGATGTTTTTTGTAAATCAATAAAAGTCCCAAGCACAAGCATTATTTTGCTTGCATAGTGAAGCCAGTATCCTGTTTTCTTCTTGCATATAGCAATTATGACTGTCAATTAATTTATTTTTCAGTTTTTTAACCTTTGTCTATAATTTGTTGCTTTGCATATAAATACTTTCATCTTTCAAGTTCTGTACTACTTGTCTGTTATTTTCCACGATTTTTTTTTATTCTGAAGATTTTGTTATGGAAAATGCAGCTGACCTGTGTGAAACTTAAGACCTTGTCTGCTCCCTTCCCATAGCTGCTGGAGAGTAAGAGAAATAGCTGTAGATAAAAAGGTTATGGCAGCTTGTTTCCTTCTCCTCTATTGTGAAACTATTTTAACTTCTGTCTGTTTTGTCTTTGCATAGCTTGTTAAGTCATACCCAGGAAAAAGGAGTATTAGGCATGTACCATATTTTCATCCTGGTTACATGAGACAAGCAAAGAGAAGGGTTGCCAACATCATTTTCTGAAGGAATTGCTCACATTTGTGATTAAGATTCTTGGAAAGCTCTTCTAGTTAGCTGAGTGGCATTTACATTTGAATCAGTATAAATTTTTGTTAATATTTAGTATTCATTGTACCTGAATCTATACAAATAAAAGACTTCCTCATACACAGAGAAGACTTCTGGAGATATGAAAGAACATCACAGTTTTCCTGCTTTCTGACCTAAATGGCTCATACTTCTGCTACAGAAACATGAGCAAAAGCATTAAACAAAATGCTGTTCCAAACAAGCCCTAGGACTTCAGCAAATATCAGCTTATCCTTAATGAAATAAATGCACTTTATTGTGACCCGTCTCTAGCTTTTCAGTGGTGTTCTTCACTGTACTACTTGATTTTAATTTTGAGTTTTGAAGTTGTCAAAAAGGATATTATCCTATTTGTGTTTAAACGCACCAAGCATATGTAGAAATAAATATTTACTAATTCAGAATTGGTTCTAATTGTTCTCAATGAATTGTCTATATTTTGCCGATAAAAAACAGCAAGAGGAGATTAAAATATTAAATGGTTTTTAAAATACCACATCTATAAACTCTTGCTGAAGATCTGAACAGTTATCTTTCATCTTAGGACCAGAGATCACCTTTGATTATACATTTAAGTTCTTCATTGGACCTTGCATTACATTTTGAAAGAAAAATCTGTGCATTCTGAAGAGCTTGGTGATTTTAATTTTCACAATATAATTGTAGTAGAATGACAACAGTAGTTTTCATTTCTGTTCTCAGTCACAGAATCACAGACTGTTTGAGGTTGGAAGGGACTTCTGGAGTTTATCTTGTCCTACCCCACTGCTCAAGCAGGCCCACCTACAGCAGTCTTCCCAGGATCATCTCCAGATGGTTTTCTAGTATCTCCAAGGGTGTAGACTCCACAACCTCTATTGACAACTTGTTCTGGTGCTTAGTCACCCTCACAGTAAAGAATTGTTTCCTTATGTTCAGATGGAAGCTCTTGTTCTTCAATGTGTGCCCTTTGCCTCTTGCCCTGTCACTCAACACCACAGAAAAGAGCCCTGCTGTGTCTTCTTTACACCCTTGGGTAGAGAATCCAGTCTTTGTCCCTGTTAAATTTCTTATGGTTAGTAATTTCCCAGCTCTCTAGTCTATCCAGATTTCTTTGTAAGGCCTCTCTCTTCCCCCAGAGGAGTCCACATCTCCTCCTGCTTTAGTGTCATTTCTATCCTCACTTAATGTACACTCAATTCCTGCCTCCAGACCATTTATAAAAACATTCAAGAGCATTAGTCCTGGAACTGAGCCTGGAGGAGCCCACTGCCAGCCTGACATAATCCTCCTTACTGAAACATTTTGAGCCTCACTTGTTAGACAATTGTTTACCCAGCATATTTTGGACTTGCCTAACTGAATGCTATATGTTTTGTCCAGAAGGTTACACTGAGAGAGAGCATCAAAAGCTTTACTGAAATTCAAACCCACCACATCTACTGACTTCCCTTGGTCAACTAGACCAGCCATTCAGTCAGAAATTAAGTTGATTAAGCAGGACTTTCCCCTTATGAATACATGTTTCATCAGGTATTTTCATCAGTGATTGCATTGTCTCTCAAATAAGTTCTGGAATAACTTTCTCCAAAATTTTACCAGGCACAGACAGGCATGTTATTATCAAGGTCTTTCTTCCTAATCTTACTGAAAGCTGGAAAAATATTTTCTGTGACCAAACAAAAAAAAAAACTGTGACCACTTCATACTCCCAAGACTGGTGAAAAGTGATGGAGAGAGGTCACACAAAGACATCTGTTTTGGTACTCTGGGATATATCCCATTGGGCCCCATAAATTTATGCATCCAGCTGGAGTAGCAGGTCTTGAACAAGTGCAGGGTTATTCAGGTTTTGTTTGGGTTTTTTTGGCTATTAAGTTAGCCAAAACACTGAAAAGTTATAATACTTTTCCTATAGAGCTTTACCATCTAGGTCTGAAGCATTTTATGCTAGCTCTAGTTAGAATAATTGGAAGACTATTTTACAATATAAGGAAGAATTTTACAATAATTTTCATTTAAAATACTTGCTGTTTCTAAGGTTATGTAGAAATTGCTTTCCTTGTGTTATTAAAATATCAGAAGAATTACTAAAGAGTATATGACAATAAAAATAGCCCATTCCTAGATCAACAATCATTTAATCTCCCACGGATTGTGTACACTAGGAAAATTTAAAAATAAACATATGCAGTTTAAGAGTTCTCAATGTCCAAAGGGGATGACAACAAGCCAAAGTGAAATAATTCATACCGTTGTGGCTATAAAAAGTGTGTATATGAATAAGTTTAGGAGTTAACAAATAGTGATTACATAAATCCACTCCTTAAAAGTGACCTTGCTAGTGATCACATCTATTCCCAAAAGGAACTTGTAAAAAAAAATAGTTATTTAATGTTTTTCTTTATTATTTTACTTACTTGAAAGTTTGAAACCTGTTTAAAATTTTACTTGTGATTTTTACATTTTTGATAAAGAACACAAAATATAAAAAGTAGAATAAAATCATCAAAGTTGGTAAAGAACCCCAAGATCATCAAGTCCAACCTTTGACTGATCCCTGCCCTGATATTACTTACTGTACTATTACAAAAATGCCTATAAAAGCAGACTTTAAATACTAGTTTAGAAGATCAATGACAGAAAAAAATTAAAGAATATTTAACATGCGACTTGTATATCATTTCAAGAGATTGCTTTCACATGCAAGGGTAATAATACTTTGTCCGGGACTTATCTTTACAGTCTCTACAGAAAATAATTCCTTCTCTTGTGTTAACATTCAGTGAACCTCATATTCACTTAATGTGAGCACAATGGGATCAGCTGTCTTGTCAAGTTAATCTATAACATTCATGCAGTGTTTTATCCCTCCTTCTCAGACTCCATGCACATGAAACATTCATATATATAGTTTTCAGCAGAATGTTCTTATGTCCATCAGTTACAAATGCATGGCTTTATCCCTGGGCCAGTGAAGTGCTTTGGTACCTTGCTGTTACTGTCTAAGTACTGTGATTCACAAATCTGTTACAAAAGAGTATGCAAATTAAAATGTGTTCTGTATCCACTCTAAGATCAGTCTATAGGATATGCTTTCATACATACTGTCACTTGTGCTGTATTTCTGGTTGGTTCGTATGTGGTTTGATAGAATCTAAAACATTGGAAAGGTCCTTTCCGAGAGCTGTTACAAAGGAACTGGTACTTTGGTTTGTAGATGGAGATCATTACTACAGGTAATCCATAATTTTCATATCCTGCCTCAATTCCATTGTTACTTGTGGGCAGATCCATAAAGAGGCACAATGACCTCATGGAAAAGGCAATAAAGGAGAAAACCTACTTCTGGTACTTTGGTTGATGTACTTTTTTTATCATCAGTGAGATATTTCCCTTTGTGAATGAAGTTTATAAAGGCTGTGAGTTGCTCATCATGGTACCTGTATGTACAGCACTCCATATTCTGGGTATCATTTATCACCTACAGCTCCTACTGGACTATCTGGAAGTAGTAGAAAGTGAATTTTTGCTTCTTCTCTTTTTATGTTGAGGAACTTGAACATATATTTCAAAGAAAAAATTACACCTGGATTAACAGATTAGCAAATTAGTGTGCTATGTTCTACTCTCTAAGTAGAGATGAGATAAATGAATGCAGTAGCATTAACACGGAATGGGGAGTAATAAAACTTAGGTTTTATTACTCTGTTGGAATAGTTCTGCAAAACAACATCTCAAATTCATCATTTGACCAAACATTTTGTTTTAGAAAATATTTTTTACTTTTCATTTACTAAAGCAAGAAAGAATTTGAGTGTCATGATGAGGTTCAGGCCTTAGCTGCCCATAAGTGCAAGAAGTGCAAGGAATGATTGGTCTTCTCTACAAGAGACTATTTGGCTTAACACATGTGCAGTTACAGTATTCAAGGCTCAAGCACTGTTTGAAGTCTTGTATTGTTTTGTTGTTTTGGTTTTTTTTTTCAGGCCCTCTGTATAGGGCTTGAGGTTCATCTTTAATCAACAACCAGCTGTTAGGGCTGCCACTGATTCCTGACCTGTAAGTACCCCAGAACCTCATCCTGCTGGCTGGCTTCTCAGTCTCCTGATATTCATGCTACAGTATTGAAGGTGGCAAAAAATCCTTTGCAAAGGTACCAAGAGATTTGTATCTTTGCACTACAAATCAATCCAAACACTGAAGGCATGAGTCCTGTTCTCCCCTAAACCTCCCACTCATTTCCCGCTTTAACTGTGTCCCGCATTTCAGGTTGTAACTAGGTCTAAGAATGTGAAATCAAGCAAGTTTGCTTGAACCTGCCACTAGGAAAAGATCAACTGGCAAACCAAATACACATTATCCTTGCTGATGAGATCCATGTTTTTTGCTGGACCATCTGATTATGTGTTTTAATATGAACTGTGTAAGGTTTCTAATGCAATGCCTTTTTTGAGTAAGCTGCAACCATAGACACACTTTAAGTATTATAGATTCCAGTTGTCATGAAACATATACTTCATTTTCAGCTCTATCTACTGTATTCTTGAATTTTGAACTACAAAGTACTGCCAACCAGCAAACATGCATTTTTATTCCAGGATGAATGATGATTGTAAGCTATGAATTGGTTTCAGTTCTCTCTCCCTTTCATCTGAGAGGATAAAATTGTTTTTTTAAAAACATGCCATGTCCCTCAGGTATGTGTTTCAGTAAATACATATGGAAAGGAAAGACTAGAACAATTGGAAGTTTTCATTTGCAGCTATTGCTAATTGATTAGCTAGCTCCATTTAGAACTGCCCATCATTTAGCTACATCTAAATTTATCTTTCTTTAGCTGAGGGAAATAGCCTCACATCTATTAAAAGATTATCACCTGATGAGTACATCTGAGATCAGTAACTCTTTGCACTGGGCTCATGTCTCAGCAATGCACACACTCGAAATTACTGCCATGATACAACCATGATGCTCACATGAAGAAGCTGACATATTCTGTACAAAAGGACATTTTAAGTACTTTGTGAACAGGTGACTAGGATAATGGATTGTAGGAGAGGCAGGAGACCTGGGAGTAGGGATGATCTTCCACGCATGTATGTGTTTCTCTGTTCACTGGAGAATGAAAAGCAGATCTAATGGTTTTCAGAAATTTTCTGATATATGCTTATGCCTTTTTAATGCCTCTGATTTTGATTTTTTTTTTTTGCTAAGCAGCTACATTCAACTTAACATTTACTTGCTGAGAGATGTTAGTGGGAATAAATTGTTGCTAGGTTATGAAATGCATCTCTTAGTATTTCCATAGTCTACGGTTTTGATTTTATCTGATAAACTCAAGTATTGCACAAGGGAAAAAGTAAGCTGTATTATTAACATGTGCTGTTGAGAAAATCTTTTAAAAAAGCAGAACTCCAGGATGTAATATTAAGAATTTTTGTCGATAATTACATTAAGTCTGAAAATATATATTCATTTCAGAACCACAGCAGCATGGCAGAGACTAAGACAGAAGTCAAACTCAGATCTGATTAAGGGTTTTTGTGGTTTGATTTATATTTTTTATTTTCTTATAGGTCTCACCTTTCACAGTCATATTAATTGTCTTTTTCTAGCATTGTTTGCATACTTCGTCTGATCTTCAACTACATACTGTAAAAATAACTTCTGCATAACAATTTTCTCTTCATTGATTAAAAGAAGGATAGGCTACCATATAGAAACTTTCCTACACTGATGGAAGAAGGCAGTTACTAATCAGTAGGAGAAAAGTATAGTTCTGTATAGTTCCTGAGAAATCTTTATCCATATCACAGAAGAATGGCGAAGCTATTATTAGTATTTCCACACTGACTCAGAGTTGCTCTTGATATTTTCCCTGTACTACAGCCTGGGCAAAGAGGAATCTGAAATACAGTGTTCAGTTTTCACTTTCTGAAACCAAGTTGTCATCTGGTCAATTCAGTTATTCTCATCAAGACTGTGGTGGGGGCCTTCAAAGAAGAAAGGACAAAGGTGAAATGTGATCACAATGGTTTCATGGGTCTGTAGGAAGTCAGAGGGAAATTATGGCAGCACTAGAAAGTCTAATGCATATGTATTAATACAGCCAACCATGCTACAATAAATCTATAAATAAGTGAAACACAAAAGAATGATGAGTCTTTATTTCCTACCACTGCATTTTATAATTATGTTGTGTATGCTTTTAAAATAGCAATTTTTTTATTGCACAATAAAAAAATGTTGCTTGTATAAATGTTTTCTAGGTAACACTAGCATACAGAGAGAAAAAAACAAACAAAAACAAAGAAAAGATACATTGTAAAATAAGAGATTTACAAAAAAAGTTAAAAGCTAGGACTATTAAAGCTTTTTTCATGAAGAACAACATTGCAAAAGATAGGACATTTGACTATGTATATATGCATGTATACATATATTTTTTCAAGTATTCCCATTCAATAAAATGTTTTATTCTTTGCAAAGGAGGAAAAGAAGACACAACCCCAGAGCTTTTTGATAAAACTGTTGTTTGTCTTTCTGGCAGCTTTGCAGAAACTGAGGAGAACCCAGTCTGAAGCTCCATTTGCCAATCAAGACCACCTGAACTCAGTTCCTCAGTTTCCCATTCAGTGAGATGTTATCTAACCCCAGTGGGCAGAGCAGCTTTTCTTTTGTCTGAATCTCAGATAGGCACATACACAAGACAAGCATAGAGGAGAAGGGAAGCATTAACTTTTAAAAATTGTGGTTAGGCCTCTTCTAAAACTCCATTGTGGACAGGATTTCTGAGCCTGAGAGAAGTTTAGGCCTGTCAGGGGCTCATCATGGAAAACTAGTTGCTGTGGTGTTCTGACTTGGACCTCCTGCCCAATACCTCCTGTCTTCTAGCGACACTCCATGTCAGAAGATACACTGGAAATATAACTTCTGTTCTGTGAACTGAAAAAGCAACCCCCAAAAGAACAGTGTTGCAATGCTCATGGGTCACCATGTCTTATACAAAATTAAGTTCTCCAAATGGTGGTGGCAGGAACAAATTCAGTGGAATGCCAAAACCTTTGTAAAGAAGTATCAGAATAAATGCAATGAAACTTATTGCTATCTGGTTGCTAGACATGATTTAGTAGTTTGTATTAGCTTGTTTCCTAAAAGTTTTTGTTTCTTGTTTTTGTACATTAAGTTTTAATTTAAAGCTTTCTATGAACACAATAAATGAACATTTGAGACTCCACCATATTTTTGAGGTAATTTTGCAGGTAATTAAAAGGTTATATACCTTGATGCCTTTATCATGTAGTTTGTATCCATTAAGTGTACCTTTTTTTAAAAAAAAATATGAAAATACTGTGTTTAAACATCTTTCAAGGGATGAAGATTAGCTGGATAGATGTAGGATACCAGTATATTATATACTGTGTAAATCTGTATACTGTAATACTCTTGATCATCAAAATCATTGCAGTTTTGCAGACTTGTTACTGAAAAATCAGAATTTATTTAATATTAATCTAAATTAAACTGGTATGCATCAAGACATTTTATTTTAACATGTTTATCCATAGATGATTAAAAAGCAGTAAAACACAAAATCAAATTTTATTTAAAAGGCAAACACAGGAAAAAAAAATCAGCTTTGAGTCAGGGTAAGAATTTGTTTCAAAATGATTCTTTGCTTGAAAAAATAGATAAACTAAGTATCCAGACTGGGGGAAAATGGATGTGGTATGAGATGTGAGGAGATGTGCTTGGAAGTAAGAAGTAAAATTAAATTTTAATTATAAAACTATAGAGTGGTTTGTGTTGGAAGGTGTCTCGTTACGGACTTTGTGGTTAGGTTTTATTTCCCTTTGAACTGAAGATTGACGAGAGGGAGGCAGTTTTCTTATTCGGTCTCAGTTGTTTATTCTTTTCTTATCAGCATTACAAGGTACAAGAAGCTATATGTACTATGATAGAAAGGGGTAAAATGGCTAACAAAGATCATTTTCTAGTTCATTTATATGTCCATTTACCCAATTAACAGATGCCAAGTAAATTATTTTTCTTAGTGACCCAATAACCCAACACCTGTGTACTGCACTGTGGCATTCCTTATTCAATCACTTACTACCACCCAAAAACCTCTAGAAGAACATGAAGAAGAAAGAAGAAGGGACAAGAGACAACACCCTAAATCCTCCACCTTGTCTTTTGTTCTCTAAACTAACTTTTTCACCCAGTGATTTAAGAAACTTTCTAATCTACACACTTACACTTTTTCCATCTAATTTTAACATTTGTTCTCATGTATCACCATGAAAACGTGCTCATGAATTTCATGTTATATGAAATTCAGTGTTTCTCTGGATCTTAAAACTAAGTATTAGAAACAAGGGCACACACTCTGTATCTCAGACTCCAACAGGATGGGATCTTAAAGATTATTTCATTGCAACCATGGTCAGGGACACCTTCCACTAGACCACGTTACTCAGAGCCCCATCCAGCCTGGCCTTGAACACTGCCTGGGATGGGGCATCCACAACTGCTCTGGGAAACCTTTGCCAGTGCCTCACCACCCCCACAGTAAAGAGTTTCTCCCTAATATTTAATCTGAACCCAACCTCTTCCAGTTTAAAATCATTACTCCTTGTTCTATTGTTGCACTGCCTTATAAAGGTTTCTCCCTGTCTTTTCAGTTGGCCACAAATGGGTAAGAGAATGTGCAATTTTAAAAAGAAAGGGAGAAAGAGCCCTTGATCCACTTTTATAAAGGTGTTCTTTAGTTTCCCTAGTTATTTTTCACAGCCACGAACTCTAACTACTCAGAAGGTGTACAACACTGGGCATAGTCTATGGCAGCAACTAGGAAAAAAAAAATTAGTCATTTCAGGTAAATGAAAGTTACTGAAGGTAACCATCCAGAAAGTGATCCACAGAAGGAAGGGACCCATTACCCAGGGTGAGGGTAAGAATTCTTCCTTCATCTGCCCCTAGAACAGTCCTCATACTGGAGTTGTTTAGTTACCAAGGTGCTGTGTAATAGAATCAAATGTATGCAATTAAATGCCTGACAGGTGGGTGGAAATAGGCAAGTGTCTCCAGAGATTTTTAGCTTTTGGTTTGAGACAAATGTCTGAAGGAATGGGAAGTGGAAAAGGAGGAAGACAATCTTGAGTTCTGTCCCTTCTCATCACATTTCATGAAAAGAGCAGTGGAATTAGATTAGATTAGATTAGATTAGATTAGATTAGATTAGATTAGATTAGATTAGATTAGATTACATTGTGGGAAGAAATTCTTTACAGTGAGGGTGATGAAGCATTGGAACAGATTGCTCAGAGAAATTGTGGATGCCCCATGAGAATTGTGGTCACATATTTCTGTAAATTTAGACTCAGCATTATGTTTATATTGTTTCACACAAAGTATTGTGAAAATGACAATAAATTAATAGTAAAAAAATATAAAGGAAAACTATTTTGATGCATTCAGTAAAAACAAAATAATCTGTCCTCATGTATGATCCATAAAATTTTCTGATGTGTGGAGCACAAAAACTTATATAGCTACAATGTACATTCAGCAGAAATACTGTTTTGTGCCAAGTCCAGTGGGAAAGCTGAGGTACAGGGGTTAATGTTGACATAAAGGCCAAATCCTGATTTCTTTGATGTTAAGAGGAAAGTTATCATTGAGCCCAGTGGGATTAAGGTTTAGTGTACATGTTCTTGTTTCTTTGAAGTTAGTGTAGTCTAACATTGCTCAAGTCTATTAAGTAGTCTTTACTAGTTCTGTGATGTTGAATAAAAGAAAATTTTATGCTTAGAGCAAACTCTTCTCCTTGTTTCCAAACAAAAAGTTTGACCAAGAGGGAACTGCAACTAGAAAAAAATAGATATTGGTTTAAAATCTGTAATAAAAATATAGATAGGAATATAAAATACACAAAATTTTTTCATTAGTTATATTTTAAGGTACAGGAATCTATAATAATAGCAAACATGAAATTATGAACTCTCAAAAAAGGTTTTTATAACATATCTCTTTCTGTCCCTTCAAGCAATGTTTCAAAATCGATTAGTTTCTGGAAGCAAACAAATATTTTTCTTCTATGTTAAAAGAATTTTTAGTACCAGTTTATAATTAAAAAGCTTTGGTCTACAGCTATTTCTTACTCAAGGTACTGGTGATGTAGTCATGTAGGCGTTAAACAGAACCAGCAACTTTAATGCAGATATTCTTTATGTGATTGACAATTATTCTGCCAGTGTTATGTCTGAGCATATAATTTTCTTAAATGTGCAAGATAAAATCTCCCTTAAAGTTTTTACACTGAAAAAGTAGATAAAAATAAAACAAAAAAATTTTGCAGAAAGTCAAAACTGATGTGTATTCCAACATGAAGACCAGAAATGGAAAAATAATCTGTCATGTCTGTACTTGGAACAACACACCCCTTATAAAAAAACACTGACTTAGAAATCAATGAACTTTTCATGGTTTTAAACAGTAAAGAAAATGCATAATATTACACAACTTATAGGTTTGAGGACTAGGGACATCCGTTTTGCCATGTAATTTCAATTTAACGTAATGTATTAAAAAAAAAAAAGCCAAAAAAAGCCCAAGGAAAATAAGCTTACATTACTACCATAGATAATGTGCTAAATTCATTGCTATGCTTCTAAAAGCTTATCATTGCAATATTGACAAAGAAAAATTGCATTTTAAATTGCTAACTCCAAGAAAATTTGATTTTTGTTTCTTTGATATGAAAAATAAGCCTAAAATGACATATATGCTTACATAACCTATGGCATTTAGCATTAAGTTCTAGAAAGTAATTCACCTAATGAAAAGATGGGGCTGAAGTAGTTTTACAAGCCCCCTGTCTTAGCTGGGGTGGTTTCATGTTTGCAATTGCATTTTAGAGATCAAATGCAGTAAATCCTAAAGAAGCAGGAAATGCTTGAGTACTTCAAAGAATTTAATTTGAAAAATAAACATAAAACAAAACTCAATAATTTATACAAATGTTTTAGAAACAGTACAAATAATTATGTATGGAAAAAAGTGACACCTGCTCAGAGAAACAATTTAGCTTTTAGATTTAAACTAACACCATTTAACCATTTGTTATTCTAACTCTTCTACTGAGTTCAGGTCTAAAATAGTCCATAATGCATATATATCACTGCATATATCTGCACAGATTATATGCTAAGCATTTAAGTTTATATTTACGATTCAACTTCAGAATTTTTCAAAAGTAGGTCTATTCGCATTGCTCCTAATTCTGCAGTAGGTGGCAGTGGGTAGTGGAGAATATACAAGAATATACAGTCTAAATGTCATCACATTTTTAAGGGAAGCTTAAAAATGGCCAACTGTTTTATGCTTTTGAGTTATGCATATATCAAACAGAAAGGAACTGTGAAAAAGAATTTCTAAATTGTCATGTTTAAATAGTAGCTTTGGCAAAGCATTATGAAAATAAATTAAAATGATAATGGAGTCAAATGAAGATGGAAATACAGCACGCTTTCCAGTAAATAAGTATGAAGCTGAGTCCATGTAAGAAAACTAAATCAAAGGTTTAAAACTCAGGAGAAGGTTCTGCAGGACAGCTCTGCAAGTTAAAATAATGTGGTGAACTCAATTTACAAATAGAAACAGAAAACTGCCACTTCAGTTTTATCTATATTCCTTTGGAAATTGTTTATATTAATTTTCAATATTGCACTGGCTTTTGAAAATACCTTTGTAATTTTTAAAATAAAAATCAGTTGGATGGGAGAGGATTTGGTCACAATGTTGTCAGTGTGGAATATTAAAACGGTTTCTATATGTTGATTGTGTGGGAGGATGATTTGAGAAGTTTACAACAGAGATCTGATTTTACATTCCATGCACACCTGAAATATAGGAGCTTGAGGGTATATAGAATGTGAAATTGGATGAAAAAGTCTGTCCAAGAAGAACATTCTGAATCTCGTTTATTATTGATTCCTGCTTCTTGCTTATCTGAAAACCTAGCTTGGTAGATTTCTATAGAAATTGCTTGGTCAGCCCTGCCGATTTTCACGTTTTCACCACTGTATTTGGTGCTCCAAATAGACCAAGTAAGACTTTTAGAAGTGCAAGGCATGCACTAGTTCACATCTCAGATACTTTGAAGTGACCAATAATTAGGAGTTCTTTTCATTTGTTTCCTGTTTTAATCTCCAAGTTTTCAAACTATGCAGCTGGAAGCTATTGAGTGCTCAGTGTTTTGAAAACCCTGATCACGCATATTGCTGGACCTGGACTAGCTGAGGTAAAACTCCCACTGAAACTGTTTATGATTTTTTGGCCAAACTCTGCCTCCCAATACTTCACATGGTTAAGTAGTAAGAAAACATCAAGTTAAGCTATATGGTTGTTCTTAATGTTAACTCTCTAATCATAAACATTATCCATTCATAGATATTATCTTTTATGTTAATAGTTTGTACTAAAAATAGGCATAAGCAAATCCACAGAAATAAGAAAAATGATGACTCAAAGTTAGTTGGAGTTTTGCCGTTGACTCAGTAGTAGTAAAATTATTGTAGTCTCATTGTGTTACACATCAGCTAAATTTATGTCAAATTAAGAATAAGAGTAGTGTTTTGATAAAACTGATAGTGATGAAAAGCTTACAGGGTGTTTAAAAAAAATGGAAAAATGCAAGAAATAGACACACTCTATTGAGTCTTTAGTTAAGGTAAGAGCTCCGAAGTTAAACCCCATGTATCAATAATTTAATGACCTATTTCATATTTAAACTAAAAGGAAATAATTGCCTTTGTTGAACCATGGTTGAATTGGTTGAATACTTTCTTGATTTACTTCTGCATTATCTAATTTTATGCTAGCATAGTGAATATGGCCAATGAAATTTTGTTACTTGAAGTTTGAAATCATGCATTGTTAACTTTGATTTTGTGTGCTATGTCTTGTTTTTTGATATTGTTATGTGTTAAGATGCATCAAGTATTGTCTTCCTCTCTAGAAAACTGAATAACAGTTGTGATAAACCTTGAACAGTATTTCTCAGGATATGTCAAAGTTCTCTTTGAAACATATCCAGATTTTCCATTTTCTGCATTGATGTTTATGATTTTTCTTATACTTTTAGAAATATTGCATTCTTTTTGTCTGATTTTATGTATAACTGTTTACCTTTCAGTATTGTACATTTAATTTTTATTCATATGATTTAACTATCAGTGTTTCTGTGTTATAAATCTTTCAATGTCTGTTCCTGCTGCAAGTAATTGTAATTGTTTATATTTTTTTTAAATCAGAAAGTTGCTATTTTTGGTTGTCTACTAACTCCTCATTCTTTCATGGGCAATGCCACAAATATATCCAGATTTTTATAATATAGGGGGAATATAGAAGGAATAGTATACCACTTTTGACTGTAAGTCAAAGAGTCAATTATGAAATTCAGATATAAAAAAAATGAGAAAAATAGGAGAAAAAAGTGATGTTCTCTAATACAATGTGGTTTAATTATTCTGAATAAAAATATTGTAATTGATGTATATAAGTTTGTAGTAGATTAAGCTAAATAAATTATGGAAGTGGGATTTTTTTCTTCTATTCATTGCTAACCTGCCAGCACCTTTATGCCTGTACAGAAGAGTGCAGATAAGAACTCCTCAGGACACATGAATTTTGGTTGTTGTGTCAGTGATTGTTGTGTACCTTCAGTCCAGATTGCACGTGAAGGCCAGGTACAACTTAATTTGCCTATGCCCAAATAAACAAGCAGAAACAGTTAAAGTCTGAAAAGTGGTAAGGGAGTGCTTAGAGGCTAAAAGTTCTGAACTGTCCTCCTGTAAGTCACAAATATTTTGCACCTTTTATGCTTTGAAGCTCTTCTTCTCTGACATGTGTAGAATTCTCCACAGAATTCTGAGTACACAAATATCTCTCTCAAAGCCTCTCTGCTGTTCTCTCTTGGTCTGCCAGAGAAAGGACACCATGTGTCAGGTTCCCTGGTGAGATAAAATGAGACCAGGGCTGAATTTGGCCTAATCACTGTCTCCATGAACTGGCTGTTATTGTGACTCTCAGTAGTGAGACATATCAGCTTTACGAGATGATTTGCCAAGGCTGGTTTAGCAGATGCTGAACGATAGTTATCCACATTAACAGCATGGCATTGACAGAGAAGTGCTCTGACTGAATGCCACAGATGTGGAGATCTGCAGAGGAAAATATCTGAGAAAATTATTAACTATGAGAACAGCTTCATTTTTTTTTTTTTTTTTGCAAACCTGCAATAAGCTTGGATCTGGGCATGATGAATGATGTAGAAAATGTGAGTAGGAGGTGGCATGTTCTTGAACAGAAAGTTCTCCAGCATACTTCCCCACCTCCCTACGCAATCTCAGTTTTTAAATGTGTATGTGAATGCATGGCTACTTGTCTGGTACTGGAAAGGGAGTTGTGGCTTAATATTAGCATCATTTTTCCCTTCCGCCTGTAAATCTTTTTAAGAATAAGATTGGGGTGTAATTTTGGTTTTTCTCCCTTGTCCTCCTTCCCAGAATTAGACAAACTACAATGAAGATTATGAAGGACTCACCTTATTGACATAATACCAACAGTAACACACTTTTGTGAAACACAGAACAGAGGTATAAGGAGTCTGTTCCCTCTGAAAAACAGCACTTAAAATTTAAGCTTGGTAAAAATGATATTATTAAATCAAGGAGTAGAAAATGTTTTCTGGTAATGGGATCATTTTCTCTATGCACTCTTTTGTTTTTCCATAAAATATCATGAACTACCCTTAGTATAATATTTAGGGACTAATTTAAAAAATAGTTCTCTAGAAAATCAAAACTATGTACACTTTCCTTCTTAGCCACCATCATGTCTCTGGCTTGTTCATTCCTGACATTGATATGACTGATGAGTAATTATCCCTCTTCTTGTTCCTCAACCCAATCCAGTTATGCACATTTGATGTTTAACTGGGTAAATCAAAAAGAGTGGTTTTATTGTCCAAAGAACACAGAGCACCCAAAAATAAACTGCTGCATGAATAAGAGAATGAGATAGAAAGTAGTGTAAACATATGGTATGAAAATTTAACTCTAGCTAGTGGAAGATTTTACTTCCTTATAAAATTAAAGACCTGAATGAGGTAACTAAAGTGCTCTGAAGTGAAATCTCAAAGGTCCAGTCCAATACTTAAAGCACCTCAAAAGCCTGATCCAGTACAGAGAATAAGAACAACAGGTTGAGCTAGCCTAAAAAATATTTTTAAGAAACTGCCAGTAGTTCTAAGGCTCAATATGTCTTACTAAATTGTTGGTTTGAGGCAAAACTGTGCATTGATTCCTTGTAATCTAACAGAGGTCTGTGGCTTACTCTTTTGTCTTTCTTCAAAACTTCCAGCTATCTTCCTGAATGATATTATAACAGTTTATATATTGAACACTTCTAACCTCTCAACTCACTTTTAATAGTTGCCAGAGGTAGCATGTCTCTTCTACTCTTTGTCACTTCACTTCTTGTTTCTAGTTACTCTACTTGCCAGTTTCAAGCTGACAGGATGGCTAAGAGGAAGATTTGCTACCCTTGCTTCCTATTTTGTTTCTATTTTTTCTGACTTTTTCACTTTTTCATTGCCTTTTAAGTATTTTTTGCTGTAGAACAGGGCTATTTTTAATTGTTGAAAAAATATTCAGTCAGTAAACACTTTGGCCAGGAATCCATAAACCATTTTGGTTCTGTATTCTAACTCAGAAGATGATCTGTCAAAATTAATTGAGAATATCTTAATGTAATCAAGTCCAGTTCATTAGGCAAACACTTAAATTATTAATTTAAATACTGGGTAGTTCAACAGCGTTTATGACAGTGACAAATACCCATGTATTTTAAATTTTAAATTCCTCCTCTGTGCAGAAGTTGATGTCCTGCTATAGCTGCAGCTATTAGACATAAAAAGTTGTCACCTTGCTAGAATTTAAGCTTCTCAGAGTCTGGTAAAGAATTACATTCAAAAAAAGCTTATAAAACAAAAATGTATATTTTTAAGCACACGGTGCTTAAAATTAATCAAGCCTAGAGTGTCATTTTCATTCTTGCAACTCTATTTTGCATCAAGTAGAATTGCACGAGAGATGAACTTGAACCAGAAGGTTCAGGGTCATGCCATTTCATCAATTTATAGAACACTTAAATTAACGTATCATTATTTACCATAAATCTACTATTTTAGTACCTTAAGCATTCCCATTTCTTTAGTGATGAGCAAAGTATTTTTTTTCATAAAATGAATTAATCTCTTTTCTATGTTTGTTTGCCTTATCTAGAACACAGAGATTCTCCAAAAAAGAAAAACATTAGGAGAGTAAAGGAGAGAAAAAAAAGATTAAGGAAATTGGTTAAAAAGAGAATTAAAAAAAAGTGGATGATGAAGGTTATGAGTTAATGACATAGCATGTTCTGAAAAGGGTGCATTCATTCAACAAGTTTTACAGAAACACAGAATAGTTTGGGTTGCAAGGGGGCTTTAAAGGTCCTCTAGTCCAAGCTCCCTAAGACAACCAGGGACATTTTCAAGTACAGCAGGTTGCTCAGAGTCCCATCCTACCTACCCCTGATATTTCCAGGGATGAGTCATCTACCAGCTCTCTACTTTTTATGCCAGCCTCAGAGTAAAACATTTCTTTCTTGTGTCTAATCTGAATCTTCTCTCTTTCAGTTTAAAACTATTAACTTCATCCTGTCACAAAAGCTCTACCCAAAAGGCTTGTCCCTGTATTTCTTATAAGCCCTCTTCTGGTAGTGGGAGACCACAAAAAGGTCACTCCAGAACTTTAACCTCTTTAGGATGAACTATCCCAACTATCTCAGACTTTCCTCATTAGAAAGGTGCTCCATCCCTCTGATCATCTTTGTGGTCTCCTCTGAACTCACTCCAGCAGGTCCCTGTCCTTCCTGTGCTGGGACCCCAGAGCTGATGCAGCACTGCAGGTGGGGTCTCACCAGATCAGAGGGGCAGAATCCCCTCCTTGCCCTGCTGCCCATGGGGCTCTGGATGCAGCCCAGGACAAGTTTGGCTCTCTGGGCTGTCAGTACACATTGCTAGCAAATGTCCAGCTTTTCATCCACCAGTATTCCAAGTCTGCCTCTACAGGGATGTTCTCAGCCTGTCTTTATACTAAAGATTGCCCTGAACCAGGTGCAAGACCTTTGACTTGGCTATTTTTAAACCTTATGGGTTCCCAAGTGTTCACTTCCTCAGCTTGTTCAGGTCCCTTTGAATGATATCATCTCCCACAGGTGTGTCAGCTACTCAGCCTGGAGTCTATAAATTTGCTGAGCACACTAATCTCACTGTCTGTATCTGTGTCTGATGAATTTATTACACAGGACTGGTCCCAATTTCTATGTTCTGCTCTCTGAGTTACCCATCTTGACAAGTGTAGCAAGGTTTGCATACAGGGTTTTGAGTGGCTGTTTTGGTTATGTGCATCTTAAACCCACACCTGCCAGTGTGGAAGTGAGAGTAGAGCCTCTGGGGCTGATATATCTACTTGTGAAAACACAGGTACAGGGAGCCAGGGAATGACAAGTATCTCTGCCTGGTATTCCAGGGCTGCATGCCTTACCAGGTTCAGGTATTCCAAAGGGAATTCTCTTCATGTAGAACAACTGGAAGCTGGGAGGCATACTGCAGTAATTTCCAGTGTTTTAACTCGTGGGCTCAAAGGACCTGTTGTAAATGTATAATCTTGCCATATGTCACCTTAACTGCAGGGATTTTAACACACACGTTGTTGTTTGAATAACTCTTAAGCAACAACTTAACTTTGCATTCGGTTGTAATCCTTCCACTCAGTTTTTCTTAACCTCTAAACACATTTACACTATATGTCTATTTTCTACTCTTCGTTGAAGTAATTTGCAATGTTTTTAAGTTATTAGGATATAGGTTTTATTGTTGAACTATATCAGTCAAATATGATACAGAGAATTCTTAATAACTGAGTGTGGCTTGCCTTTTTTCTCTATTCAGATTGTCTGGAATATTAAATATATTTGGATAGTAATAAGTCTTTACAGTTTTTTAAACTGTATTTTGTTTCTAAAAATATTTTGTTACGAGAAATAGGGTCTTTTCCCCTTTGTATGTTCCAACACTTCCCCAGTGTTGGACAGTAACTCTATATGTAAAGAAAAAAATTCACTTAATAAACGGTATTCACAAAACTGACTAAAAGAAACATTCAAGCTGAATGTTGCTTGAATTTCAAACAAGAGTAGGATCAGCAAGCAATACTGAAGTGGTGGATTTTAAAAATTCTTCCAGACAGAAATTGTAGCATTGGGGAAGGCACAGAAACAGGAAGTAGTTTCACAAAAAGCTCAGAAAGCACTGGATGCAGAGAAAAGTCAATCAGCCTGGTAAAAGCAGTCAGCAGCACCTGAACACTTGGCTGTCAAAGAGGCAGAGCAGGTCCCATCCTCTTAGGGTGAGCATCACTCTGTTGGCCTCTGGTTTGCTCTCCTTCCATTGGAACCAGTTTCAGGGGGCACTGCCTGAGCACTTTGCAGAATTCTGCACACCTGAAGAGTCTGTGGGCCAGGGCTGCCTGGGGGCATGGGGCACGTGAGGACCAGCAGCAAGACACAGGTGCTCTGCCACTCTGACAGATGTCCCTCTTAGGATGCACACAGAACAAAGTGTGGCAAAAAGGGGTTGTTCCCCTAGAGCCTCACCCCACAAAGTGCTCTCCTATCACTCGTTCCAGCTCACATGTAAATGTACAACCACTCTTAACTGTGGCTTAGCACACGATGTGCACAGCTATCATGTGACCTGCCAAGCATGTAATTTTTGCCCTTTTTATGAATAGCATATTTAGATTAAAGATTTACAGTATTGCATCTCCTCTGGTAAAAACAATTAAAGGAGGGAAAAAAATTGAACAAGAAAATAGAGATTAAATTTTTGTCTTTTTGATCAAATTATTTATATGATTCTGTTACTGGGAATGGGATATAAAAATACTGCAGAAGTCTTCTTGTAAGCTTTATATTACTATAATAATAATAATAATAATAATGCCATGTTTTATATGCCTACTTAATACGTTTACAATTCTCTGATATTTCTGCCATAGAAACAGAAATATTTTTCTTTTGTCACTTTTTAGTCTCTATAGCAAAAGCAGTCCATAGATGCATATGTCATTTGTTTTCTCTTTCTTGAATGTTTAGTGTTTAATGGGGAGAGGGCTAAAGAGACTTAATTTCCTGTCTTTCCCTCATTAACCCTATCATCCATTCCCTTTTGACAATGGTTGGACCTTTAGATTTAAAATTGCTTCTCTTCAAAATCTGAACGGTGGCAAAGAGAGAGGAAACCAATGACAAAATTAAAAAGTAGCAGTGGTATCTTAAGCATCTTTCCCAAGTGTTTCATCCTTCTGAACAAAGAGAGCAAATTTGTCTACATGACTTCTTGTGCTTGTTTAAAAGCATTAAAAAGCATTAACAATGAGCAGCAAATAGATTAAACAAACCTCTTGTGCACAATCCATGGTTCAAATGTTATTTGTTAAATGTTATATTTTATGCTTTTCAGGCTGTGTAGACACACACCTGTATTTGAGTGGAAAAGTACACAAAATATGACAAACCTGACTTGTTAAAAGAAACTCAGATTTGAATTTTTATTTCCTTCAGAAATGTCCTGAGGAAGATTTCCCCACACAATCCAAGAAGAAAAGAGCATGGGTTGTACTCGAATTTATATATTCCCAAATTTCATCATTGTTAGAAAAAACCCTATAATTCAATAACATTTTTTGTTTCAGTTGTAAAACTAGAAATAACACAAGGTTTTGGTTTTGTTTTCATATTATATTAATGCAGTTCTGTTAAAAATGTTCTAAGTTACAAGATCTAGAATTTCAGTAGTGAAGTCTGTAAAACTGAGCATCCTCATCTAAACTTTTCATCTTTCCCTTCAGTCTGTTTACAGATAAGCACATTATCACAATGGCTTTGTCTCCCAGCAGTGAGATGTTAGATATTAGATGAACATCATAAGAAGTGTATTAACAATTTGTTGTTATGTGTTGTTAGCTTTGTGAATGAATACATGTAGGATGAGGGAGTGCACTTAAATTTGCTGTGTTTGCATAGAATGTCTGTGTCAGTCTCAGGAATTGAACTGGAGGGCCCTTGGTCTTAAGCACATTACCTACCACTTTCATTGCAAAAAAAATGACTAGTGTTTCCTGAGGCACTACTGTGCATGTTATTACTGCTTTATATCACTTTCTGATCTGTCTGATGTATTGAATAATGAAATTAAGTCTTGTGAAGGATGGCTGAACCACAAAATATCCCCTGGGGTGAGCTTGCTTTTAATAGGGATTTTTTTGGGGGTGGAGGGGAGCAGAGGAAAAGAAAAGAAAGACTCCCACTTAAAAAAAAAAAAAAAATTCTGCAATAGACCCAACATCATCCTTTCCCCCCCACCCTACTTCTTCCTTGTGATCCCGTGCCCATTTACCAGTATTTTTCTTGTGTGATTGAGAAGCCCTATGTTTTGCTCAGGGGAAAGGGTTCACACTGAGAAGTAAGGGATCCCAGTTGTACACTTAATCAAAGTGGCATGCTCCGCACTTTGTTTCTGAGTAATTTCTATAGCAAACGCATGTGATCTGTATGTTGTGCCTGCATGAATCAAGTCCAGAGTTTGCAACTGACTCAGTTGTCACTCCTGCTTGATAGGCAAAAGATTCTTTTGGGGGAGGCTGGGGGATGACGCTCAAGTCAATTCAGGTTGCTAAAAGGGAATGAAAAGGATGATTTGAAAACCACAAATACCAGGATGAAAGATTACAGATACCAAACAATAACTTCCCATGGTAAATTTTTGATTGGGGTATCTGTATCAGGTGATGTTTGTAGTCTCTACATGTAGTACGATGAAAAACAGATTAGCACAGTGAAAGTAGAACAACAATGGAGTCTGATTCTTTGTTTTCACTTTTCAAAGGCCTTTTTCCTTTTTCTCCTTTTTTTTTCTTTTTTTCTTTTTTCTTTTTTTTTTTTTTGATAAGGCCTGGGAAATTGTTAGCAAGATGCTGGTGGGAAACTATGGAAAAGAATACACGCTATATCAATGGTGCAGTTCTTATCCCAAGAGCTGTGTTGGTGGGTGTGGGAATAGCATGCTTTCAATGTGAGCTGCTGCAATGAGATAGCATTGAGAAACCAGGACAGGGAACAGCACAGATTTAGTCTGGGGAACCAAGGTCTTTATCCAGCAGTAATGTGTGTAAGGACAGACAATGTAACACTATGGTTGGTTTCACAACAAAGAACTGTAAAAGGATTTGATAGTAAGGGATTGGCAGAAAAGCTGTATGTATCTGTACAGTGCAGTAAGAATTTTCTTTTTTTAAAGGTATTTAAGTGAAGTAACTTCAAAATACAGTATTTAAAGTTTGTTTGGTTTTTTTTATAATAGACATTATTTTAGTGTAGGGTCATTTAACAACAGAGAGTAAAAGACCTAAGTAAAGGAAAGAAGTAAAAGACCTAAGAGGGTATTTTGTTTCAATAAGGGAACAAGAAGGAAGAAGCAGCATGTGTGGTAAAACAGAACTGACAGGTCTTTTTTACAGAGATCTGTTTACTTACTGCATTTGTTTTCTGAGCACCTTTATGGCCATCATCACCAGCAAATCACTAAAACATTTTCATCTCTATCGCCCAGTCTGTATATGTCTATTTTGTTTTCAAATTTAGGCTGCAGAAAGTTTTGGCTATGATTTTAGCAAGACCCCACATAATCAGTGGAGCTACCTGGGCTTAAAATGAGCATATGGCTTTATGAAGCCCGTGGGGTAAGAAGGTAACTATTGCCACAGCATACCCATGCTGGCTGTCCTTCAGAATGAAATAGCATTCCTTTGTTTTTATAGCAGCTGTCATGACCAATAAAAGTTAAAAAAGCTTTGTAAATCCTAAATGTACCACTGCTGGTATATTTGGCCAAAGGTGTTAGTGATTAAGTGATCCTATGTGTCAGTAGCAGTTCAGCAGTTCTGCTGTGGGAAAGATGACTGACTAGGAAAATCAGGATGGAACTATATTTTGCCCTTGTGTCTGGTGACCCTTCTAGCACAGGAAAATATTCTGGTGAGACAGGTAAAAATCAATTAAAAATGTGGGAAAACTTTCATATTTAGTGTCTGGTTGTTGCTGGTCAGGGCTTTTTGAAGATCCCAGCAAAAGCATCTCTAACTAAAAAAAAAATCATACAAATGGATGCTTAGGTTAACAGTACGTAGATCTCTGCTGTATAGTTAGTGAAATTTCTATTGAATTGGGAGCAATGTGTAGCAAACCTGCTCTGCAGTGTGAACCTACCTCTGAACTGAAAACACCAAACAATATTTTATGTGTTTGTAACCCACATGGCTTCCATTAGGGAGTGAACAGAAGCATCAAAATCTGCTGCAATACTCTTAAATGGAAAGATGCCCTTAGGAATCCCTCCTGTACAATTATGTGGTTATTATTTTGAAATGTAGGTGAATGGCTGCCACTCTGTCAGTACTTTTAGATTAATATTGTATAAAATGCTAGCCACATGGTCAGTCTCCAGAACAGTGCATTTTGGACATCTGATGTTCCAGAATAATATGGCATCTTTCTTACCACAAAAAGCCTACAGAGGTCTGCAGCCAGCTTGCCTGATATTTGAATGTTATATGATTTATCAGGCAAGATACTTATAAACAAGAAATAGAAAGATTCTGAAAATCCATTACAAGCTTAAAAGACAAAGTTCATAAATTTTAAAAAGGCAAATGTGACTGATAAAACTGGGTTTGCCTACATTTGCAAAGCAAAACTGAAGTGTATTAAGTTTTTCAAATTGTCTTGCATGCATTTTTAAACGAACTTTTTAGAGCATTCTATTAATTCCCTGTGAATAAACAGACTTCATGATGTATGTCTATATTCCCAGAGCTTGTTGGACAGTCACTGCTTGTCAGCAGGCAGCAAGGGGCTAAATAAAATTAATGAAAGAAAATAGTTTTTGGATGGGGGAAAGGAAAGGTTAGAGGCAAGATTAGGGTGAGTAGAGTCTTCTTAACAACGTATTTTCATTTATTTCACTGTAATATCTTTCTTTTTTTTCTAACTGCATAAACTTCAAAGATAATACAAAATTGGAATTACGAATATCACTGCTTTGTAGTGAATGTATTGCAAGATTCTTAAATAATTAAATTATTCCAGTTTTTAAAATGGAGTGTAATTAGTCATTAATGAGCAAAATCTGTTGCTGTGCAGAGTTGATATACTCCATGCAGACATCCTTAAGTTTTACAGGATTTTGTTTAATTTCTAAATGTATATGTGTGATACAAATGAACTGTTGTATATCTCATAAGATAATCACTAAATTAGCTAGTAAGTTACATAGCATATCAAATACTTAATTCTGATATAATAAATTATAGATTTGTCAATGACTCAATTTTCTGCTTCTGTTTAACAAGCATCTTGGTTTAGAAGTATGGTGAGGAAGGGTTTGATACAATTAATTAACAGGAATTAATAAATTAAAAAATGATAGGCCAGGCACATGAAGATGACAGCCTTTCTTTCATAAACCCACAGTTCAAATTCATGCTGCACAGGTCCTGCAGCAACAACATGGATGTGTAACAGCCATAGGATATACAAATACATTATATTGTATCTTGTTCCAGAGGGTAATACTAATGAACAGAGGATATTTTCTCAATTAGCACTAACAACTAAAAGCTTACCTTTAAAACAATATAAACATAAAGGGTAAGGAAGGAATGATGCCCTGTGAGAGGAGGTCAAGGCTGCTGCACGATCAAGACACTGTTAGAAATTAACATTTCTACTCTTGTATTAAATTCTCTACTACTGAACTAAGCAGGTGTCTCTTTAGAATCAGCGAACAGCTCCCACCCTTAAAAACATTTTATCGTTATGTACCTTGTGGGGTTAAGATAACCAATAATGGAAGCTTCTTCCTATTATTAAAAACAAGGTGGATAAGCAGCAGCAAAATAGGAATGGGATCATAGACCATTTCATTAGGAAAACACATTTTCCTAATGTTGGCACTTCTGCAAAATACAGTTAATCTTAGCTAAATAAATACCATATGTTTAAAACTGTGGTTAACCTGAATAAACTGTAGGAGTTTGCTCCACAAGCCAGTCATTAAGAGCTCTATGGTGTACAGCATAGACTTCAGTGAGCTAATTAAGGCTATTTCAAAGATGAAGAGCTTTTTAGACTGGTGTCCTATGTGTGTTTTCATCTCATTTTCTTTCTTGTCAGTGGGTCAAATCCTTTTCCTAGTGAAGTACTGAATCTTTGCTTTAGTCAGTGTCCTGGGGTGACTTTATGATGTTTGTATCCCCAGTCACAAGACTGGCTCTGAGAGAGAAGGAGGGGAAGAAGATGCAGTTTTTGTTGATAAAACTCCCCCACACTCCCCCACATCCTGCTCCTCGACTGGTGTCTGCAGCACAGACAGACAACGGGACAGAGCTCTCCTTTGCTTTTAGTAAGTTTTTAGCTAGCTGAGGCAGAGAAGTTCTCCGGACTTTTCTCCCCTGGTTTCCTGGTTTTTTCCCACTTTTCTCCAAGGAACTCTTTTCCCAAACCAGTTGGGGGAAGGGCCACTTGAATTTGCTTTCTGGACGGATCCTATTCAGAGGTTCTCTCCCAAATTTGCCCTAAACCAGGACAGTCAGTCATACAAGCTAGTTACAGAAGGGAAATGCTGATATTAAGAATACACTATTTAATTGTTGCAAGAACTCTCTGACTCTTTAGTGAAACACACAGTATGTACAATGAAAATACAAATCACTCAGATGACTCTGATATAATCATATGTTCTCTCTGTAGTTCTTTAGATCACAACTCAATCTCAGTAATGCTAGGCAGAGAATGATGCTAATGTTGCTGAAATATTCTTCTTGCTTTATAAAGAAATAGGCGTAACATTAAGGAGTAATGTGCAACAAATATTTTTCATTAGAGGTAAAGGAGAAAAAAAAAGGTGTGGTGTGTTTTCCTTTGTTCATCTTCCCTGAAATCAAGAGAATTCAACATGAGACTTTTAATTTATTTGGTTGACCAGGGTCAGTTGATTTTTTTTTGGTTTTAGCTATGAGATTGGTCGCATGTTTGCACAACTCCCAGAGGAGTTGTGGAGTCTTTGTCCTTGAAGATATTCAAAACAGAATTGGACACAACCCTACTGTAATTGACCCTGCTCTGAGCAGCATTAGTATCAGAGAACACCTCAGCTGTTCTCTGATTCTCTGGTTAGAATGAACATCTGTGAAATTAGTGAAGATAGAAATAATTAGGAAGAATTTTATTTTGTTAAAGCACTGGTCTGCCTAAGAGATTGAACTTTTTAAAACATAAGCATAAGTCCAGGTTTATGAGTGAAGAAGAGAGAATAATATTCAACACTTCATTATTTCAAAATATCCTTGGTCGGACACACTGACCAGATACCCTGTGACTGGTTCATGCACTTCGACATCAACAGAAAAATGAAGAAAAATTCAAAGACTATGAAAGAGAGCATGGAAACTTCTACAACAACAAAAAGTCCTTAACATTTCCAAAATAAGTTTTAGACCAAATAAATTATTTAAGAATTAAAAAACATGTAGGGAATTATATGACTGATTTGGGAAAATTCAAGAATTTGCATAAACAGGAGCTAGGTAACGACATGAAAAGCTAGAAATACAGGTTGATGAAAGGATTGTTTCCATCAATAAATAATTCACTTTGGAAAAGAGAGACTCAGGATGCTAGAACCTTTTGTGTTCTATTTTTCTGTACTGCATTCAAATTGCTAATAAAAACTGCATCTAGAATATGCAAAAATCAAAGTGAGGTCTGATTTGTAATTGCAGAATAGCCTTCAGTGTTTGCTTTAGTCTTCCTAACTTTCATAATCTTCTTCATGCAGGAAATGTTCTGCAGTAAGAGAGGGCAATAAGGTCTCACTGCTTTAGAAGAGCATTTTTCTTCCTTTGGTAGGTGCTACCAAGTCCATCCTTGCCCTAAGAATTTGGGATTTTATGTGAGGGATTAAGTATATGATGGCCATATATTCTCTGGATAAATTTCTTTGTTCAGTGGAGGTAAAACTGCTCTGTTTTTGGTTTTGCCTTCATTGTATTTTTGTTTTAAATGCAGTCAAAGCCATACAGAATAAAAAATTAATTCCTTTCTGAACTGAACATATTATTTTTAATTAAACAACTCAGTTTTAAAGCTTTTCCAAAAGCTCCAATGAAAGTCACTCTAAAAGTGCAAAGCATTCTCATTCAAGTATTTAGTAATCCTTGTAACTTCAGTAAAAATCTTCAAACTCTTAGAAACTGGAAAATTATCTATTTTTCGGGCAGTGTTTCCAAAACACACACACTGTAAAATGACTTGTTTAAATTTATGTTAAACTGGTAGTAAAAATACATATGGTTACTTTTACTGCTGAAGATGTGCTGCTGTGTGTTGATCATCCTTTAGTGCATTTTGAATGATTGTTAGTCTGTGGGGACCAGTGAAGACCTCCAATTAATTATTACTGGAGAACATGAAATCATAAACAAAATTCCTTGTAATAAATATTTAAATGAGATTGCATGTTTTATTTACGGTACTGGTCCATTTTGGGGCTTTAAATCTATGAACGAAAACAAACATCCTTTTTATCAAACTGAAATAAAAAAATATCAATAGTATTTCTTTCTTATCAAAGTAGGACACAATATATGAACTGGACTTCTAAATAACTGCAGGGAGAGAAGCAAGGGAAGAAGAAGAAAAAAAGATTTACTTTTCTCTGATTCACAGAGAGAGACTGAGAATATATATAAACAATGTGGAAAACAGCAAATGCTACCCAGCATTGTGAAGTTTATTAATCTTTCAGGTATCTGATACGATGGAATTATTTTAAAGGAAGTATTTCTTAAAGACATAGCTAATAACTAAGAACTGTCATAAATGGCACATGTTTCCAGCAGAAACTGGGTTTGGTTTAGACAAAGGAGAAGCAATGCTGAGAATATGTAATATTTTCAAATATGTTTGGTGACAAAATCCTGCCACAGACATAGAGTTAAAAGATGCTTCTTGTCCCATATGGATTACAGCTGAATTTTTAAAACACAAAATGAAATATGATAAGTAACTAATAAAACAAAAGACAATAATCACCCAAATCTTTCACTAGAGCCTTGTACCTTCTTTTTCTCGTTTTTTCTTTTTTTTTTATTTTATTTTCATTTTTACTTGTCTTTTAGATTCAGCTCATCTGTCTGAAAAATGAAAATGTGCAATAGGTATGCTGCAGTTTAATGAACTACTGTCAATAGATGAGATGAAGAGCTTCTTTAATTGAAATGTGTGGAAATCCTATAGTCTGTTTGCTGGGTTATTTTCCCTTGCCATTGAAAATCTTGTCCTCCTATTACAAGAAGTATGCTTTCTGCCCTATGTTCCACCGAAAGAATTTACTTCTCCTTTCACCCAGTCAAACTGTTCACTTCCTTCATAGCTCTGCTTCTAATTAACCTACACCTTCACAGGATGTGGTTATCTCAATGTGGATTCTGGCTTTGGGAGCTGTGTGATGACACCATGGTATCTAAATCTGTCTTAAGCAAAAAACTTTCTAAGAGTGATAGGAGCCCGCAGACATTTTCAAGAGCTTAATCCAAATGAATCTACAGGTCTTGGAAGTGGGAAACTGCTGGTCCAAGTAGACCCAGTAATTCTTCATCAAAGGATTATTTGAGCTCTTTTTCTAATGTCATGAATTTCTGCACTTGCCAGATAGACAGCTATGTCCATGACCTATATTGCTGCCTCTCTCTTTATTCATATGGAATTATAAAGTTGTACCATAGTGCCAGGGCAGTGCTGTATCTCAATTGAGTTTTCTTAAATTCTTAATTCCTTTAATCTCCCTGTGCTAAATTGTGTCTAATTTATGCAATCCCTATCTCCTTCATTAGAAAAAAAATCATCAAATAATTTCCCCACTTCCCATCATTTTCTTCTAGATTCTGGCTTTCTCTCATGCATGGGGCTGGCACTACCTTTCATCATAAGATTCTCTTCAAAAGAAATTCCATTTTGAATCAATGCTAGTATTCCATAAGTAACATAGAGCGCTGAAAAGGCCCCCATATAAGAGGAAGCTGTAATGAGCTGAAGCCTGAACATAATAATTACGGTCATCTTATACAACTTTAGTTTTCTAAAGGTTATTGTCTCACATAAACTATTCTTCTGGGATCTTTATGTGTCAAGGGGGGTGAAATAAGTACCCACAGAAAGTTAAAAATTCCAACTGTATTAGACAGCTGCTCTAGAGATAAATGATCCTCTGAGTGAATTCTGATAGCTGAATCAAAAAACTAACATTTCATCATCTGAAGTTGTTTAAGGTGTCTATAGGAGCTTGACAAACTCCTGTATTTTTTTTGAAAGTGACAGAAAAGACATTTTAGTCTCTGTACTCTTGGAGATTTTCAAAACCTGGCAGTATGAGCCCTGAGAAATCTGATTTACCTTTGAACTCAACCCTCCCTTGATTAGGTGATTAGACTATATAGACTCCATAGGGCCTTCCTAAACGAAAGCATTTTGCAGTTCAATTAATTCCTCCCCGGTGCTTAATTTCCATTCTTTGATAACTAAAAAAACTTAAGAGTTAAACAATAATATCTGCAGGCCCTCTTCTGTGCTATTGCTTTGAAAAGATTAGCTACCCTACTCACAGTGAATAGTTGTTTTTGTTATTCTCACAATGAATAATTTCTTTTGCTATTCTTGTTATCATATCGATGTGTGCAGAATTTTAAGAAATATGTCTGTGGAAAAAAGCTGAGATAGGATTTATTAGGGTAAACTTTACTTGCTAAATAATCTACATACACTCTAAAAGTGTTTCAAACAAATCCAAAAATTAGAAACCTAATGGAAATTTTTCCAAAAATGTGTTAAGTAGTAATGATAATCTCCATTCTTGTGGGATAAAAGCATTGTTTTTTGTTAAAAATTGGAGAATTAGAAATTAACACATTAGAAATTAAATTTCTTTATTCATTTTGTGTTTCCAGTGCATCCCATCTATTTTCTTCCTCATTCCCTTATTTTGAAATAATTCCCCTTATACATTGCTTGAGCTTTATTCAGTTTATAGTGTGCCTTTTCCTTTTAACCCTTAATTAGTGTTTCTGTGACATCCACTTACAACAACTTCCAACCTTCTCTCAGCACTCACATGGTAAGCATCCTCTTTAGCTATCAGCTAACTGTCATCTCAGGTCCACTGCTGTGCTTCCACTTCAGAATTCCTCCCCTTTTCCCAGATTTCCCCCATCCTTAATATGTATCCTTACTCACTCTGAAGATTGCAGGGCAATAACTCATCCACTCTTCCTTCTTAATCAAGGTTTTCTTCTCTCTTTGTGATCTCTGCCTAAGTAAATTATATTTCTATTCTCACAAACTTCCAACAGAACAAAACAGGATGATATGCCAAGTTTTACATGTTTATTTATTTTAATTACCAACAAAGATTTTAAGCTTAAGTTTAGTGAGATATTGGTAGCACTAAACATCATATGGGACTTCTCAGGATTGAACTTTTCAGATCAGCATTTTCTGATTTAATATTTGAAGAGGAACCTTTGTGGCTGCAGCTGCTCCACCAGTAAAAACAAAAAAATATGAGGTAGTAAGAATTGTAACAGACATATCTGAGTTTTAGTAAAGGGGTTTAGATTAGGCTGAGGAGTTTTCCTACAGTGTCAGTATCTGAAGAGGACTGATGCTCTGAGATGGACACATAGCATGTGTAACGAACTACAACATAGGTGGTAGCCATGTGATGGACTGGCCCCTCAGGTAGTCTCTCAGACACTTTAAATGCCACAGAGAAGTTGGCCGATGAAGTCACTAATTTTTTTATTATAATTTTCATGCAGGCTATTCCTCATAAAACTCAGTTACAGTAGCGTGTTTTCTCCTCTGCTGCCCCTGAAATAGTTTGAAGCCTAACCCTCTAGACTTTTGCAAATGAGAGTAAAGATGCACTCCAGGCCAATTTTCAGCAGTTTTGAAAAATTTCAGTGTGATAAATCTACCTTCTCACCACCGGTTTCCCATACGTTTCCAAAATTCATATTCAAAATAATTATTAGTAAGAAGCTTTCAAAAATATTTTTGTATGAATATTTAAATTTATGTCTTTGGATGATGGGAAAAATGGTAAGATGAAATAAATATTCCTTTGTGGTAAACATTTATTTGTTTTATAAAAGTAAACAAGTAAAATATTCCTGAAGTACTTAGCCATCAGTATTTGAAGCCCTGTGGCAGCATCTGAAAGACAAAAAAGGAAATAATTGATTAGTGGATTTTGTTTGATCTACTCAGGCATCAAAGGGACAAATACTGTCTACAGGGATGAAAGGATGGAGAACTGCTCTCCATACTGCCTCAGTTATCTGGTTATTCAGATGTTTTGCTACATGTTAGTGATGTGTGTACCTGACCCTCTGTAGCGCTTGAGGGAAAAAAAAAAAGCCCAAATTAGGTATACTATACTATTGTGCTGCAATTCTGAAAGGTTTCTCAATAATCAGACATGAAAAATGCAGTTTAGAGTCTGTAAAAGGGAATACTGAATCTGTTTTTCAGTTTATAAGCAGTACTGACTTTAATTGTCTGTAATGCAATTGTAAAAATTTTGGTTTTAATTGTTTGTCCCCTTTCCACATATGGAATGTCTAGAATTTGGTTTTGGTATTCATCCTAATGCACCATAGCAAATTATACACCTGTTTTATGTGCTGTATGATGCTACAACACTTACCTCTTCTGTTCTTTCTGTAGATATTACTGGTTTGTTTTAGTATATTCTTGTAGAGGAAAAATTATGTATTTCAGAATCATGGAGGTTTTTCCTTCTAAAGGTTTCTACTGGCAATTAAATTCACCATTATGTGTATGCACATGTACTACATTAGTATGAATCTGTGTACCAAGCAGTGCTTTTACTATAACTCATCTCCATTTACATTCATTTAGAAATTATTAGGGTATAATATAGCTCTGTGTAACCTTACACTTTGGCAGGTATTTGTTCACAATGCTGGTTATCAGCAGAGAGAGGAGTGTCTCTGGACACTGTCAGCCATCCTAGGAAGATCATTGAGAAAAATGAGCATATTCTCAGGTGTCTGCTCGCTCTCTAGGAATTTGTGAACCCCCTGAAAACTGGTGTAACTCCAAAGCTTGATAAAAATCACTTGACTAGACCAACCTTTTCAGCTGTATTTGTTCACAAGGTGCTCAGTCTGTCTGATCTGATGATGAATTCATTTGCTTTGAAATATGTGTAGACTCTTGTAAAGATGGAGGCCAGAAAACACATTTGGAATGACACTTTGTTCTGTGTGTGAGAATATTTAAGTTCCATAACCCCGTCACAAAGGATTTGTCAAATTACGGCATTGTCTGGGCTACTCAGTTAAGTAAATGTAGTATCTGACTTTAATAGCTGCTTTACAGTTGAATGTTAGGATACTTCACAAAACTTATGGCAGTCATTTGGTACCTTTTTAAAGATTTCAACCAGATGCTGAAGCCTGAAACGATGAGAACAAGGACAGTCACTCCTACTGACTCTTGACTACAGTACACTGTTTGCTGGTGTGGAAGGCTTCTGGTACCCCTTTTAACATCTTGCCCGAGGGATGAACAGAATGAATTGGAAAGCAGACAGAGAGCCATATGTCATGTACAGGTCCTGTTACACCTGGAGCATCTGTATAAATGGAACACAGTAAGGGCAAATGCATTCACATTCAGTTTAATCAGGATTCCCAAAAGCACTCAATCCTCACCCTTTAAGGCAACTCACCATGTTTGTGTTCATTTATGAGTCATTGGAAACACATCGTATTTATGACATTTTAGTCTATACATTCTCCATACTGAATGAAGTCATGAGGGAGACAAGAGGTTTGCTGATGGTCTGATGACATGTCAGTCTTCATCAGATTTTTCTCTAGTTATCTTCAGTCCTGAAACAGAGGTATCCTCTTTCCTCTCTCATCAAAGACTTGAGACTTTGTGAAACTATTAGTTTATTCCTTCTTATACAAATCTTTTCCTTGCTGGTTGAGCCAAGACATGAGTCAAAAAAGCTACTCATAACATGGTCTGCACAGGATCTCCTTGTTCTGTACAGTAAAACTGCCTGAACAGATGTTTGATGCAGATTACCAGATCACCTCATAAAACTCCCCAGTAGCTGGAAACTGGGAGAAGTCCTAAATGACCCTAGATTAGAACAGCTTTTGCAAATCACATAAAAGACCTTTTACCTATTTCTTCTGCTCATATATAAAGACAGCAATAGCTAAAGGTCTGCTCCAAAAGACTTACCAGCTTCTCTCACTTCATGCAGATTTTTCCAGGTATCCTTATTTTAATAGGATAGTCTAGACTTTCTAGTCCTTAGAGAGTCTAAACTCTTGGTATTGAGTTTGGTGTGAAGCTGCATGAAGGGAAGTTCACACTGGACATCAGAAAAAGGTTTTTCACAAAGAAGGTGGTCAGTCACTGCAGCAGGATCCCAAGGGGAGGGGTCATGACCCCAAGCCAGTCAGAGTTCAAATAGTGTATGGACAATGCTCTTGGTCATATGGTTTAATTTTAGGTAGTCCTGTGAGAAGCAGGGAGTTTGACTTGATGATCCTCATAGATCCCTTTCAACTCAAGATATTCTATAATTCTATACTGAAAAATTTAAAGCCTGTTACTCAACATTTGAGAGGTTGAGAGGAGGCAAACCCAGAAAACATCAAAATAAAACAGGCTTTAAATTAGGTCTGTGAAGAACTGAGTTGATGGAGAAAAGAGTTGCAAATTTTGAAGCATGTCATAAGCAGTTAACATGAGATATGAAAAAAATCCAAACTGCCCAGTTCCAGTGAAATTCTTGTAGGAATGATTTTTTTAAAAAAAGAAACACAGATACAATATGAGGTTCAGGAAGCTGATATCTAGCTTTCCAAACCAAGCTGTTTCAAGCCTAATATTCAGATAAAATTCAAATATTTATAATGATAGAAAAATACCCCTATTGTAGTCAGGAGTGGACTGTTACATATGGATGTAGGCTGTGTTCTGAATGTTGTTTATTTTTATGTTTTACTGTAATATTGTATTTTATGTATTACTGTAATATTTGTGTTTATGCAAACCCATGAAAAGCATGCAAAGCAATAAGGCACAGCTTTTTCCATTCTCCAATAATGGACAAAAACCAGAACAACTCATCGTAAGAGGAATTTTATTGCCTTTAACAGAGCTCTAAAGTATTTGTCATTGGTCAGAAAAAAATGTAGCTGCTGTGCACTCTCGACCCTTCAGCAGTAGCTTGCTGCCTAAGTTGTTTATTCACTGAAAATATTTATGCAAGAGATAGGCATGGAGTAGAAGCTGAACAGAACCTGTTTCATGTGATGGGATAAGGGTAAATCTCATTCTTTCTTGGAGGAATTTGTGAAGAAAGGAAAAATTCCAATTTGTTTCATCCTCTTAACCAGCCTGAAGCTCTCCTTTGCCACCTACCTCTCATCTTTTTAAGCATGCAAACAACACATATTACATTGGGTATTCTTAGCTAGGTCTTCATCTCTTGCTGACTAGGTAGGATAAGCCTGATGCTAAGCCTCAGCTGACACGCAGGAGAAGATTCTGTTTTATTTAGAATACACATACCTTCTGCTGCAGCTTGTTGAGCTCCACCTGTAAAGTCTTCATGGTATTTATTCATGGTTTTTAAACAAACATCACAATGAACTTTTTATCTCTGAGTCCTGCAGAAGTCTCAGTAGGATACACAAGAATTTGGCATTAATTAGAGCTTTTAGTAGAAATGTCAGAAAGGGATGCAGTTTCCCTAAAGGGTAACACAAAATTAACAGTTTTTAAACTACCGTATTTCTCAACAGCAGGATCTTTTTATGCTGAAAGATCATATAAATCAGGCCACATCACCAGGAAAACAAAGGAACTCCAATGTTACTCTCAGGTAAGAGTCAACTTAAAGCAACCTTTTTCTTCACTACTTTGTTTCTGGGTTTAGGTTGAAGCTGTAACTTTTGGAAAGTAGCAAAAATTATAATTACTACATATTAAACACAGAATTCTAAATTACCTGCTTGCATTTTTAATAATAACCCTTTCCAAGTGCTACACCAGTAAGGGTTGCAGTAAAATATATATTAAAGTCAAATAATCTAGTACAGATTCAATAATCAAATAAGTCTTTCTTACGTAGTCATTTCAGGTTGAATGTGGGGGTTTTTAGGTAAGAACAGAGGTCTTAAAAAAGCAAAAGTGACTTTGTGTCTTGCTTACATAATTTCTTTCTGAGGCCAACAGAAACACTACAATTTTCCCATTGCAATAGTGCATGACACTTTGAGAATTTCCATTTCCATGAAGGAGCTGCTTGTGAAGAAGGGAGATAGTGCCCAGTGTGAGAGTGGAGGACATATTAATCCTTTACGGCTACACTGATTTATTTTCCAAGGGCAACCGTTGCTGCAGTTTCCACTACAGGTTGTAGATGATGGTCTTGTAACACGGATAACAAACCACAGCTGGGATTAATCTTATTTTAGGGTGTTACAGTATAGGTATTTGCATCTGAACCACATGTTCTGATGCACTCTTTTAGTCTGTGGAGGAAAAACTAGTCATTTCAGGAAATGATTAATTTCATCCAATGGAACCCTGAAAATAGGTGAGGTGACCCCTACTCTTAGATGGCTAATATCTCTCTGTTGATGTAGGCACAATTCAGACAGTTTAGTGGAGGAATAGACATGTGCAGTGTGAACATCTGAGATAAGACGAATTCCAGTTCAGCTGAGGGCCTCACTGTTTTATCTACATGTACTCAAACCTAACTTGTATTATTTTCCTCAAGTAAGAGCTCTGTTTTCTCATCCAATGTATCAAAGTAATTTTGGGGAAAAATTATACAACAGGTATGAGCTATGATTTCTGTAAAACTGAATTGCATGAAAGAAAGCTCCTCTCATACGACTGGGAATCTTTTTGACATCTCAGTGATGTGAACTCTGGAGAAGTTAATAGTAGAAATCATGAAGATAAACGCAAGCAATGATAATTCACTTTATGAAAATTTATTTGAAATAACTGACTGTAGCAATTATTAACAATAACCCAGATTGTCTGTGTTGATTGCTGTGGATGTTAGCTACAGACAGAGGTGGTCCCAGTAATGGTATAACCCATGGTAGAAATGCAAAATAGTTTCATTTTCTCCTATTGGACACACAGTGTTTGTGGACATGTAGAATTATCTGTCTAGCATAGTATTTAGAGTTAAAGTATGGTAAGCAGGACCATCTGGAATCCAGTCTGTTTCCCCAAATGAATATGAGTATGAGTGTCTGAATAGTTGGAACACTGTAAAATTACCTTTTAGTAAATTTCAGTGGCAGCCTTGGGTTCTCAGTGGCTCCCATGAATTCGTGACACCACAATTCAGGCACTGCAAAAGTATTGCACTTCAGGTACACTGTGTTGAGCTGTGAATCAGTACCAGATTCACTGACCTGGAGGTATAAATATGGATATTTATACCTAGAGAAGTCAGGCATTAAATTCCATTTTTGTTTGAGAGTGTGCGTGGAACAGATGAAATACCAAAACCACTGAAAAGGGAAAGATAGACATGCAATAGGATGATCTTGTCAGTCAATATCTTTATTGAACTTCCATTTCCAAAATACTGCCTTTGAAAGTACTTCAGCTTCTCCCCAAGTTTTATATCTGACTGATGTCTGTCCCCTGACTTGGGCACAGAACTACTTATTGCAGGTACTTGAGAAGAGAAAGTGTGATGAAGATAGAAATCAAAAAGGTACAAAATTAGGTTAGTTAAAGTTGAAATGGTGTATTTCAACATTTAGAAAAATATACATATGTGACCATGTCATACTTTGGGACGTCAAACTCTTTATAGACACTTTTAAGCTCACATAATGTCTAATTTGTAACTTCATATAACTGGCAATTTTTTTTTTGATTTTCAGCTCTTTCATACATCAATACATTCTACTACTCAGTACTATTCATACTACTACTACTAAAACTGAAGTTAATTTCCTTTAAAGCTTCTTCTTTTAAACCCATGCACCTTCACTAATTTCCTTTCTAACAAAAGCTCTTTCTGACTCATTACAAAGTACGTGACTGAATACAAGTTTATCCTTGCACACCATTTTTGTCACATTAAAAATTTTAACTGATGAAAATACTTTTCCTTAAATTAAAAAAGCTATCTTAAAATGCACGTGATAGAAGTGTGCAGGTAAGGACAATTTAAAGCACGATGAACATAACAGCTTGATTTACACATGTAAGATTATTCTAAGAGTCTAAAGAAACCTCTAAGTGGATAACAATTATATTTACATCCATTTTAATTTGTTGTCTTGCTCTAGTTTTATATTAACATCATACCCTAAGGTTCTTTTTCTACCTGCCTACTAGTTTTCCAGCTCTTTTGCCTCTCAGGGTATGATGTCATCTATCAAGGAACATAGAGAAATACTCATGTGTTTGTGTAATTAAGCAAATCATGAATATATTCAGCATATGTATATAGTTAGACATTAAAATGGGAAAATTGAAAATACATTATGCTGCATAAAACAGCTGAATAACTTCTATCACATTGTAAAGCCCAGGGAACTTTAGTTTCCCAAGAAAAATGGTAAATGTCTCAAGAACATTAGCAAATGACCTGCTTTTTTTGTTATTATAGATAGATTTTTATTTATGCAGTCATACAGTCCAATTTTCAGTCCTAGCTCCCAGCTTTTACATGTAAAATGTAATCCTATCTCATTTTCTTCTGGAAATTTATTAGCAGTGTGAGATTGTGGATGCAGTTCTCTGCGGGTGAAAAATTCCATCTACTAAAGAGTAGGTTTAAGAATCAAGGTTCTATATGCATCAATTACTGCAGAAAACAATGTGGTATAATAGGTGAGAACAAACTATGGTTATAAAGATCAAGTCTATTGTAGGTACAAAAGCTTATTATATGTACATTAAAGAGCCTTGATTATTTAAAGGCATTTGTGCTGTTGGTTATTTTATACAGGTTATTTACAGTGCTGATTAAATTGCTTGCAAAGCAGTCAGATTTCCATACACAAGTAGTCTAACAGAAATATTATGCAGCCAGCAATTTGCCAGTTGTCTGTTGACAAAGACAGAGAGTAAGCCACTTACTACTGTTTTTATACAATGAATCATTTTTGTAAAAATGGAGCAGTCTAATGAAAATTCAAATGTATTGCTTTTCCTGATTCAAACTGAAATCCAAGCACTTCATATACTCTACAAATAAGCCTCATTTGCCACTGTGTATCAACTAACAAGCAATTTCAGTTCCACATGCAGATTTCAAATAAAATTCTCTAAATTTAAACAGGTAGTTCCATTTTACTTCCATAAACAGATAACTTTCAAAATATTTAGACATCTGTATATAATACTGTTTAAACTGTTTGTTCTAAAACATAAATAGCTATCTCAGTGTTTGAGTTACCACCTGATGTCTTTTTCATTTAAGGAAAAAACATAAAAAACTATTGGGATAACTAGAGTCAGGAACAATGCTTACACAGCATGTCAGCATCTTTATTGTGCTTTAATTGTAATAACATTTTTAGAGGGAAGCTGTGGGTGGACTGGCTCTGCAAGAGATATGAAGTGCCAGGTCTCAGGGAGGTTTTGTAGCTTAGCTGAGGGTTTAACCAATGCTTCTGTGCCGAGCTGACATAACTCAGAGCAGCTCCACTTTGAGGGAGCAGGCCTCAGACCTGGAAACAAGAGCATGCAATGTCTTGAGTTTGCAGAAGCGTTCTGCCCCTCTGAATGCCTCAGTGCCAGGGTACCGCAGGTCAGACCCACCTGTAAGGCTGAGCCACGACCATTTGCTCTTTTTCACATTCCAGACAATTATGCTTGACTGCCAATACCAACTCTGCAAGTGCGTAGGTTCTTTTCAACCTCTGGCCTGTGCTATTGTTGCACAACCCTTTGGGATGACTCTTCCTTACTCACCAGTGCAGCTGCTCCATGCCTTTTTCCACCTGTGTGTGTGCTTCATGTTTGGCTTGTTGCATGTAGTGTACACATTTGCTATGTTGCGTATTTAGATAGTTAGATTACTGCAAGCTGCTACATATTTTCTAATAGGTAGGCATTTATGCCTAAAATTATATTCTCTTTTCTGCCCTACAAATGTAGAAAGTAGTCCAGCTCTCTGTGAAGTTAATAGAAACTGGATCAGATTCTGATCATGATCATTTTGTCATGTGCTAGCTGGCAGAAACATTAAAGACAATCAGATTTCTACCATATTTATGTATTGGTGAGTTGGAAAAGATTTACATTATACTAAGAATCTAAATTTAGAAAAGTATAGAATTTTCTTGTTTAGTTTGATCTACTTCCAAAAGAAAAAAAATCTATCTGAAAAAAACTGTGAACTCACATTATTTTTAAATTTTCTCCAATGTACTTTCTGTAAGCAACTGTATATTGTGAAAAATCATTATTTTCTCACTGTTTCACAAGGTCTTTCACACAGCATGAGAGAATACAAAGACTTTGAAAAGTGTTTATAGGATATGTGAATTATGATTGAAAGTTCAAAGAATCTGTCACAAACATTCAGACATAGATATAAAATACCTGAAACTTCTTTTGAATCAGTAATGGGAATTGACTATATTATATACTGAATATATTTTTCTTTAAAAAAACAAAAGTTATGTATATCTGGTATATTCAGGAGAAGTTCATTTTAAACATAGGGAATTTGTCATGACACTCCTGTAGTCTTTGACAAAACTTTCACTGAAAGATAGTGTGATTGTATTTTCACCTAATATATATATAATATGTATTAAATGTGTTAAATTTAGATAAATCTATATCATAGAATCACCATCACAGAATGGCCTGGATTGAAAGGGACCTTAAAAATCATCCAGTTCCAACCCCTCTGTAAGCTTTGATAATAATACATTAATATAATAACACTTACATACTGTGTAGATATACAAAGATACTATGTATTTGTCCTTAGATTAGCTCACAGTTAAAGCAAAATAAATTTATCTTATGATCAATTAATAACCTGCAATACATAAAAGATGATTTACTGTCAAGAATAACTTCAGGCCTCCACAAAATGGAGAATGAAACACACTTGCTAGGCAATGAATTTCAGTTAAATGCAGCATGTGAGCAGACCTGTGTCTTCCCCAGAAAACTGATTAAACACGTGCTTAAGTAGATGTTCTAGTATTTTTCTGCGTCAAGTTCCATGTATTGAGTTACTACTCTGGATGAACAGAAAGTTGTTTCTTGACAAAGGTTGAATTGCAATTCAACTCTCTGCAAACCTAGAAATTGCCTTTTTAAAAAGAAAGTAGGCCCAGCCTTGCTTTTTTCTCTTACTGAGAAAAAAATAAACGTGTGGTCTTTCGTTTTTTAAAAAATAATTGATCGGTAGATAGCCTTAGTAATTTTTAAACACATTACATACTGATGTTCTCTCAATGCTATCAGTCAAGCCAAGCTACAGAGACTTATTTTTCTTGAATATATATTAAATACATATTAAAAAAATATTAATTATATAATTCTCTTAGTTGATTTGAGATATGTTAGCATGGGCTATGAGAAATTAAAAATTATAACCGTAGTTATATTTTAAAATATATAAAAATTATAACTGGGACTGTGAAAAAGCACGTTATGTGACACGGTGCCAGATTTTCCCCAGTCCACACCTGGCACTGGGCCAAGAGTGGGCTGTTCCCAAAAAGTCGCACAGTCCAGGATATGGCTATAGGGCTCAAGCTCTACAGCAGAGGCTGTCAAACTTCAAGGACAGGAGCAAGAACTAGGGAGAGGCCTTCTGTGCGGTTTCCAAAACAATTCACTCTCTGGAAAGGTCAGGGACAAGAGACTAAAGACGCAGGGGGTGAAGCAACTTACATATGGGGGAGGACCAAGCGGCGGGTACAAATCATGAGCCAATAGGGAAGACTTAGGGGAGGAGTAGTAACCAAGGCGGGGTTACATACGGCATAAACCAATGGGGAAGACATGGGGAGGAGAGTGGGGCATTCGGGCCTATGGGGCTTAGAGGAATAGGGGAATTCCAAAGGGGGTGGTCCAGGCAGGGGGTTGGCACAAGGGAGGATTGACAACTTAATAGGAGTGGGAACAGGGAACATTCTGGAACAAGGGGCAGGTATCAGGGTGGATTGGCAACTGGGGTAGGAGGGCACAACAGCGACTAAACTATTAACACAGAAGAGGGGTTGCAACTTAACAATACAGAGAGTAATTGAATCAAATATAATGAACAAAAATGCACTGCAACAATTACTAACTGTGTGCCTTTCGTGAAGAAATATATTAGAATAGCTGCTGCATTTGGAGGAAGTGGAAGTGAATTTCAGGATAGTCATCCAGACACTGTGGCCATGTGCTAAGCTGACTTCTGTTTTGTCAGAAATAAGGATAAAGGTTGTATATTCATGATTTATTCATAGGATTCTTCAGATCCTACTCCTTGAAAGAATATATGGTTCTTTAACCATACTAAGTCTACCTTTTAGAGTTATTCGTATACCTTGGAAATTTTTCATTTTGTGGGTAATGAGTGGTATGTGTTTTTGAAAGATTGAAAACTTTTTTTCTGTGTGTATATATATATATCCCTATTTCTGAATGAAAGTTGCATGCTTTTTGTATTCTTGACTTCTAGTCCTATAAACAGAATTGAAATGGCTTTAAAAGGAAAAAAAAATTGCTTGAAAGCATTAAAAAGATAATTTTGAACAAGGCAAATAATTAGACTTTATTAATTTATATAGGTAAAAAAATCACACAAGTATTCTGGCTTGTGCTTTCAAGGTTGACTCAAGAGAGCAGACATTTTCTGAAATATATGTATTTTAGTATATATATATTTTTCAGTTCTTCATTTTAATTTTAAAAAGTAAGATCATTCCTGCTCATTTCTTTATCTGGGATTTTGCAAAGCAGCAGCAAGTCCTATAATGCCAAGCAAATAATTTTGAAAATATTTTTTGCTGCTCTACTAAAGTAAGGTGAGAATTTTCAGATACCCAGAGTAACATGTCTTTCAGTTAACTTTACCTGAGCTAGAAGTAATATTTGATTACAGGTCATATCCAATATTGATTGATTCATCTATTATGTGTATCGAATATATTTCAATATATTGAATATATAACATATATATATATTCAATATATGTGTATGTGTTTGCATGTAGTTTATAACATACGTTGGTACTTATATGAAAAGTTTTATGTTGGAAGAAAAGCACTGTTACCTTCCACAGAAATGCTAGTAATGGGAAAGCCCCCAGAATCTCTGGAAAGAGTTCAGGGCTATCATATGTCTAATATAAAAATTGCTCTGAAAATTTGGTAGTAACATTACTGATTTTTAATGTAATGCTTTTTAGTCATTCTTAACATATCACTTGGCTAGCAAAATGCTTTTGTGGATTATCATGAAAATTAATTATTTTATTAACCCCAAAACTAATGTAAATCATCTGACAGGAAAACAATGTCTTTTATATTAAACATTAGTGCTTTGCAGCAGCATAGAAACTTCTGTCTGAACAGAATTGCTTTCTGTGACTCTGTTGCTTATTTGCTTTGATTCTGTGGTAGCAACATTTCAATAGAATCTATAGAAAAAAATCAAGAAAAAAAAGTCTCATTTGTAGCTGTCTAAGAAATACTTAATTTACTTTTTAATGAAGTTCATTTCTTAAGACTTTGTTTGCTACAGTATTGCTGGAAGCTGGAACCTGACCCCACTTTGGTTTTTCTTTCTTCATATATTTGCTTTTATCATGTCAGTTTTACTCAAGTGACACTGAAATATGCAGATTTTCCCCCCGCTTTTTATTCCTTTTTTTTTCTTTTTTTTTTCTTTTTCTGTTTTGTTTGTTTTGTTTTGTTTTGTTTTTTCCAGAAAGAGCTTATAAATTTCAAGGCCTAGATTGTGAATGCAAGCTTGGATGTTAACAGTGACAATGCCTTTATTTTTTATTTGGGGCATTATGTTCAATTACATATTCAAAGTATCTGTTCAGTGCTTTTGCTGGAATGTTTCAATAATTAAAACAATTGCAATTTTTTTAAGTAGACTTTCCTCAGTCTTGATCCTAGTACAGATGTGATCCAGACCAAATCCTGTTCTTGCTATTAATTTCATTGACCTCAAATCTCTGAGTTGGTGTTCAGAGTCCAATGTAGCACGTTCCAAAAGCAGGACTTTTAGGGGTTGCTTGAAAAACACATCAGCCAAAAGCATATTTACTCTGTTTTATGCTGAAAAAAATTATACACTGATGAAGAACTTCAGTTTAGAAATATTTACTGAATAAAAAACATACAGAGTTTATCCTGATGTTTACTGACCAGTGTAATGAGAAGCAAGCTATAAGTCAGTGTTTCAAAGTCAATGTGTTTGATGGAAAAAGAATTACATCATATGTTTTAAGAGATGGTAAAAAAATCCAAACACAAAAAAACACAACCAACCAACCACAAAAAAAACCCCAACCCACCAGCCAACCAAACCCAGCCCAAAATAATTTTAACTGCATGGCCATGTGTAAGTCCATACTTAAAACTGCATTTGTCCACTAAATCTTTTAACAGTGCTTTTGTGATCCATTCACAGAGGTCCCCTAACATGATGAGATAGATTATTTCAAAAAGAAATTTCAAAGTAGATTGAAGAGTTGTCTGAGTCTTCACATACTCTATTTCCACTTCAAGCTCTGCAAGCAAATTCAAAGCCTAGCCAGCTTTCTTCAAAGTCCCTAGCTGGGAAAACAAAGTCTTGAAAAAAATGTCTTCTGTTGTTACAGCCAGACAGATATTTTTTAAACTTAGAAAATATTATCAAGCTTCATTTAAATATTTTGGGAAGATAAAAGAGAGCACAGGGAAAAAGCAGAAATAGCCAGAAAAAAACCAAAGTAACAAACATAGGTGGTTAAAATATTCAGAGGGGCTGAGAGATGCATGAGTATTGTGTATTGAGAAATATTGGAGGTGGTCAGAATTTGCACAATTACACCCACTAGTCCCAGTGTCAGTGAGTCAGTCAAAACAAGCAGCTGAACATGAATTCCGTGCTTCCTCTTGGTTTGAAAAAGCCCAAAATCCTACTGATGAGTTTTTACAAAGCCAAACCCTTGACTTTCTCAGTTTATTTCCCCAAAAAAAAAAAAAAATTAAAAAAAAAGAAGAAGAAAAAAAAAGGAAAAAGCCTGTAATATATGGAAACAGCTCTTATGTCTAGTGTAAGCAGGTGAATACACAGATGTAACTAGAAAGTCAGAAAAAAAGCAGGCAACACAAAAAAGGAAGTATTTTGAGAAGATAATACATTCAACAACTTAATTGAAAATCAATGTTTTTGTCACTACAGATCAAGAGCTTTTTATCTAATATACTGTGAATTAATAGGACTGCTTATCCTGTGATATTATGTGAATTCTTTCCATGCCTTTAGAGTGATTGTTTTAAGTAAGCTGGAAGTTGTACAGAAATTGTGTCTCAGCCTGAATCAGTGTTTCTGTATTTTGAGGGAGTATAGGGGTTAAATTATCTTGGCAGGAGAATGCAAAGTGTTGTTTGGCTTTTATCCTAAGGATGTGCTGTGGTATCAACAGGGAAGGATGCAATGGCAATGGCTTTCAGGACATAAAGTGTCAGCATCACAAACAGAAGCAGCATGAGCAGACTGTGCTGATGGTGCTTCTTTCTTCCTTTGCCATTAGAAAGTTGGCATGCGTCAACAGCTCTCACAAAGGGGAATCCAAATTGCCATAGTTGTTTCCAGCCCTAAATTTCACAAGGAGTTGCCCAGTAGTGACAGAGACTGGAACACATCTTTCTGGGCACTAGCTCAGAGATACAGCCATCCTGGATCAGCACAGAAGCGGGGTCTTCGGTGGAATGACATCAGTCAAGGCCAGCTAGAGATTGCCCCTGTGCAGTGTTGTCCCCTACTCTAATTCCCCTCAAGGACACAACTCTCAGCCACAGTCAGAGACAGCATTGTGACAGCTGAGTTCAGTCTAATACCCTGCTTTAAATACAAGGCTTCCAGCTGTGAAAGGCAAAGAAGAAGTGGTACAGAGTTGTGTACTATCTTCTGTGATGAGAGATAAAATAGGTAGGGAAAATTCTCTTTCTGTAGAGTTTTGTTTTAAAGAGGAAAACAAAAATGGCAAAATCTTGGTTGTCATTGTGCTTGGAAAATACACCATCATAAAATATTGGAGACAGTAGTTGCAATTACAAATTTTTTATTTGCTAAATATTGCAAAACTCTTCCCTGAAGAGTCTTGAGAAACTTGTCTTCTATTAATGATTTTGAAAAAAAAAGCTAGTCTTTTGCTACTTAAAATAAGTTTGATCAAATATTTCTCACCGGTTGTCTTATAAACTTTTATAAATATTTTTAACATACAAGTTGTTAAGGTAGAAAGTACAGAGGCAACCAAGATACTGTAATTTAACTAAATGCCTCACACTAAAGTGCATATTTTAGCTTGTAGCAAATTAAAAACAGGTTATTTGTGTTAGTTTTTTTATTGATGCATGATAACTCAGCAGGGCAAAAAACTGCATCTCTGAGCCTTAAGTCTTTTTCTATGTATAAACTATCACCAGTGAAACTACTTTTATGATTAGTCTGATATTCCTCAGTGACCTGCTTAAGCTATGGAAGCAGTCAGTTCACAAAACTCTTCATATACAGTTTCCACATGTAGTTAACCATCTATGTTAACAGCTTGACCCCAGTTAAACCAGTGGAACTTGATAAGAAAGCACAGTACTTCAAAAGTATAATGTAAAGTAACATTTTAGAAATAGGAAGATTTACAATTCTATGATGGTACTACTTAGACACTTCTCATTTTTGGTAGCCAGGAATAATTGTAGGTACCTGTGCTACTGATAGTTCTTTTTTTCTCTGTTCAGAAGTTTCTTAGTAAGGAAGATATTTTTTCTTTACTAGAATTACATTTTTTTTTTACTAGATTGAAGCATCCAAGGTTTTTTGTCATAGGTGAGTTAAAATCATCACCCCATTGGATAATGGATCTGACTGACATAAAGTGGCTTTTGCAGTAGCCTGGAATGTAGTCAACGGTTGCAGATGAAATTTTAAAATCAACAAGCTAATGTGAAACCCTCAAACATCAGCAAAGTAAAAATGTTTTTATAATTCCTCTAAATGTTGGAATAAGATACTTTGTAGGGCCTACAAGGATTATTCTGACACCACAAACTTTGTTGGTAAAGATACGTATCTGTAGCATTTATAAAAGTGTTCAGTGTATATTAATTTGGGGTGAAAACTGGTAACATAAGATGCAGGTAGTATAAATTGGCAATGTTCACAGCATGTTCTTATTACTGGTGTCTTGGTCTTCAGATGTTTTTGGCTTCTTCACATATGCAGGCCTTTTTGTGATTATGTTTTGTCAAATACTTGCAAAATTAGTATTAACTAGGTGATAAGTAAATCTTTTATTTGGACTGGTGGGCTCCCATTTTAAGCCACTTGTAACTCAATCTTGACGAATCACAATATAACCGCACCTGTCAACTGAGCTCCACTCAGCCACGCTCCCTCAGTGGGATGGGGGAGGGAGCCGGAAGGGTAAAAGCTGCAAAACTTGTGGGTTGACATAATGGCTGTTTATTATGTAAAGCAAAAACTGTGCCTTCAAACAAAGAAAAAGAGGTAATTAATTCACCTCTTCCCATGGGCAGGCAGGTGTTCAGCCTTCTCCAGAAAAGCAGGGCCCCATCATGAGTAACAGTGACTTGGTGTGATAGATTAGCATTTAAGAAAACAAAGAAAAACACCTAAGGAAGTTAAAACTGCTGACAGCTGATGGTTTTTCTCCTGGCCAATAACTGGCCATTTCTAAGAACTGACAGCAGTGTTTACCACTGAAAAGTGAGATCAACCTATGAACACCACTGTCGTGGTTTTAAACCACTAACTAAGAAAATTATTTACTTCTTGCTGTGAGATATGGATTAGAATAAGAGCAAAACAGGCATACAACTTAAAAGGGAAAAAAAAGAAAGTTTATTGACAAACCACAATAATAAGAACACCAGAATAAACTTCCAGAAAAACCTTTCCATCTCCTATCTACCCACTATTCTCTTGTTCACATGACAACAGAGACAAAAACTCTGGAACTCTGATGGTTAAAACAGTCCCAATTCTTGCTAGTATGTTCACCAGTCTTTATAGAGAAACAGAAGTTTCTTCCTGTTAATTTATGGAGTTTCTCACAAGAAAACTATTTTTGTTATAGTTTTCTATTGCCCTAATGTTAGCTGCTCAGAGCTGCTATTATTAGAGTTCACTCCTCCCATTTTCACATCACTCTGAAGTAAGTATGGGCCATGTGTCTAGAGATAACATTTTTAAGGATAAGTTATTCAAAGGCAAAAAAAAGTCTTCTTCATCTGTTTCTGTGAGCTTCACTAGAAAACAGTTTTCTCATGGCCTCTCAGGGCTTCAAATCTCTCAACAGTTTTCTCATGGCCTCTCAAGGCTTTTAATCTCCCAGTACTTCACTATACTATAATTACTCTTTACTCAAATTTACGCTTTGAACACTATTCCTCTCTAGATCCTATATCATGAATTAAAGGAGTTTTTTTCAGGACTTCATTGTCCATCTCCATAGTTTTAACAGGGAGATATTTCAGCTTAATTAAAGCATCTTCTTAATTCTCTACCTTTCCTGAAGCTTCTTTTCCTTCTTGTCACTGGTAGTTTATAAAGTCTCTTTTCATGTTGATCTTTCTTTCTCTCTCTCTCTGGATAAAAAGATTAATCCGCAAGTCTCATCTGGGTAATGAAAGAGTTAAAATCTTGCCCAGGCTTTTGTAGATGGTTTAGAGATCTCTGCCGAACAGGAGCTGGAGCCGTCTGCGATAGAAAGTTCCTCATGGCTGCTCTGGAGCGTGTGGTCGCTGCTCCAACCCGCTGCAAGTCCAGGGCTTCTCTCTTTCTTCACTTGGCAGTTTCTAGTGAATGTAGTTACAGCAAAACCTGCAGCCGAGCCAGAGATCGGCTCGGCCCGGGCCCGAGAAAAACCTTCCCCAGGCCCCCCCCATCTCCCGGCCGGGAGAAGGGGCAGGCCCGGCCCCATCCCCGCCCGGCCGCATGGCCTGGGCAGGGACGGGAGGCCTGGAGCTCCGCCACCCTCCACAGCCAGAAAACAAAGAGAACCCAGAGAGCTCTGCTTTTACATTTTAAGGTAGGGTTCACAAGTTGATCCCACTTTTCAATGGCCTAAACTGCTGTCAATTCCTAGCAATGACCGATAATTGGTCAGGAGAAAAGACTCCAAGCACTTCCCAGCAACTCCAACTCCCTTAAAGGTAAAGTAACTCCATGACAACCACCTTAAGACCTAAGCCTGAAAATTTCTTTGTCTCTTTGTTCCCTGGCTGTGAAAGGTACCAGAGATCCAGCTGGCCTCCCGTTCCCTGTCCAGGCCATGCAGCCCGTGCAGGGGCTGGGCTGGGCCTGCTGCGACTCCTGGCTGGGAGATGGGGCCTGTGGGGCTTTCCCCGGGCTCTGGCTGGGCCAGGCCGGTCCCTGGCTCGGCTGCAGTTTTTGCTGTGACTGAATTCACCAGAGACTGCCGAGTAAGGAGAGGGAAAGCCATTGACCTGCGGCAGGCTGAGACAGTGACCACACTCTCCAGAGCAGCCATGAAGAATCTTCCATCACAGACAGCTCCAGCTGCTGCTCCGTCAGAGATCACAGAACCATCTACAAAGCCTGGGCAGGATTTTAACTCTTTCATTACCCAGATGAGACTTGCCGATTAATCCTTTTTTTCCAGAGAGAGAAGAAGAGAGAGAGTGATCAACAGGTAAAGAGACAACATAAACTATCAAAGACAGTGAAGAAAGAAATTAAGCTTCAGATGGAGGAGATAAATAAGGAGATGCTTTAATAAGCTGAAATATTCTTTTGCTAAAACTATGGAGATGGACAATAGTGTTCTGAAAAAAACTCCTTTGATTCATGAAAGAGTATTTTGGGGGGAATAGAGTATTTCAAAGTGTGGATTTAAGCAAATGGTGAAGTAGTTGTAGAAGTAGTTATAACATGCTGAAACAGAAAAAGAGAAGTGATAGTTGTTGAAAATTTATGGCCCTTAAGAGGCAAAGAGAAAACTTCTGTTTCCAGAGATGATCACAGAGACAGATGAAGAGAACTTTTGCCTTTGAGTAACTCACCCTTAAAATGACACCCCATCTTGACTCATTGGCCCATAACACACTTCAGAGTGATGTGAAATGGGAGGAGTCAACTGACGGCAGAATCTTCCGGGCAGCTGGCATGAAAGAAATAGAAAACCATAGGAAAATGGTTTTGTTGTGAAAAACTCTATAGATTAGCAAAAGAGAACTTCTTTTTCTCTACAAAGACTGATGAAGAGACTATAGCAAAGTTGGGACTGTTTTAACCACCAAGGTTTTTTGTCTCTATGTTGTCATGTGAATGAGAATATGGTTGGGTAGTGGGGAAGAAGGAGTTCTAGAAGTTTTATTCTGGTTTCTTATTATTGTAGTTTTGTTGATAAACTTTCTTTTGTTCCTTTTAAGTTTTAAGCCTGTTTTGCTCTTGTTCTAATCCATATCTCACAGCAAAAAATAAGTAAGTTTTCTAGTGATTTTTTAGCTAATGCTTTAAACCCACGACATTTATTTGGTGCACTGGCTGGGAAATGAAATTGGTGAATCTAAACTACTACACTTGGGAATGCCATCATTCTGAACATCCCCCCTTTCCTCCTTCCATCAGCTTTGTGTGCTGAGCATGATGCCATGTGCAATGGGATATCCCTTGGGTCAGCTGTCCCAGCTCTATCTCTTCCCAGTTTCTTGTGCACCCTCAGCCTCCTCACTGGTGGGGTGGTGGTAAGACAGGCTAAAAAGCCTTGACTCTGTGCAAATGATGCTCATCAAGAATGAAAACATCTTCGTATTATAAAGCCTGTTTTCAGGGCAAATCTGAAACAGACGTGTACTAGCTACAATGAGGAAAATTAACTCTACCCCAGCCAAAACCAGCAAAGAGGTAAGCTGAAAAGCTGTCATTGTGAGAGTAATGAGCAGTTGCATGTTATTCAGTGCCTCTCCAATCTCACCTATTAGTAGCTTGGAAAATAGAGAGGAGATACAATAAAACTTAGGCTTTTGTTCAAGTCTGTTACCAGCGCAAGTCTTTCAGTACTTAAAAGAAAATATGAGGCTAATAGAGGAATAAAACAAAAGGAGATTTTAGTGCAGCAGGACACCACAAAAACCTCACTGAGTCACTTTAACAAAGTTCAGCACAAGTTCAGTACAAAGGATTCTCTTGCCCTTTCACAGGGGTGTGGAGAGTAGGAAAGAGCAGACAGTACAGTTTGCACACAGTGACAGCAGGAAAAATGTGAGACTCTACCCATCAGCAGTGATGACTGGAGAGAGCAAGACTACACTTCAGTGGGGTTTTGGTTCAGAATGCAAGAGAAAGCTCTTACCGTATTCAGACACAAGTTTTAGCATGGGCCACTTTCTTGTGCTGCAGTAAGTTGGTGTAGAAACAGAAGTTGTTCATTGCTAATGCAGTTTCTGAAGATTTAACAGGAGTGATAATATATTTGGATAGTCTTTATATAATTTCATCATCCAACATTTTTTTCTGTTATTTCTACAATCAATGCTCTATATACAGACAGCCCCTCTTAAAAAAAACCCAAAAAACAAGGAAATTATTTCTGGCTGACCTTTTTCTTACCTAATCTAAAGACACAAGAATCTGATGCAAATATCACATTTGCACTAACCAAATCAACACTAAACACCTTGTGAAGTGAATTGAATGTGGTTTTTGTAGCTGTAGGTTTTTTTGAGTTTCTTGGGGGCACACTGCTGTTGGCTAGGCTGAGCACAAGTCTTGATTTTTGCCAGGTGTTTTGTGATTCTGAAGTTCTCTTTGAAGACAGTGTCTAGTTTGTTCACTTCTTAGCAAATAGAAAATTAAAAAAAACCAAAGAGGATGCACTACATTAAACCATGCATGTAGCCCACTTCTGAAACACAAAAGTTTACATGGAGTCAACTGCAGCAATTGCCTTTCTGGGATGTTTGGAATTTGAATGCGAGTTTAACACATTTTGGAAAAAAAAAGAAAAAAATCATAACTCACCTTCCACAAAAGTGTCTGAAGCCATTTTATGCTGTAAACTGACCTTATGGACAGCAGTACTTTGTGATCACACACCTTCTCTATTACATTGATTCCTCCAGTGCAGCACAGGAGGGGGCATTTGAGACCTAGAATAACAGGAACATGAACACTGACCAGCATTCCTCTCATCATCAGCCCCTAAAAGAGTGTATGTCTGTCCAGACTGTCAACACTTCCGGTTGTCATTCAGATCAAAACCCAGGAATAGAGGAGGGTCAATGCCTTGGGGAGTTGTGCCCGTAAACGGATGTGCTGTACATCCGTATGGCTCTACTGTGTGTGAAATGGAAAAGTTTGACATCCCAACAAGTGCTAAGAGGGCAGGACACAGGGAGGATGCCGCGGCGACGGAAAGCCCGGAGCACCGCGACTTCTCTAGAGAAACAGCCCTGAGAAGGGCTGGGCCGAAGCGCGTGAGCAGCTTCGAGCAGTCGAGTGATTTCAGCTCAGCTCAGCAGCAGTCGAGTGATTTCAGCTCAGCTCAGCAGCAGTCGAGTGATTTCAGCTCAGCTCAGCAGCAGTCGAGTGATTTCAGCTCAGCTCAGCGGCGGCAGGCAGGCAACACAGGAAGCAGGGACGAGAAAGCTGGTCCAGCGTTCCACCAAGGCACAGACCTTTATTCAGGCAGAGCTTCGGCGAAGGGTGCCGGCAACAGCGAATCTCTCGAACAGGGGAAAACCCGGGGTATTTATGGGGGAGGAGAGGGGCGGGGGGAGCCCGAGATACCTGTATCGGGGTGGGACAGCAGGGGGGAACACCAATGGGGCACAACAGTTTAACACATCTAGCTCAAAGAGCCCTGGGAGCGATACATCGTCTCTCTCTGAGTGAAAGGTGTCTTGCTTCCAGGAGAGAGCCAGGATCTCGGGCTCGGTGGGCTCCTCCGCACCCACAGGAGGAGAAGGAGAATTTATCAAATGTGGCCGTTTCTTTCTCAATCATCAGAAATTTATGCCTGAATTTTTTGACCAAACAACCTCTTTTAGTGAGATGTCAGATTTCTAATAAAGTGAGATTGAAATGTACTTGGGTGTCAGTTTTCAAACTGCACTGATTCCCTTCACATATTATTATTTTAATATATTTTTTTTTGCCAAATGATGCCTTTAGTTGTAACAACACTACTGACATTAGATGGTTGCCTTTGCAAAATGAGCTTCATGGCGGCTTATTATTATGGATAGACCCTATTAGGAACAGTCATCTTTCATTTTCAGACTGAAAATTAGTGAAATTACAATTTTGTGGTAAACCCACCAGATATTGTTAAAATGTTATGGTTGCACTCAAGGACTAAATAAAATCTCAAACAATGTGTTTGACCAGTATTGATACATTCAGGATATCTGCAAGATTTTGCCACTGTTTGTCATCAACAAAAATTACTATTTCACTGCCATGGCACCTCTCCAGTTAAGAAAATACAAGCCTAAAGTGATATTTTATAACACCATAAATGCTATTATCATCATCACACATAGACTCTTTCATATTGCAACCCACCTATCAAATTCTCATACTTTAACATTTACTGTGGGTCAGCAACAATTAATAGCATCATTTTCATTATGAGTATCATACCTCTGTGGCAAGCACAAACATTTTTAGACTAATTACACTCTAGAATTATAAGTACATTTAGGATTAGTGTTGTGTGGTACCAGTTACTTTGTCATCTTTTATCTTACACAGCCCTGATAACTGTTTTTACATTTACTTCCTCTACTATAACTAGGAAACTTGAACTCAAAGAAGTGTTTGAACTAGGTAGCAAGACAAGTCGTAGAATCTCAAACAATTCTGAGAACATTTTCTTATAGTCAGTTACTTCATGGATCCTAATGAATTGAAGAAGGCTGGACAGAAGCAGGAGATTTTCCCTTCAATTCACCCAACATAAAGGATATGAAGTCAAGTAGAAGCAAATTAATTGTACTGTAATTCTTGGTTTGAAATTTGATGAGTAAAATTTACAACATAGCCAGTTTGGCGTTGGGGGTTTTTGTTTCTTTGTTTTTTTTCTTTCTTTGTTTGGGTCTTTTTCCCCAGAGAACTGTCTTTTCAGGGTGTTTTGTGGAGAAAGCATTAATAATTCTTTGGTTTTTTCCTAAATGAGCAGAATTTCCACCTTGAGGTGGATTATACTTTTTAAATTGACATCTAGCTAGATTTCTAATTGCTTAGAAAATTTGGAATTAATTTAGTTATTTTTTATTTCTAAACTGATCTTAATAATTACATACTAGGCCCTTCTACCATGTCTCTAACTTTCCTCATGTACCTCAGATATACTAAAATATTCAGGTGGAGAGATTATTACCTAAAGTGAACAAGAAAAGTTTTGTGGTAAACTCTGAAAGATTATTATCTCAAGTGTTATCCCATTTGGCATAAATACTTCATGTGGTACAAGAAGTTCACTTTCTGGTTAGAAAAATTATGGGAACAAACCTGCGTGAGTTTTGTTATTAATAGTACATGTGGTGCAGCCTAATAAATAAGGGTTTTTGTGAATTATTATAATTCTGTCAAAACCTCTATTTTTTTTTACTGTAACTGAGGTCTTGTTTTGAACCATTCCAAGATAATGTTACCATAAAGTACTACCATAAGAACATCTAGTAAGATGTAACAGCTACAGTGTTCCATCCATTACCTCAACAGCAGCTTTTTGTAGGCAATAATGCTGGTTAAGTTGAGCAATGGGAATGATGGATCTGCAGGCTCAAGGAGGTTAATGTTGACAATGAGCAATTATTATTTTTGACAAGAATACTAAAGGGTTTCAAGATGAGTCTTCTAACTGAAAGCAGATTATGGCTTGTTTTATTACTTAATGTCAAGCATAGATGTCAAGCATTTAAACATGTGATATAGAGGAAGATCATTTTATTATAGTAGGAGACAAAGCAGGGATTGAATAATGACCTTTTTTTGTGGGTTTTTTTTCAGTTTCCCACAGGAAGAAGGAGGTGGAGTCCTCAGCATTTTAAAAAGGGAAATGGGGGAAGAAAACATCTGCAGAGGACACTTTCCTACAGATAAAAAAATGGAGACAAAAAAAGCACAATATGATTTTAATGAAGTCAATATTTGCGGATGTCTGTGGGTACTGGTGTGTGACTTCTGTGTCTTTCTTGTAGATAGAGTGTATTAGTAGAGGGGTGGGACAATGAGCCTCAATAACCTTCCAGAGAGCAGTTCTCTGTCTGATAATCACAGCTACAAGGGATTTTTCTGTTTGGTCTTTAGATGAGATATTTTCCCCTGTGGCCTGTTGGTATGTGTTGCAGTCTTGATCTTAGACAACCTGGTCTTTGTCAGAGCTATTATTCAGACCACACTCCTCTGATGAAAGACAGAAAATATTTATTAGAGGCAACTCCACCTCTCATTTGTTTTATGTGTAGCTGTGTTAATAGATGGTAAGTTTAGTTTCTGCTGAGAATTAACACTTGAGCAGGGCTCCTTTTTTATCACATTCATTGGAACACCAAAGCCACTTCTGATCAAAACACTTGAACTCAAATAATCTAGAACTGCATGAACATTTGAATGTATAAGTAAATTTCATTGCAGACCCTAGCTGTAAAATGGGGGAGCAAGTAATATCCCTTGTTAAAACAGCCTTTGCAGTTTTTAAAAGGCATTGGTTTGTTACCTGTTTAACTTATTTTATCAAGTAAAGGTTGCAAGAAGTCAGGGGCATCAGAAAAAATAGTGTTAGAACTTCTTTGAATGGATTCAATAATTAAATTGGATATGCCTGAGACTGTGCTAACATTTTTTGATTCCATTCCATTACTCTAATGGAAATGCCAAATATCTTCTTTCCTGTCTTTTTTTTCTTTTTTTTTTCCCCTCTTTTTTTTTTTCCCCAATAAACAATGAAAACACAGTCTATAAAAATTATTTTCACATAATCAGCAATTTTTCTGATATTTAAAGATATGTTTCCTAGCCATGGAAAATAAAACTAAATTGACAAAGCAAGCCAGAAAAACAGAGATGGCATCTTATAGACACAGCATTTATACTGAAGCTGAATTTTTTAAAATTGGAAGAGTTAATGTAATGTGTACCCAGGATGCCAGACTCTTCATGAATACTTTTTGAGAAAATTAAGATACTTTCACACTGGTTGAGTTTATTATGAAAGTAGAGCAGGTATCCTGCAATAAAGAGAACATTCCCCAAGTTTGTTTCTTTAGTGCTCTAGTTTTCACATAATTCTTTCATCTACAGATGTGTAGGACATCAGACATCCCTCAATTGTTCTTTCAGATGTGTTATGTAGGAAATTATCACAGTAGGACCCTTTAAGCCCACAAATACACCATATGCGGAATCACAAGATCATTAGGAATGTTGGAAAAGACATCAAAGATTGTCAAGTCCAACCTTTGACCAATCACCACCTTCTCAAATAGACCACAGCACTGTCACATCCAGCTGTTTCTTGAACACTTCCAGGGTTGGTGAAGCCACTATCTCCCTGGGCAGCCCATTCCAATGCTTAACTACTCTCTCCATGAAGGAATTCTTCCTGGTCTCCAACAAAAACCTCACCTGGTGAAGCTTGTGGGTGTGATGTTTCTAGAACTCTATGAGACGAACCTGAAATTTGCCCTACCCTAGATCATAGTCTACCCAAACATCCTTCTCTTTTGATCCTAAGAGCTGGAGGGGAACCAATGAGACCTTCATCTCCCAGAAACTGTAGCTGTCAAGAGCATAAATGGCACCAGTTTCTCCAGGGCTCCAATCAGATTTAGAAATTCAGAGGGGAATTTCCCCAGAGGGGAATTTCAGGAGATGCATTGACTGGTATTTTTGAGATGATGTTTAAAAGTATTCATATACTGTGCAAAAAATCCTCACTTTGTGACAGCATCAGCTAATAAATATCTGTTACGCTCCTTGCATGCTGATTTATCTATTTATCTATTTATCCTTTCTTGCAAAGGATGTTCAGCACTGTCCTCTTACCTTTGCCTCATCCTCATTTTGCTAATCCATCTTCCCTAGCAGTGCAATGCCAGTATACTGGGTGGACTGGAATGTGGACTATAACCATATTTTCAAATGCTAGGGGATGTTTAAAAATACAGCTCAGAAAGGTTCAATATTTGTAGAGGGTTACATGGTTTCCAATCATGAAAGCAAGAGGTAGGATGTTGTTTGTTGCTCATTGACCCGTAATAATAAAAAAAATAGATCTGATCTTTCAGTGTGGAAGGTGGTCAGATATCTTTAGTTCTTCCTAGATAATGTAGCGTTGATTTTGCATGTCTCAGAGACATCACTGATCATCTGCTTGAAAGTTTCTGCTTAAAACATAAATAATATTTTTAAGTTTTTCCATCTCTTGTCATGTGGAGAATATTCTTGACAGGCAGACCAGGCTTTAGATGTCTCAGTGTCATCTTTCTCAGTTTTCAGGACTTTCTAGAGGGCTGTTAACAGGTTTCAATTGTGGACAGAGGAAAATGGCAAGGACCAGACTGAGGGGTTTCAGAAGGGTATGGTCTCATTTAGATGAAAGCAGAATCATGGGATGGGTCTGTCTACCTCAGACAGGAAAATAGAGGAGGAATGAATTTTGCTGCACCTCCTGGCTAAGGAGACATATTTTACTCTATGTTTGGACAGTGAAATTGGACAGGCTCTGGAGAGTTTCATTATGGGTGATTCCTAATTCCTGATTATTCTAAAGATAATTTCAAGCCTGCATATCACTTGATAAAACTAAATGGAAGAAGTTCCCCAGATCTGAACACTGTGGACTTTTTAACCTTTGCTTAATAGTCCACTTAATGAGAAAGCAGTGGAACACTGGATAAATTCCTTAGATTTTCAAAAAACATAACATTTCCTGTCTCTTTCTCTCAGCATACATCCATGTGTGTGTGTGCATGCACAAGCACAGACAACACAGGCATATTTATCTGTCTATATATAATCTTCAGCGGAAGCTCATGTACAGGGGAAATCCTGGGAATAATTAAGGAAAGGATACTGCATGCTCCAGCAGACGGAATACATTTTTTTCATTTAAAGCAATTTTTTTTTTCCCTTTACCACCAACTTGCTGCAATTAGGAAGTTGTTGGAGAGATATCAATTGAGATTTGGGAACTGTTTTTTCTGGAAATGTTTTGAATTAAAATCTAATTGGTAGCTTTCTTTGATAACTATTTTATTATTGGGTGCAGCTAAATGGAAATCAACCACAAAGGGAACTCAATTTTGTTTGTCATTAATTTTAACTTGATTTCACAAATTATTTACATATATGATATTTTCCCATTTTGTTCTGCATCATTCCTGAACAGCATTTAGACTGATGTAATATCATTTTCCCATTTTTTTATGCTACTTTAAAATGTCCCTCATTACTTCAAGCATGGCTATTGGCAAAATGGTAAAGAAGGAATAAGTGGACCAAAGTGATATTTCCTGCAGTTTATGAAAAACTGGAGTTAGCACTATGTCGTGGTTTTAAAGCAGTAACTAAAAAATCACTAGAAAACTTACTTATTTCTTGCTGAGATATGGATTAGAACAAGAGCAAAACAGGCTTAAAACTTAAAAGGAATAAAGAAAGTTTATTAACAGAACTACAAGAATAAGAAAACCAGAATAACTTCTAGAAAACCTCTTTTTCACCCCACTACCCAACCATTCCCTTGTTCACATGACAACATAGAGACACAAAACTTTGGAACTTCAGTGTTTAAAACAGTCCCAATTCCTGCTAGAGTCTTTTCATCAGTCTTTGTAGAGAAACAGAAGTCTTCTTCTGCTAATCTATGGAGTTTTTCACAAGAAAACTATTTCTGTTATAGCTTTCTCTTGTCCTGCTGCCAGCTGCCCAGAAAAAAATCTGTCATCAGTCCACTCCTCCCATTTCACATCACTCTGAGATGTGTATGGGTCAATGAGTCTAGGGATGTCATTTTTAAGGATGAGTTATTCAAAGGCAAAAGTTCTCTTCATCTGTCTCTGTGAGCTTCTCTGGAAACAGAAGTTTTCTCATTGCCTCTCAAGGCCTCAAATTTTCAACTATTACTTTGCCTCACTCTGTTTCAGCACTTAACTGTATCACAATTACTCCACCTTTTGCTCAAAATCCACACTTTGAACTATTCTATTCCTCCCTATATACTCTGTCATGAATTAAAGGAGTTTTTTTCAGGACACTATTGTCCATTTCCATAGCTTTAACAGAAAAATATTTCAGCTTATTGAAGCATCTCCTTATTCTCTACCTCTTCTGAAGCTTAATTCTTTTCTTTACTCTCTCTGATAGTTTATAAAGTCTCTTTACATGTTGATTACTCTCTCTTTCTCTCTCTGGACAAAAAAAAGGATTAATCTGCAAGTCTCATCTGGGTAATGAAAAGGTTAAAATCTTGCCCAGGCTTTGTAGATGGTTCTGTGATCTCTGCTGGAGCAGCAGCTGGAGCTGTCTGTGATGGAAGATTCTTCATGGCTGCTCTGGAGAGTGTGGTCACTGTCTCAGCCTGCCGCAGGTCAAGAGGTTTTTTTCTTTCTTTACTCGGCAGTCTCTGGTGAATTCAGTCACAGCAAAAACTGCAGCCGAGCCAGGGACCGGCCTGGCCCGGCCAGAGCCCGGGGAAAGCCCCACAAGCCCCGTCTCCCGGCCAGGAGCTGCAGCAGGCCCAGCCCAGCCCCTGCCCGGGCCGCATCGCCTGGACAGGGAACGGGAGGCCAGCTGGAGCTCTGGTACCTTTCACAGCCAGAAACAAAGAGACAAAGAAATTTCCAGGCTTAAGTCTTAAGGTGGTGTTCACAGGTTGATCTCACTTTTCAATGGTAAAAATTGCTGTCAGTTCTTAGAAATGGCCAGTTGTTGGCTAGGAGAAAGACTCCCATCAGCCGCCAGCAGTTTTAACTTCCTTAAGTCTTTCTCTTTGTTTTCTTAAATGCCAATCTAACACACACTAGCATCCCCAAGGACTAAATTTCATTGGTTTACCCAAGACATGTTTGAGTGTTGCAAGGAAAGTAAATCTGCACTGCAAATATATTTTCATAACAAAGGGATCAAATTGCACAGTAACAATGTGAAAAGTAAAGGGTCAGATGCATGCTGAGGTTAACCCAGTTAAACATCTTACCAGGAAGATGTGAACTGAACCATGGCCATGTGTGAACACTCAGCAAATGTAAATGTGAGCTAAGTCCATGGACCATATGGAAAAGGTGAAGAATACCTGCAAATTAGCACTGGAAAGATTAATGCATCATTTTATAGAGGGGAGATGGATTATAGGCAAGACAGCAGAGGTGTAATTTTACTTACAATAAATGCCAAATAACCTGGTTGTGCATGACCCCAGCCAAAACACACTTGTCCAAGTCCAATTGACTCTCTGGACTTTGGATCTTGGCCATGGAATGTAAGAGAAAACAGCCACTTGTGGAGGCCAAAATCCTTACTAGGGAGACATAGTTGATGTTTTCCTGGAATCAATTAAGACTGTCATTAGAGCCAGACAAAAGCAGGTATATAAGTGTTTGCTCATTGGGAAAACACAGATATTGAAAGCTCTTTCTCTTGAAAATTGAGTTAACAGGCAAAAATACAATAGGGGTTTCTTTGAGTATTTGCAGCTGAAATGTAGTTCTACTTAGCAGTAAAGAGAAGGATAACATCTTACTAAATCACTGTATGGGGGACCCTAGCATTTCCCCTCTTCTGATTGATTTAGGAATAAAACAGAGTTCCCTTAATGGGGCATGACAGCTGCAGAGATGTACCTTTCCCAGGAGTACCTAAGCAGGATCCCAGTCCTGTTGCCCAGAACACTCTATCAATACAGGAAATCTGGCAGGAAGTGGAGATGACTGTGCTTTGCAGTCTCTTAAGTAACAAACCACCCACACCTCCACTGCCTCAGCGTTGTGCACAGTGCTGACTGAAAGCCTGTCTATAGTTGTAGTTTGGTTCCTGCTGTCATAAACTTTTGGCTCTGCAAGACATTAATTCAAGTTAAGTTGTCCCCCTGCTTAATTTGGAGTTATTTGCATCATGGTTCCACTCCAAAAAAAAGTGTTTATGTAAAAAGACAATCTCCTCTCTTAGCAGATGTGCCCTGCAAGTGCTTTAAGTCAAAGATGTTATGGACTTTGGTGACTCAGATATTTCTCAAATTCTTTTTAAGTGGTGTCATTGCAAAGGGAGATTTCATTTCTATGTCTTCTAGACAAGTCAGTATACAAGGCTTATATACCTGAAACTAAGGCTAAAAGTTGGCCATGAAATTTTCTTTTACATTTTTAATACTGATAGTAATGTATAAGAAAAGAGACAAGTGGTTCAAAAATAAAGTCTTTTTACTTCTTAAATAAGGAGCTATAATTGGGAAATTGCTGTGAGACTGTAACTATGAACAGCAGTCATATGGTTTTTATACTTCTCAGATGGAAATTATACATATCAATGTTGCCTTGCATTAACTTTAAAAATATTTGTCTTTTACAAAATATTTTTTCAGAATGTTTAATTAAATTGAAATGGATTTGATCCAAATAAAGGGATTCCTTTGATAGTTTTATAAATTCCTCACTGTGAACTTCAGAAATAGGAAGATCTTGCGAGCTTATGGACTGGCATTTAAATTGCATTAACATATGATTGTTTGCTAATTTTTCCTGTGCTTAGAAACATTTTGCCAGTGTTTCCTGGAAACTACCTTTGTTCATCCAGTGCCTCTTTTGCCATTATACCTAAATGATCACAGGTTAGAAAGGCAGTATTTGGTTAAAAGGGTCCCACTGTCAATGAATATTCAGGTTCTTCTCATTACTTTCTGAATGGAGGCTTTGTTCCCAGGAGAGTGTGACTGGTGTACATCTGTACATTTTCTTATGGAAAGGTACCACTTAGGTGAAAAACCTGTGGCTTGGATAGCCTTTGTTGTAGGAAATTACATGTAGCAGAGAAAGGCCACTGGGCAGGTGCCCATTGACAGGATGTTCCTCCTGAGATTTCTGTCTTTAGGCTGCTTTGCAACTCAGACTGTTATGCCACAGTATGAATAATTCTGAAAATTACGCAGATGCCAGAAACCTTCTGCATGTTCTAATAAAGAGTATTTCTGACAGTTTGGTCAGCAGTGAGAAATCAAAGGCATTTCTAAACAACATTTGAAAAAGTAAAAATATAATCAGGTTTTGGGCAACTTTGGCCATCTGAGATCTATTCTAGAAATCTGAGTAAGGTTCTTTAAGCCATTTTACCTTGGTCTGTGAAAGAAAAGTCAGGACAGAAACTACATTCTATATATATATATAGAAGTGATCTATATGTGTGTGTGTATGTGTGTGTGTGTATATATATATATATGTATGTATATATATGTGTATGTGTGTGTATATGTATAGATGTATATGAGTATGAGTATGAGTATGAGTATGTGTATGTGTATATGTATATGTATATGTATATGTATATGTATATGTGATGGTTCCACACTTCTGAAAAAACTTTGGAAAGGGTGGAAAGGACTCACTGTTGCAGAGCTTTATCACTGAGAGCTTTTTAGAAAGAGGGAAAAAGTCATCAACACACAGATCCCTCTCTATGTGTGAGGGACAGACAAAATCTCCATGGAAGAACTCTATTGAGGCTGGTAAGTAATCACTGATGGCTGGGATATCAGAAGGGTTTTTTCTGTCCTCCTCATAGTGCCATATTTACAAGATCAGGCCTGGAGTTAAGCTTGGTTTGCTATCATGCTTCCTTCCACCAGGGAGTGCCAACTAAACAACCTGTGCTCTGCTATGTGGGGATACTACATAGTAGTGGAGAGTATAAAATATACACTTAATCCTGAGTGCTTTTCTGTTCTATTCATTTATGAAGGCAGATTTTTAATGCTGGTAAAATAATATTGAGCATGCACATGACAGGGGAAAAAAAAAAATCTGTATCCAGATTATTTTTAAGTAAAGAGCTTTCAGAAAATCTGTGCAGACATGCTGGCTTTTTACCTCCTCTTGTTTTTTAACCTATGACTGATTCATCAGTTGAAGTGTAAAGAAACAGATCTTCTTATGGTAATTGATTCTCAGGGGCTATTAGTGTAAACGTAAATGCTCAACATAGATGTTACGTAGGTGGGTGATAGAGGGAAAACATAAATTGTCAGCAATATAAGGCAGTCTGTTCATACCATAGGGTGAGAAAGTGAAGAATGTTAGAAATCAGAGACTCAGAAATACCTCCCAGAGTTGGCTGTCAGTGCAGTCTCCCATTGTGAGTAATTATGAGAAACATACTGAGTAAGAGTCGATTCTGGTCCTTCAACAGGAAAAACACTTATATATTACAGAGATTTCAGGTAAGAGTTGCAAAAAATCTTAAAAGAGTTAAACACCTGGCTAGCACTGACATTCTAAGGGATATAGAACCTAAATTTTTGGTATTCCTGAAAACTGTTGAAAGTTTTTATTCTTCTGCAGCCCTGGACTAGAATTAATTTACCTTCAAAGCAGCTGTAATTTTTAAACCACAGAGAATAGGAGTAGAGCATGGATTGAAAGCCGAAGACAATATTCTAGTTGACCTAGACCATAAAAAGTGGTCAGGCTAAGTCCAAAGTACTAGAGGAAATGATAAAAACTGTTGTGCTTTTTATGCCTTCTTTGGAAGTTTAAGAGTTCATAACATTCTTTTTTTTTTTTTTTTTTTTACAAATATTAAGATTTTATATCATCATATGCCTTCAGAAATCAGATCTTCCAGGGAAGCAAAAAATAAATTTTATGAGTTGTGATAAAATTAGGAGACTGAAACATACTGCATGTATCTAAATAGTCTGGGGAATATAATCTGCATTATTGTTGTGTGTATGAGCTTCTCCTCTGTGCTGCACCTGTCTGGATGGTGACTGCCGGAGGACAAGCCTCTGTCTCCACTGCCCAGTGGGAATGTTGCATGTGTACATTGTGACACAGGCCATGCCAGGATGAATGGGCTCAGCCCCTGCACCAGAGGATAACAGGAGGAAACAATCTTTTAGAACTCTCTTCCCTATCTTGCATACAATTCCCGTCCTCTTCAGAAAGACCCTCAGGCAAAACTCCTAGGCACTTCAGGATCAAACCTGTACTTCATAGGAGACATTTTCCTCCCTTATTAATTGTGAAGTGTTGGTTCCCAGCAGCAAGCACATTCTAGTATCTGCCTTTTTATGAAGATGTGAGAACCACAAGGAGTCTGGGATTCTAAATTGTTTTCAGATCCTTTATACAAAAAAAAAAAAGTCCAGATGTTGCACAAAACATTTAAAGAACTTTATTTGAAAAACATTTTCCTTCTAAATGGAAGTTTATGCAGAGTACAATTAAACATGTTTTTCTAACTAAACATCCTAGTTTGTATCTTGTGGCAGGGAAAAATAAATATGTAAAAATTAAAACCGTCTGAGACTTTGCAGTTAATCGTGGTGTGCCAGCTTGAATCAGATCCCCTAATGAAAAGACATTCATTTTCCCAATCTGTTGTAATCCCAAACTCCTGGATCTGCCTCCAGGACCAAGGTCTTCAAGTTGAAGACTCAGTCCTGCATTTGGGAGGGAATACATCTCAAGTTTCCTACATTCTGCTGGTTTCTCTACTCTTGCAAATTGTACCATGCCAATACAATTACATCTGTGAAAGTACCAAGAGAAAATTGTTGTGTATCCGGTAATGTCAAGGTGCAACTTTCAGAACTGAACATTGGTTTCAGTGTATTTATCTTAGGACACATTATGTTTTCCTGGCTTTTTGACACAGGTGCCTTTCTAAAAACCAGTCTGCTTAAAAGTCCTTCCCCTCTCTTGTAAAACTGTCTAGTTTCCAGTTCTCCAGTTCTGAAGGACTTTGCCCAGCCTTTCCACATTCTTGAAAATAATAATTCCTGGTTTAGAGGTTACCCTGACTTGCTTTAGAACAACTTTAAGATGAATTTTCCATCAGGGCCTGCAGTGCATCTAACTCCTCTGAACACACTTTAACTCACGTTTTACACTGTAGATTCTATACATATTACAATGAAAAATCTAGATGTGCAGCTAAACTTTTTGATGAAGAAGGAATTGAAAAGGGGCAGAAAACACTTTAGTCTGTTCCATGACACCTACTTTTTTTTTTTTCTATGTTCAGTAATGGATATTTCCTTTTTTCTTTCTTCATTAATCATGAATCAACTTTTTCTATCCTAATCAATTTTACTGATAAGACTTTATTTTATGTAAACCTTACATGTCAAACTATTTGCACATGTCTTTACTCAGCCCTGTTTCTATTTTGTTAGTCTTTATTTTCTCTTTTCTTATAGTATAAAGGTCTTGAAGTTTTTATATATTTTTTTACATTTCCTTTTTCATGTCAGTTGAGATAGGTGGCAAATAGTGCCTTTAATATTTGATGGCACCTCAGTTGGTTTGCTGTCCAGCTCCTGTTATTCTTACCACCTTTTTTTTTCTTGCATGCCATGAACTCTTTTGGTTTACTATCACATCTGGATTTTTTCTCTCCACTTTCTGAAATATATCTATATTACATGCCAAAGGGACCTGCTTCTGCCCTGCCTTTGTGCCATGGATGGTTGGATACATAAACTCACCTCCAGTCCCTTTTGCCTTATTAACACAGTCCTTTTTTTCTATTTTGTAATTCTTTTTTAGCCTCCAGGCTCATATTTATAGCAATAGGTGGATTTTTATCATCACCTCATTTCAAGCCTTGTTTGAAAATTTCCTAACTAAACTAACAAGTCAGTGCCTTTGGATGAATTTCCTGGATTGTCATGGCAGAAAGTTTAGGGAACAGAGTTGTTGAAGACAAAAGCCCTGGCATTGATATGGTGTGTGGCTTAAGGCCTTCTCTTTCTCTGCTTATTCTGATGGTTCCTTCTGCAAATCACTGGAAGAACCAAAGGTTTTATACAGATGGGTAAGTTCAGGCTGCCCAGGTCCAACTGTGTATAGCTGCCCCTGACACACTATCACAGTGATGTGGTGAGGGAACAGAGTGGAGAGGGGAGTGAAAACTTCTTAGCCAAGCTTGACTAAAAATGCTCTATAAAATAACCTTCAACAATGCTTCCAGAGGCAGGTATTGTCACTCCTGAACCCTTCCTGTGATGATAACTGAAGATATACAGAAATAACACAATCTAAAGTACAGTGTAACTGCCTTTTCCACCTGCCAAGGGTTTTATAAAGGACCAGTCTCTTCCTTTGGACCATATCTGGAAAATCCACAGAGAACAGATTTTTGGGTATACTGTTCTTTATTAACTTTAGTGGTGAATATATTTCTATGATCAGGCACCATTTAATTTAGCTATAACTTTTTATCACATTAAAAAGTTTCATGCATTAGTATTACTTGTGAGTCATCTGATATATGACAATAACAGTGGTAAGGTTTGGTTAAGACCATTAGTTTGACTGGATTTAAATTTTGTAAATATCACTTGATGTCTTCCAGTAAGGCTGGATGCAGCTGGAATTTTTTCAGTCTGCTGAGAAACACACTTTGAATTTACAGATGACCATCAGGCTGGAAGTGTATTTTATTTCAGCAAAATTTCTTTATGTAACACAGTGGGAAAGATTTTGAAGCAGTTAGGAAAATTCAAATATGTGTCATCTTTTATAGATTATTAATGTATCAATCTGATGGGAAACCACTTTGTTCTGTCTTAACTCCTCTACAGTTCAGTTTTCATTAGAGCCCCTCTTATTATAGCAATAGTATTTTTATGTTTGGTTCCTGAGGTGATGTGGAGAGGATGAAGTACAGGCATACACATGCAGTTTCAGTTTCTTTGTCAATTTTTTTTAATCTTATTTTGCATTCAAATTGTCTTTCTTTTCAAACATCCCTTGTACAACCAATGTTTTCTTTTATTGGATTCTATTGTGCTGTCAAGCCTGGTTTAAAATACAGTAATCTCATAGATACTTGCAATTATGAATATCTTCTAAATTCACAAACATATTAAAGACACATAGGTAGCAAATCAGCTGAGAATCCCTGCAAACTGCACTTAGAGCAAATCTCCTTTTAGAGAAGTAGGATGTCTTTAAAAGTCAACAGTTGTTTTGGAAGTACTTAGTCAAGTTTTTGAAGCACTGCATCACATTTATGGCTCACAGTGTCATGATAAGTTGTCCAAAGTGCCTGTCAACTTGCCTTACAAACTGAAAAAAATGGACAGCTCAAAACATTACCTTAAAGAGTAACAAGAAATCTTCAGAGGTTAGCATATTTTTCCTTTTTCCATGAGACCCAAGCAGTATCATTAAACTTTGTGTTTCTCTTTTTAATTTTTTTCAGTGTAACTTAATGGAAATAAACTATTTTTTTAACCAGGAAAAGTTTTAAATAAAGGCATTTTGAAAAGTAAATAAATTTTAGGAGCATTTTTTAAAGCATGCAGCTGTTCTAATGCAAGAGATCCCAGTCAGACTTTTTTTTAATATAAACCACAAAGAGGTCAAAGAATCCAGATTTTTTTTTTACTACCCAATCACGTTTAATGCAAATTCCAGGAATATATTCACACTTTATTTTTCGGCAGCTTCAGAGTGCCAGCAGGTAATTGAGTAATCTGAGCCAATGCTGCTTATATCAGGAGCCTAAAGAAATACCCTGGGGATGATATTTGGAGCATATCCTATACTCCTGTTTCACATCCAAGAGGAAGATGAAACAATCAAAATCTAACAATAAGAAAAGTTCTAATAAAAACATTTTCTTGCTAAGGATTTTGTTCATTGTGAATCCTCCAAAGGAATTTATTTTGATTTGTCCCAAAAACTGTTAATGTGTACCACAGAGTATAACAGGAAACAAGATGGCATTTCACAGTATCAAGAAAACATATTCTTGGGGCTGTTAGTACCCAAAATCAGATCTGTACTTTTTATTTTCTTATTGAGAAAGAAACCTCTATCTTCAGGATTGAAAAGGGGGTTTAATAATAGACTCTACTATTAGAAGTGAGCCAGAAGTGATCTCTCTGGCAGTGCTAGCTCAGAGAATTTTGACAAGTGAATTATTCCTCCTTTAGCTTGTAACATGTCAGAACAATGATACCATCAATAATAAGCCTTGTTTTACTATTGTTTACAAAATCAAATAGAAAGATAAAAGGAACCTTGTCTCTCACAGTAGGAATAAGAGAGGTCACAGTTTTAGCAGCAAAGACTAACAATTTAATTTGCTGAAAGAGGGCTTCAACTTTCTAAGTTCAGGCAAGTTCTTTTCTAGAGTGTGTCCATTATGGATGCCTGTGGAATGGTCACCCTGATAATTGCTGCATTTTCAGCTGCTATCCACCACCAAAATTTTGTTTCTTTTCATTTGAGAACATGTGAATCAGTTCCTACTTTAAGACATGGATTTTGTCTGAGGGCACTACCTCTTCCTGGCACTCAGCTAAATGCTTGAGGTTGCTGGGTTTTAGCACTTCTTATTGCTACTTCTCTCATCAGTTTAGGGCCCTTGCTATCCAAATATGTTTGTTTTTTTTTTTCCTAGAAAGGAATGTAATGTAATGCTTTCTATACAAGGCAGGTGGGGATACACCCCCTTGTGAATTCCTGTGTGCCAAGCCACATGCATCATGTTAGGGACCAGTGATTAATCTAGGGAAAACTTTCCACAGTATTTCCTAGGAAAGGTCATTTAGCCAAATGCATAAAGAAGCAAGAGTTGTCTTTGGAGCTTTACTAGTGCCAGCCTCTTCCACAGAAGGGGTAACAACACAGAATGTTTTACTACAAATATGAAGTCTTTTAGGTCTGACTTGCCGGTATCAAAGATCCTGGGACAATTAGCACTTAACCCTGTAACTGCTCTTGGAGCACTCTGTGGTCACACTGCTTTGCCCTCTCTCCTGGCCATTCCTGTGCCCTCCTGCTCTGTATTTACATGCACCTGTCTCCCCATTAACACCTCGTTAAGGCACACACCTGCTGTGGTTTCACTAAAACCCACTGCACTGCAGCCATTAAGCCTGTGTGTTTCATTATGAGGCACTCAGCACAATAGGAGCACTGAGTAAGGTTCACTAATGAGTCATGCAGCCAACAAAAATTGGACTTGTATGGGTGACTCCTTCTGGTTCAATCTCTTCACACACCCCCCCCCCCCCCCCCTTATTTAATAATTGATCATGTATTAAATATATTTGCTGGAAAAAAATACATAAGTGCATATGCATTAAATCCAGCTGAAACAGCACAGTTTTGAGACAAAATACCAATGGGTAGAAATCAACTACATATTTATAAGTGGTAAAAAAGGCAACAGGGAAAAAACACAGCTTTAGGGTGTAGAAGACCTTACTACTATTCCAAAGTTTGTCAAATATCTGCAGATTCACCAGCAAGTTGTATTATCTATATGTGAAATTTCCAATAAAAGAAGTGTATCAGTGTATGTGATTAGGGCAGGATATATGTACACACCTCCCCAAAAAAAGAAGTGCAAGGCAAAGCACAAAGCCCTACAGTATCAACTGTGCTGAAGCAAAATCCAAAAGAAGAGAGTTCATTATTATGTGTAGCAAAAGCAAACTGTCATGGGAGCAGCTAGTGTGATTGATTTAAAGTTCAGAATCAAAATTGTCGTGGCAATTTCTTCAGCAGTTGCACTGACTTTGTTTCAAAATCTTCAATTACAGTGTGGCTTGATTAGGAAAATGAACTAGATAAGCAAATGTGGCAGGTGATTGCTCCCTAACTGTGTAATCAAGAAATACCACAATCCATTATTTGATCATAATTCTATGGATCTACCACAAGGAAAATGTAAGCTCTGAGGCTTATTTTGCATCAGAAGTTTACCTTCCTGTTAGCTAAATAAAACTATTAAATATGCTACTTTAATAGTACAGTAAGAGGGACCCTCGGATTTATCCATACATTTGATCAATGATTTGCTGCAAACTGCATTACAGATCAGTATTTCTTACTAAACACCCATATGGAAGGGTAATTTGCTGTGTAATTGCTTTTCATTGCTTCTTTATCATGAACTCTTTCTTTCCTTGGTCCAATCGCTCATACTTAGAGCACAGAAAACACAAGATTTGCTCTTTCAAATTTCATAGTCCATATGTTGCCTAGTAATATGGGGCTGTGTATATGCATAAACTTAATCTGTGAGGAAACTCAGAAGATCTCTATGTCACTTGCATTGCAATTCTAATTGCAATTCTCATTTAAAGATGAACTTTAATGTGAGGCCTGAATTTTACATGGATCAGCTCAAAGAGATTAAAATTCCTGAAATGGTATCAAATTTAACATTTGCATTTCAATGCATAAGACACCCATTTGCTCCACTGTATCTGGATAAGAGTTTTCCCTTTGGAATCTTATTCTCTCATGGAAGTCTCTTTTTATTCTTACTGTTCACTTGACCTGTACCAATTTTGCTAGTGATCACATATGTTTTAGCAGAATCAAAATATAAAGAAAATACAGAAATGGTGCTTGTTCCTGTCTTTCTCATTCCAAATGCATACTTGGAATGGAGATTATAATCCTGGTAAATATTAAAAGTACTGACGTGCAGTGTAAGGTGATCCACATATAAACCAACCCATTAAATCTGGCTGTAGAGTTTACACATTTCTTCAGCAGGGAAGCCCACCAATGGGGTGGTTTTAACAGGCATTGAAAGCAACACTTTATTATTCACTGAGTAGAACTGACATTGGACTTGGTTCAGTAAGGAGCACTAACTGCATAAACAGATGTCAACTGCTATTTGGTCTGATGGCCATGGACAGGAGAAATAATTGGAAAATCTAACAAGGAGCACAGAAGTAAAGATAGGGAGCTTCTTCAAATGCTAGGATGAGCTTGCTAGCAAAGTGTCCAGCTTGGTGCTTTCAGTGTGCATCTGGAAATAAGAAAATTGGGGGTCCCACACAGGAGAAATAGAGTATTCATTAATATCAGTACTGTCAAACTGTTTCTGAGTAGAAACACATCATCCTTGTTTCATATTTCATAGTCAGTATTTACTGATAATTCATCAAAGAATGCATTGTAGGTTGCCACACTCATGAGCTACCTAGAGTAGAAATAGAGCTCACTGAAGCCAACGGGAAAGGTTCTATTGAACTCTGACTAAAACTCTAGGCCTACTTATATTGGGCAACAGGGTCAGAGCCTGTTAGGTTGGCAGCAAAAATGTGCAGTCCATTTACTTCTGCTGGCAACTGGGTCTACATATATTTTCTCCATCATAATCCCATATTCATATTAGAAAGCAAACCTCTGCCTGACTACAGCAGCAATGGTTAGGACGTATTCTACTAAGCCTCTTGTAAATATATGTTGATTGACAAAATCTTCCCCAAGCTGCTTAGCCCTAGGCTTGTTCGTGAATGCTGATCCTTTCTTTTTCTTCTCTGATGGCAGAAAGATATCACATACTAGGCAGAATTATTCCCTGTGGAACATTTTGTCCTGTATGGTGGAAACTTAATGCAGTACCAACCAAATTCCGAGTGTAAGAAGCAGAGAGTTTGGACATTACAGGTTAGCTGTTGGAGGAGACAGGCAGACAGAGTTTGGGGTACAGTTTCATGTTCTACCTGACCCAGTGTAGCTCTTGCTGGAAGCAGCAGCCTTGGTCTCTCCTATCTCCGTGTGCCCCAGCTGCAGCCCGTTCTCTTGTATTGGACTCAGCTGCACAGTCTCCTGGCTGCCCAGCAATTCAGTCCAAATGAGTGATCTAATTGCAAATGATGGGAGAAGGTCAGGGGAAACGAAAGAACAATAAGGACCACCAAGCTGGCAGTTGTATGACTTATGTTACAGCCAATGTTATTTGACCTCATGCAAAAGGAGTGGAAGCCTGTTGGCTGGGAGCAGCCATGAGAGTGGGGTGGTGCAGATCCATTCCTTTCAAGAGCCACTCACAGCTACACCAGAAGAGGTGGAAACTGAACCAGCAGCCTTTATTTATGTTAAGGGAGCAACAGACCTCATAGCCCTGAAAAAGCTTTACAAAACCAGGTAGTTTAAAGAGAGCTTTAAAATCACTCACTGCCCCAAGTCTCATACGAGGGGAGCATAGTCACTGAGAATTGCAGTCTTTTATTTCACTCTTGCTCACTTTCTGAGTCTGGAAGATCATGAGTCACTTAAACATCCATTGAATTCAGTAGAAGCTAATGACAGGCATATTATTGGAACTTAAAAGCTCTAAAGCTTACTCTTACTATGAAATACTCTACCTGTAACCAAATATACTTATCATTGGTGTGAATTATGTAAATAAAATCCAAACCACCTGTCAGACCCAGTTTTGTACTGGGGAAATAAAGTCTCAATTTAAAATGGCATTTTAGAATTTATGCAATTTAATAGAACAATAAATTTCAATTTTTCTGCTTTTGTCATTACAAAGCTTAAAGCCAGTTCCATGTGTGGCACCTACTTGCATTTCACTCACGAGTTTATTGCGTGAGCATCACTTTAAATTAAAACCTTCACATTTTCAAAGGAAAATAAACAGTTAATGGTTTCAGAATTATTATTCTTTTCTACACAATCCCATAAAAATTCCACAATGAAAAAGCTAATAAACCAATGGCGAGACACTTACATATGCAAATACGTTTCCGTGAAAGAGTTAAAGTGCTTTATAATATAAATTTGCTTTCAGTGCCAATATAATTAGATTGTAACAAGCAAACCCCTGCAACATAACACAGTGAAAATTTGAAAATTTGATTCTCCCTGGCAAACAACCAAGTCCCTGCGTGTGCACAAACCTGACATTAATAAGCTACAAGAGATTACATGATTTAGAAAAGAAGCACTTGGTGTTACAAAATCAAATAATAGATCTCTAGGCTATAATTAGGAGAATTGGGATTCAACAATGAAGTCATAATAATGTAATTTAGCTGTAAGTAACAGAGCCATGGAGTCACATTAGGAGGTGTGATCACATCTTTCAGCAAAGCTCTGCTGTGTAGACTTATTGCTGTTCAGTTTAGTCTAGTACACAGCAACCTGTTGGCACAGAGCTCAGTCTGACAGCCTCTTGTTCTCTAGGTGCAGTATGGCAAAGTGCCACCCAAACATTTTTAATTCAGTCCTGTGACTTTTAAGTCAAAACAATAAAATTATATATACTGAGTGTAGAGTTGCCTGTGAATATTTGTATAAATTACTGCACAGTGTGGGTTTAGGGGCCATTTAAGAACAGATATATTAGAAAAACAAAATAGAAAAGGCAAAATAAACTGTTGAAGCACAGTGTTAGATCTCTAGTAGGCTTGATGAACATGTACTATTCAGCTACTTTATTCATCTATTACTGTGGTTGGGAAATTACTCCTAATCTGCAATTTATTGCAACTGCAGTCCTGAGTCACTTTTGCTTGATTCCTTGCAGCAGTGTGGAGGGATTGCCTGCTCAGTCTTTGGTGCAGGTGTCACACAGGCCATGGAAGTGGGTGACAAATGCCAGTGCAGGCTGCACCTCTCTGAGTCCTTTGGCATAACAAACACAGCCCTACAGCCTGCCAGGCACAAGAGGTGGCCATGGGAGAGGGCCCAGCTACAGGGAGCTGCCAGGGAAACTGGGCAGGCATAATGCAGCTGCTCACACTGGTGGTGACAGGACATCAATCCCAACTCCACAAGTTTTGGGAAGGCTACCCTTCGATTTAGGCTATTACAGAGGAATACATCACACCAGGCCCTCTGCTCCACCTCTGTCCTGCACAGTGAAGGCTCTTTCTTTGGTCCATTATCAAATTTTCTTTGGTCAATTATCAATTTAAGCTTATTTAAAACACTTTGACTACAAACTGTTTCTTTGTCATTCGTCACAACTAATAAAACAGACACAGCACGTTAATTTGTTGATTTTCTCCTTTCAGAGTTGGTGTCTAGTTAGAAGGGAAATCCTGCCTGTTCAGTTATTTATTAGATGATAATTTTCTTCTCTCTATGCACACATCCTGGTGATTATGTTCTCCTCTTGGGGCTGTCTTGTCCTACCTGTCTCTCCCTGTGTCCCATCCTGCTTTCCATAGGCTTCCTCGAAGCATCTGAACTAAACCCAGCTCCCTGATCTCACTCCACAATGTGACATGGGCAACTCCAGCAGCCCAGCTTGCATCCAGACTTGAAATCCAACTTCACTCACAAAAGACACAAACAGAACTTTAGTTACTTGTTTGCTTCTGAGGTGCTTGTATCAACACTTTCAGCTTCGGGAAGAGGGATCTGGGGGGATTGATTTGCTTCTTCTTAATTGTGTGGCCTACCAAATAGTGGAGGAAACAGGCATCAACTTTGCATCCATATTGCTAGGAAATACAAACATGTTTGGTATATAGCTTTAAGACTGATTACTTCTTATGGTCTCACAAGCCAGACCTACTGGTCCAAAATCATTCCTATCTTTTGGAGAAATCTAAAAGCTTTTGCTTCCACTCAGTCTTTGGTGTAACATGAGCAGTCACCTGTTGCTCTTGTTAGTACGATTTTACTTTTATTTGCAACTTTTTCCAATTACTGTTTATTTTATTAGTTCTTTATGGTTTTACCATTTTTTGTTTTGATGACATTTTGATTTGTTTCAAACTGCCCTTTATTTTAATTTTCTTTCCTAAGCATGTTGATATATGGCTGTTTCTTTTATTTCTTTTATGCTTTAAATGATCTGTTTGTTTTATTTCCTTTATTTGCATAGCACTTACTTTTCATGACCTTTTTGTTTCTGCAGCTGCTGCTGCTTCTGGACTGCTAGTGTTTTTCTCTTACTTTTCCACCAGGAAACCAAATCCCAGTGAAGACCAGTATTCAAACAAAAAATGTTTCCTGATACATATTTGCTGTAGTCAGCCACTGCAGGATCATGTCCAGGGAAGCTACAGTTACTGAAAGCCAGCATGGGACAGAAAAGAGACAGACCTCTGTTCATGAAATCGTCTATTCAGCATGAGAATAAACTCATTCAGAGACAAAGAGCTCTGAAAAAAGGCATGGTGATAGGTTTTGAAGGACAGAACTCTTGAGAGTCTCCACTTTTGAGGGTGGAGTTTAGGGCTAGAGACCACTAGAAACACAACAAGGGAGAAACCCCCAGGGACTCAAACCCAATCAGAACTCCTGGGCCACCCTTCACAAGGGGTTTGGGGTGGTACAACTTCTTCTACGGCCCATCCTCCAAAACAGGAAGTCAAAATTCACACTAGCTTGCTATCTTGGCTTACAGCCATGCCTCTCACGTTAACAATGCTTATCTAAAACTAAATCTTTGCCTCCCTCAGGCACCTCACAACACATATTTATTTTATTATTCCACAATCTCCTAAATGGGTTATGAATTCTTAAAGTGTATAATCTAAAACGGTATAGGAACTCTGTGTGTTCCTATCTACAGATCACATCTGAACAACTTCTTTTGGGCTGATCTAACATTTTGGCAGCACTTCCAGGACCAAAAACCTTTGTAATGGAGGCAGCAGGAAGAGCACTATCTTACAGTGGTCTGTCTACAACTTTTAGTAGAATCCTCATGGCTAGTGTAAAATACTGTATGGACTCTTAAAAATGTGTATACTTGCAGTTAGTGAAATGTCTCATAGAAAATGTCATTTATGTTTAATCATGGCTAATGAGTGTGTGCTACCTGACAGGTGCATTTGCATATTGCACACATATGGCATGTGTGTGTGTGTTTGTGACTGTCCCTGACTATAGGCTATCTATTTTTATACACACCCACTCATACATGTTCATATAAAAATTATACCTTGGTCACCTGAATTCTTTTTGTTATGGATCTAGCTTACTTTTATTCTGAAGAACCTGATGCTGCTTCTGATTTTTCCTAGCAAAGTTGTCAATATCAGGATTATTCCTGAAATGGATTTTGTCATGTACAGTGGGAAGAAAATAACCATCTTGCTTCTTTTAAAGCTGGTGTTACTATTCTTTGAACAACAATGAAATTCTCAACATTGTCTTTAATGTCATTCCTCCTTTCTGTGGTGCTGTCACAGACTGACATTTTGCCAGGCAAACAGGATAATGTACCAAATCACCATCCTTTATTTGCACACTAGGTGGTTTGCAGTGACTTATCAAATGATGCCTGCATTAATGACATGCTTCTTGGAATCCCTTCCTGCCCCCTTAAAAAGTTTCTTATTGTGCCTTCCAACATTGGTGTTTGCACTCCTGTACGTCTTTATATATGTCTAATATAAAATGTATGTATTTATACATCCACACACGTGTATAATGAGTTAAAACCAGAAGAGCCTCTGTCTCAGCTTGTTTGCACATTATGCACATTTTAGGGAATGAAATCTGAGTGCTGTTCAAAGAGAAAATGTGTGACTTAGCTTAAGGGCAGAAGAAAGTCATGTGCAACAAGTTACATGATTTTACATAACTGTTGGCAAAAAAAGAAGCATCTCATGTCAATGCAGGAAATATTTTAGGATATTTATGGAATAAACTGAATGTTTTTCCTTACTGCTTCATGCATGTACTTCAGTGTACTGCAGTACAGTATACTGTTGTTTTCACCATAATTAATGCAGTCTTTCTCACCTTCCCTAATATAATCCTTCAGAAACACACACACAAAAAATCCAAACAAAAACCAAAAAAACCAAAAAACAAACAGAAAAAAAGAAAAAACAAAAGAGAGAGAACCTTTTATTCTTTTATTTTGGTAGTTTTCTTAGCTCTACTGCTATCTTCATTTCCAGGGAAAACCTCGGAGCTAACAAGTCCTTGCCACTGGACTCCTGAAAATCCTAAGAGAGCAAAGGCTTTATACCTTGATGAGGGCCAGGATGAAAGGGATATGATTCTTGGCAGGGTGACACATTCTTAAGCTGATTCTTTTTGTGCTCTGTTCCTGGATCCCTCTGTGCTCACTGGAGAAAAGCTAGTGGTGATGATGGTTCTTTGAGCCCTAAGCAGGATCCTGACAGGGTCTTATAAGAGCAGCAAGGGCTTCTGATTCCTGATGCCCTGGAGAGAGCATATAGGCAAGAGTTATCAGCTCCTCTGCACCTATTCCTAGGTCTGCAGGGTCAAGAAGAGCCTGCAAATTGGAAATGCAGGAACAAAGATTGACTTGGGCACTCAGGGGAAGTTGGAAACAGGGCAAATCTTGTCTTCATGTCTCTGTAAAACTTCTGCTAACCTAAAATTTGTTAAGAAAAAGAAAAAAAAATAAAAAGGAAAAAAATACCAGAAAGGAAGGAACCAGGTAATTCACTCATTCACTCCCATGTTTATAAATTACAAGATCACTGGAGAGTAAATAGACAAACCTCTCCTTGCACTGTCCCTCTCTCTCCAGATTCCATGTTCCACTCCTACAGGGGTACTTTTTGTTCTCTTGTTTTTGATGTTATTGTTGTTGGGGTTTGTTTGGTTGGTTTTGGGGTTTTGTTTTTTTTTTTTTTTTCTATAAGTGCTCATTTGCTACACCCATAGTCTAGAATTGTACTTTCAGTTTAATCATTATCCCATTTCCCTAATATATTTGTGAGGATTTTATGATTTCTTGGAGAAGTAGTTGTTTCAACTCTTTAAGCTGAAGGTCAAAAAAGTGAATTCAAGTGGACTCTCCAGTAATAGTAACCATGTCCCAGGAAGAGCAGCCATATTCCTAAGTTACAAAAGCAGCTGCTTATTAGAGGAATATAATTCATTACAGAAAAAAAAAAAGCTTTTGTTTCCAAGACAGTATTTTAAAATAAATCCATCTCCTAGTATGTTGGACCTCACAGATTTTTTTCAGTAAACTGTAAATATCAGTTTGGACAATTAACAACTTCAGCTAATCTCAGAGGGAGGTTAAATTGAACAGCAGTATGGTATCAATATTTTTTACAATAATATTTTGATCACTGACCCTACGATGACCCCACTATCTCATTCATTAAAGCCTGAACATTTTACAGAGACCAAGGTTTTCACTGAGACCAAGGTTTCCAAGTTGAAGTCATAGCACAATGTGCTGTCAGGTGAATTAAACCAAAGACATGAAGGCTGCTGTATACACATAACTCAGATCCTGAAGCTAATACCCTCATCCCAAAAATGAGCTGAAAGATTTCTTTAGAGAGCACCAGTGTGGATCAGGCCTAATTACCTAACGCATGACCTTGTGCTCATTTATGCCTCTGTCAGGCTATGTATCTAGAACAGCTAAAACACACTTACTGTAGCACAGTTCTGCACTCCAATCTAGGGCTCCTAAACCAGGAACAAATCCTGAATGTGAAAAATGTCCTTATGCAAATCTCAGATTGTGTTCACTGATGTTTTGCATTTGGGTTTGGTTTTTTTTCAGCATAGTAAGGGCTTGAGAATAGCAGTAAAGCTGCTGTATAACTAACCGAACGCCTATACCAATAGGCAAATTAACTTTACATATAAATTATTTAAGTTTAATCTGTGATTAGAACTCCATATGAGCAGTGATATCACTATAGAAAAAGTATTTTCCTTTTTAGAGAATTGCAGCCTGATAAATAAATGAATAAAGACTTATATAAATGTATTCCAGCACATATGTTGAGAAGCATTCTTATCAGAAATCTTGGAAATCACAGTATTCCCTGTGGTGCCCCTAGTCTGTGTTAGAACTAACTAAAGACTGTAGTCATCTTTTTTTTTTCAAAACATGAAATGCATTTTTTGCAACAATGCCTCAGATGAGACACAAACTCAACAGAGCTTACAAATATTAGACATTGGCTCTTTGCATAGCTTTGCTTCAGCTAACAGGCCCTATTGGTAACTGTAGATGCATTGAAACTCAGTTTTTAGATTAAAATTCATGAAAGATATCTCACATTTTCACTGAAATGTCTATTGTTGGCTTTCCAGTTGTGGTGAGGAAGGAGGGAAGAGAGAAAAAATTAAGAAATGTGGTAAGTAGTACTACTCCATTTGCCTCAGAACAGCAAAAAGACTTTGTGTTCTTCTGTAATCAGTTATAATACTTCATATTGTAGTCAGTAGTGTCTGTCATGGCTCTTGATTCTTGAACACACCTCATCCTGATAAAAATGAGGCAATATTTGATTATTTTGGTGGTTGCTGCCCAGGTTTTTTTTTTCATTCATGAGTCAAAATTATTATTAGGGTGAAAATCCTTGTTTGAGACATCCACATCAGGAATAAATAGATTAAAAAATTAATATAACCAGTCTAGTTTATGAATGGTCAGGAAGAAGTTCACTTTTAAGAGCCTAGCTCTGCTATTCTCATTCATGGTCACAAATCCACTTTTCAGCTCATTTTCATTAATATCAGAAAAGTACTAACAGTAAATAGCCACACAGGAAACAGGTAAAATTAAAGCCCCAAATCTCTAATTTTCTTCTAGGTTTTTATTAATAGCCTCAGAAGTCTGTTTAAGGGTTTTCATGCTTCCAAACAATAACAAACAGGAAAAGAAAAAAAAAAAAAAAAAAAGGGGTATGTGTTTGCTCATTCATAAGCATATTGTGTTTTTCCAGCAGGGTGTGATCCCATTAACTTGTTTAGTTGATAACCTCATATGACCCAGCAAGTCCTCACAGAATGAATCCCTGGCTATTTTTTTTTCTTCCTCCTCTATGCCAGTGATTTCCTGATTCCTTCTCCAGTTGAGCTGCCTTGTTCAAAAAAACAGACTTTGTCAACTGTACAATTGCAGTTTGTGCAATTACTTGCACATCTACTTAATAAAGTATTGGAAGAGGATTGTTGTGCATTTTTTTTCTGAGGGAGAGGGCTTGAGGTCAGACTGAGGTGCTAAGGATTTTTGTTTCAGTGTTTTTGTTTCTGCTTTTCTAATAGGGGTTTAACAACAGTAATTTGGAAAAAAAGAACCTGTTGAAATATAAAAAATTGCAAACAGAGGTTAGTAGGAAGAAGAGTACCATTTCTGTGCAATTCAAAGCCATCCTGCAAGGCATGTTTGCTACAGGCAATACATTTCTATCAGCAGAACCACTCCATAGTGGAGGGACTCACTCTGTAGTAGTCCTATGAAATATATGTGAAAGTATTTGAGAAATTCTCTTCTATTTAAACAAACCTCATTGCCTCTGTAAACTTGCCTACAAGCAGTAGACTAGTATCCTTTAAGTAGCTTTTTTTATTTTCTAGAAGAAAAACCCAAGGTTTTATGGGGTTTTTTTGAACTGGAAATTAAAATTTTGAAGGGTTGGAATGCTCACCATTAGATGGAAAAATGACAGAGAGAGGTAAAACTATAATTTCAGGTATATTAAGTTTTAGTTATAGTAACTGTCAGGCACCTGAGAGCATTTCTTGATTCCAATAGCCTAAGTGAATATTTTGACCACTGGCCTGCTACTGCACAGAAAAAGTGTGAACTTCTCAGACCTATCTCTCCATGACTGTGCTTCAAATCCCTAGGAAGAACATTATATGCCATCTAGAAGTTACTGTGCCCTCTGTCAAGAGAGCAAAAAGATACATTCAAAGGTCATAAATGTGTTTATGTCTGTTAAGACAGCTAGCAGTTTGTCATTATCTCATTTTGTTTACAGGCATCAGAATGGATGCAAAAGTCTTTACTTGGTTGTTGCATTAGAGAGAGGAACTAAATTCTTCCCTGATGTTGTACCAATTAATTACAGCTGCATCACTAAGCCACATCAGTAATGACACAAAGGTAATTTCACCTGAGATTATTCGTTTGCAGGTGAAGAGCTGTCCAGGACTGTGGTAAGTGATACGATAGCAAAAGATCTGGAACAAGAAACATTTTGCCATGATTTCAAATTAAGGGCAAATTCATGTGAAGAAAGAGTTCAGAAACATTGAACTGTTAACTGCATCAGTTATCATCTCAGTAATACTTATTAAAGCAGAACTCAAATTTTGTATAACTATACACATTTAAAATTAATAATTACCCAAAATATTAATGATGAAGTCTCTGACCCATAAAACGTCTGAACCTCAGATCTAGAGGCCATCTGGCTAATTTTTTTTAATCACAGAACCACAGAGTATTCTCAGTTGGATTGGACCCATCAGGATCATGGTGTCCAGATCCTGGCCCTGCACAGGACACCCCAAGAGTCACACCATGTGCATGACAGCATTGTCCAAATGCTTCTTGAACTCTGCCAGGCTTGGTGCTGTGACCACTTCCCTGGGGAGCCTGTTCCACTGCCCAAACACCCTCTGGGGGATGAACCTTTTCCTGATATCCAATTTAAACCTCCCCTGCCTCAGCTTCATGCTGCAAATGATGATATGTTTCTATGCCTGGTCCCATGGATTGTCTGCCTAGGAACTATATTACAGAAAATGACAGATGAGTGTATACTAAGCACTGAGAATAGAAAGTAAGCCTCTTTTACAGCAAAGATATCCAAGAATCTGTTTTTCTTTTAGTATGTGTTTCTCAGAATAGGATTTCATGGGAGCTGCAAGGGTGGAGGCCAGGGGGGGCGGGGGGGGGTGTGGGCCGGAGGATCAAACCAGGTATCAGTATTCCAAACCAAAATTTCCAAGTCTGAAAAGTGAGCATGAATGAACAGCTGTGATGTGTGCAAGACAGCCTGGTATTAATGAACAACATTGCCAACAACACTGACAACATTACACTGATTTCCTGTGTAGCTATTGAGAAGCTAATACCTTAATGGTGGACTATTAATATGAATTAAAAACTAAAGACACACAGATTTCAGTCTGCCTTTCCTTCTGTCACTTATTTTGTACTGCCTGAAGGAGCTATTACCTTCATGTTTCCCTGAGATGTTGGTTCACAAGGGTAGAGTGAGCAGACTCAATTTCACTGAAAGTAATGGAGTGAGATTTTCCAGAATTATTTCCAGTGGGCTGAGTTTGTTACATTCCTTCTGTTGTGAGAATATAAGTAAACAATTAAACACCTTTACTGAAAGCTGAGAATCTTCACAGTCATCACCTCTTCCTATTTCCTTGGATTAGTCCAGCATTTTGGGTTTAGCCATGCTCAATTAACTCATCCAGGAATTGGTCCAGTCAGAAACAGTTGATTTAAGTGAGATAAACTGGGCATCTGCCTGGAAAAAAATGATTATCCAAAATATGCTTTCATCATGAGAAAATGAACTGTGCTATCTCCACATTTAAAAACATATGCTTCTAAATAGATTCCCTTCCTTTGAAAGCTTAAAAAACAGAAAATAGTAACATTGAATCTGAAAATGAAACAAGCAGCTATGAAGTAAAAATCTAGTAACAAGTGTGTTAACGTTTTAATATACTGGAACTGGAACTTGGTACCAGCACCTTCATCAAACCACTATGTAAACTGCATTGAATTAAAGTGATTAAAGCCAGCAATAAAACCAACCACTGCAGAAATGATTGAAATATGTAGGGTTCTTGCATGTGTTTGTACTGGGGACAATAAAAATGCTGCCACATTTAGTCACTGATTTGCTTTAGGATAGAAATAAAATCAGCTGAGAACACTTGCCTGTTTTGTTTCAATTACTAAAGATTTTTCTCTTAAAAAGTAGATCTAAAATTAGAGACATGGTTAATAATTAAGAGGGAACATCCATGGAACTGGAGAATACACAGCAATAAATATCTTTGGCAGGTGATTAAATACTGAATTGGAGCTGAAGCTGTTGATAACCTCAGAATCTCTTTATTGCAAGTGGACACCAATGCTTCCGATACTATTGCTGTGATACTGAAATATGAATCAAGACAATAAGAGTAAAAAAAATAATAATAATTTATTGCAGGTGGGTCTTTTCCTAATCTCTACTTCATTTGAAAATATTTTTATATTATTTTTGGGTTGATAAGCCACTATCTGATTAATCTGTGGTTAACAGCAGAACTAAAATTTTCAAAAATTTATAATTTAAATTTAAAATTTATATTTTCAAAAGAACCTCAGTCCAGCCTCCAAGCACGGGCAAATATAGATGCAGTGAATAGATTTTAAGTTTCTACATGGAGCTCCTCAGTTATTGATCTCACTAAAGTTCATCTTTGAACATTAAAAATCTCAAGAGCTGGCTATATTCTCCAAACAGGGCCAATGGTTGAAAGCCATATTGCAGATTTCTAGAACCTAAAAACACCTGTTGACAGATGTAAAAAGGGGTTTTATTTTTCGGGATGGTCAAATAATCATAACGTAAAATATATCTTCTTGTAATCACATTTTAATATACCAGTTTGAAATGGTTAGGCCTCAACTGAATCTCTCACACTATACAAAGTACCCATTTGCAGGTAATAAAAGAAAATTTGCCAATAATCTGTGATAAAATATGAACTATACTGCTAATTCAAGTAGCACAGATGCAGCATGTGCCAATTTAGGAAATGTGTAAATCCAAAAGGCTACCAGAATCAATCCAATTTTTGCTGAAGTCATGGAAATGTTGGCTTCAGATGTAGCACAGTTATGTACAGTTTACAAAAGAAAATAGGAGCTAACCAATCTATCAGGAGCAGACATGCAAAATGGTCCTTAAAGCTCCTCATGGAATCCAGATTCAGTTGAGTTAAGAAGAAAAACAAAATTAAAAAGAAGAAAAAGGACGTAATAATACATGCACAGTAAACCAAATAAAGTAATTTCAAAATGACTGGAGAGCAACAGTGAACGAAAAAATGCCTTTGGGTACACCATCTGTTTATCCATTCCATATTATACCTTTTCATCACAATTACCTAAAGTGGTATATTTGTGTTTCTGTAATGTATGGAATTCATTACATAGTTTTGCAATGAAATTATCACACTGTGGCTGGGACATCTGCACCCTGTCATATATCATTCTATTCATTTCTAGTTAATTTAATCCTAATATCTGCCTACATGACAAGACAGATGTTCAGCTGTACTGTATCTTCCATAGTTTTCTGCCTTGAAGAAACTTTAAGTCACTGAAAGAACTGACATCTTTCAAACAGACATCTCACGGGTTTGGGAAGTTTGTGTGTGCAGATGTGTGTATGTATATGTTTGTGTTTATATGCCATGTTCTTTTTTCAAGAAATGTGTTTTACAAAATGAAAACCTACTACAGCAACTTTTAAATACAAACATTTTTCATTCCATACACATAAGTTTCTTCTGAAGAATGAGCTTAACTAATATTTTGGTATATTTGTTTAATAATATTCATAAATACAGAGTATTTCTTTCAAATTAACTTTTCACTTGAATGACACAGATTTTTTTTTTTTTTTTTATTTTTTTTTATTTTGAGCCTTGGCCCTCAAAATACCAAAACTCAGTCAGGCTTTCTGGCCAGCAGTGCACATCCTGTCAGACACAAATGGGCCAGCCAGAAGATATTGGATTCCATGTGTTCTAAAGCTGTTAAAAGCGTCATGCAGATGTATCCATGCCATTGGTCACTGGTAGGATGTACAGAAACTTGGAGCATGCTCATGTGGGATAAGGTGTATGACCACAAATGTAAAGGCTTGGTTTTCACCACTCCTGTCACACTCCATGTGGTGCTGTCAAGGCTGTCAGAGAGCTTTGCTGTGCCTTCCACTTATAGCACAACATCCTCAGACCAGACTTGCAGAAGGTCTCAGGAAAACTTTGACACCTATTCCCCAGTCGGGTCCCTGTTTGCCACTCTTCAGACCAATCTTAAATTCCTTTGAGCAGAACAGCACTGGAAACACTGGCAGTATTTCCTCATTTTGACCTAACTGAAGTCACAATTGTGACTGTGGCTTACAGGTCCACAACTCTGTCAGTTAAATCCCTTTCTTAAGTACACTCATGCATGTTCCCTGAATCTCAGCTTCATCCTATGAATCTGTTAGCTGGGAAAATACTGGGAATATCATCTGATGGCAATTTTCTACATATTTTATAGGTGTTTAGAGGCCCCTAGATTTTACCCCTAGGGTAAAAAATGGTGCAAAATATCCAACACAACTCAGACAAAACAGAATTCTCTGCTGAAAGGGGATACTTTCATGGTAACCCTTTTTCAACACATTTGAAGAATATGTAAGTTTAAATTCTGTGCCTGTAAGCTGCCAGATAAGCCAGAAATAAATTATACCCAGCTGTTGTGTTGGATAACAGCAACAGATTGCGTAATGTACACCCAGATAAAAAACAAACATGAATTGATTTAGAGTATTAATTATCTAAAAATGGCAACTGCTCTTCAAGTTGTTTGGCTGATGATATACAGGGTGAAATAATTCAGTTATCTTATATTCACCTCTGGCATGAAGAGAATTTAAAGGAAAAAAATAGCCCTGAAATTTCATCTTGGAATGGATTCCTTTAGTGTCGTCACAATTTAGGACCATGATATCCTGATACACCTTAAAGCAGGACTACTTTAAACAGGGATATCAGACTAAGGGCTGGCTAGCATTTGTTAACACCCATTTATATTTTAAAATGTAATGTTTTCTTCATCTGAATAAATCAATAGACACTACTTTTCCCCTGGAGTCTATGAAATCCAGAAAACAAAAATCACTGCTTGCTTTGTATGTTGGTGGCATTGTAACATCATTTTCAAAGCTTCAAAAAGATAGATTGATAAAAAAAGCAAACAGGTGCTCACGTGTTTCAAACTAACAATAATTCAGTGAACACCAGTATCTCTGGACTGTTTGTTAATTATGTAAGCCTCTCTGCATATAGTACAGCACATGACATTTGTTAACAATTATCATTTGTGTCTATTTCCACAGGCTTAAGAAAGGAAATAACTGTGGTGTATTCTGGCAAATATAGCATGTTCTGACTCTGTGGCAAGAGACCTTCAGTTTTTCAGTAGTGACCGCTGCAGTTTGGATGGCAAAGAATGTGGCTCCAGTAACTGATTTAGCAAAATTCCACTGCCACCAAAAATCTCAGCAGCTACCAATGACGAGTTCTGAGGAGCCCCAGCTTTCTCCCCTCTGAAGAATTACAAAGGGATGTCTATAAGGAATTAAGCCAAATTCCAGCACAGAAAGGCTGAATATTGGTAGGCTGCCTAATACATCTGAGAGATTTTAGGTTTCTAATATGGAATGGATTAACATTGGCAGTGGGCCTAACACCCTCATGTGATATGAAACAGTAGCATAAACCCCGGGATTTTGGGGGGATTGTAAGATTATTTGTTTACGGAAATGTATTTACATAGGGTTTTCTAAAAAAAAAAAAAAAATTAAAAAGGAAAAATTTAAAAGTATAAAAACCATTAAAGAAATGGGAATTCCTGACTAAGACTGTCACCTGCAATTCTCAGAATGGATACAGCCTTCCCCCTTTGGGAAAGTTTGGCCTGTTTGGTGACATCAGGTAACAGTTGTTCAGGCAAAAAATATACGTACTTAAATGAAAAGTGAGATATAACTGGAGTGAACAAAGTGTTCATGAAGTAAAAGTATTGAGTATGAGATTAAATTTTTAGGAAAGTGAATATACAGAATTATTAGACAAACATAGGCCGCTCTGTAGATCATGCAGGGAGGCTCCAGAAAAATAAACATTGGAGTTTGTTAGACTGGATGTCTTAACTTGCAAATACGATCTTAAATAGTGAAAAGGATTTTTAAGTGTCATTTTGCACGTGGGTTCTTTGCAAGAATGATTCATTTATCTTGCTGCACTGTTTTTGTCAGTGAAGACTCAAATTACTTGGGTGACTGTAAGGGTTTTTCAGAAGTATTTGTGATGAAAATATTTTGACAAAGTTTTAAAAGTTCTTAATAATCTTGAGTAAAAAAAATTTTGTGTTTTTTTATATGGCACAAAAATTCTTGGAGATTTTTGCAGCTGCAAGTTGTTTCTTCTTTAATTCAGACCAAGAGAGGAACAAAAGATCAAGTTATTCAGTGTTGAGAAGGGTTCTCTTCTTTTGGTAAAGAACTTTAAAATACTCTTTTGGTTTTGCCTTTATTGTTCCCTCATATATATAATATATCTATATGTAGAAACAGTAGACACAGAATTAGAATCCTAAAAGCCAAACTTCCAAAATTCAAGCTGTAGACAGGAATCAGCCTATTGTGCAATCTTACTTAAAAACTTTTTAACAATATATGTTTAAGAACTTCATTGGGAAACAGTCTAGTAGCTGTCAACCTTAGTTGGCTCCAGGGTGAGCAGATGACTAAACAGGGATTTAGAGGAATTTTGAAGCAGAAACAGTGAATTAAATGCAATTTTTCCTGTGCATAAAGCATTAATGTCTTTCAAGTCTGTTCCAAAGAACGTGAAAATGTACCTGAACAAAAGTCTACTATTTATACAACTCCTAAAGACTGGTAAGGCAAAAGTAGGAGAATCAAATGTATACAGAGGAAGGTTATGGCGTCTGTACTTATAACGATTTAACAGATTGATAAATCTGAACTGCAAAAGTTAGAGACTGAAGCAGAACAAGGCTCTCATTCAGCCTCCTTCATATCTTTGCTGAAGCACTGGAAAACTAAACTTTAAAAAATACATTCTTTAAAGCAAATCATTGGATTAAATAATCTTGGATGAATATAACCACAGTGATTATAATTCTTTTACATGTTCCTTTAAAAGACACCAGTCATTTATTACTTTAAATTTTCATTATTTTCACTAGCAAATAATCAGAAAATTAAAAGCACAAAGCAAATTTTTCTTCTAGTGTGTGCAAGTTTGAAGGCCTTTGTGTAATTTGGCAGTGATTTTAAGTGTCTCCTTCTGTACTAAAACCCTGTGTGCAAGGGTCATGGAACCCTATGCAGATTCAGGGCTCATAACTTTATTAAAGTCAGTTGGAAATGAGTTCCCATTCCTGTAAGAATCTAAACGTTCTCCAGGACAAAAATATAAATAAATCCACAAGGATTGCATCTAACATTGTGAGAAACATTTGCCATAAAATTCATCTGGTTTTCTGCAGAACACAAGAGTTCAAACTCAGACAAGATTCGAGTGAGCTGGTGCTGATGGATGGCTTTGATATATTACATGTAATGCACATGGTTATGTTTCTTCCCTCTCATAGTCAAATACAGTTTTAATAGCAAGGGACAACCTGGAATGGCTTTGTCTCTTTTAAAAATTTATAAAGCAAATAGCTCAATGTAACCTCAGTGCCCCCTAGGACTCTTCATAGCTGTCATAATATCAGTGTATAAAAATATAGAACTATGCTAGAAAACTTCTTTTAAGTATTGAGTTTATTCCTACCTGAAGAACTCAACACAAATCAATGGATGAGGATAAACAGAAGGAAAATAGTCATATAGAACAAAATTGCATGTTATATTTGATTTATCAGAGGTTGGCTGTTCAGTGGAGTTGTACAAAGTTGAAGATGAAAAATAGCACCCTGTATGGATAGTCTTCACCAATTCTTTGTGGAAATCCTTGGGTTTTAGTCCTTATTTTTAAAATGCACAAATTAGCAAGATAACTCATGTTTTTAAAGTGCTATTCTAGATATTAAATACATTCAGGACTTGCCCCCATCCTTCAAGGCCTCCTTCACTAACCTGCAAGTCAACTTAGCTACCTCTGTGACACAAGTGATTGCTCTGACTGATTAGACAACCTTTGGTTACACCCCATTTGCCTCTTTCTGAGCCAGTAGGTAGCTCTGAAAAGTGCCCTAAAAAATAAGTTGAGGTTTCATCCTGACAACATGCAGCGCTATTTTTTCCTGTTAGTTTTTATACATTTAAGTCATTAGGGAACTCTGAATGTATCAATTTGTTGCTTCAATAGAGTGAGGTAGCTGCTAAATTTATTTGGTTTATACTTGGTGATTAAGGGAGACCGATTCTCTTTTCCTGCCCTTTGAGGGAGCTTATGGTGTTATGGGGGGCATGTCAGCAATAATTAAGAAATATCCTGGTACAAATCCCAAAAGATACATATTTTTATAAGTAATTCCCCATGGAAAAACTTTAAAAATGATGTACTTGTTCTGAAAATGCTTCAGGCCTTCTCTAAATAGATTATATTGCTGGTTTTTTTAAGAGTGCATGACTTGAGGTGCACATTTTGCTTGCGACTCATAAAATCATAGCACAGTTATGTGAGGGAAAACACAGGAATAATCTGCAGTGAACTTCAATGCCTTACAAAAGGCATTATCATTCAGAAAATAACCTAGACTCCTATTTTATTCAATTGTAATGCAATAAGCAGGATAGTTTCTTAGGTCACAACCAAAAATATATTTTTTTGGCTTCACACTTACTACACTATTTTACAATTTTCTTTATGCAGACTTTCATCTCATTTGGACTCCATGGATTGAATGTCTTTTTCCCTTTAGATGTTAGACCTCTAGTGTGGTACATATTTCAAAATGTTTTCATACTGCACAATGCCTTAAGCCTTATGGTGGGTGTGCTTTGCACTTCATTTTTCCTAGCAACTTCATGTGGTATAATTGCATCACTTAGCAGGATATCAACCACAGATGCAGTCCTTGAAACAATAACCTTTGTGTCAGCTGATTTAAAGGTGCTTCCACTTCTTGGTTGCAATAATTTTTGCCTAATTTAAAAGAACTGAGCATGGGATATTAAAAATATTGGTCAGAAGCCAAGCAACCTAACCTGTTGCATCTCCTGCCTAGAGGCCGGTGAAAGGAAAAGGGGAAAGGAAAGGAAACTGGAGCACATATAAATCCAGGTGAAAGCAGAAAAGAAAGAAAAATGAGAAAAGGCTAAAGGCTAGAAGAGAAAACTTTGGATACAGACAGTAATTCAGAAAACCTGTAAGCATGGATTGACACTGGTTCTGCATGCCAGTCTGGGGTTCTGCAGTGGTAATAACCCCAGCACATATATGGAATTTCTTTGGATACAAATTTTTTTAAAACCCTCAAGACTTTAAACACCCAGCTTAGAAACTTGGACTCCAAGAAATATCCCTAATAGCCATCCCAGTAGCTGTGACCTACTTTTCTTAGGGTCCACTGCCTTGCTGAACTAATGCTACACATTCCCAAAAGTAAGCTCCAACATGGAAAAGCTCACATTACTGGCACTATTGCACAGTAAGCAATGTGCCCCTGTAGATGTTGAGGTGGAAGCTTTTCAGTGAGGACTACTTTGAATAGTGGCTACCTGCTGTGTGCATTCCCAAGTAGTTTAGGAGCATCAGCTTAACCTCATACCACCATTTCATCAGGTGAAGTTTTAACTGTTAAGTGATTCATCCTAGTATTGCATAAAAAAGTCTGTGGCTAACTTGGAATTGGATTCCGTATTTTCTAAATACAAATAAATTTTCTAAATACAAAGATAATATTCATCAAAACATATTTCTTACCTTGAAGGGCTATAGTTTAATTCATGTACTTCTAATCACGTATTAAAAATCCATCTTTTCCATACACATCACAGCAAGTGCAATAAAACAATACATGCTGGTTACTTAAACAGCTATTTATGGCACTTGTATTTATAACACATGTCAAAATGGGAAGGCAGAGGTTGGAAGAAACAGATCCAAGAACAAAACTCCTCGCCCTTCAATGAAGGTCAGGGCACATAATGGAGTAGTCACACTGACCCTCCCAAAGGAGCTGCATTTGACACACCACATTTTGGTGTTTTATTCTGGTCCGTCATGGAGTTGTACAAAGCACTGAGCATAGTTAAGAAGCTGGCTTTTGCCTATATTTTCAAGAGGGAGATAAAAGATGTAATTACAAATATGATTGTATTTTACATGCAGTGTCTTTCTGATTAATATTGATCTATCCATAAATAGGAAGAGCTCAAACAGCTGAACAAGCCTGGATCCTTTGTCCCATCACCCTTTCAAAGGTAATTATATTTTAAAAGAATATTCTGTCCTCATGAGATACTCTGGCCCATAGGTGTTGGGGGAGGGAAAAAAGTTAGAGTGACCGACCGGAAGCGGGCGCGCTGTACGAGGAGGCATGGTCCTTCCTCCCCACCCCCCGTTCATATTTGTGGTTATGCTAGTTATAGTTATGATGCCAGCTGCAGGTGGCAATGACGTGAGCAGGCGGAAATGACGCGCCGAGCTGGAAAATATAAAAAGCTGAATCACTCCTTAATTAATTAACGCCATTTGCCATCCTCCATATTGGTGTCTGTGAGCAGTGGACCGAGCAGGCTAGAGGTGGTCGTCGTGTCGTTCCCGAACCAAGTCACCTAGCCGGTTTAACGGCTACACATAGGAAGATAACTAAATGTGAAATCTGGAACAAGGACCTACGAAAGCTGCCACAGTGAAATGACTAACTGTAGAGATCAGCACATACCGATAGAATGAGATGGACACAGAGATGTACCAATAAGTGGGTAATAGTCCAATCCTCTTCCTTCTTCTGTTTCTTCCACGTGGATAAAGCAAGAAGGATTAGGCATAAGAGAAATTGCCTGTTAGAAAGCAGCTGATGCTTATTTAGAGACATGGACTACTAAAGGAGGAAAGTCCTTATAAGTTTAGAAGAGAATTTTCTCCTGCCAAAATCACAGAAGTAGTGTAGAGATTTCTTGATTCAAAATCATCACAGTGCTACATCCTTTCTTCTATCAACATCCGTGTCATTCGCATAGCTATTGATGCTTTGATCCATCTTCTCTCTGATCACAGGTATTTTCTTAAATATTCAAGAGAGGGTGAACTACCCCAAGCAGCACACCTGTGTCCAGGAGGAGGAGATCATATCTCACATTTCCAATGTCTTGTACATACATGCCCTGCCTCCCTCACAATGGTTTTTATCCATATTCAAGGCTTCCTTAAATAAAAACAAGGTATCTCTGCAGTTGTGTACCAGAATCTGTACCTGCATTCCTCTCATCTGTGCCTTCTTGCACTGGTACAGCTCCTCTTGTTCTGCAAATCCCTTAAGAAAGTCAAAGCAAGGCAGCTTTAGCACTCTTTATAAGATCAGGGATTCAATAATCTGGCTCAAGTTTTGTCTCCCTTTGATCTTCCCACAATCTTCCATTTTCACTTCCATGCATTATTGCAGTTATGATTCAGTAAAACTCAAATAAAGCTGATGCTATAGAAAGCTGGTCTGGAATGTTACCATGTGCTTAAAGCTAAGTATGAGGATCTAAATGAATAGTTATGGATTACAATTATTTTTTAAAATTACCAAAAGAATCCTACCTTTGCATTAAAAAAAATGTTGTAAAGTTAAATCACTTATAAAGGAAAAAAACCACACATTTTTAAATTAAAAAAAAAATTTCAACATTAAGGCTCAAAAAAATATTTTTATAATATCAGAACTGTGCTCTAAACCTTGACCTGGAGTTTTAGATCTTATTTTTTAATTTTATGACGTCTCGGTTGGGTTTTTTTTGAGTTCATGAAGAAAGTGAGACATGAAAATGGGATTTTTTAGCTAGAAACTCATACATTTAGATTTCTGGGTTTAGGTTTTGGAAAAAATGCACCTAGTTGTTTTCTTATTACAATACTGCTGGTTTTGTTCACCGGTCCATGTTTTTCTTGGAATGTGGTAATATGGAATGTTTTAAATTAGAGGTTTTGCTTTTTACTATCCAATGTCTACTAAATAAGTCCATCATCTAATTCTAGAATTGTGAAGCAGCATACACTTGTAGCCAGCAGTACATATATTTTGACTCCAGAGAACTGCTCTTCTGTTCTAAATTTACTGCAGAAAGCTTCAGAGACAAAAGAAAGGCTCCTTGCCAAACCTAGCTTTGCTTCTTTATAATGATCCTTTAGGTCTCTTCAAATACCCCAACTAAATATTGTAAACTGCTGAGAAGTTTCCAGCAAGAGATAAAAAACGGTTGCTAAGCTTTAGCTGACATAACATTTTGTATATAGAATTGTTTCAAATTAAACTATGGAATGAATGAAGGCATTAGATTGGATGCAAATATTAATCAAAGTCATATTTTTTACCCTAATTTTAATTATAATCAGTTTTTGAAACGTGAGCCATACATTATATTAAAAATATACATAATATGATCCCTGCTACTGCAACCCACTGCATATTTTGCCTCTCACCACAACAATCCCTATTGTCTGCTGAATACACATGCTGTTTGGAATGTGCACTGACGGGTGCATTAGCAGTGTTGAGAGACCCTCAAGGGGGTTGGATTTGGGGTTTGGTTTAAGTAAGAAATATAAAGCTGGAATTACAATCTGATATTTATTTGAAGCTCTAGAAGGCTACCCATAAAATTTCTTTTCTTAAAATCAGAACAATTGACCCTGTGATTGATGCAGTCTGTTGGCTCCTGTTCCCAGGTCTGACACATGTCATCTGTTGAGAGATATCTTGTCCTAAAATTTGGGCTAATAACTCAAAATTATCCTACTTTTTATTACTCTCTGCTTATTCTACTGCATCTATCTGAGCAGGAACAGTCTCTTACTATATGTACACTGTGTAAAATTATGGTCTCTCTCCCCCAGCTGAATCACTAGGTACTGTTGCAAGTGTTATTTGCTACACCTATTTTTTTTCCCCCCAAATGAAAAGATTTCACACCCCACCAATCCAACAGTTTTGGAGTCCACAGATTGATGTTATATTTCCAAAAAAGGAGAACAGGAATTCTAAACTCTGAGTGTCTCTCTCCTTAGCAAGACACTTTGCCCAATGTAAGAAATCTATTCTGCCTCATACAGACTGAGACAGACAGCACAGTGGAACACTTCCTAGGCTGGCTTTTCAAACATCGCTCACCATGGAACAACCTGCCGGAAAAAAAACACCAAACAATCCAGTACTTAGAATTGCAATGGACATCTCAGAACCACAAGCTATGATCTGTTTCAGTTTGATTTGAGTGCTCCTTGATTGTCATTGATAGTGGTTTTGAAGCAGATTTACTAAGAACCAAAACTCTGTCCTTTTAGAAACACTTTCTCTTGGAGAACCCAACTCCAAGCTCATGTGGTAGTTGTGAAAGTACATGAAAGTATATTTTTCTCAATATTTCATAAGCCATGGATACAAGAGGACTCAGATTTAATGAAGGAAAAAGAAATCATTCCCCATCTAGACATTTAGAATGTACTGAACTAGGTATTGTCCTGAAGACCGCAGACTTGCACATTTCAGATTGTGCTGAACAATTCAAGATGCCTCTTCAATCTCATCCCTCCCACCACTGCTCCCAAGCAAAATTTTCTAATACTTTGCTTGAAAGGATACAATAATTTCTCTTTGTAGTGTGGGTGTTGAGCAGGTGCTTGTGAAGAACAGGAGGGTTCCCACCCAGGTGGCATAGAGCAATTAATTTGGAAATTGATGCCAATGCACTATGAGGGTCATAAAGAATTCTGACACTTTATGGGTAACATTTCTCATATTTTTTTAGCTAATAAAGTTTAACACTTGGACAGCTCAGCTAACAGGACTGTGGACAAACCCTCTACCTCCCATCTAGAGCTATGGTGTTTTACAGTACAACGTAAGACACATGGGAAGTTCTGTCCTTTAAAATCCCATGCAAAAAAACTTAACAAGAGAAGTTGGAATGTAATAACTTCTCATTAGAAATTTTTTATCCACTAATCTACCTTTGGTCCAAACCAATCACCTCTTCTCCCCTTTCCCTACTTCCAGCAATATTTATTTATAGATTTGAAAATATTTAGATGTAAGTTTTTGGGTTCATTTTAACAAAAAATAAGACCAGTCAGGAATAACAGACACTTGGTGTTTTGTTTTTTTTACTTATGTGGGGAATATTGGTCTGCTGGGTCTATTAATAGGACTAATGTTACCTGCAAGTGCTCTTGGATAGGGTTTGTACTAGACAGACATACATTTACTGCAAAAGGTTGATATATGGACCTTGGAAAATCAAAAGAGCAGGTTAAGATAGTACTATTATTCTTTTCTTCCTCATGTTTATTCTTCAGCTTCTAGTCAGCTTGTACAACAAGGAACAGCTGCAAAACAGGCAGGATCTATAAATGAAAACAGAAACAAAATGTCACATTTTGATAGTATTAACTAGTATTTTCATGTGTGTTCACACTGGAGATTGTGCCAAACTATTCTGAATGTTCTATGAACATTCACACTTCCAAAAACTTTGACAAAACTGGATTTCGGTTATGGTTCACACACGTACTCTTGCAGGAGGCAAGATTTTCATCATGTTCACCAGAATGCCACTAACTGAAGGAAATGCAATAAACTGAAATATAAACTGAAAAGAAACAATTCAAGCTTTATTTGTAATAACATTGACAGTAGACAATGTTTTTCCTTCCACAAAATGAGTTATTCTTTTTGTTTAATAAATCTGTTTCCAGAAGGGCTCTGGAACAGATATTTGTGTTCAGTACTATGTGAAACTAACACATGCATGCAGACTCACAGCTCCCATTCATAGAATTTATTGTTACATCCAAAAAAAAGTGTCTCTCGCTAAGACACTATGTAGAGCAGGGATGCACAAGGGGGTTTTTTTTAGCAGAGCACATCTTTGTGTTCACTTCTATGGTAGCACTAGAACAGTGTTGAATAGCATCCATATGGCTATCTCAGTCCTGAGATCACTTCTTTGGCTTCAGCAGATTGTATGAAAGGTGTATTTCCTTCCTTGGAGCCAGACTTTAAGATGAGAGTCTCTCCTTGTCGTTCCGATTGGGAACGGCTAGAAAGAACGACACGGGACTCTCAAGGGAGTCACAACACGAGAATTCCTCAGTTTATTGCTTCAGGCCTGTCTTATAGACAGATACGTGGAAAGTACAGAAAAGAAACTCTTATTGGTTAGCAAAGTGCTACATTACCATCATTGGTCAGGGGCGCTCTGCCCCCCTGACTCTCTCCTGCAAGGAGAAAAACAAGGCTGCAAAACAACACCTGCAAGGCTGTTTAGTGTCCCTGAGAATTGTTTTAATTCCTTCTCATATTTTTCCCAGGATACTTTCTCAGGCAGCCTGAGGAGCCATGCGGCCTGCAATTTGTACAGGCACTGTGGTTCAGATTTAGCATCCATATCTCCTAGTGCACACAGTTAAATGTGTTCTAGATTACTGAAAGCTACACAGGTGGATTTCTTCTCCTTAGCTGTAAAGCACTGCTCAATAAAGGTTTCTGTTTGCAGACAAAGATTAGATTTCAATGCCAGTAAAGCTGAAAATTAATTTCTGTTAGGACGAGTGACTTCTTCATTCCATTTGAAGAGAAACCATATACACACAAGAGAAGAATCTGCTATAATAGGAGGGAGGAAAGTAATGATAAAGGTGTTTCCCTTGAAAAATACACAGTCTCAGCATTCGAAAAATTACATTCAGGTGGGCTTGATTTTCCCTCCCAGAAAGTAGCATGGTAGCTGAAAGGTGTTTTATCATCAACCTACTCAGCATAGGTGAGATTCCATATTTTGCCATCCAGATTTTGTTCTCCATAGAACAAGCTCAAAGAACATGTGGTTTTTACTACATACTATACAACAAAAGAGCCAAGGAAAATATCAAATGGGGACTCTGTTGCCCATCGCTTTAGGGCAGTCAAGGATATAGAAAAAAATAACCGGGATCCTCTTCACTTTAATAAATAATTACTTCTGCAAAATTGAAAGGGCACATGTGTAAACACTGTTCCCTTATTGCCTTTCTGAGAAAATTCTATTTCAGGCAAAGCACTTAACCATAGAGTTAGGAACTTCTGTTCAAGGGGCAGGACTAAAGCCATGATCCTTCCTTGCTATTATACATTAACTGCTCTGGTCAATTTGGTCCACCTTTGTCTCCTTATTTCCACAATTAAATGATCTTCTTTATGATTTTTTTTTCCTTTGGTATTTAACTCAACCCTTGCACTGCAGCTTGGGTCCTAAATGTGATCTGAATTCTCCCAGCTGACAAAGTACCTGCAAGAACTGTATTAGCACACAATGAGATGTTACAATCCTTAGTTAACTTTGTGAGTTTCTCTGTGGTTACCTTACTAAATGTAACTTGCTTTTAGGCTTGTCAATTCCTATTTACAATTTTACATGCTCCAAAGTAGAGCAAAGATTCCCCCAAATATTTTGTGTGGTTTTTTGTGCTAAATGCTGCACAAAAACACAAGGAAGCAGTTTTCACTTCAACAAACTACGTATGCATGCAAGGAAAACCATGAAAATACTTGTATTGAATATTTCCCTGTTAAAACCCCTTACAAAGCTCACTATTTTTCACCAGAGTCATAGTGCTAAGAAACTGCTTCATCATAGGAATTAAAAAAAATATTTCTTAGGTATGTGTGCAGCTGATATTTCATGGTTTCCTTTCACAGATTTCAGTGGCAACCATTCACACACATTATACATGTATTTAATTTTTTATACTGTGATTTCAAGATGAGGTTTGAGCCCCAAGGTGTCTTCATTTAATAAATGCATCATTAATGCACACACACACACAAAAAAAAGAACAAACCCTCACTTGGAACACTGCTGTCTCTGTGTGTGTTACTCCAGAATTGAAAAAAGGAGAAAGTGGGAGGAGAGAAAGAAGTTAGGTTTTACAGTAGTCTTATTTTTAAAATTTAAATGAAGAAATCAAAGAGATGTTGTGTCAAAATGTACTCACCAGTTCTATTGTGGTCTAAGGAAATTTCAGTTTCCAAAGGTCACCTTGGTCTGTGGTTTTGGCTAATTCCTGCAAGGACTGAGGTGCAGCTTTCAAAGTCTCATGGTTTTGCATTAGAAAAATGCTCAGAGGGGAAGAAAAAGAGGGGACTGTTGTTAAAGAATAAATTTATATGACATAACTAATTCATCACTACACATTTTCCTTGATGATAGCCTAAGTGAAGAGTTTGGTTTCCTAATCTTCTCTAGCATAGTAGTATTTTTGCATGTTTATGTCAGATTGCATTCTTCTTCAGGTTCCCATGCTAGACTTCTGTCAAAGTAGAGATCTTTGTAAATTTTCTGGGTCAGAATATGAAGCTACTGGTCAAATGAGAAGAGGTAAGCCCCTCTAACATCCCTGGCTAAGTAGTCCTGGAGGAGGACTCTAATGCTGGGAAAAGAAAATGCTCTTCAGTAGCTGCTGTTCACATCAAATGCTGGCTGTGTCCCTGGAATGATATGAAAGAATATGACAATCTGCAGTTAATAGTATGAAGAACACTACTTCAGTAAAGGTTGCATTAAACCCTCTGGAATCTTACTCAGCTCACAGCTAGCCTCTGTTCTTATGGTTATTTCTGCATTTGAGCAATTTACAGGGCAACGTTCAATGCATGAACAATTCTAGCAGTAAGATTCAAAATCTCAGTTCTGTCTCACTTGTTTGTTACACCTCTGGTACTCTGCAACCCTTTGGGATCTGCTACAGGAAGAAAAGTGCAGAAAATCTCCAAACTATCTCGCCAGTAACTTTGTGAAATGCTTGCCTCCTCTTTCACCCTCCTTCTTACTTATAGATCCTGCTAGAAACTGCTGAGAATGAAACAAAAAAAATAAAAAAATAAAAAAGAAGAAAAAAAAGAAAAGCAAGATTAAGGCCTTCAAAGGATTTTCAAAGACAGTTTGCCATATGAAACTAAAATATGACTGTATTACTTGTTCAGTTCACACAGATAGCAGGAGGGTTAAAACTCACCATGAGTTTTAGATGGAGATGTTTGTCAACTTCTGTCCTCACTCAGGCTGTTCCACCAGGCAGAAAGCAATGCAAAGTTGAGAAAGCACCATAGTCTTAATCTTGCTCCAGGTCCACTCATTAACAGTAGTATTATTATTCAAAGAAGCATAGAACAGCTGAGGCTGAAAAGCACCTCTGCAGATTCTTTAACCTAACTCTCCTGCCCAAGGAAGGGTCAGCTACAGCAGGTTGACCAGGACCATGCCCAGTCAGACTTTAAATTTCTACAAGGGTAGAGAATCCACAACCTCTCTAGACCTGTGTCAATGTCTGACCACTTTCAAAGTCAGAGCATTTTTACTTGTATTTAATTGGAATTTTTTGTATTTCAGTTTGTGCTCACTGCCTTTTTTCTTCTCACTAGATGTCACATTTCTTAGTGATGGTCCATAACTAAAAATTCTTCTCCCCAACCCTGGTCAGTATTTTTTACTCACTCAATTTAAATTGAGCTCTAACCCCCATATCAGAAGCCATAAAGAACTATAGTAAGAATTATTCTAATACTGAACCAGATATTAATTAAGGATATGAAGTCTCTTCTTTGTCATGCTCCTCACTCCAACTTTCTCCGCTTATCTTCCAGCAGCATTTTTTTGTGACAGGAAATAAACAACATAAAACATAACATTCAGGGCCATGCTCTGAAGACTAGCTGTCTCTGTGAAGAGTTATCCCAGGCTTCCATTCTGTCTGCTAATTATCAAGTAGCTGAACTATTTAAAAATTAAAATAATTTTTTTTTAAGTCTCTGCTAAGCTGAGATCTTTTCCTGGCAAGTTCATGCCTGGAATCAATTTTTATAGCCACATTACCAAACAAACTAAAAATACAGGAATTAATAATGAAAAATCTAGTACTACCTGAAGTATAATGGAACAGGCATTCTGCTGTAATAATTCCTTTAGGCCTAGAGAAACTAAGCAATGTTAATTATTAATCAAAAGCAAAGCACCCATTTTTAAACATTTTTCGAGGAGATGTGCTCATTTAATTTCTTGCTACCATATATTATTTTATATCAGTACCTGTTATTTGAAGCCAGCAACACTCACACCAGCATGAGGACAGTGATCAGAAATAATACCCACAACCCACACAACACAAGGCCTTAGGAAACCATTGAACTAATCAGTGTCTCTTCCTCCTTGTGGCTGTGAATACTTCAGAAAATGAGCAGCCCTAACAGAATCCCAGAATCATTAAGGTTGGAAAAGGCCTCCCGGATCATGGAGTCCAACCTTTTACCAGTCATTAACACAGCACTAGCAGTACCACATGGCTAAATCACTGCAGCAAAGGATTCCTGAAGGTATACATACAGGGCCAAAAGTAGATCATGTTTGTTTCAAAAACCATAGATATCAAGGAAATTTCCCTAAAGGCCATTTGGTTTCACAGTGTTCTTATTTCTTAGCCTTTCTTGTGGAATAAAAAAGTTTCATCATCTTTTGTTTCTTGACAGCCTGTTATGTGGGAGAGGTGAAGAAAATCAGTTTTCTAGATAATTGCTTAGTTCTGAAGGAACATCTGTGAAGGAGAGGTGAAAATAAGCTGAATGGAGTAAAAACTATAGTCAATAAAAGCTAATGTGGATTTTGAAATGACACACCATCAAACAAAGCTTTATCATTCAGACTTAAAATGCTCTTTCTTCAGTCTTCTCATACCCATTCTTCATTATCTTTTATGCTGATCTTGGTCATCAGTCTGGAATGAAGTACTATTCTCCCACTACAACCTTAAGGTTGCTGTGAATTAATTGTATGCTTCTTTCAGTCCTCATTACAGTCTTTGACACAAAGATGAGTTTTCACAGAAGTGAATGCCAGGATGTTCTGACTTTCATTGAATATTCTCATTAATCCATTCTTAGGACAAAGACTAATGATAAAGAATAAGCACAGATATTAATTATTTTATTTCTCATGGCAATTTTGGGGATGTAATGAGAATGGAATGATCGCCCCTTTTTGGATCTTAAAGTAAGAGGGTATTTTAAGTATATAAAAATATTCAAAATTAATTTATTCTTGTAATTAAACCGTGATAAGTCCAGAAGCTTAAAACACATCACATTAATTCATCTTTGTGCCAGTTTTAAGGGCCCAGACCTGTACGTGCCAATTAGAGTGAACAGAAGTAGAGGATACAGGTCAGTGGAGAGCAGAGCATCACAAATTATTTTTTTCAGAAAATTGATGTGCTGAAAATATACAATAGTATAGTCCTGAGATATCAACAGGATGTAATATTGTATCTGTTTGTATTTTTATTAATTTCAAAAAGATGTTCTATGTTAGTGGCTGTGCATTACCACATTTTCTTAGTTATCAATGTCTTTCATCTCAGTATGGATGGCATATTAACTCATGGTATATCTTGCCAGAAATCAGTGAATTGAACTGTACCTCATCAGACAAACAGCATTTTTTAAAAAAGAGTTAAACCTATCATGATTATTTCTGAGAGACTTAGTACAGAGTAAAATCCATATAACTTTCATGATATACCCATCTTTGAGAGAACAAATACTGGGAGAGGGAAAATATTATCCCATATGGGAAAGTCATTGGGGAAATCTAGGTTGTTTGAATTGTTCAGAGTAGCACAAAGCCCTTAACCCTCAACAACTTCTTCTACTGGCCCTTTCTTCTCAAAAGTTAAGAAGAAGGTAAGAGGACAAATTTCTCATGAATTCCATTTGAACCCCAAGCATTACACTTGTTTCAGCAGGAGGCAGATGGGATATTCTAACTGCTGAGGTGATTAGGGAATTATTGATGATTTATACCAGGACAGGAGAAGATGTGAAGAATCCTAGCAAGGCATATCATTACTTCCAACCAATTTTGAAGGTAAGTTTTGTGTCAATCCCTTTTTTATGAGCATCCTCAATTTATCCCACAGCTTTTGTGGGTTTGGAGCTATATCATAGACATGTTTTAATTCAGGGCTAGTTTCAAAATAATTCCATTTGTTTGGAAGTACTTCATTACAGAGAGGAAGGGCTGGAAATATTACTGATACTTGGTGTCATAACGTGTCAGTAAACAGGATGAAAGCACTACCTTGCCTGTGTGCTCAACCCATTTTCAGACAATTTCACAGATCCTACTCACCTTCCAAATGCCTAGCTCAAGGACATACCTGTTGTTGACCCACTCAGGGATCTTTGAATAAATACAAGCGATAATACCCGTATTACAACTTCTGAGTATTCAATGTCAGTGGCATGTTTGTGCTAAGCCACCAAACAGTTAGATCTCGAAGCATGAGATGGAAATGATGAACAGGTATCGTGGTTTTAAACCAATAACTAAGAAAATTACTTACTTCTTGCTGTGAGATATGGATTAGAACAAGAGCAAAACAGGCATACAACTTAAAAGGGAAAAAAAAGAAAGTTTATTGACAAACTACAACAACAAGAACACCAGAATAAACTTCCAGAAAAACCTTTCCATCTCCTATCTACCCACCACTTCCCCGTTCACATGACAACAGAGACAAAAACTCTGGAACTTTGATGGCTAAAACAGTCCCAATTCTTGCTAGTCTTTTCACCAGTCTTTATAGAGAAACAGAAGTTTCTTCCTGTTAATTTATGGAGTTTCTCACAAGAAAACTATTTTTGTTATAGTTTTCTATTGCCCTAATGTTAGCTGCTCAGAGCTGCTATTATTACAGTTCACTCCTCCCATTTTCACATCACTCTGAAGTGCGTATGGGCCATGAGTCTAGAGATAGCATTTTTAAGGATAAGTTATTCAAAGGCAAAAAAAAAGTCTTCTTCATCTGTTTCTGTGAGCTTCAACAGAAAACAGTTTTCTCATTGCCTCTCAAGGCTTCAAATCTCCCAACAGTTTTCTCATTGCCTCTCAAGGCTTCAAATCTCCCAGCACTTCACTATACTATAATTACTCTTTACTCAAATTTACACTTTGAGCACTATTCCTCTCTAGATCTTATATCATGAATTAAAGGAGTTCTTTTCAGGACTTCATTGTCCATCTCCATAGTTTTAACAGGGAGATATTTCAGCTTAATTAAAGCATCTTCTTAATTCTCTACCTTCCCTGAAGCTTCTTTTCTTTCCTGTCACTGGTAGTTTATAAAGTCTCTTTTCATGTTGATCTCTCTCTCTCTCTCTCTGAATAAAAAGATTAATCCGCAAGTCTCATCTGGGTAATAAAAGAGTTAAAATCTTGCCCAGGCTTTTGTAGATGGTTCGGAGATCTCTGCCGAACAGAAGCTGGAGCCGTCTGCGATGGGAAGTTCCTCATGGCTGCTCTGGAGCGTGTAGTCGCTGCTCCAACCCGCTGCAAGTCCAGGGCCTCTCTCTTTCTTCACTGAGCAGTTTCTAGTGAATGTAGTTACAGCAAAACCTGCAGCCGAGACAGAGATCGGCTCGGCCCGGCCCGGGGAAAACCTTCCCCAGGCCCCCCCATCTCCCGGCCGGGAGACGGGGCAGGCCCGGCCCCATCCCCGCCCGGCCGCATGGCCTGGGCAGGGACGGGAGGCCTGGAGCTCCGCCACCCTCCACAGCCAGGAAACAAAGAGAGCCTAGAGAGCTCTGCTTTTACATTTTAAGGTAGGGTTCACAAGTTGATCCTACTTTTCAATGGCCTAAACTGCTGTCAATTCCCAGCAATGACCGATAATTGGTCAGGAGAAAAGACTCCAAGCACTTCCCAGCAACTCCAACTCCCTTAAAGGTAAAGTAACTCCATGACAACAGGTTTCTCTGGGAATATCTGTATTTATTTGGAAATTTTTCCTCCTTCTGACATTTATATAACTGTATGATTTCAGTATTTCTTACAGCTTTATTCCTGAATAGCACAATGCCTGTGGAATATAGTCTATTTTCTAAGCATTAACCAAATGTATCTATATAGAAAGCATTAAACTTGAAGAACAAGACCAATGGACTTTTATCCCAGCTGTATTCAGCAAAGTCACAGAATAGAATAACAGATATGCAGGAAAGCCATCTGCAGTCTTCAAATCTAACCTGTCGTTTCTAAACCAGGCATTATTTTTTGTGTTGGTGGTTTGGTTTTTGGGCTTGTTTTAGGTGTGTCAAAATATCATCCATCTGTTGGACAGGAATCTCTCTCTTTTACTGCAGGTTCTTTAAAGTCTCCCTGCAAAAATTATAGGATCATGGAATGGTTTGTGTTGGAAGGGACTTTAATGATAATTTAGTTCCAACTCCCCTGCCATGGGCAGGGACACCCTCAGCTACAGCAGTATGCTCAGAGCCCCATGCATTCCCAAGGATGGGGTGTCAAAAACTTCCCTGGGAAACTTGTTCCAATATCTCACCACCCTCAGAGAAAAGAATTTCTTCTGTATATAAATGCAGAAAATCACATAAATCTATGCAAACTCCAAAGGATATTGAACAAAAAAAACCAAAAACAACAAAAAAACCCCAAATAGATAAATAAGAAAAAAAAAAAAGAAAGAAGAAAGGAATTAGACATTTCAGAGAAATTACAGTGTTTATTTCTTCAGTAAGATAGTTTTAAAAATCCTAAACATAGGGAATATTCTGTGTAAGATCAGAGGGAAACAATACAGGTTCATGTTTCATTTGGAAGATTTTTAAACTATTTGATCTATTTCTCTCAGTAACAGCACCCCACTGGGTGCCAGGAATAAGCAAGAGGTGTGCAAGCAGAGAGCAAGGCATATGTCTGGTTACAGACATCTGCTTTCAGTGTTTCTATTGCAAAATAAAAGACAGAACCATGAGTAACCATGAGATGCTGAAATCTAGTATGGGATCCTCTGGACAGTGCTCCATATGTAACCCATCTTACTTCTGAGATTTTTTTTTTCATCTGGTTAGAAAAGAGAATTATAACATCTGACCCATCTCTTTACTCAAAAACTTAAATATTGATTTGTACATGCCAGAAAATTGCAATGAATAAATCACAGAACACAAATTTACTCTACAAATAATTTCTAATTACAAAGAAAATCATACTTCACAGCACAAGTGAGGTGGAAACTCACAGAATAAAATACTGGCTATAGTCCCTTCTCTCAACATTATAGCCACCTCAGAAATTTCCTAAACCAGCATGTTGTATGGAATTAATTTATCTGTGCTGTTGCCTCATTGACTGCCATTTGAATTTCCTTCCATGTCATTACACCAAAGGTGAATGTAGTCTTCTGTCTTTTCATATATTTTATTCCTTGTCAAAATATCATGGGAAGGCATTAAGCAGAGTGCTTTCCCACAGCACTGCAGCACTGACTAGAGGAGGCCAGAGGAAGGGAAAACATGCCTTTGGGAATTGGCAAAGAATACACTGGGACAGGTAAAAGCTTAGAAGATTTTGCAAGACTAGGAGCCATAGACTATGAGAAAATTTTTTTTTTGTTTGTAAGTACTGTTTTAAATAAAAATTTCAGACTAGAAATTAAAATTTAAACAATGTAAGTGCCTCAGAGAACCAGGCTCTAAAGCAGTCCCTTAATGGGATTCCAACACAGCCTTTATTTTTTAATGTGAAGAAGGGAAAGGATTTGTCATTAAACTTTAAAAATAATCAAAATAAAAATCCTTTTTGTTTTTGTGGGCTGACAGTGCTACTAAGCATGATTGTGTTCACTTCATGGGTGTCCATTGGTAAGGAGAACTTTCTTCTGTGTAACAGGGATTAGAGTAAAATTTAAGTTTGTCTTGTCTGTTCAGCAATCTATATTTTTCCAATCAAGTGTGCATAATGTCATATCTGAAGTATCTGCACTTTAATAATTATATCTCAACTATCAGCATTTGTGCAAACTCTTAAGAACTTACTGTTTGTTTTTTTAATATGAAATATTTTTGAATATGAAATAAGAAATGTGATGCGAGAAAACTGTATTAAATGGATGTGATCTGAAAGACTAATAATTGCTATCTTTTCTATTGTTTGATGTGGGAAGTATAAGAAATACTTTTAGCACCACAATGAAAAATTTTACATGAGACAGTGACCCAAAATTCAACAAAGCCCTCCAGAAAACAGAAACACCAAAATCTTCTATAATGCAGAGAAACAGAGACATTATGTATTCTTTAGTTTCCTTTTTTTTCAGTCTTACTCAGTAGCTGGTCACTGTATTAAGTCAGAATCATGTAGAATATAAACAGGGGATGCTGCTGTGGAGGAAACAAGTACATTTGTAAAGGACAAACAGACTCTAGGAAATCTTGGAGGAAATTTTGGCACTGGAGGCCCTAAACTGCAAGATGAAATCAGTTAACACTGTTAATACAGTAAGGTACCTCTTAAACTGAACCTGCAGTCCTTGCTATTACTTCTGTGTCAGTAATGAATAGTAAATGAAAATAAATATAGAAGAAATGTTCCTTGATCCACACAGGGTTTAATATGTGCTGATTAGTATGTATTTCCAACAACAAAATTATGGCTTTATACTCATCACTGGTGGACCTTGTTCCTGCAATATTGCTACTTATTGTGGTAATGAAAGTAGTTTGAAAGTTGAATCTTTAAGTGAATGTACTGTGGTGTACACTCTGCATAGTTCCCATAAATTTAGCACACAGGAATTTATTTCAACAGCTGCAGCTTTCAGTAGTTCATCAGTTTTGTTTTGCATGAACGTAATTTACCTTTCAGCCACCAAAGGCTTACAGTGCAGGTCTTGTATTGAAACAAAACTAGTACTGTGGCAGCTCTCACTTCATCCTATTGGAGGGTGGGAGAACCCTCATATTTATTCCAAAGTTTTCCAAGCAGTTAAACTCAGACACGGATGTAGATATCTGCACTTTTTTTAGAGTAGTGTTAACATTCTGGTGGCACAGGGCTAGTAAAATTACATTTTCACTGATGCAGCTGTAATTATTTCTGTAATACAAGGATGCATAGTCTCTTCCTTTTTCACATCTTAAAAAAAGAAACCTTGGGAAGAAGGAAGGGTATTGAAATGCTGTCATATTGTATAGTCCCAGTTCTAAGGGAATGAGAAATGCTGTGTCTTAAATGAAGTAAATCACTGCATCTCTGGGATTCTCCCATCCATTGGAAATAGCCACAAAAGAAGGTGAAGACAGACATTTCAGAATTTGAAAATGCCAAGATTTGCAATGTTGTTTGGATTTATTGGTCTTCAGGAAGAATGACCATTTCATTAGAGGAAATTTTACCTTACCAAAGCATAGAGAATTTAGCCAACTTTCTGCTATCCATTTTACTTTCTTTTATAAAATATGGGCCAGCCTGGCCCTTGTTGAAGTCATTGGGATTTTTGGCATGGGTTTCAAGATGAATCACCAGTGGGTCCCAAGCAGAGATGACAGAAAAGTCACACTCCCTCTTAGAGTACAATTCAGATCAAATGCTGTGAGCTTCAGGGGTATATTTCCTGATGCTCTCATCATGCGTTAGGCACTTCTGTTCACAATAACCAGCTTCTTCTTTAGTCAATTTTACAGCTTCAGTTGTGTTTTAAAGAGGAAATCTAATACTAACCATGGAATCCTGTCAGGAGTTCAGTAAATCAAGTGACTTTTTATGGCATTTTACAAGAAAGAAAAGTATTTAGGTAAACTGACAAGTCCAGGAATAGGAGACTCCAGCTTGGTGCACGTTATGAATCACAGACTACTACCTCTACTGGGATTGAGAGAGCATCTCCAATCCAAGATGAATTCAAACCAGTTCACAGGGATCCTCAAGATCTTGCTACAAAGGGAAGCCAAAATGCTGACAGCTTTATTAGAGTTTGTAAATCAGAATAAGATCCAATTCATTTTAAGTCTTTAACAGTACCTTTCAATATGAATGCAATTCCCTTTAAGATACTGTTGCAATTCTTAAAAAGTACTACATCTTGCTGAAATGTAAAAGGGTTTTATATTTTCATTAGAAACGTATCTTGGCAGCTGGGCTAAAATATGCCTCTTCAAATAAGTTTTCCTACAATTTCAACTGAGTTCCAACACCTTTTTGTCCATTCAGAAGTGTTATAAACCTTGATATTAAAGTGTTCAGGATCATCTAAGAGGAGTTATCATGACTTCATGTTGTGAGATCTTGCTGTGGTTTAACCCCAGCTATCAACCAAGGCCTTCACAGCCACTCTCTCACTCCCCCACTGGTGACACTAGGGACAGAATTGGAAGGGTAAAAGCTGCAAAACTCATGGGTTGAGTTAAAGGCAGTTTAATAGGGAAAGTAAAAGCTGCTCACACAAACAAAGCAAAACAAGGAATTAATCCTTGGGAATTAACCCATGGGAAGCAAGGAGTGTTCAACTGTCTCCAGGAGAGCCTGTCCCCATCGCAGTAACAATGACTTGGTGTCATGGTTTTAAAGCAGTAACTAAAAAATGACTAGAAAACTTACTTATTTCTTGCTGTGAGATATGGATTAGAACAAGAGCAAAACAGGCTTAAAATTTAAAAGGAATAAAGAAAGTTTACTAACAAAACTACAAGACTAAGAACACCAGAATAAACCTCTAGAAAACCCCCTTTACTCTCACTACTCAACTATTCTCTTGTTTACATGACAACATAGAGATGAAAAACTTTGGAACTTCAGTGTTTAAAACAGTCCCAATTCCTGCTAGAGTATTTTCATCAGTCTTTGTAAAGAAACAGAAGTCCTCTTCTGCTAATCTATGTAGTTTCTCACAAGAAAACTATTTCTATTTCTCTGATGCCAGCTGCCTGGAAATCTGTCATCAGATTTTCTCCTCCCATTTCACATCACTCAGGGATGTGTTATGGGCCATGAATCTAGGGATGTCATTTTTAAAGATGAGTTATTCAAAGGCAAAAGTTCTCTTCATCTGTCTCTGTGAGCTTCTCTGGAAACAGAAGTTTTCTTTTTGCCTCAAGCAGCCTCAAGTCTTCAACTATTACTTCTCCCTTTCTGTTCTAGCACCTCACTGTATCACAGTTACCACACCTTTTGCTCAAAATCCAAGCTTTGAACACTCTATTCCTTCCAAGATACTTTGTCATGAGTTAAAGGAGTTTTTTCACAACACTATTGTCCATTTCCATAGCTTTAACAGAAAAATATTTCAGCTTAATTAAAGCATCTCCTTATTCTCTACCTCTTCTGAAGCTTAATTCTTTTCTTTACTGTCTCTAATAGTTTATAAAGTCTCTTTACATGTTGATTACTCTCTTTTTCTTTCTCTGGAAAAAAGGATTAATCTGCAGGTCTCATCTGGGTAATGAAAAGGTTAAAATCTTGCCCAGGCTTTGTAGATGGTTCTGTGATCTCTGCTGGAGCAGCGGCTGGAGCTGTCTGCAATGGAAGATTCTTCATGGCTGCTCTGGAGAGTGTGGTCACTGTCTCAGCCTGCCGCAGGTCAAGAGGTTTTTTCCTTTCTTTACTCAGCAGTCTCTGGTGAATTCAGTCACAGCAAAAACTGCAGCCGAGCCAGGGACCGGCCTGGCCTGGCCAGAGCCCGGGGAAAGCCCCACAGGCCCCATCTCCCAGCCAGGAGTCGCAGCAGGCCCAGCCCAGCCCCTGCCCGGGCCGCATGGCCTGGACAGGGAACGGGAGGCCAGCTGGAGCTCTGGTACCTTTCACAGCCAGGGAACAAAGAGACAAAGAAATTCTCAGGCTTAGGTCTTAAGGTGGTGTTCACAGGTTGGTCTCACTTTTCAATGGTAAAAATTGCTGTCAGTTCTTAGAAATGGCCAGTTGTTGGCTAGGAGAAAAACTCCCATCAGCCGCCAGAAGTTTTAACTTCCTTAAAGTTAAAATTCTCTTTGTTTTCTTAAATGCCAATCTATCACACTTGGGAAGTCATACACCATCATTCAAAATGTCCCTTATTTCTCCTCCTTCCACCCAGCTGATATACTGGGCATGATATCAGATGGTCTGGATCCCTTTGGTCATCTGGGTCACCTGTCCCAGCTGTGTCTCCTCTCATTCTCCCAGGCACCCCAAATTTCCTTACCAGTGCAGCAGCACAGAAAGGAGAAAAGGCCTTGACTCTGTGAGCGGTGTTCAGCAACAACAAAAACATCCCTATATTATCAACCCTGTGTTCAGCACAAATCCCAAACACAGCCTCATACCAGCCACTGTGAAGAAAATTAGCTACTCCAGCTGTAACCAGCACAGACCTTTATGTATAAAAATTAGAGTTAAAACATTATATTCTTTCTATGTACCAGGTTCTTTCAATGGACATTGTGGAATTTAGCCTAAGCAATCTTCTATGAACTGTAAGGAATGCATACATCAGAGATAACTCTAGAAATATTTATGGTCTATTCTCTTTCCATTGTGCATGAACACATACATATATGTATAAAAAAACCCTGTTGATCTTTCACTGTTTGTGACCAGGCAAGGACTGCAAAGTCAATGCTGTATGGACCCTTCTGGATTAAATGCTTACTATACATCCATATGTAAGTAAGGGATAGAGATACACTTAAATTAATATTCTACATAAACTCACTTAGGTCTGTATATTTCTTGCATTTTAATTTAAAAAAACACCTGAAACAGTTTTCAAGCAAAATTCACATATGTCTTTTCTTGTCTCTGTCACATAAATGTCATGATAGGGTCACATAACAAATCAGTTTTTTAAAATGAAACAGGATAAATATTTTAAAATATAAAATAATATGAAGTATGTTTTGATGTTGCAATAATGTAAGAAGTCAATATGCTTTTTATGTCATCAGAGAAAGGATTATGTGCTCTCCCAAATATTTAGAACATGAATAATTCAAATAATTTTTAAAACATGATTTACTACCAGATTTACTGCTCTAGCAAGGAAGAGGGACTCTTTCATCAAGACTGCTTCTTTTAGGTTGTTAAAATGTAGTGAGTCTTTATAATATTACTGGAATGAAAAGAAAGTTGTCTCTCATGAAGCATAAAGTATACTTAGTTAAGTATCTTATCTAAGTTATTCTATTAAATGTCCCATAGACACAGAGGACTACTTTAAGCTCATCAAAGTTGTGATTGATACAATAAAAAACAGAGGTTCAGGCTGAATCAGAGCAGGTTCATTGGGACAGGAGATGTTCTTCACTGCACCCAGTCACACAAGTTCTTTAACACCTGAGATGTTCCTCTCTCTGTGTCCTTTGCCATTCCTTTTGTATCCCCATCTGCCTCCTGCTTCACCAATTGTTTCATGTCTTCTTCATTTTCCAGAAATGTGAAATGCACTGCAAATAACATCCATCATGACCCAATATTATCTTAAGCCAGCATCTTAATAGAATACACAGCAGGGTTTTTTTTAATTTTTTTTATAAGAAAATAGGAGCTACATTGCAACATTATGTACAACATCAGAAGGAAGTTGCAGGTTTTCTTAAATTCTTTTTTGTATGCTGAAGTGGCAGGAGCAGCAGCTGACAAAGTGGGCTGCTTCACGTACCCTCTAAGCCCCGCCTTGTCCTGTTCTTCCACAGCCAAATTAGCTACCAAACTAACTTTTAACCAAGGCTTTTCATCAAGTAATAATGGTCAAAGAATTAAAGTCAGATTGACAGTTGCTGACCTCTTTATTCATAAATAAATCCTAATTATTCTAGGGTTACAGCTCATTTATATAAAATCATCGTTCTGTACTAAACAGGGCATTTACAACTAGAACAATATTTTTCTGATTGTATGGAAAATGAAATTAATCATAAGTTTAGAAGAAGAGAAGTGGATAATGGAGATGACAGTTATAGACCTACCAAAAAACATTCACTATTAGGCAGTGAAAACAATAAATATTATTTTTTCTCAACAGTTTTCTGTAACAAGATGCTTCCTTCAGGTTTCCCAAAATAAATCAACAAGTTATTTGGACCAGTGTATTTCACTTTATGTTCAATGAAACATTCCTTTAAAATATTCAGTGGAAACCACCTAAAATCCCATCAGTCAATATGAGGATGTTAGTTTGTATTCTCAGAAACAAAACCAATGGAGGGAACACCAAATCCATTTTCCTGCCACTTCCTCCAATTCTCTGCTGGGAGATAACATTAAAACTGGTCTTAAAACTACTTTTCTGTCCTTCTTTTTCTGCCACAGAAGTCTCAAAACTTGCCATTTTTAAGAGGTACAGGCAAAGTTCTGCTGAACCCTCTCCCATAATATCCCTTTAACCCTCTACAGATTAATTTGCCTCCGCAAACTATTCTGAAGCCACTCTAGTTCGTGCTACATACCAAACTACTGTCAGCAGCCTAAGAAGAACTCTCATTTTTCACATTTTCATTTTTGATAGAATATAGCTGAGCTTAAAATCAAGTTCTCTATGGAATCTAATGAGAAGCTTTTGATTAAACAAATACTCTGTTTAAAAATTAATGCTTTTCAATAAATAACCATCCTATTGAATACTTCTAATAGGAACTTTCAAATGAGAAAAATGTTTTCATTTGTAAATTTAGTTTTTTTCTGTATAGCATTCAACTGTCAGCAAGCCCATTCATCACAGAAATTCAAGTTATCATCTATAAATGCTACAAACATTACTATTTTTCTTCATTTCCATCCAAGTTTTGCACAAGGGTTAAAAGAATTTTTTCCAGCTCGGGTAGAAGCTTTTTCTGTTTTGTTTTCTTCATATAGTCTAGATAGCTAGTAATTGTTGACATTTGCAATTTAATTTGATGTATTCAAGGAGAAATGCAGTCAAATCTTCTGTCTCCTGGGTTTGTTACACAGTTTATTCCTTACAAATGGCTTGTCTTCATCTGCATGATGACCAACATATTCCCATTTAACTTTAAATTTATAGGCAGAAAATTGTTATATTTGTCTGTCTGTCATCATGTCACCTTCTTTTTCTTTTTGGTATTACTATTGCCTGAAAACTTGCATGACACTTCTGCTAACTTAAAGTCCAAAGTGTAATCAACCCAGCTGAGGCTGGATCTGTCATCTAGCCCATAGCAAAGGACATAGTTAAGGTCCCTTTCTGATCTTACTTTTAATGAGTATTAATGGCTGCACACACACTGCTCACTCCCCGGTAAACAAGAGGCTATAATTTCATATCCACTGGCTGGGGTGTAATTAACAACAGAAAGCAAGGCCCAGTGTGGTATCAGAAAAAGCCTGAAGTGAGCAGTGTGCTCTTTCAGGCACTTCCATTCAGTGCCCCAAGCAGCTCCAACCACCAACTAAATTATTACAAAAGTCCCCAAAGCACGTTCAGAAGACATGAGCATCTAAATCTGATTGACAACGACTTCTTTTGCACTGAAGCTTTCATAAATTTTTTCCCTAATGGTCATTTTTGAGGTTTCTTCATTGTTTTTCAGAGGAATATCTCTGCTGTCTATACATGAGTTTTCCATGTGTACTTACAAAAACCCATAAATTTTCATTCTAATAGCAGACCTATAATTTGCTTACTACATTTTCAGTGAAGCCTCATGGCTTTCTGAAAGAACCAGGACTTTGGGACTGCATTGGACAGACTGAAAGCTTTGTTTTAGACATCAAAACAGTAAGAAAATGTGAGCCATCATGAGTGAAAAATTGGATTTTCCTACTTGGAAAATTCTTCCAAAATTAACTTCAGTGTTGTTTCCATGTCTCCTATGAAATGCATAAGGAAAATCCATGACCTTCCTTTGCCTGAAATTCATTTGAAAAATCTAAAAGTCCACCCCGCTTATCCACATTCAGCATAAAACCCATAAGATCAAACAATTAGAATGGAATGTCAAATGCATGTGTTTGCTAAATGAATATAAATGTAACCTGATTGTCTCCTCCTTCCTGTTTGGATCTTGACTGTGTAAATAGTGCTTCGATCAGGGCATGAAATGTGCCAATTTCATCCTGCCTTTAGTGAAATCATCACAATCCTACCAACTTAAACAGTAAGAAAAGGTGCATTATTTATTGTTTCCTTACTTCGTGTTTTACTCTTTCAGTGTGACACTACTAACAGTACAATTGTGTGTTATCTCACACAAACCCGACTGCTAAAGACTAAAGGACTTGTGCACTTATAATTGCCTTAAAGGCATTTTTATTTCATGCTTATAAAAGATTACCTTGCCTTTGAAACTTCACTATACAAGGTTATTTATTTACAGTGTAATTTAAAATTAAATTATATTTGCATATGAAAATGCAGTATGGGTGAGGGTTAAAAAACTGGCAAGTAAATCCTAGTGCATTCAGAGGTGGAAATTATTATCCATTTATCCATAATGATTAACAGTTAAAATGCACTCTGCTGTTCCCTGTGTCTCAGGAAGAACAGAAGCTTTTGTTTTCCTGAAATAAAAGCCACATCTTTTTTTACAGTAATGCCTTAAAGGGGGGGTGGGGGGGTGGGGGGGGTGGGGCACATGACTCTCATGGCAAAAAGCCAAAGAAATTTAAAAGGCATCCATCACATATTAAATAGTTAGTTCAATCCATGAGCCTTGTTTGTGATTTACAGCAATAAAGGTTAAAAAAATAAGAAATTATACTTTTCTGATATGTACTAACTTGCAGAGAGTATTGCAGAGGGGATACTTCAATAGTCACCTCAGAAATTCTCAGTCCTGAAAAAAGAACATGGCAAGTCATTTCAAAGGCGGGGACAGCCTTGACAAGATGGCTCAGCATCACCTATTTTCGTGACAATATTTTTTTGGTTGGCCAATATGCAAGAAGAAACAAAAAAAAGTAGCCTGAAAAATGTAACCAGATGACTTTGGAAGCATTTAACCACCCACAAGAAAAACAAAAAATCCCATTACAAGTAAAAAATGAAATAGCAGACAATGTTAGGACACGTACATTTGCCCAACTGTTGATATACAAATTTCTTGGCACCAGCAAGGAATAGAGGATGGGTTTGACCTTGGTTTTTTGGGTTGGTTTTTTTTGTTGCATTTTTTTTTTTTAATAAAGATTTTTGTCTCTTTTTTATTTAGGTTTCACACTTTTCCTGGGGCCTCTGGGCTCCTGTCCAGGCTGAGATACTTCACAATTGACTTTCATTTTCTGAGGTAAGTGATCTGCCACTTTCAGAGCAGTTATAGGAGGGGTCAAGAGTGAGGTGGTGCGGTATGGCCTCACTCTGGCTCCTGCCTCTCTGACATTGTACATGCTAATGCAATGTGAAGTAGCACGTCTAAATAGCCTGTCAAACTTTTTTGATGTTAGCAAATCCACAGATGGGATTCATTTCCACACTGTTCAAAAAACGTAAACGATACAAGGACATTAAAGAGCATTAAACTACTTGATGACACTTTGGTCACATTAATGAAAACTGGCATTTATAAACTACTAGAAAAAGTTGTGGGGCTGAGGGGAGAGAAGAAAAAGAGAGAGGAAAGGAGAAGCAAGGAAGGGAAAAGGAATTGAAATCAATCACCAAAAAAAAAAACCACAAAACAACCAAAAACAAACCCCAAAGGGACCTGGACAGTCTCTGGACATTATCAAAGAAATTAAGACCTTTAAACAAAATAAAACCCTGAGTGAAATTTTCCCTACATGTGTGCATATATACATGTATTTGTGCTGTTTAGGTGTAAAGGTTGTGCCCAAGGACCCAAATAGGAAGCATAACAGCCTGTTTAGGTCTACATTTATATCTATTCATTCATAAGTGGTTAATAGCTTCCTTCTTATGGTATCCCACCAATGCCATGACCACGGTGGTGTGGAATATAAGTGTATCAAAACCCAGCCTCACCACTTAGCTCAGGCCTAATTTGGCATTCAGTGGCCTGTATGAAAACACCTCCCATGTCATCCAAGAGCATTAGGTTAGCCTGTAACATCTTCAGCATGCAGATCAAGTGGGTAAGAGCTAATGGCAAAAAAACCCATGCTTGACTGTGGAAATTTCTGAGATCCATTTCTGCTATTTCCACTACCTGGTAGGCACACTTGGAAAAGGATTGGGAGTTAAATAGCTGATGGTTGCTGTGCTAGAGCAGCAGAGGCCTTGGAGCTGGATGCACCAACATGCCAGGCTGGCTGGAAAGGAGGGCAGACGGGAGACGTGCCGCACTGGCTGTGCTGCTGCCGCTTGCAGCCGCAGCATTTTTTTTTTTTTTCCAGCATTTGTGGTTACATTAATTGTTAATGACAAAGGCAACCTTCACTCTGTGTGGTTTCCTGCCCATATTTGGATCCTTTACAAGGCCCCCCTTTTTTCTTCCTCTCCTCCCCCCTCCCATCATCCCTTCCCTTTCTCTGATAGGAAATGCAACCCGAGATGTGCAAAAAAACAGTGTGCATATTGTCATTTAATTGGCCCCTTGCTCAGGCGCATCGGGCCTCAGCGCGTGTGCTGTAGGGTGTCTGCTCCACAACAGGAAAGAATAAACCCAGACTCAAATCATAGGAAATTCATCAAATATGCTTCTTAGAGTTCTGTCTTTCAAGGTCTGTTTCCCTGCCATATGATCTCTATAAACCAAATTACTGCTGGCCTGAGTACAAGACTGGAGGCGCCTGGGGCTAACATATAATGAATGCCAAATGCATGTGACAATAGACTGATCATGGAGAAGAATTGAAAATTTTTTTAAGTAGTTCTTTTATTTCATTTATAAAAAGCAAACTGACTACACTTAATACATTTAAAAGGAGCCAATCACTTCCCTGCAGTTCCAGACCTGCATAACAAATGGTTTTTATCAAGCCAATTAAGCAGCAAGGACACAAGATACTTTTGAATAAAGTAGAAAATATAAAATAAATTTAAAATACCTCATTCTAGTTTGGGAGGAATGTATACATTATTGAATCAGCTCAATTTTTCCTTTTACAAGCCTTTGCACATAAATATTCTACCTAGCAAGAAGGTAAACTCCTTCTGCTGGGAATACATAATCTCAGACTTACTGAATCTTAAAAATGTAAGAAAGCTGCTTAAAAGCTAGAGTGATGTAAGATGAATTATTTTTATTAATTTGTGCAATTAGCAGTCAACCAGAAATTTTTATCCCTGTGTTTCCAATTATTCTAAATAACCTAACAAGTTCAAGTATTGCTTTGCAGGATCACAGGAAATGTGAAATCTCCAGAAGAAAATATATTATACTCTCTAATACAGACAGAGAGTAATTAATAATGCTTTTTAGGTTTTTGAAAATATTGCACTTAGAATTGCAAGTCAACTAACGGACAGTCCAAATGCTTCCATATTCAGATATCAGCAGTCAGAATTACAAAAATGTAATAATGCATACATATTAATAGATCACATTTTGTCCTCTGGGGAGTATATATTTTAAAAAGGCTAAGGCAGCAATAGTAGCTTTTCAGAAAACTCTAAATGCTATAATTGTTTTATATGAATTACAATGCTCATATTAATGAATGTTTTGTATATGTAAATATTTGATAAATACAGAGCAAGAAAAAAATAACCCATCTTTTAAGCTGACATATAAAAAAAAAAAAAAGCCAAATACATTGCAGTTTGAAGGTTTGGAACCGGTTAAGTACAAGATTATTTTAACCACATTTCAATGAGGAACGTGAAATATGGCCCATGAAGTCATGCAATTCAGCAGAACATTTTTTTCCCCTTCCTTCTTTTTTATAATCTGGTTAAACAGAAACAAAAGCCAAATTTCCAGTATACCTCTTTATTCAAATTTTAATCAAAGTTTTTAAGAAAGCCACCTGTAGCTAATAAAAAGTTTCATCCCTGGGTCACTCTGTTGAAAGAATCAAAACAAACATTGACCCACTCTTGGTAGCAGTAGCTGTGTTGGACATTGCAAGAACACATACGGTCACTAAGGATTCAGTCCTCATTCTGAGAAGCTTCTGAAGAGATGAGAATAAAAGGGGAAAGTACTGCTTGCAGGAACAGGACTGTAATTTTGAAACCTAAATCTAATATCACTTTTTTAGATGGAGTAGAGCAGAATTCATTTTCATAGGTATTGGTTATAACTCTGTTGCTTCTGTTTTTCTGTCAGTGTAAATCATTTGGAAATAGCTTCAGTAACATTATTTACAAATAACTGATATGGAGTTACCAGCATGAAATGTGGATCAGTGGTAGAATATCTATTTGTAGTGTTCTTTCAAAACCCTGTGAAAAATGTTTGCTTTGGTGTGTGACAGCAAAGAAAAAACTTTCAAAAGTAACAAAGCAACAAAACTGCACTATGTATATTCAAGGTGAACAATTGGAGAATTATTTTAAAATCACTTCTAGGTATTTATTCCTGCCCCTAAAATATCATTAGGCTGGTCAAAAAAAAAGGGGCCAGCAAGATATTAGCTTGTATAGAAAATATGCCAAGTACTTCTTTCTGATTCTTTATGCAGGATGTCAAATACCTGTACACAAAAGACAAGTCACTCTTGACTATAGTGACAGCCATACATGATTCACATTCTTCCTATTTCCCACACAAACATTTATATACCAAAAAAAATAAAAAAAAGAGAAAATTATTATCAGTGAGGAAGTTATATAAAATAATGCAAACCAAGCCAAAGAATAACTATAAATTATGGATTTTAAATGCAACAAGAGAACAAAATACTTTTGATAGAAGTTGCTCTCTCTCACAAAACCTCTCCCATAATTTTCAAACAGCTCTGCTGCCTGCCTGCTGAAAGCTCTTTCAGAACTTTGAGTAAGTGCATTCATAACTAATTTATATCAATTTCATGTTGCACTGAACTTTCATATTCATCATCTGATTTACCTTAATGCCAATAAACATCCTGTTTGTACGCATTTAGGACTGACAGGCCATCAGAATGGAACTTTTCTCTGCTGACCACTGCTGGCGTGGGCCCAGGACCACTCTTTCCTCTGGAAACAGGGAGGAGAGGTAGGCAGACCATCACTTCCTCTGCATGACCATGTGGCTGGGACACGGACACAAAGCCAGGCCACTCCTTCTGTAGCATTTACTGCCCGTGAGATGCGGGATGTTCAGCTCTGAGCTTTTCTCACTCTTAGCGTGACAAGTCTCACAGCAATGTGTGGCACTGGATCATGAACAGGTAGCCTAGGAAACATTTAGAGCAGGTACTCAAATGCTTTGTCTGCACATGTGGCAGATTGGTGCATTTGAAAGACAAGATTGCTGAAGGCGTCACAGAATCCATAGAGACTTGGACAGGAGTTCAGATGTATCAACAACAGTACAGTTGAAAAAGCTATTATTACTTAGAATTGCCACTTCAGGCTCTGACATTCTGTTCTACTTGTGTATGCACTCCTGAAAAACTGAGCACAAAAATAGCAGCAGAAAAAGAAATATTTAAAAACACATGATCTAAAATATTGCAAATATATTTGGCTGCTTTCGTCAGGAACACAAATATTTGACAGTTTTCTGAAGATAATAATCAGAAGCAGAGAATTTCATATTGCTCAAGATCTGTATGCTAAATAACTCTCTTAAAAGAATCTTACTAGGGGTCAAAATTCAAGGCTTGAAAGCTATAAATCACAGAATGAAAGTTGTCTGCATAAACTTAATTCAGTATTTTACTTAATTCCACTTGGCAATTTTCTGCAAGATCCTATATCAAAAGATACAAAGGTTTATTGGTAAAGCCAAATTTCTTCTTGTTAATGTACTGCCTCTGACTACACAGTGTATTGTCCAAGATGCATTTTGAAAAACATATAATAATTCCTTTATGGAATTATATGAGAAATTTATTACAACACTATGCCAGGACATAAATACACCTCCACGATTTTAAGGAATACTATTGTCTCTTAAAGGTGGGAAACAAAGATTGGTACCTACACCAGTTCTAAATATGAGGTTCAAAGAACTTGATTTAGACTATTTAGTACTATGTATCACTCAGTCATTTGAAATTTTGCATTCTTCAACAGATGAAAGCACCATATCTCAAGTTAGATATCAAAAAAGAAGAAAGACAAATAACAACTTCTTAAAAGCATAGCTTAATTGATTTGATGAAAATACTATGGTAAGAAACAAAACAAAACAAAAAGATGGAAAGACATCAATCTTTGCCTCTGATGTTCTATACATGCACAAAATAAATAAAGATGAAGGGGTAGAGCTTAGGGGCCCAAATAGAGATTGAGACCCAGCCTCAATAAAGAGTGTCTGAACACATCCTGTAAACAAAATCCACACTGAAAAAATGTCACTGACAAGGCAAAGAAAGAAAAATATATCAAAGCGAACAAAAGCGAGAGAAGAAGCTGGACAAAGCTGTACCTTAGACTAACATTTCTGAGAACAGGCTCTAGGTTTCCCGAAACCTTGTCTGCTGCTGTTGTTGACATCTGGCAAACACTGTCTGGGGTTTTGGGAAATTCCTGCTCTAAACGTATAAAGTGCTGCAATGTTAACTGTAGTCATAATCTCAGCCCTGAAAATACAACAAATACCTTTATCATTGCTAATACTTATAATATTTAGCCATATATTAACATAGTGTAATTACTGTTACATTCTTGCATTTAACAAAGTTATAAAAGTATTGTAAGAACATCTATCATGCATTAACATTTTAATGGCAACCACTGACTTTTGTCTAGGTCATTCTGGAAATGCTTGAACCACGGATGATTGAGAAAGAAAAGTCAACACTTGCCTACAGTGCAGAGAGCATGGAACTTAAAGAGTTACACATATGAAAAAATCCAAATGAGTCAACAAATACTGTGAGAGCGCCAAAAAATAGTTTAGCTGAACATGTGGGCTTCTTGTTTATGCAAGCTTTTCAGAGAATGTTTTTCATAAAAGAGATGTAGCACTGTTTAACGCTCAGTCACTGTTTCAGGGGATATGTCTTGGCTGTGCTGTGTTCAAGACTGCTACTGAAGAAGGAAACAATTCTCTCCTGAGGCAGTTATGATTTAAACCTCTTACTAGGGTGGAGAAGTTTGTTTTATCCTACTTTTTTCCCTCCCTTTTCGCTCTTATTGGGCACACGTGGCATCCATCAATTTCTTGCTGCACATTTTGCACGCAAACACCAATAGATAGAAGCATTGTGTTGCAGCTGCAGTACAAATGCATGAAAACATCCATTTTTAGGGGCCAAACAATGCAAAAAATAAAATAATTACAAAGTCTAATAAAACCTTAATGGAAATTTCAGTAAAATCCATGTTCATCAGATGATCATTTGATCAGAAATGATAGCATATAGATTTGACAGTTTATATTATGATGGTCTGAGGAACAAGAAGCAGGATTTCATTGTGTATTCCTGAATGCTCAGTGGATTTTGGGTTGCTTCACCACACTGGTATTTTTTGCTATTGTAATACAAATAGAAAGTTAGAATTTCTCAGGAAGAAGGAAACTTTAATTTTATCTACTGCTTTTAACACTCAATTATTTTTTTCCCGCTTGAATTACTGCCCTTTAAAAGAATCCAGTATGAATTGATACTCTTATTCATCATATTTTCTTCAAAGGAAGTAATAACTACTCCTGGTGAAACCTTGTCTCTGCTCATGCCCATCAATGCCCTGTTGAACCTGATGAGAATTTTATTTCTGAATTCAGTGAATTATTTAATTCTTTCCAACCAGATATATTCAGAAACCAAAAGCTTTTGTCTGGCAAGATACAGTTTCCATTTTATCCAAACCATTGTAGCTCAGGTAATAGGAAAAGTCAACCCCCTAATGAATTCTAAGAGCAATTCACACCTCAGTTACAGAATCATGCTTAATTTGCTCTCAGGTATTTAATGTATTCTTTAGATTGTAAGCATTAAATTGAAACAATAGGACAAATTCTGTTCCCAGCAATCTTTTACAAATGAAAAATTAAATGTGTGGATTTATTCCTGTCTTTGCAACAGGGACACGTACACAGCTTGAACAGATGCAAAGCAAACTTTATGCAGTTTATCTACTTGATTGCCCTAATTTTTCAAATACCTTGTACCTAGAACAAGTAAAAGTGGCTTTCCTGGAAAGCACAGTTCAAGTGCACTAGTTTGTCATTCCGAAGGATAACCATCAACCTCTATACACAGCAGTGCTAGGTAAGCAAAATCCTCCAATACTTAGCTCTGCACATGAAGAAAATTAATTGTGATATTGTCAAATTTTCCTCGTCTTGAATTTGAGAACCTTGGCCATAAAGATGGCTCATTGTAGCCTGTTAAGGCATGAGAACAAATGAGCTGTTTTATATATAGGGCAAGTCAGTGATTTCATAGCCATTTCACTTCCAGAAGTGTCATATATATGAGTGGGTGAGCCCACCCACATGGTCCAGTGTTGTGGTCTGGTCGCTCTGTTGGAAAAAGCAATATAAAGTCAGTTTTTTGGCTTCTGTCAGTGCATCCAGATGATTTCAATTTGTTAGGATTCCACTTGAGTGGTCAGCATTAGTTTGACAAAACTGTGCCAACAGACAACTCTTTCTGCAGCCTCAAGGATTTTGGTACACAGTGGGACTAGGCAGAGGTACAGAGATTTTAGCTTCACAATTACCCATACAGCTTCTTAAAATTGGGTCCATTAGGTAGCCCCCATATATGCACAAGAGTTTAGTATGTGGCTTATATACAATAAACACTTTACTGAGCTCAGATTTCAACTGATGGAATAAAGAGAGATTATAACAATAGCTGTTCCTTAGGGAACCATAAATTGAGCTAATTTTTAAGTACAGTTCAGGTTCTGGAAAGTTGCATGAGACACTAGACTGACCTTGCCCACTAGTAGTCAAAGTGCCAAAAGGAAACATTATCATGATAATTTGAGTGTTTGTTTCTCAGTAATTTAAATTTCATGCAGCACAGCAGTGTCACAGAGGCCATTCCTTTTCAACATATGTCCGGCAGCTATAAGGATGAAAAGTCCTTTGGATCATGTAAAATAATCTGCTGATAACAAACTAAGTTTAAGTATTCTAGAGGTAGACCTTGAATTTTGTGATGGAGTTTTACTATGCAGTAAAAGAGAGGAAATAGTCTTGGCTCTTCTTATGTTCCTGGTGTTCAGCAAGTTAACCATCAACATGAATCCAACCTCATATTGGCAAGAATCTCATGTCCTCAGAATTTCCGTCTACTAGTTTCTATTTCATTAGAGAGATGGTGTGTGGAGAACAAATGGGTTCTCTTTTTAGACATTCAGACCATTGTATAGGTTTTTAAATCATCCAGTGGTTTAAAAGTTTTAAAAATATTTAGAATGAAGACTGTGGCAAACAACATACAAGAAACATTTCTTACCTAAGTACTGTATTTACTTGGAAAAGGAAATTACATTGCTGATGCCATTGATTAACTCATTATCTGCTACAAAGGCTTTGGAACCAACTTGGAATTGACAGAAAATGCCTTTCCAGTTCCTCATCTTGTCTTTCTATCTTCATCAAACATGTAAGTTGACTAATGGAAAGTGAGATGCTTCTACAACAAAGTGTAATTATGAGTGCCTGGACAGAGAAAAAGATCATTTCATGACACCTTCTTTCCAGCTTTCAGGGAACAAACCTATCAAGTAATAGTAACCCAGCTGGTAAGACACGCACAGACTTTCCTGCTTTTCACTGAATTTATGGGCTTCCTGAGCCAACTAAGAATTTTATGTTTACAGAACTGCTAAAGGCTTGGAATATTTTACCGGCCTAACACTGAATTGATATCTTACCGAAGTTAATAAAATTCTGATGCATAAAATAAGTGGATTTTATTACACAGCAAGAACTTGACCCATTTATCAATAAGAAGCCAGGATCATCTCAATTCCTTGGCACATTTCTGTGGGAAGTTATGAACAATAAGTAACTGGGATCACTATGAATTGACTATTGTATGAAGTAGCAGAAAGGCCAATCAGATAGAAATTCTCCTTCTGACTCAGCAAATACTGAGCTTAAGCCCAACCACTGTCCTAACAGCAAAATTATTGTAGTTGTTCAGTCATGGGAACTGCTAGAAAGTGAATTTTATGAGTTTAATAGCTTCTGTGGCATCTTCCCAAAATTAACTAGGGAAATCACTGGCTTCAGGATCTAAAATTCTACCATTTGTAGGAGATAAGAAAAGAACAAGCCCACATTTTAAATGAATATGGGAAAATCTTGGATTACAAAGTCAAAATATTTTCTTTCCAGCACAGCAGAAACCCATTTAGAGGAAACTATGCTCCTACACAATAAATCACAGACATAAAACAGTATTAATCTTAACACATATGTGCAAACTAGTCAGTATGCAGACCAAGTCACCCAAACTCCCAGCAAAACATTCTCAGAGCTCAGGCTAGCAGCACCTAACAACTGCAATACACTGTTCAATTCCCTATTACAGTCCTGAGATTTATGAAAGGTCCTGTGTGATTCTGAGAAAGCAAAGTTCTTCACCCTTTCTGAAGTCATTCACCCTTATCTACACTTACTGTGCTAAAACGGTTCAGTAAAAAATGTAAATTGATAATCTGTGTATTTTAAATAAATGGACAAACTCAAACTATGTTTCATTAGCAAGAAAGGAATTTCTGGAAAATTTTCTCATCTCAGTGGAAATAAAGAGCTGCCAGCTGCATAGAAAATGTTGCTTAAATAAAATTTGGGAAAACTTAAAATATCCTATATTCTTTCCACCTCCTTATGTGTATTTAAATGAGCAGCAACAGACCAAATTTGAACTCTTGAAATAAAAGTCTGAACAATGTAATTTCTATATTTAGCATGCTAGTAGTCCCATGCCAAGATTCAGTCTTTAGAATATTTGCTGCATACGTACCACATGCATGTTACTACAAGAAGTAACAAATATGTAACATCTGGCATTTTTTTCTTCCAGTCAGTCTTGAAACATGAAAAGTAAATGAGAAATTTTTGCACAAACTAAAAATGTACAATGCCTAAATGTAAGTCCAGGCTTCACTTAAGAAAGGATCTAATTGTTAACACAGACCATTCTCCCATCTCACAAGGCTTTTTTTGAAAGCACTGAACCTCAGCTAATATTTCAGCCAAGCCTGTCTGGTCTACACTGTGGCCTTTATAAAAGTGGACTTCACTTCTTTTTGCTAGCAGGGAACTGAAATATCTCTCTTCTGAAAGGTCTATTCAACAGTTTGAATATTCATATTATCAGAATTAAGTTAGATTTAGTTGCCATCAGATATTGTTCAGATATTGTTCAGATATCTAGTCAGATATCTAATCAAAGAGTAAAGGAACAAATATATATGAAAGTGTCTGTCTGTGACCTAAGATTCTATGCCACTGTGTTTTATATGGCAACCTGCAAGATACTTTGCTCTAAGTGTTTTAATTTTTATCTTCCATGGGATGGGGAAGGTAAGAAAGCTGTCAGCAGGGAGAGAAGTACATATCAGGCAGAGGATATGAATCTGAAAAAGCTGTGTTCTAATGGTAAACACAGGAGAGTTCAAAACCAGCACAGACAGCACATCAATCACCAGGCCTCAAACTAGAGAACAGATTAAGACAATCTCTAATTTGTATAAAAAAAATGAAGGTAACAAGAGGATAAGAAGTTACTGAAAACATAAAGGCAATTAATTGAGTCCAAACAAACCTTATAACAAGATAATCAGATGCTTAAACTTACACCTCCTCAGTTATAGCACTGATCACTGCATAATGGAATGTGGGCATTAAGCTTGTTTCCAAGGGTTTGTTTTTTTTGTTTTGTTTTTTTGTTTGTTTGGTTGGGTTTTTTTGGTTTTTGTTTTTTTATCTAATCACACAGACTTGATTATCAATACTGTATATTTGGAGCTAATTGAAAAAATTCTGTGTGATTTCTTGCCGGATACAAATCATATGCCTTGAATAAGGATTAGCTGGATAACTCACAAGTCCCCTAGGGAAAATATGTTGTACAGACTACTCCTCATAAGTGGGGATTAATATCAAATCCCACAGGAAGTCATGCACTGCAGTGTTTATTTTCATTTCACTTTATATTTACTGGCAGTTTAGACTGTTCTTTCAGCTTGTGTTTAACAGACATTGCAGCACGACAGATTTTTCAGCACGTGTAACATCATGCCTCACATTTTGGCCACTGGATGGTATTTCCTAGATATAGTTGTTGTCTAGTGGGTCTTACAAAATTGAATATGTTGTGAACTCAGATTGACCGCACAGAATGCGCTCCCCTTTAGATTTTATTACTACAACTTTTCCAAGCTTAATATGCCATTGACATGGCAGTTGCTACCAATGCTCACCATTAATCTTAGTGCTGGTGTTCTCATCCTCAAGCAGTTTCATTCATTTTTTGCTCTTGTTAAACCTGGATTTATTCTTTTTCCTGTACCTGTAGATTCCCTATCTCCTTAACTTACATCTTAGTTTATGTAATTTCTGGGCCAGATCCGATATTTTCTTTCTACTTTTCCCTGCAATTTCAGAACTCAGTTCTTCTTCCCTGTCTCATCACTCTCTCTCCTTTGAGATCATAAAACAGCTTCTCACTGATACTACTGTGAAAAGGAAAGAATGTAATGCAAAACAGTCTTCCATACATCCCAGCACTGATAATACAAAATAATTTTCTTCTTCATACCATTCAAACCAAAGGAATTGTGTGAGCTATAAAATCCAGTATTCCACATCAGCTAATTTTAGATACTTTTGTTATTGGCAGAAAACCAAACAAATCCTATGGCAGGCAGTATCTAGTAAGAATTTCCTTTTACCTCTTCCTTAAAAACTTGATGGGTATGACCTGCACCACCACGATCCAACTTCAGTCACCCCAGCCTTGAATGAGAAGGGAGAGAGGGTGCACACTTGTTGACCAGTGGGTCTTAAAAAATTAAATATGTTGTGAACACTTCATGAAAAACCAATATTTATCAATGTTATAACATTGTATACACCACCCATGTTTATGCACATATTTATCATCTGAATACTTTTAGGTTTACTCTTGTCATCTTTTTCATGAGTTTTCTTGATCTGCATTACTGAAAGACTATTTCTATCACCACATTGCACAGAAATCTCTTGCTGCAGTTTTTCTATATGCTACAACTCAGTCTTTCCAGAAAAAAAATATCATCAAGGCAGAGCATAAGTTGAAATACTTTTGACTGATAAATGGTGGTGTGTCAACACACAGTAAAGTGTCCTTGTACTGTAAACAGAAGTCTAGCTGTTTATGCAGTATTTCAAAAACAGGTAAAAATCCCATACTTAGAAAGCTGAATTTTAGGGCATGGTAGTGTATCTCTGCTAATTTAATCTGTGTAGCATAGATAAAGGAGAGAGAAGGCAGAAGGAGACTCCAGCATATGTAAATATGTTTTTAAGAATTTGCACTGCAGTTGCCAGTATAAGCTAAACCTCACATTTCATTATAAGCATGAAACATAGAATCATAGAAGTTTGTGTTGGGAGGGACCTTTGAGATCATCTAAGTCCAGCAGCCCGCCATGGATAGGGACACCTTCCACTAGACCAGGCTGCTCAGAGTTCCATCCAACCTGGCTTTGAATGCTGCCAGGGGTGGAGGATATAGTAGAAACCTTAAGAAAATTCCTGTTCAGTAAGATCATGTGCAAGACTTCCATCCACTGTTCTTAATTCCATGATTGTTTGAAAATCTTTGTAAAAAAGATTTGCAAATCTTTTTTAGTGGTTTATCTTTTATTTTGTTTTTATTGCAAACAATAAGAAGTAATTCTTATGGTCACCACCAGTCAACTGTAATCTTTCCTCTCATCAGTGTAGCAAATATCCATCAATTTACTTTGATTAACCAAATTTAAGGGGATAAAGGAGGGAGGCAAAGAAGATGCAAGAGCACATGTGTCTAGGCAGTGATTTGCATCTAAAATACTAAATGTTGCCTCTGAGCAATCAACATTAGCATCACAGGAAGGCCACAGGTAGAGAAAGCTCCTTGCAGACTTGAAGTGGGAGCTGGCTTTTTTCATTGGGAATTTTTTTTTCCACAGCTGGATTTTCCAGTAGAAATTTTAACCCTTAGGCATTAGAAAAAAATTGGACACCGGGTTGAGAAAATATATTCATTCATCATTGTCAGGATATCTTGTTTTGATCCTATAAAGACAGGTAACAATATTCAAGCCTTGAAATTGTTTATGAAGTAATCAGCATTTAATTTGTTCTGTTCAGAATTTAATTATATACCATGTGCCTTCCTGAGAGGACACTACCAGAAGTATAGCTGTCAAATGGAAATTAATTTGCTAGTAGATGACCACATACTTCATGAATTATACATGAAACTTTGTCTCACAGTGACCGTTGCTAAAAGACTCTTTCATCACTCTTATGTTTAAACAAACCACAATGGTTTTTAAATAAGTCTGATCAGCAGTAAGGAGATTATGATAAAGTGCTAAGAATGACTTCCAAAATAGTGTCTCAGGCACATTTCATATTGATGTGTTTCACTGCAATTTGGGTCATGTTCCTCTGCTCTTAGTTGTTAGCAGAATGATGGGCAGACCATTGCATTTACTTTCAAATTCAACGCTGATAGCTGGATTTACATTTCTTTTTAAGACTCTGCTTTAGCAAACATGCCTTACATTTCAGACATAATTCTGTTATTCAAATGGGAGAAGAGTTTGATAGCTATGCTAATCACTTTTATCTGAGAAAACATAACTAATAGCTTGGTTTACATTTGCCTGCATTTATGAGCATAATTTTAGCATGCAATTTTATTGCACCATAAAACATAATACTGCATTAGTCTGCTCTCAAAAAAAGTTACCTTAGAGTGATTTGTACTTAAACCTTCACCTTATATTTAAGTAACAGTATCATTTTAAAATTTTGTCCTTTTAAAATCAATTTTAAAAACTCAAACCTGTATAACAATTTAACCTACAAGGCTATTATCTGTAGCCATAAGGCTCAGTGAATGTATTTAAGGTAGTCATATTCCCATTGATCATAGGACTGCTTTGAGACAGCTATTCTTATGTATAAATTGGACTGAATTAAGATAATTTGCTCTTAACATTGCATCAGAAGAATCTCTTAAAATTCTCCACTGCTGTATACATTAACAAAGCATGCAGAAGAAAAGATGAACGATCCACATAATTTCTTTTTTTTATTTTTTTGTTTTTTATTTAGTGCTTTCAGCATTGGAAATAATGTTTTATATTGTAAAAGGGCCAGTTACTGCTTTCAGTGGGACATAAACATAAAGAAAATATGCTCAAAGAGCTTTATTTTGTAGTATTGTACTTAACACTTCCTCTTGGAATAGTCATGGCTAATAATGATATGGGAACTATTTTCCAGAACACGACTATACCAATTGACACATTGTAATGATCTTATTAGAAGTAATATGTTGTATATATGTACGTATGTATGTATATATGTAGCCATTTCCTCTCAGGGTTTGAAAATATATTTTCAAATTTAACCTGACCCTTGAAGGCAAAAAAAGCCATGTACAGAAATGCTGGACTCCCTGTGACACCAAGAAATTATCTATGGCAGAACCTGAGATTTACATTCAGCTCTCATTTGGAGAAAAAGATCTTTTCTAAGAAAGGTCTTACAGCCAACAAAAAGTCCTGTAATTTCATGCAGCACAAAATGGATTTTATCCCTCACCAAAGCCCTTCCCCCTCACAATGGCTTTTCTTCTCTAGTACAGATTCTTACCAATCTAATATATCACTTCTACAGATATCTGGAAGGTTAATCTTAACTTTATGAACAAGTCCATGTACTTTGTTTCTTAGATGTAAACCCAAGATGTCAAGGGGATATTTTATCTCCTCTAGTATTAATGAAAACAATTGTTTTTAAAATGTTTGCTTGCTGACTGCAAATTAAATTATAGTATTAAGTATTTTTAGTGCTCATGGTGTACTTCAAATGACATATTCCATTAACTAAAATACTAATATGGCTCAGTCATTGAGTTGGTCTCTGATATTTTCAGATTCTTGCCAGATGGATGCATTGGGAAATATGTAGGCCAAGATGACCAGTGACCAGAAACTTTTTACAATGTACTATTGCACTGTGAATTCACAGTTAGGACAAGAGGGAAGATTTGGACACATTATGTTAGTTTAAGAATAAGTTCTTCTCCCAAAGTCAATTAGAAAAGATAAACACTAAAAAAATTCTAACACAGAAAATACAAACTAGAGATTGAAATGTACATTTATTTTCAGTTAATTTCACTACAAGAAATGACCAAATCTCAATTTTAGGTAGATCTGCACTACTTCTGAAGAGACATTCTGTGGCCTAGATGTAAATGTACAAAAGGAAAATACCCAAACCCTGCTAATGGTCCATTCAGCCCACACTGCTATGGAATATTTCACACATTAATGAAATATGCTCCTGCCTCTGTAAGTTGTAGATAAACTAGTTATCTAACTTAATTCATAATAAGTAAAATTAACTTCACCAATCTTTTCCTTTAAATGTGCAATTTCTTGATCACATCATTATACAAGAATCCTTTTCCTATTTTTTTTAATGTATAGTTCATAACTTCATATTTCTGAAAAAAATAAAATCTTGAAAACACCAACTGACCAGCACAGAAAGAAGAAATCATGTAAGAGGAAATGCAGATAATTCATCTAAATAAAAATGCTAAATTCTAAGTTCATTATTTGACTTCTGTTTTTTGAATCAAACTACTAAATCTGAGTTCAAATCTGTTGGTGCTAATAATGTCAAAGCTGCGCAAAGGAAGTGAAGAATTGCCTTAAATATGAGAGAAAAGGATAAACGGTGTTGAAAAGTAAGGCAGGAATTAATATTTTCAGAAGTGCATAGGTGAAAGAACTAAAAGGTTCATGATAGGGAACAGCAATTTTAAAATTAATATGGACGTATGTGGTGTAAAGACTTCCTTCTTGTCCTTTCTTTTCCCTGGAAGTAGAAATAATAGACATATCAATTTAAAAAATAGACATGATCATCCTCTTTAGTATAACATTTACAGTGCAGAATTCTTCTCAGAGTTACTATATTTCAGAACCATTGGCATTTTTAAAATATTCATAATTATATGCCTAAATTTGTCATTGTTAATATAATTTCTATTTTTATCACTAATGCTGGAATCCATATTTTAAAAAAGCAAGCCAGAACAAACTTCACTAAGATATTTCCACAAATATGAAAATCAAGTTATTTTGTTTACTTATCACTTAAATGGCATTAAATTGAGAACATTGGTGTCACCATTTAGCACTGAAACTATGGGGGTTTCGGACGACAAATCTATATATTTTACAAAAGGAAAATCATTAGCTTGGAAACACAGGTGATAGTTACCACTTTTAACAGTCTCACTATGCAGTTCCTGGAAAATTTTTAGCTAACCAAAGACTTCAAATTTTTATATCTGAGTCTCAACGCTGTTCTCAATGGACATTATCTATCCAGCAAACTCAAATAGGTTTAACATATGAACATTTAATGGGCCAACACTTTACTAAAATGAGAATCACAAGTATAAAAAATTAACTTAATTCTGACTTATATTTGGAGATGTCAAATGTCAATGCCCAAAATAATTACAGGTTCACATTCATATTCACCTGAGAAAATAAAACAGTTCTAATTTATGAACATGAAAGATGTGGCATGAAGGTATAAAAGACTGGCAGTAAGATTACAAAGGGGGTCATTATCAGATTTGGAAGTAAGCCTTGGACTAAAGCAAGGATGCCAGAAACACATTTACCTTGGGGGAAGAGCACTTGTCCATTTAATTTTTTTCCCTAAGTTATGTCTCAGATCCATTTTTTGTGTAACATTTTTGTCACTTAAATTAATCGAACTCCATAAGATAATAGCAACAGCATTTTTTCTGTCCCTCTGTCTTTCTCTTAGTTTTATTTTTGTAATTGATGAACATGTTCAGAAACTCTGAATTTCAAAATGTGTGAGTTGTTAGACCCTCAGCATAACAGGATGATATAATATCAACAGGATAATCTCTAGTTAAGTAGCTGTTCACTTAGCAGTTTATAGCTCAGACATTGCTATAAGAACTAAGCTTATGTCCAGAGGATAAAACATCCTTTCGAGAAAACTGAATAGCAGTTGGAGTATAATAAGAAAATAAGGAAATTAGAGAAAAGGGAAATTTGGAAAACCATTTTGTCCATGATGGGCCATCATTTTCCCAACTGGGAAAATGCTTTTGCTTTACCTGGTTGGCCACTGTGTACATTCAGCATGAAAAATGCTTCCTGACATCTGTTCCAAATTTTCATCTTCTTTCCATGTATGCTCCTTTGTCCTGTCATCTATGTCAACTTGCAAACAACAACATGAAATGACAGGTTCTAATCACTTCAATATTGAAAATTGTCCTTTTTCTTTCTTTCTTTTTTTTTTTTTTTTAAGAAAAGGTTTCCATAGCATACTGTTTTCTCTCTCAGTTAAGTGTCTTCTAATTGCTATCATGTCACAAAGTTCAATAACACAGAACCAAACAGAGGTTTCTAATAGAAAATATGGGCTGCAAGACACAAAGAGTGAAATTCAGGTTTTCAAAATGGATATTGGGCACATTGGAAACACTGCTTAACCTCCCTTTTCCACCAGAAAAAACGCTTCCTAGCATAGATACTTATTTGTGGATCTGTCTTACAATTCTAAAGTGGTCATTACTACTATTTCTCCTCTAGCATGGGCACAAATAAACTACACAGCCCAAAAAGAGGCTGAAGTTGCAGGAGGTTCTCAAGATAAAGTCTCATGAGTTACAATTTTTTTCTGCTTTAACACCACATTAACAGGAGCCAATGCCAGCACGGAAGAGCAATGCCTTCTAGGATGTTCATACCTAGTGTGGTTCATATCCCTGCTAGGACCTTGAGACTGGGAGAAGATAACAAGAACAAGGATTGTTCCTGGGGCTTTAAAATAAGTAGGATTACAAATGTTGGTCATTTTTGGTGACAAGGAAATAAGGTCTGCAGAGTTGCCAATCAGTCTGCTTTAAATGCAGTTATCTAAGTAAGGTTTCACCAAGGAACTGATGATAAAACCGCTGAAGTTTGAACAGGTCAGGATTTGGTTCCAACCTTTTATTTTTCCTTCTCACAATAAAAGCTAATTAATCTTAAAATGAGACTAGATGACTAGTACCAATTGCAGATTATCTACTTGGCAATAATAATAGAAAATTGTATTGTTCTTTGATATAAGCCTATGCCATAAATGCTACTTGCTAATCTCACAAGTTGAATACACATAAGCATCTCTAGGCCTGATTTAATGAAAAGTAAGTTTCACACACAGATATAAATTAATCTTCTGCCCAGTAGCTGACATCATCGTTATTCTGCTTCCAACAAATGAATTATGGGTATCTGAAATGTTCCATTTTTTCTTTTTTTAAATCAGCAGAAAAACCAATGTAATGTTTGCATCTGGAATTTGCATCTAGCATAACAATAGTTGTCATTGTGGTGCTCTGCTGCACTGAGAAATATATCTGAGCGAGGCTTCGAGATCTCCTTTCATCCTCTTGCATCCTGTCCAACTGTAAGCCTTAGGCCTCCATCCTGAGAAAAGATTTATGCTGAGTGATCTATTAATATAAAGTCCCACAGTGGTCCACAGAGCTTTATGTGCAGAGATCTCACAGTTTAGTACTGAAAAAGCCCACTGTGAAGGTTTTTCTCCTTTACCAAAGTTGGTCCAGGTTTTCCAATAAGTTTAGCAGTCACACTTGCAAGTTTTAATTTTCCACAGCTTCAGGTCTGGCAGAAATTATTCTTAGATGCCAGGTATAAACCAATCAGCACCCTGGGAAATGCCCCATCTGTTATTGCGGAGTTGGCAGGATGCATTACAGAACTGCTGCTGCTGCAATAGCCGAGTTTACAGGTTTAACATTACTTATTGGGCCCACCTGGAGACCCCATCTGAGGATCTATCTGCTGCAGTTAGATGTATACTTCTCTAAATACATGAAGACATTAATACTCACAGACTGGAAGACTTTTGGTTTCTTTCTAATACCCAGTACAGGGATCCTTTGGCAAGAGTTTGTGCAGCTGAAACTGGTGATGCAGGAAGACAAATGATCAGAAAGGAAGTAGAAAAATCAACTCATAAACTGATTTCCAAGAGCAGCTAAAGTGTGTTAAAATGTGTAAATTTCACAACTAGGTAGGCCTTACCTAAACTGCCTGAACAGCTTAGGTTTTAATAAAATCCACTGCAGTTTCTGATTATCAAAAGACAGAATGCTTATTTAACTTCATATTATTTCAACACATTGCTAAACAGCATGGACAATGCATATTTGACTCAGCTCCAAATGGAAATCACCATCTCCAATTTGTAGTTTGACTCAAAGTCTACTGAATTCAGTAGGTGATTTTTCACAAACCTGAGTTTTAGATCAGGCCCTTTATCATAGTTTTTGAATGATCTTTTTGCAGCTGATACAAGAAGAAGCCATTCTTCAGCAGAGGGCAGGACAAGGGAAACAGTTTCATTTACTGCAAAGTCAAGCTAAGCATTTGATTGAGGATTCACTTTTGTTATGAATTTACACATTTACAAGGTATGTCTCCCAGAAAACAAAAACAAAAGGTGTCTAAGTTGCCGCACAGTTTGGGCTTCACTAATAAAAATAATAGTGTAAAAAATTTTGTCTGTGGGTAACAATGAGAAGTTAATAGAAATGGTCACTGACTTCATTATAGAACTCTGGCAACAACTTTTCCAGACTCATGTTAAGCCTTGAGAGAAAAACGTTTCAGCACAGAACCACTTAATCATTTATATGAATGAAAATGAGTGCAAACAGAATGCTGAGATGGCTTTAAGATCACCTCTTTTTTCTTGTACGGAATACCCACTATAATTACATTTTGCTTGTCAGTTCATAAATTTTTCTTATTACAAAATGGGCATTATTGATTGCTTTTTAAAAGTACTAAAACTAAGCTAAGAGCAGTACATCTCTCAGCAAATTCAAAACATACTATCTTCCAAACTAATCACTGGCAAAGGGACTCTGGAAAAACTATCTAAGTTTATTGTAAGCTCAATGCAAAAAATTACCATGAGTTTTAGGTTAGTAACTTGGCTTTGAGTTCAGCATGTTTTAAGCCACAATGAAGGAAAAAAAAAAAAAAAGATAAACTTATTTGGCAAAGCCAGACACTTTTAAAGCCAATATCCTGTAATTGTTTCCTCATTCAGCCTGGCAGCTTACACAAGAAGAAAAGAGAAAGAAGAAAGACAAGGAAAAAAAGAAAGGAGAGGGAGAAGGAGAAGAGAAAAGAAAGGGGAAAATGGAAAGCATCTTGAGAAAGAAAAAAATTGGAAGAGAACAGAGAAATCAAGGTGATTATCTCATTTGTACTAATATATGTAGTAAATATATGAACTGCATATTTGCTCCTTTTTTTCCCCTTTGAGGTAGCATGTAACAAAATGAAATGATGGAATCTCACTGTTGTTGTGGTATAAAGCCCAAATTCAAAATGTTCTTGGTTTGAATCAGTGCAAACAGTGGATATTTTAACACAGTTGACCCTAGCAATACAGAAGAGCCAGAGTGATAGCAGGCAGCCTAAGAGGACTCAGCCTCTTTGGGATCAGTTGACTAAACATCTCTCCAAGTGAGATGAATACACATTGGGAATTTCCTTATTTAAAACCAGTAAGAAATAAAAGTCATCAGAAGGAATTTAGAGCTGCCATTCTCATTAAAATAAGGCTAGGGGCTGACAGCTACAAATAGTTTTAAGAAAAGGGAGGGGAAATCTGACAGAGAAGAAATTAACATTTCTTATTGGATTAAAGCTAAACATTCTCTGAGAACACTCAGACTTTTACCTCTTTTACTGCTGTTTTGTTGCCAGTCCTGAACTAATACTGAAAAAAAAACTAGGTAAAAAAAATAGGTAGCTACTGATCTGGCTGGGAAACAATGACCTATTCAAAGTTAGTATCTGCTCTAAGTATCAAGCAACAAAATTAAATGCCCTCTGTATAGAGGGGTAAAAGAGAACTTTTATGTCAATGTTAAGCCAGGAAAGCAATTCTGTATTAACCTATGAAGTTAAGAAAATAGAATACACAAAAGTATTCTTATAGTGTATGTAATCCTAAAACCTTTTAAGTATCTTACAGTGCACTTGGCTACAATTGTATTTTGCAGGCACCAGTAGATTTTTTTTCAGTTTCAAATCCAGGGATGGGGCTGTACTCCATCAAAAAATTATCACATCACTGTGAAAATAGTATGTAATACCACTGTGAAAGTAGCAAATTACATTTGTCAGTATTCAGAAAATGGCCAGATAATCAGCTTGCAGCTCAACAGGTCCAATGAGGGCAGCTGTGTCCAGAGCAGCTGCATTTATGAAGCCATTGTAATATGGTCCCAGTGTCAGTTGAGTGACAGCTGGAAAAGCCTTTGGCAACCAAGTTTTTGGAGACACCAGAGCAAATTCTATACAATTATCTATTAAACTACCCAGCATTATTACAAGAGCAAAGCCTATGCAAAGTCAGTCAAGACAAGAGGAAGAGAAGAAAACAAATTAAAACAGGAAGTCTTGGGCTCACACTCTTGGGCCTTTGCACCCATTTTTGGTCATATAAAAGACTTCTAAGGTACTCTATGAGGCAACAGATAGCTATGTAGCAAAGGTAAATGATCCGCTGATACATCAGAATCAGAGATAAACTTTCCATATTTTCCATGCTAGCAATCTAAGAACAGAAAATTACTAACATGTAGCCTAGTAAGGTTAATTTTCTCATGATACACCAGGTTATCCGGACCAAGAGTAAAGACTGCCCCACAAATGAACAGCAGGAATATGTTGGGACACAGGTCCCAGAGCTAGGCATCCTTGTGGATTGCGTGCCTGAATTTCCTTTCCCTGGCAACTAAGTCACAGTGGACAGGAATTCACCTGTGCCCAGAAAGGCCTGGAGATCTGTCCTTCCCTTTGCCTCCCACTCAGCACTCAGGAGAACAGGGGTGGTAGAACAGAGGAAATCAGCCTTGCCAGCCACTCAGTTTTGTCCCCTGTGAAGACCCTTCAGCTATAGAGTGGCAGCCAAGTCAAAATAGATCTTGTTTTTTATGCACTTTGGGGTCCCAAACCAGAGTAAAGACAGATTGTTGATATATCTGCCTCATTAAGAAAGATGGAAGATTTAACTGATTCTGTCCATTTTTTTATTAATGTTGTTACCTTCCCTTAAATATTTGTGGATACCAGAATAGAAGCCTTAGACATCTGTAGGTGCTCCAAAGAGTTTCACCACCATCTTAAATACTATGTTTCTGATATTCCAGCTATCTGGTGCCGTTCAAGGGTATACTAAAAGCCCTTGAAATGAGACCTGCAGGTTTAATTTTCTCAGTGTTCTACTCTGAAGAATATCTAGTTTTCCCAGTCTGGATATATTCAGCCCTTCCAATTTTAGTTCAACCTTTTTTAAATTAATTTCCATTTCCATATTATTGTTCTCTATTATCTTGCTTTTTTCTTTGTATTAAGCACCTTCCTTCTTTTTATTATTACTCACAATTTGATAAATCTTGTTAAAGTTTCATTGTTTCTTGCTTGGTTGAAATAGGGTATATTCATATAGTGAAATAGCTATGTGAAGTCAGCACATTAATCCTATGATTTGCATAGTATCTTATGCCATTGCCAAATTATATAATAAATTATATAAAGATCCTCTGTTTTTTTCCTGTGTTGAAAACTGAAAACTTTTTGTATGTCGTACACAGCCTCCTTTCACAAAAGTTTTCCAGCACACATTTACAAGGTGCGATACGCTAGCTTGTGTTCCAATAGAGAGGATTAGTAGAATCAGCTATGTTATATTTCATTACACAGCTGATAACCTCAGAGGACTTATCTGTAAAAAAAAGCTTATCTTGTAAGTAAATTGCACAGAGTACCAAGGAAAGAAATACCAGGTCACACTAAATTGTTTGGTAACTAATTAAAAAAAAATACAAATACTTGATGGTAAAACCTCCTGAAATCTAGGAAAATAACTCCTTTCACAAAATAAAACATCTGCTTCCTTTATTTTGAGGATCTTGAAAAAGAAGCCTGTTCTTAACTAAGAATAGAGTTGTGTGCCTGAAAATCTAAGCATCTGCCTCTGGACAAGCTAAACAGAAAATGTGGAAATTTTTAAATCTGTGGATTTATATCATCAAGATTTGACATCTGAAGTCCAAGATGGACATCCTGTTCTTCAAAAAGGTAGAGTATGGACAAGGAAAAAACAATAGCAAACACCATGCCAAATAGAGTGTGATGTCATCAAACTATCAAAGAAGGTTTGTAGGATTTTTCATGGAACAGTATTGAATGCCAAGACATAAAGTATTTTGTAAAACAATCTATGTTAACCCTCAAGCTGAATTAAAAATACAGTAAATAAACTGATGAGAAAGGGATTTGGCTACTCCCATACTAGTAAAACAGAGACAACAATAACTCACAGAGAAAAAGAAAAATTTTACTCAAATGGATATATTGATAGTTTGCTGCTATACTTGAAAGTTGTCAGGCTAAATTTCTGGGACATGGTGTCCTTTTCAAAAGGAATCAGTGTTCTACCATGACCAAATGTCTAAACTCTCTGGTAAGATACTGGTTTTGCTGTGTCAAGGGGTGTTGAGATGAATTCCCATAAACTGGACTAGGATAAATAATATGATCTGGTCTGATTCATGACTCCAGAACAGGCTCTGCTTGGAAGAGAAAACAGGAATAACAGGGCTCAGTTCTCAGGCTGGTGAAAGGCTGTTCTGGTTGACAGCTTATGTTAACAGCTTCTGTGCTGGAGTCTGGCAAAAGGCTTCAGGGAAGCTGTTTGCTTTCATTCATATTTTATATATGTTACATATACACAAACAGAGCACTGCACGTATTAGCCTGTAACTTTCTGTCATAATCGTGGTCATCACACTGTGTATGTGAGTAGCCATGGCTAAGAAGGGGGATTTTCAGATCTTATTTAATAGTCTCCATTCTCATGTTCCAGCAAGGACATCTGAGGAACATTACCTTACAATGTTAAGCAGTGTTCCCTCTCACACAGCAGATACCACTTCCAGTGCAAATACATGTGCTTACAAGTTTAATGTTAGCTGTCAGTAGGTACTCAGGCGTGAAAAGTTAACATTTGCTTTCTATCAGGATTCACGTGACCAGGGCTCAGTGGCTTGAGTGTTGGAGAAAAGCAAGCACAGAAGGTCCTTGACACCAGAGTAATAAAGCTTTTAAATTTAAAATAAATCTTTACAGATGTTTTGGCATCTCCCCAATACAATTTAAAGAAAATAACAACAAAACCAAGCAAATAGGCAGGTAGTTAACCAATTAGGAATGTTTTTCAGTTGCACACCAGTTCAAGGCATACTCATCTGGTTGGTAGCTGACTGAAAGCCAGGGATAGCTGATGTTGCACACTGGGATACTGTGAACATTGTTCAGTAACAGACCCACTAGAAAATGCAGAAGGATCCAAGGCTGGTTCTATACTTCTTTACAACAGCAGCATTTTAAGAATATGTGAAAAAGTGTGTGATCCCATGGGGATTCAAAAGTTCACAAATATACCCAATATCAGATCCAATCTAACATTTAAACTACAGAAACCCAAAATCCCCATGTTAAACCAGCTTTCTTTTTCAATAGCTCAGAAAAAAAACACTGTATAGTGTTCACTTCACAGGCTAAAAGTAGAAAAGTTCTAACATGTTGTAAATACAATCAAAGATTCAATCCCAGTCAAGGTTAGACTGGCAGCCAAATATAAAATGAAGGACTGGGCTGACTACAAGTCCTCAAGCAAAAGTCTGAGAAGTTAAAGTGAACACTTATTTAAACATTAGCTCAGTAGTACTGAAAAAAAAAAAAAAAAAAGGAAATGAAAGGTTAGGAATGTTGGAGCTGAAAAGGCAATGGTCAATACCTCAAAGACAAATGGCAGCTGGGTGCAAGGGACACTCCTCAGGGGCTACTGCCTGGGCTGTGATGTTTAGTGTGCTCATCAGTAACTGACACACACACACACACAGAGCTCTCAACAGCCTCAAAGGTGACACCACACTGTGGGGACCAGCTGGAAGCCAAGGGACACTGTCCCTGCCATTCAGGGACACATCAGAAACCTCAAGGCATGGGCCAACTTGAGCCCCCTGAAGCTGAAAGACCCCCATGCAAAAACACACCCTGGAAAAAGTCTGACTTAGAAGTCAGCTCTGCAGAAATGGGCTTGGGGGTCAATTTTACATGAATTCAAGCCCCTCCTGGTCTGCATTAGCAGGGATGTAGGCAGCAGGGAAAGGGATGGCATTCAGTACTCAAAAGGCTACAGCTGGAGCACTCTGTCCTGCTATTAAACACTGGAATAGTCACCCAGCGTTCCTGTGGAATCTTTATCCCAGGAAATTTTGACAAACTGGATGGAGATAGCCTGATATATCTTTGAAGTCAGTCCAGCCTTGAGCAGGAGGTTGGTTTGGATGGCTCCATGCGTCCCTTCCAACTGAAGTTGTTCTGCAATTACGTGAAAAGACAAGCGACAATGTTACAAATACTATTACTCCACCATTATTAATTCATTTACTTATTCCTCATTACAATGAGCCATTTGCCTCCCAGTCTCAAAAGGAAGTATTTATTTTTGAACTAAAAATATTTCCTTCCATATATAAAGTGACTATATTAGGACTCTTGAGCTTGAAAGATGTAGTGCTTACAATATAGTATGAGGTTCATCACCATGAGTGGCATGAAAAAAGGAGAGAGAAATAATTTGTTCACTGTTTCCTAATACGAGAATTCCTACTTCAAGAAGCTACCAAAAAAAGCTAGAAAAACTAGGTTAGCACAGTTGAGTGAAGATAGATTAGACAGACAGACAGACAGACAGATAGATAGATGACAGATAGATGACAGATAGATAGATAGATAGATAGATAGATAGATAGATAAACCCTTGGCTTTAACCAGTGCCATCATTCTTATGATAATGTCCTACAAGGTCCCTAACCCTGTCATGGCCGTCCAAACAGAGCTCTGTAACTTTTGAGTTTTAGCCATCACTAAAAATAATTAACTTTGTGGGAGATTCCAGTCGTGCACACACATGCATGGCAGCTGGACAAAGAATCTGAGACACAAGCAGTACCTTCATTCCATGTTCTGTGATATCAGACTATATACTTTATTTACATAGATGTTTTTATATAGCAGAAATACGTAGGAAATGTCAAACACCAGAAGGTGCAGCCACATGAATAATCTTGATAGAGATATGCTGATTTTTATGTAACAGAGATATCTATCTGAGCCACAATTTAGATCAATAAACCCACCACTGACTTATAGACTGCCACAGCAGGAAAAATCCTGATAGAGGATGTACCCGAGAAACCTTTTAGATAAACAGACAATTAAATACATGAAGCAAATAAAAATTATCACACTGGATGTATGCAAGAACAAAGCTCATGTCAGTTGTGTTGATCTACAACTATAGCTGCTTTTATTTTACACCATAACATGATCAGGTGAGGTTGTTTATATGTTATAGATAAATAGAACTATCATCTATTAAAGATGCAATAATTAACTCAGTTTTATCTGCTCCAAAGCCCTGTTAATAACCAGTTCCAAAGATTTGGGCAAGGTTGGATGGGCTCTGAGCAGCCTGGTCTAGTGGAAGGTGTCCCTGCCCATAGCAAGGGGTTGGAAGGAATTGACATTTAAGGTCTCTTTCAACCCGAACAATTCTATGATTCTATGATTGTGAATAAGGAAAGACAGGGTGGGGGGAAAACTAAAAAGAGCAAAAGAGTGTACCTAAAATGGGCCATTTTAAATTTAAACATCTTACTAATCACTCTTTACCATCCAGGCAATTAAGACAATGAAGATTTGCAGACCTGCCCATTTAAAAAAATGTTTAAATGAGAGGTGTGAAATCCTCCCACAGCTCATATATGAGTCGGAGGAAATGCTTGCACTTTGTTGAAAAAAAAAGGTATTAAAAACTTGTCCAGATGTTCACTCTTCTGCTTCAAGTGAGCAAAGGCTGCTACTGAGAATCAATCGTAAGTCTGGAAACACCTTAACTTTATCTGTTAAAAGGACAGACAACATAGGAACAGCTGGGAGTTAAACAGGCAATGATTTGTTTGCTGTTGTTGTATGGTAGCTATGGTTATGCCAACACTTACTTTTCAAACACTCATGAGCCAGAGAATTACAATAGAGACATAAATATTTTCTCCAGCCTGACACTAAGCTCTGTCTTTGGGTCTGAATCAATCATCTGTCTCTTTCATAATTTCTGGACAAACATGTACCACACTGGACAGTTATGCATGCCTGAAAAGAAGCGTTTTGCACTGAAAAGTTTTTAAAGACTTTTATCTTGGAAAAAGCAATACTGTTCTGGCATGAAATAAGGCCCTTGGCAAAACACAAACCCATAGTCTGTTCTACTATGTTAGCATTTCCAAAGAGAAGCCAGCAGTCTACTTAAGCTACTGAGATTTCTACAATGCAGTAACATTTTCTTCCCAAATCATCCAAGGGGAATTCACAACCCAGGATAAACAAAGAAATTTATTGTTTGCAAAAAAGGCTCCATTTATTTTTTTTTTTGTCTTTTAAATGCCCGTGCAGACATGTGCATGAACTCTCATTTCCTCTCAAACCTGCATGTTGTTTCAAATTTTAGTAAATCAAGTAAGGTTTGACTTAAGGTGAGTAACAGCATAACTTCTGAGCCAGAGATAAATTGAATAAGTTGTAATAAGCTGTAAATATCCCTGAAAATAGTACATATCAGAAGCAAATGACAAGAATTTAACTTTTTATTTACTGCAAGTTGTCTTGGTTTGGTTTCCACCCTGGTCGGGTAAAACTCTAGTGATTGCAACAGAGCTGCAATGGCCTTGTGTAGTCAACTCTGCTTTTGCAACGCCCTTTTAGTCTCCAGGTTATTGCACAGGAGAGATAAACCACAATGAAATAAAGCACTATGCAAAATCCTCTCCTCTCCCTGAACTTTCTGAGAGGTGCTAGAAAAGACCCTGTTGCATCTTTATCAAAATTACAGTGAGAGGAATGGCTAAAGTAAACAGGAATCTTTGCTTTCATTATTGTTCTGCGCCTTTTTGCATTAGAGGAGAGTACAGAGGCCTGTGTGAATTCTACTAGTTCACATGTGGGCTTGCTGTTCTTTTTCCAAGACTACAGATGTTACTTCTTTTTACCTTCATCCAATCTAATTGTGATTCTGAGAAGTTCATGGTATGCCCAGCCCCCCCTGCAATTTCTGACAATCATTAAAAAATTTAAAAGTAGACAGATGTGTATTTGTTGTGATCCCAGCATTAAGGGGCTCTGAATTTCATTCATAATAAATAGGAGTAGGAACAAAGAGCCATGCAATGCTACAGAAACTAGAGGAATTCAGAAGTATAAGCCAAATTGATGCCAAATATTCTTTGTCCAAAAAGGAAGGGGTGGTCTTTGGATGGACCAGGGCTAAATCATCCCCAGAATGTAGATGTCACAAAGTTGGAATGCAGCTATCTAGCTCAGCAGAGAACAGTTTCAAACTGGAAAATGAGAAGGAATGCTGTGCTAGCAGTGACTACAAGGCAGTTTAGAGGAGCAAATGTAAATATGTCTGGAATACAGGGATGACATGCCTCCACGTTTGCAAAGAATGCCACGGGATCCACAGAGACAGAGTTACATTAGGGGCCATGTTTCACATGAGTTTGTCACCATATAGAAATGCAGTGAAGAAATGCACACATCATTACTTGCAGCCACAAAATTCAGAGATTTAGATGAGAAAATATTTACCTGGAAGACTAATAGCAACACACAAACACACAGGAGTGTTTTCTTACACTAAATAAATAATTTTTACTGAAGATTTAGTTCATTATTGTATCAGTGGTCGGGGTTAAAATCTTTCCTAGGTCACCTTTCTTTATGCTTTCTTTGAGTTTCAATGTTGTTGACACGATGTTCTGTGCAGAGGCTGGAAATTACAAAACCACATTTTTTGTGTTTTTATAAAAACATGAAACAGCTTTACAATAAAGGTTACTTTTTATCTGTCTGCTACACTGCAGAACAGGTAATGAGGACTGTCAAAAAACCCATCTGATTTCCCCCATCTCAATAATGGTTTGTTACACATCCTTTTCTAGCATGAGATAATTCTGTGAGAAATAAAGCAGACATGAATCTTTTTTTGGGTTACAGAAAGGTCTGAATCATTTATAACTGAATTAATTGCTAGAAAGGCTTATGAGCAGACAATTAGTAATATTTGGATTTGGATTTGTCAGTTGGCCCAGAAGTGAAAATGAGTATTAGTTTTGATATAAAGACTGTAGTGTTCACAGATAAAAAAACATTCAATCAAAATCAAGAATATCCTTGAGAATTACTGTCTTGAATGGAACATGCCTGATAACTGGCCAGATAATTCTATTAACCAGAACTGCCTAAGACATTTCCCAACTACTGATTCAAAAACCGATTCTGCATTCCTCATACAACATCCTGAAGTCCTGATTCTTTTCCTCTCCTCCTACAAAGTCCTGAAAAAGTGTGAGGAAAAAATGGTGCCACACATGAAACATACATAGGTGCCAACAAGTTGTTAATTTTTTGTCCATTACATTTCCACAGGACTTTAAAGGACTTGATTTTCCCCATCTGGTGTTCCACTTCTCCAGAAGCAGTAAACAAATTTCAAACTGTTTTGGATTATCTTGAGAACTCTTAAGTTCTGTAAATGACCAGGCAACAAAAGCAATGCCACTGATGTCCCTCAGAAGCATCCTGTCAAAGACTAGCAAGGTTATAAGATGGGTACACGGGCTGGGATGTACCTAGAACACGTGGCTTCCAGGAGAACAGTGTCACTGTTATTCTTCTTCCCTCCACATCCTCTTCTCAAGCCGAATGTAGCCCTGCAGAATGGGGCAGCAGAGGAAATTCTGCTATTTTTGGAAAAGTAAGGTAGTTCTGAGCCGCTTTTGTTATTGGGAACCCCATATTTCCTTTGATTTGTCATGGTCCCACCATCCTAGCCTGACAAGACTCAGCCCAAAATTAAATATGAGAAGAGAAATAAAATCAAACGGAAAGAATAAGCATCGAGAAAAGAGTTCTGTACAGGCAGAAATGTGTACGTCAGGCAAGCATCTCTTACAAGTTATTCTTGTAGCTCCTGGTCAGAATCTGTATTTTGTCAGTTATGGCAATTTCTAAATTTCTCACTTAATAAAAAAGTAATTGCATAATATTCCAATATACAGCTCTGAGCTGTCCTCAGGCACTCACAATCTGGACTGTGTGCTTTTACTCTTTCTTGACTGATTTTTAACAGTTAGCTGTATTTTAAGTATTTTCTATGTTCCTTACTACAGACTCTGATCTCTTTTAGGTTACAAATTTCAGGAGAAGTTGCATAGCAAAAAGAGTTTTTCAGAATTTCAAAGTAACATATTTTGCCCATGAAGAATGCATTCACACTACGCAGAAGTAAATTAAAATGGAATTCAATATAATTAAGAGTATAACCTATAATGTATTTCTACCGGTGAGAAATTCTGGAAAACTATGACAGTAGAACATTCTACTTGCTTAGAGAAGTATTTGAAAGCTTTTAAGTTAAGCATCATTTAAAACAGATTTTAATTAAGGATTTTCCTTTTTTATTACACATTAAGGTCTCTAAGAGCATAACTTCCATAAATAGTCAAGAATAAACTACATTCAGACCTACATATAAGCACATTTCTTGGCACAGACAAATGAAAACTGTGATTGCTGACATCTCTTTGAAGGAATATTTTCTTTTTTTTTTTTATCACAGCCCTTGTTTTATTTATATGGCTCTGCACACTTTTTTATTTTTAATTATCCTAAGGAAAAGAAGGGGTGGAGGGAAACAGATCTTTGTTCTCCAACTGAGACAGTGAAATGCATTCCAAAGCTGCTTTTGTTTTTAATTTACAGAAGCCCTCATGTCTAATCTAGTAAGCCAACAAATAATCTGTTTGCCAGGTTTTACATGAGAGTCGTGAAAAGTGCATGCAGTTGCTGACTTTATTCTTTTTTAGGATACAGACTAATTCTTTGCCATAAACTTAAAAAGATCCTTTTGGAGAACTTTCCACAATTAATTTATTTTTAACTATGCATTTTGTTTCCCAAGAGGTATTTAATTTGTACCCATTTACTTGAGTATCTTTAGCTGTATTTCTTAAACAAAATTAGTTTGTTGCCTTATCTGAAAGATAAAATAGCAAAGCCTGGGCCCTTGTTCATGAAAACAACTGTTTAAAAGCAAAAAGAGTATGGAGAAATATGTTTCTTTCTAAAAAAAGTGCAGATGACCACTCCCACATATTTTCATACACAGAAAAAACCCAAACTTTTACATCCTTGAGTTCTTTCAGAATAAACCTATATCCTACATGTCCTAATACTGAAGGTGAATTTCAGTATTTAAAACTTAATGTGTATCCTGAGAGCCACCAAGTTACATTGAAAGACAGTAACACAAAACTGTAGTGTCTCTATAGCTCTGTAAATGTCTTTCAAGAAACCTGTGTATGCAGGCAAGACAGAAACTGTTTTGCAGTGAGATTTTTTGGATGGTGTGAACTACAGTGAGGAAATGTCTTTTCAAGTGGAACAGTGCACCACCACATTTGAATCACCTGCCTCCTCTCCATTAGGTGCATCTCCTGCACTAGACAGCACTAAAACTGGCACAGCTGTATCAATGAGCTTGACAGGTGCAAAGAACACTACGGAAACAGCTGCCAGCTCCCCAAAAATGAGTTTTGCTGGGATTTTCACAGGCAAGGCCAGGTCCCAGAATGCATTACATTCCTCCAGAGATCCTCTCCTCTTAAAGAATGATGACTTTAAATGGGCTGAAGTACAGAAAGTTAACACAAAAGGGCACAGAGGCTTCAAATAGCATAAAGCAATGGCTGAGGTCCTTTTTAATACACTAGATACATGAATAAAAATTTGAAAAAACTGCAGAAGTATTACTAACAATTTAATTGTTACATCTTACATCTATGTTGCTTGCAAATACATGTAAGAAGGATGTTCAGAGTCCCAGCCCTTAGGAAGCAGTCAGGAACTTATATAACATTTAGAAAAAAAGTTACTCATGTCTTACTGCAGAATTGTTTGTGTAGCCAAATACAGCATTCTGCAGTTCAGAATAAATTAAATTTTAGATATTTCTTTAAATTTCTTCAAAGATACGCTAGTGAACAGAGCTTCACAGACAGTGTTGATTTTAGATACATTGCAGATTATCCATTTATTTTATGGCCATGGATTCTCATTTCATTCAAGGGGCTTATTTTATCCTTATTTACCTTTCATCTGCTTCATTCATGTTGAGTTCTATACTACTGTACATGTCATCCTGCTCTTGAGCTAGTCAGAATATAAGGGGATATATTATATGATATATTATGTAATATGATTATGGGATATGTGTATGTATATATATATATATATATATATATATATACGTGTGTGTGTGATAGTTAATTCCAGAATTTAGATTTCATAATTTTATTAAAACCATCCCAAAACATGCAGATTTTCAAACTTTGTTTATCAATATACTGAGAATAATAAATCCCAATATTCAGAATAATATTTTTTTTCTTAATTTATGCTCATAATTCACTTTTACTCAAATAGATTTATAATCTGTATTCACTAGCTCCTTCTTGGAGAACCATCAGTGCCTCTTCATAAAGTAACTCCTTTCTAAAACCCTCACCTCTCAAACACCTTCCACATCTCTCTTGGCTGAAATAAGGAGATAAAAATTCCTCCTCAGCCCCATTTTTTTACTATGAAGGAAAACCACCATTCAAAGTAATTTGCAGCAATTTGATAGCATGGAGTCAGGACGTGGGCTTGGGTACCCACCTCCTTTACTCTGTGTAGTTTGCCTCCATAATAGAGCAACCTCAAACAATGTTCATGGCTCTGGCATAACAAGAAATGGGAAAAAATTCTCTCAGTGAAGAAGAACTGTGGTGCAGGGAGAGTCGTGTTGTAAGTTTAACATGAACAACTCAAATGCATGGCATTGCCCCCATTCCTAATAAGTACTGAGAGAACTTGTGTTGTCCCACAATTCCCTGTAATGCAGATCATTACGTCTTTCTGCCAATGTAACGTAATAAAATTAGATGGAATGATTACATTAATTTGGTTTGCAGAAAAAAAATTTGTTTTCTGTCACATGCTGCCATTAATTATGCAGTTGACTGTTTTCAGGGGCTCCCAGGCCACATTTATAGCCAAAGAATTTAAGAAAGTAATGCAGCCTCTCCCCTCTCTCCCACAGCTCCTGGTCAGGCTGCTTTTCATTCACTTGTTTTTTTAATCTCCTGCCTTTACATACCCCTTGAGGCACATTTTCTCAAAAGTGAGAACCACTCAAATATAGTTTACATTACCCCACAGAACACTATAAAGAGGCAAGAAAATTGTCAAGCAAGGTGAGAAGATTCACACCAAAAATCATTTTGTAAACTCTCAGAGATGTTGTCACAACAAACCCAGAGGAAAAATTTTACTTCCTCAGCAGGCAATAATGGTGAAGGTGACAGGAGAGCAGAAAGAGAAAACTAAGACTCCCACATGAACTTGGGATGCTTCTCAGATCCTCAGCTTTGTCTATACTTAGGCTGCCAGATGATTTTTGATCACCAGTCTCTATTGCCAGTGCAACTGTTCACTTCAGTTCTGGGTGCTCCTTGATGGGTTGGGTACATTTTCACAGGTGCTTTCATCACACTTTAACTGCAATAATCATGTTGGAGTTGTGTTGTTACTATACTACACTACAGGCCAGCTCTTCTACACTGGGATGTCCAGTGCCGATGAACATGGCACAACTGCCTGAAATCAAACCTAGAGACTCCTTTCTTAAAGTGTTTCTTAAATGTTTCTTCACAGGAAGTGTTTATTCCCCAAATCTGATGAGAGGAAAAATTATGGAAAGAGTAAGTGCCCAAAAATGTGGCAAATTAGTATATGGACAGACAACCACAAAGTTAGCACAGTTAGTTACAGTTAGCACAATTCAGCAATTTCACTTACAAGTTGAGTTGCATTAATGTATCACAGCACACTTTTGATTCACTGCTACTGTAAAGAAGATTATTTTAATCAAGTTGCTAGTTTGAATCAAGATATTCTAATATGGAATACCTCTTACCTCGAAATTACAGTAACAAGCATACACATGAGCAATGAGCAGCAATTCCTTGAGCTGTGAAAACTCAGTTATTTGCCACTCCCTGTTCTTTTCTTTTTTTCTACACCACTTCTTGCAACCAGTGCTGGACTATAATTTCCACTATCCTAAAAACACTGACAGCTCGCCTATGTGCTTTACACAAATAAACAGTAATATGATATCAAATTTCCAGTTCTAAGTTGGTGTCCATAGCAGTCAGTGTGACTGGATCAACAGCAGTTCCTGCTTGATGGGATTAAGGGGCACAATCCTGTGTCTCTCCCCAGCTGTCCAGACCTGTTTATCCTCCTGGACCAACCAGAGATTCCTCCCTCCTTGAGCACCAATTCCCTTTGCAAAGAAAATTCAGGTGCATGAGGGGACTGAGCCTTCTAGAAGACAAATGCAGCCAGCAGTGTCTTGAAAAAAACTAGGCAATGTATTTAAAGTTTTGAGATTTTTTAACAAATATGAGCGACTGCCAGCTCAGGATGAAAATTAACACCCAGAATCATAGCATGGTTTAGGTTGGAAGGGATCTTGAAAACTGTAGTTCTAACCCCCACTCTCATGGGCAGGGACACTTTTCACTAGATCAGAATGTTCAGAGCCCCATCCAGCTTGGCTTTGAACACCTCCAGGGATGAGCAGTCCAAAACTTCTCTGGGCAATCTTTTCCAATGTCTCACCACCCTCACAGCAAAGGATTTATTCTGAATACCTAATCTAAACCTACTCTCTTTCAGTTTGAAACCAGTCCCCCCTTTTCCTGTCACTACACACTCTTATAAAAAGTCCCTCTCCATCTTTCCCGTAGGCTGCCTTCATGTATTGGAAGACCATACTTGCCTTTTTTTTAAATCTTTTGCCCACTTTTCACTCAGAATAATTTTTACAAATTCTTATCTCCCATGGATTTTCTTTGTCTCAGATCAGAGTTTTACCAATTGATCACACTTTTACCATATATTGAAACAGAGATGTTGTTGTCCAGGGACTTTTTGAGAATCATATTCTTAGCATACTTGTGTAAGAAGTTTTTTCATAGCAATTCAAAAATGTACAGCAGCTTGAAATCATGTTTAAGCCACAGAATGTATAGCATGTGGACAGTGGCAGGGCAAACTCTTTCAATCTACTCTCACTTGTTGTTCATCCACTCATGTTTTCAAATGCTTGTTTCTCCCCTGAAAGATACAATGCAGAAGACTCTTCTGAGATGCTCATGATTCTGCACAAACCGTCAGATGTTCACCATCACCAGAAAAAAGTTATTGAGGATCCTACCACCTTATGGGAAAATTCATCCTGATTGAGTCAAAGACCTGTCCTGTCCTGACTTGGACTGAAACCACCAAACACTGAACAGGAACAAATGGTTATGAATTATTACACTGGGTAGCATCAAAGGGCCTAGAAAATTAGAAAATGAGGCAGATATACTACAGCACATCAGAAGGCAAACAGTGTTAGCTAAGCATTTTACACTGAAGAATTAGTCAGCTTCTCACAAGTATTTTCCTCATTTTAAAATCAGAATAGCTGCTGCCTTTTTAACTGTACAAAAGTTTTAGGGGCATAATGCTCTGTGATGCTTAATGGGAAGCCAACTCTTTTTAGCTCAGATAAGAATGGCACTGCTGTGCAACCACTTTGTGGCCCATGTGAAAGCATTAAGCAGAGCACAGAGAAATCAGTCTTCCTGCTTCTCGCACACCATTCTCATCAACAAAAGCATCTGGAGCTAGTCTGCTATGCTAACATGGAGATCACACTGCCTATGTAGCACTAAGTAGTTCTGTACCACATTTGTTTCAGAGCTGACAGAAAGAAGTCTCAGAGAAAGAAAAAAGAAAAAGAAAAAAAAGGGAAAAAACCCAACAAAACCACCAAAAAACCAAAAACCCCAAAAACCATCCCCACATTTATATTCCCCCTCCCTCATCCTTAGTTATCAGCCACCACCTTGTCAGTGGTGCCACTACACCTGCTTAGGAGAGTAGATCACTAAAGAGATCTTGCTTAAAACAGCTGGACTGAGACAATGGGGGGCATTTGCTTTGTTTGCCTCTTTCACTGAGGACCAACCCAGTTTATAGCATGGTCACACAAAGATGCATTGACACAGCTTCACTAAGGGGAAATCCTCCCTGACCAGTCTGGCAGCCACCTATGATGGGGTGATGACAACAGATGACAAGGGAAGACTGACTGAGGTCACCTACCTAGACTTCTGAAAGGCCTTTGACACAGCCACACACAACATCCTTATCTCCAAACTAGAGAGACATGGATCTTCAAGATAAAATGTTTATTGGATAAGGAATTGGCTAGATGGATGCTGACAGGGTGTTGAGGTCAATGGCTCAATCGCTCAATGGTGTTTAGGTGGAGGCCAGTGACAAGTGGTGTCCCCCAGGGCTTTGTCTTGCGACTGGTGCTCTTAAATAGCATTTTCAATTAAGAGCTGGAGCACCTTCTGTATGGGGACAGGCTGAGAGCCCTGTTCAGCCTGGATAAGAGGAGGGCTCCAGGATGACCTTACAGCAGACTTCCAGCACCTAAAGGGGGTCTGCCAAAAAAATACAGAACAGAGGGACTTTTGAGAGGGTCATGTAGTCATAGGATAAGGTGGGATGGTTTTAAGCTGAAAGAGCAAAGGTTTGGATCAGATATTAGAAAGAAATTATTTTCCATGAAGGTAGGGAGACACTGTAACAATTTTCCCAGAGAAGTTGTGGATGCCCTACCCCTGGCAGTGTTCAGGGCCAGACTGAATGGGACACTGAGAAACCTGGTCTAGTAAAAGATATCCCTGCCCATGGCATGGGGTTTGAACTGGATGATCTTTAAAGTCCCTTCCAGCACATATACAAGGAATTGTATCACATTTTCTAGTGATAAATACGACGTGGTTTGTTCTTTTTCAGGACAGCCAATATGAAGTAGTGTCCTGGTTCAGGGCAAATTTTGAAGAGACCCTCCAAATGGGATTCCCCCAGAAAAGCAAATTCAAGCAGCCCCTCACCACAGATGGTTCAGGAAAAGAGATTTCCTTGGAGAGAAGTGGAAAAAACCTGTTTATTTAACCAAAATTGAATAATATTAAACAATAAAACCTCTCACTGTTCGATGAAATGGCAAACCCAGGAAAAAAGTCCTCTTCATGTGGTGTAGCTCGGCTCACTCAGTCCTTATCAGTCCCTCCGGTGCTAGAAAGTGCCAAGGACCAGGCCCCGGTGGGCCACAGGTGTGAGCTCTTGGGGTTTGGCTGCGTTTTTTCAGTCCAGAGCAGGTTTGAACAGATGCAAGAAAAATGGGGGGAAAAAAAGTCCAGGGAACTCCTCTGCCTCAGCTAGCTAAAACTAACTAAAAGCCAAAGAGAAGCTCTGTCCCGCTGTCTGTCCATGCTGCAGACACCACAGTCCAGGAGCAGGATGTGGGACAGTGATGTTTTTCCTCAACACAAACAGTGCGCTTCATTTTCCCCCACTCTGCTCTCAGAGCCAGTCTTCAATGTACAGAACTTAATATGTAACATAAACAAGGTGACTGGGGATGCAAGGATCATAAAGTCACCCTAGGACAGGTAGCCTGGTATAAGAAGGGTACCCAGGCTAGTTTTCCAGAACTCCAAGCAGTGACTTTGACTGCAATAGTCAAAGACAAAGAGCCAGTACATTAAGGAAAGCAGAAAATACTGCCTTGTTCCTTTAGTAAATTACTACTTTGCTCGGTCTTGGAATGAAGATTATGGATTGTGTGGTCTGAACTGAAAGGTATAAAATTGAGCACCCTCATAACCAAGTATTTAGTATTTCATGGCCCTGAACACTAACTCCAGGAGCTGTTTCCAAATGCAACTTAGTGATGACATCCTGAAGTTCTTGCAGGGGGCAAGTGTGGATGTTTGTGTATATGAGTATGGAGAGAGGATGTGTGAGGTGTATTTTCCAGCCTCTCACATATTCATACACCACATGTTTGAGAAATAGAACCTGAATAGCAACCAAAGGATTGGTATACTCAGTGGAGAATAAAGGCTGCATGTTCAAATAGGCACTAACATGAGTGGGTTGGTCAAATTTTTCCCTCCAGTTGTTTTATTCTGGGAACTTCACAATGGAGAAAAAAATTCTTTTGATATTCACATTTCAAAGAGCACACTTTTATGAATATTTTCAATAGATGATGATAGCAGTACTGATTTATATAGACTGTGTATAAACCAACACATGCATATGCACAAACATACACGCACAGCATAAACATATGTATATACAGAATCATCTGTAACAGAAGAGGAGATCCTTTTACTTTTTCTTTTGTTCTTCTCACTCCAGGAATCTACCCTTGATCTTGGAAGAACTGATAGTTTATAATGAATACTCCTTCAGTTTTCATGGCTGGCATCAAGGAAACACCTGGGAGTAAGATTTGTTCACAGTGGTTTTGTACGTTTCCTTTTTAAACATAGTCACTGCTCTGTTTGCCTCTAATAAACATTTTTATTGTGTTTAAATATTTTATTGTTTTGGGAAAAAACAAAACAAATGAAAACATATAAGTAAACGAGACGGACTGCTGTGCTTCTGCAAGTAGAAAGAGATACTGAAAGGGTAAAGAAGGCCGAAGTCAGGAGATGTGCCATTGACTGTACTGCAGATCGGCTTCACCAGACATTGTCAGTGCCTCATTTTCCCCTTAACTGCCTACATAAAAAAGAGAGATATAGGAAAATGGTGATCATTCTCAGGAAAGCCCTGATTTCTGTTTAAAGTTCTTGCATGGTTGTTGCAGTGTGTTTCTTGTTAATGGTATGTTCTGTTATTGCCTAAGTTGATGGTTTGGTCCAAATGAGACCCTCCCACCCTACGTTGTCAATCTACCCTGAATCTCCTGTCAATCTGTTTTAGGCCCACCGCATGCTTGGAATTCCACTTCAGAAATCCCCTAAACTTGGAGGCTTGATTAGTCCATGTGACCCAACTTTCCCCCACTCATTGGATGATATTCTGAACCCTGCCTTTTACCCTCCCCAGGATATCTCTGATCAGCTGATGCTTTGTACCCTCCCTTTGAACCACCTCCCTATTTCAGCTGTTGCATGCTCGCATTTTCTGTCTTTTGCCCCCAAGATTCCCCAGAGCAATAAATCCTCTATTATCCCATGCAAAAGACCTCCCTCTTGTTCTTGCCTCCTCAGAGTACAGACTGACAGCCAAAAAGCCATAGAACAAGTACTCTAGTCACACCTCGGGTCATCCTGCTCCTGGGGTGTGACCCACTCCTGGAGCAGGCCGAAGTGATAGAGCCAAATAAGCTCTGGCCCAATGTGATAGCTGGCACCCAACGTGTGGGGCCCTGTGAATGGACCCCATGGACGAACTGTGGATATTGTCCAAGAAGCTCTGCCTCTGAGTGCAGCAGACTGGTTTTTCTCTGGTGGCTCTTTGGGGGAGGAAGTGATAACCCTCTAACATCCAGAGGACCACTTCTCTGAGGAGCACTTCCTTGCAGCCCCTATCCAGTGGACCAAAGGAGGCTAAGTATACCCCAAGTTAGGCTGAGGGTGCTCACAAGTTGTGGGAATGGTGCATTGTGCCCCAGGGGTGGTGGAGAGGGGGCCATAAACCTACAGGCAACAATAATTGGCTGTAACCTTGTCCCTGAGACTGGCCCTGGAAATTTTATCTTTAGTTTGCTGTTTCTTTTGCTGCAGGGGAGGGTGGATTTTTGTTGTGCCGGCAGCTTAACATCAAGGAGAATGCGTGCAAAATTGTCAGCACAGCAGAAAGGGATTTATTTTCAAATTCTGGGTACCCTGGAGAGTGGGAAAAGAAAGTTTTCAAAAGGTTTGTTAAAAAAGTTTGTTCAATGGCTTTTCTTCCACTTTCCAAGCATATCCTCTGAGGAATACATCCTTCTGGGATGTAGTTGGGAGTAAATTAACAGCTTTGACAAATAAAAGTGATGTCTTTTCATCACTTTTAGTTGAAGAAAGTAAAGTGGAGGAAAGACTCAAACCAACACCCCCAGCTCCCCTGTTCCGCGATCCAAAATCCTTGTCCCTTGCATCAGGAAGTCTGTGCCAGGCAAACCACAGTGAAGCACAGGAGAGCTACTGACTCCCTGGCCTCCCACAGCCTTCTCAGCACCCTTGCCTTGAGAGTGATGGCCATGCTGTCAAGGACCTTTTCATAAACCCCTCTTTCCCAGTTGTTAATCCTCCAATTCAAGTTAATGCCCCCAAAGGAGATTCCCAAGTTTTCCCTGAGTCCTCCTTTGCCCCTCAGAATGACCCTCAAGAGACACAAGATGCTGGAAGCCACATGGTTTGCCCCTCACCTTGTGCTTCTTCTTCCCACAATCCCTTTCACCCTGTTCCTTCCAACCCCTTCCTATCCCCTACCCCACCCCTACCCATGCCCCTTCTTCTCCTCCCCTCTCCCCGAACTCCACCCCTTCCCTGGGTATCCCCCACTTCCTTTCCACCAGCTCCGCCTCCCATTCCCATGACATCATCTGTTCCTATGATGTCACCTGTGAACAGCAACTCCCATTCCAATTGTTGTCCCAGCCCTGCTCCCTTCTCCTTCTCTGGCAGCTCTCATTCTCTTCTAGCTTCAAGTTCCCATGCTGGCATGGGGACTGGAAGCCACGAGACCAAAAAACAGAACCTGGAACAAAAGACCATCCCCTTTGCTGCACCTGTTACCTATACCCAAACACGAAGAACCCTTAAATAGCAGCTTTTTGATTATCAGCATAAAAAGGAGCTTTGCAAGGCTCAAGAAGGAGTTTGGGAGAAAAAGTGAGTATTTTAAAGGCCTTTTAAAGGCCACTTTTTCCTCAAACACACTAGTTCCTGGCAGTATCAGGGATTTGTTTGTATGTCTCCTAACCCAAACAGAACATCTGTTGTGGGAGAGGACATGAAAGAGATTATTACGGGAACTCCTTCCTGAGCTCTTGCAAAGCCCTGACTGTACCATTGATGCAGATAACAACAATATCTCAATGGACCACTTGTGTGGTGAAGGGGATTGGTCACAAGTTAGAATGCAGGCTGAAAAAATACCACAGCCTGTGTTAGTAATGGGTAAAGAGAACTGCAGAGATGGCCTTTTATTCTTATGGCCACAAAAGAACCTAAGCAAAGTTATGAGAATATTAAATAGTTTCCCTCTGAGGCTTTTATAGATTTTGTTGAAAGGCTCTGAGTTGAAGTGGACAGGCAGGTTGAGAGTCGGCAACTACAGGAACAGATAATAATGGAAGTAGCCCAAGCAAATGCTAATGAAGTTTGCAAGAAGATCATCCTAGGCCTGCCCTTTGAGCCGCCACCAACCCTCAACTTGATCATTGAAGCCTGCACCAAGAGAGCCATCATCCCAGAGCCTCGAGGAAAAGAAGACAGAATGGAGAAAACAGCTGCTACTCCTACTCCAAAAATACACCAACACCCTTTTTGGTGTTTTAACTGTGGGCAGGAGGGACACATAGCAAAGTTTGCCCAAAGAGGCAGCTTCTGCAAAACAAACCAGTAAGTTCTCAGGGGGGAGAGAGACAACAACGTCCAAAAAACTAGATGGGAAGCATGGGCCTGCTTCACGTGTAGACAAAAATGAAGCTGGTCAGAATGGGGACCCAGAGAAGGTTTGGAAGCCACAAGCTCCCTTTAAGCTAGTCATGACACAAAACAGATTCTTTAATACAGATGACAGGCAGGTTATGTCAGTTGACCCACTTGACAAAGACTTATTTGCCAGACTGGACTGTAAGTATGTTGTTACTGGGGACACCGATCACACACCCCAGGAGATTGAAATCTCTCCGGCAATAATAACATCAGAGCCAGAGTTGCCCATTCTCATGGCGCGTGGTGTCCACCCACCCTTCTTTATGCCACAGGGCCAAATCATTGCCCAGGCGATTCTGATGCTGCATGAGATGCCAGTAGACGATTCTTCACCAGGCATCTACTGGGCTGAAGTCATTGGAGAAGACAAGCCTTGGATGGGGTGTGGGCTCCAGCCAAGGTGAAGATTACTTTCACCTCGATGTAGTGCTGGACACAGGGGCAGATGTGACAGCTGGACACAGGGGCAGATCATCCCAACCACCAGATGGCCGTCACATTGGGAATTGCAACCCGTTATAGGTAAAGTACAGGGCATTGGGGGTGCCCAATTAGCCAAACAATCTGAGTGTTGTCCAAATTGAAGGGCCAGATGGACAACTGGCCAGTTTACGCCCATTCATTTTAGACTCTAAGATTCCACTGGCGGGGAGAGACACCATGTCCCAGTGGGGAGTGAAAACTGAAATCCCAAAAACCCCTTGGGATTTTTCATAGTGGCTGCTGATGAGCACCCTGCCCAGAAGTTGAACTGGAAAACAGAACACCCAGTATGGGTAGATCAGTGGCCACTGAATAAACAAAAATTGAAGATGCTCAATGAACTTGTAGAAGAGCAGTTAGCAAAAGGCAACATTGTGCCAACCACCAGCCCTTGGAATTCCCCAGTCTTTGTTATCAGGAAGCTGGGAAAGGACAAGTGGTGGCTCATCCAGGACCTTAGAGAAATTAACAAAGTCATTGAAGACATGGGGTCTCTTCAACCAGGAATGCCCTCCCCATCAATGCTCCCCCAAAATTGGAATTTGGCAGTTATTGATATAAAAGATGGTTTCTTCTAGATTCCCCTTGACCCTGCAGATGCCCCACGGTTTGCCTTCTCAGTTCCCTCCATCAATCGAGAAGCTCCAATGAAGCGCTACCATTAGCGAACCTTGCCGCAAGGCATGAAAAACAGTCCCAGTATCTGCCAGTGGTACGTTGCTTCATTGCTGTCCCCAGTGCGTGCCAAAGCAAGAGAAACCATCATCCTGCACTATATGGATGATGTGCCCCCAGTGATGATATACTACAGCACGCACTTGACCTAATTGTCAGTGTTTTGATTTTTGCAGGATTTGAACTCCAAAAGGACAAAGTTCAACGGGTGCCCCCTTGGAGGTATCTGGGCCTCCAAATTAACAAATGGACCATTACTCCTCAAAAATTCATGATCAGAAACAACCTGAAAACCTTAGCCAATCTCCACCAGGTGTGTGGGTCCTTAAACTGGGTCAGACCCTGGCTGGGCTTAACAACAGAAGATCTAGCCCCACTTTTCAATTTATTGAAAGGGAGAGAGGAACTGAGTTCTAGAGTCCTAACCCAAGAGGCCAAGCTAGCTCTGGAGAAAGCTCAAGAGGCGATGGCAACAAAACAAGCTCATTGCTACCTGCCAGACTTGCCATTCAAGTTTATTGTTTTGGGAAGACTTACATCTCCGTGGCCTGTATTTTCCAGTGGGATCAGAGCCAGAGGGATCCACTCTTGATCATAGAGTGGGTATTCCTCTGTCACCAGCGGTCCAAAAGTATCACCAGGCCACAAGAGTTACTGGCTCAATTGATCTGGAAGCCCAGGGCAAGAATGTGAGAACTGGTGGGGTGTGACTTTGCTTTCTACCACTTACCTTACCATCAGGTAAGTTAACAAAAGTGGTTCTGGAGCAGTTACTTAGGGAAAATGAGACACTCCAATTTGCTCTAGATAGCTACCCAGGACAAATTGCAATTAATAATCCCAGGCATAAATTACTTAATTCGGCATTTAAATTAGTCCCCAAGGAAAAACAAAGTTGGAGGCCACTCAATACTGTGACAATTTTCACAGAGGCATCCGGAGCATCCCACAAGTCAGTGATGACTTGGAAGGATCCTCAGACTCAGAAATGGGAGACAGATGTTAAAGAGGTTGAAGGCTCCCCTCAAATTACTGAGTTAGATGCAGTCGTCAGAGCCTTTGAGAGGTTTTCTGAACCTTTTAATCTAGTCACTGATTCAACCTATGTTGTAGTATCTAGAGCCGAAAATGCTGTTTTAAAGGAGGCCTCTAATCCTAACCTCCTTAAATTACTCTCAAAATTAGTTTATCTTGTTTCTCACCGAGACCAACCTTTCTATGTGATGCATGTGAGGCCACACACTGATTTTCCAGGTTTCATCCCGGAGGAGAAGAGAAAAGCAGATGCTCTGGCTGTCCTGGCTGAGATGGTCAACCTGCTGGACATCTTTTAGCAGGCAAAACTGACCCATCAACAATTCCATCAGAATGTGCCTGGCCTGGTACACCAATTCCATCGAAAGCAGGACCAGGCCAAGGTCATCGTAGCTACGTGTCCCAGTTGCCAAAGGTACACAGTACCAACCTTGAGTGCCAGTGTCAATCCAAGAGGCCTCAACAGCTGTAAGGTGTGGCAGATGGATGTCCCGCAATTTGGCAGGCTGACGTATGTTCACGTTTCAGTAGGTATTTTCTCTGGAGCGGTCTATGTTTCTGCCCACACAGGGAAGAAGACCACAAATTCACAGATTGCACAGATTGCACAAAAACACTTAGTGCAGGCCTTCTCTCTGTTGGGGATCCCTAAAGAGATTAAAGCAGATAATGGTCCCACATATGCCTCCAAGGCTTTCCAGGAGTTCCTGCAGGAATGGGGAGTAAACCATAAAACAGGCATCCCCCAATCCCCCACAGGCCAAGCCATCATTGAGCAAACACATCAGTCACTCAAGAGAGTCCTAGAGCAGCAGCAGAGCAATACCACCAGCAATCCACCACAGATTAAGCTCTGTAAGGCACTGTTTACCATAAATTTTTTAAACTGCTCATTTGAACACCTGAACCCACCTGTTATTTGGCATTTCAGCAGTAACACACAGCTGAAATTGAGAGAACACCCCCCAGTTTTAATAAAGAGTCCTGAGACAGTGGAAGTAGAGGGCCCATTTGAGTTAATCACTTGGGGTTGGGGATACCACACACGCTTGCATGTCCATGGCCTCTGGGTTGAGATGGGTCCCTCAAAAGTGGGTCAAACTGCACATCCCCAAGCTCGTACCATGTTCAGGCCAGTCCACCAAAGATGTACCTGAGGCTTCCCTCTGGAGGCACCAGCACCAAGGAGCTGGAAAACCCGATTCCCTAATTGATTGTGTAAGATTATCCCTGACTGTTCTTTTTCTCAATGACATGTCAGATGTTTTTAGTTAATGTTTACCATGCTGAAGTCAATCATGTAGCAGTATCCACACAGCAGTCCTAGTGGAGAAATATGTTTCTCCAATCAGAATCTATTCCTCAATGCCAAAACTCTCCTTAAATAGAAAATGGGGAGATGTTGCAGTGTGTTTCTGTCTTTTACCCTCCCCAGGATATCTCTGATTAGCTGATGCTTTGTACCCTCCCTTTGAACCGCCTCCCTATTTCAGCTGTTGCACGCTCGCATTTTCTGTCTTTTGCCCCCAGGATTCCCCAGAGCAATAAATCCTCTATTATCCCATGCAAAAGACCTCCCTCTCGTCCTTGTCTCCTCAGAGCGCAGACTGACAGCCAAAAAGCCATAGTGCTTTTAGTGCCCTAGTCACACCTCAGGTCATCCTGCTCCTGGAGTGTGACCCATTCCTGTCACAGGCAGAAGTGACAGAGCCAAATAAGCTCCAATACATGGTCCTCATGATCGTGGCATTTACTTTACATTGTATTCATCTAAGCACTATGAGATTCAGAATGGAATATTCTCACCTAACACAAAGGAATTGATGCATTAAGATGCCATATCATCTAGAGCGGGTGACACCAGAAATTTCTGGTAAAGCTCTAAGAATCTGACATAGGCAATTTGAAATACAGCCTATTTTTTGCATCAGTTTAATATAATTAATATTAATCTCAGAAATTATATTTTAAGCAGGATAAAATGCCAGATGTACAGCAGAGCAAACAGAATATATGAAGTAGAGATTTAGAGATGCAATATCCCATTCATTCTATTTTAAGGAACCTATTTTAAGCACAGTCAGATAACATACACATTCTACATTGATGTGGTCAGACTTCCTTTGTCATTATGACATTCCTCACTCCTTCCTTTCTGTGCAATTTTCTGATTGAGATTTGAAACATCCTTGATTCTAGGTAGTAGATTTAAAACTGCCTATCGTGAGATTTGAATTATTTCCAGTAACAACTTCTGTTCTAAGCAAGTTATAGAGATTAGAAATAGAGCTAGGTGAAAAGGTGTAGTGTGTTTTAGGGGATCTCTTTTCAAAGGTTTTGACTAGCTCTGTAACCTGAATAAGAAAAAAAAAACCAAAATTGAAGAATCAGATAACTCAGAAAACCCAGAACATCTGCTTTGTTATTTAATTTAAATAGGAAACTTACAACTTAAAGACATACATGCAAGAAATACAATCAGTGAACAGGGTTTTATTCCAATACCTCTTTGATAAAGTTTTGGAGTAAAAACCAGTGAAGGGTCAGTCCTTTTTCCACATACAGATTAGCAGGAAGAGGCTGTTTCAAGGACTCTGAAATGCTTACATGAAAGCTCTAGTACTTATGTAGGTAGTTTAAGAAAGGAACTGTAGAGTCTGTAAATCTCAATATTCCCCCCATACTCTATTGCTCCAGATATTTTTACTTCCTGTGATACCCTGCATTTTAGTCTACCAATCTCTGGAAAGAAGCTTCACTGGAAGTTCAATCAATTCCACAGCTTCAAATGTGTTTCAAAACCAGCACACATGAAAAGGGGAATAAAGGGGAGCTTCTAATTCTGTATCTTTATGAATACTTATGAAAATATGTGGATCAAAGCCTCTTCCTCTGCAAATAAATTTCAAGCCTCCTGTAGGACTCAAAGGAAATGTATTAGAACTCATTCCATATTTCAGTTAGCATAAAGCATGCATTCTCGCAATAAGCCTTTTCCTAATTTGCAGGGAACTGCTTCAGAAATGGAGCAAAAGAGCCTAAACTAGGCCTTTCTTGTGCTTCCCTTTTCAGGGATATAACTAGAATGGCAAGCCATCTGTGTCATTACCTTCACAACCAGCTCTAGCCTACCTTACCCACAGGAAAAGTACATCTAAAGAGAGAAATTACCCCAGGTGCAACATGACATCCCGAGCTCTCCCTACTGAAACAAACATCGGCCAAGTTGGCACCTGCCAAAACCCTTTTGACTTCAGAGTGATTGGCCAAACTTAATGCTTATTCCAACAACTTCACCTCACAACTCTTCCCAATCACTACCATTTCTCCTGGAGGAGTAAATCAGTTGTTAAGGGACAGGCCACAATGGAGATGTTCCACTTTCAGTACTCGGCTGTACAAAGGAGCTGTGGACACAAATACTTCTGACCTGAGATTTTCCTCCCAAACCCAGAGTTTCCCAGAACACAAGCAGTCATGTTAGCACAAGGCAGCACCTCTGCTACCATGGCCTTTCTCCTGAGGGTGAGCTCCTCAGCAGCCCCCTACACCATCCTTCACTTTCCTACTCTCACACCTGTTAAGAAATTCGGGAGCAAAAGGATATGTGCAATGTTTGCTCTATGTACAGGAAGGAGGTGCAGTGGCTACTGAGGTTTTAGCTTTTGGGTGAAATTTTATTTCCAGAGACAGAAGTGGTACCACAACTTGACAACCAGAAGAGAAACACCTAATTAAAAAAAAAAAAAAAAAGAAAAAAAAAAAAAAAATCTATCCTGGGTGTTTGACAGAAGCAAGAAAAAAATTAAGATGGTGAAAGAAGGTAATTAAATGAGACTGGAGAATCTGCTTCTGCTTAGAAGGAGGGAAATTTCTGCTGGTAGGAAGAAGTTAGTTTTGAAAAACACCTGCACCCATTAAACAATTACTGCAAAAGGAGAACAGAACACTGAATTCTGTTGAGTGAGCAAGTCGCAACTTTCAAAACCTGCCTGGGTCCCTGGAATAACACCTGACATCAGCAGTTTTGTGTTGGCACAAAAACTAGTGTGTCTTTTATTGTATCTCCTCAAATATCATACAATACCAAAAATTCTTTGAATTTTGGTGTACATCAATCCTTTTTTGTTCCACACTCACATCTGAGAAGAAATAACTAGATGGGCTCTTAAAAGAAAGAATCAGTCACTTCCCAGTTCTACAGACTTGATGCACTATTTAAACATGTCATTCAGTCTTTGAGTCTTCATTCCCCAGCAGTAAAATTCAGGCAACAATTAATTTATTCTGTTCATCCACTCATTTGCATGGGTTGTAAGTGCTGAAGGGCAGGGGCCATCACTTATTATGGATCCATGCAATGTCTACTACAATAGAGATCTGAACCCAGCAGGACCTTTAAGGGCTATCTCAGGTTTGAAGTACATTCCAAAACATATTGTTCCATACTAAATATGTCTCCAAGAGCTTATTAGAGTGAGAGCTCAATAAAGAATCATGATCATTGAGTGTAATTCGGTGTCAGAAATGAAGGGTCAAGAAAAGTATCTATAGAAAATTGCCTGCCTTCCCTTCCACCCCTACATTACCAACAGTACAATGTGGTAGAGATAGAAGGGGAAATAAAAGATAAATCTATTTTTGTTGAATAGTAACAGCCAAAAGCTACTAAGAAATCTCAGTTCTTCAGCCCTAAATTGTCTACAAAAAAAAAAAGTTTCCACAAATTGACATTAATGAAGAACAATCTTCTTGCTTTGTGTGACAGGAAGAGCCACCTTTTCTGAGAGAGAAATACACCACGATCTGGAAATCCTATTAATAACATTAGAGTCCTGAACTTTAATATATTAATGAATGGACGTGCACCCATGCTGTAATCACGGATTTCAACATTGCCTTTGATGCTTCATTGGTCACAAAGCTCTTACAAAATGTTTGAAGTGTCTGGCTGTGTAATAATGATTTATAATTCTCTTGAACCAAAGCAAAATTTGCTAGTAAAAATCATTTTTGAAATAAAAAATAAATTGTGACTGGAGGGTCTGGGTTTGTTTCAAAAAAGAGATCACCCACAAGCAGCAAATTATTTAAAACGCCACTGGTTCTAGTGTTTTGAAATAGGGAGCATACAACTCAGAATTTCAAAGTAGTGTTAATTAAGATCAGTTTATTAAAATGTCAATCTTTTTAACCAAAAATTCTCTACCATGAATATGAGCTGCAAGTTCATTTATGTGCAGCTTTTCATGAAAAAAATTATTTTTCTTAATACTATACATGCAGCTTTATTCTTTTTCCTACGCTCACTTTTTTCTCCCATCTCTTGTTCTTGGGGTTTTCTTATAGAATAAATAGCCTTTGTACGATTGTTAGATTACTGCTCCTCCCTCCCTTTTCTCTCCACTATCAGAAAGGTCTCTCAGTTACTTACATTAACACAGTTGAAGAAAACCCTTAAAACTAATCTTTAAAGTTTCATGAATTTTCTTTCTTCTTTCAGAAAGAAGACAACAGAAAGGGACAACTGGAGATGTCCCTCTGTTCCTTGACGCTGCTCTTGGCCGCACCGGAGCTCCAGGCTAACTCTACGGTGCCACTCCGGCACGGGCAGTCGCCAGGAGTGGGGAACTGCAGGGGAAAGGCAATCCCACTGCAGAACCTTCAGAGCACCGAATCCTGCTGGGCTCTGCCAAATCAGGCGTCGTGGGTGGTGGCAAAAGGATGGAGGAGACTCACTCGGCTGTACTTCCCAGTTACAGGTTTATTCAGGAGAGGGGATGAGCACAAGGGTCTCAGCTGGGAAAAATCAGGACCGAAGAGAGCCCAGAGCACCTCTGTGCACTGGGTTTTACCTCAGGGGCGGGCACAGTCCAGGGTCCAATGGGAGCTCACAGAGGGTGGGGTAAGGGGAGGAGGTTACAATGTCAGGGACCAACGGGGATACAAAGAAGGCGGGAACATAACATAACAACCAATAACATGTCAAGGAAGAGATGATCTACATAGAAGGAGCTGGAAGGAGAGGTGGGGTTTACGATGATGGATGGGGAGATGGGGCAGGGTAAAGGTGATTGACGGGGAACATTCAGGAAAACTGGGAGGGGTTTACATAACAGACAAATGGAACCAACCAAAGCAGTAAATGGGGGAGAACCAGGAACATACCAAACAGACAAAACACTAACAATTTTAACAGAACTGAATAAACATACTACAACAGTTCCTCTCAGAGACTTGGAATGCTACCTGGGCAGGAAGAGCAAAAAGGACAGTCTCACTCCAAACCAAAATGATCCTGGAAATCAAACTGCATGGAGTTCTCGAATGAATAATACTATTTAACCACATTTGGAGGGAGTAAGGACTCTATCCTAAGTTTCAGACAGATCTTAGACTTAGACATTAATTCTGTTGTATTTCTTAATATTATACTGAATCACACATACCTCAAAGTGGAAATAACTACCTGGATTTTTAATTACAAATTTCCTCACTGTTCCTTAAAGTTGTGGGCTTGTTTTTTTAATATCTATTATAAGCATTAGGGTTTCTTTCTTAATCTTTGCAAAGAATTCATATTTTAAAAAAAAAATATTTCAAATGCAGATGAATTTATGGAGGTGATACTGCATAGCAGAGACAACAAGCAGTGCTTCTACCCATGTCTACAGATTCAGGGCTGAATGAGCTCCAGAAATCCAAGTAGAATATCAGGAGATTATCTGTTGCACAGCACAGCCAAAGAAATCCCTATTCCCTGTCATTGTGAACAAGAGTGTTATACCTTCTGTCTTAACTTGCCTATAAATTGCTGGAAGAGTGTGCTAGCATGTACCACCATAGAGAAAATGATGCCAGGAGGAAAACATTTCCTAAGACCTCACAAAGCAGAGACAGAAGGAAAACAGCTTTGCTCTTTGCCAGGACTCAGGATTATCACTCATGTGGGAGAAATACACTTAATATAAACAGAGAAAACATCATCCTCTTATTCACTTTTGTCTTTTCTCCCTTGACACTTTGCCTTAAGAATCAGATGAAAGAACAGGATCTCACTGCTTAGTCATATGTTTATTTCCACCCCCGCCATCACCTACTCTTTCCACTTGTTCCTGTTATTGGCACAAACTCTGAACCTGTCACACAGTTCCCTTGTGGGGACCACACAAACTTGTTAAAACCCCAGGCTGACACTTGTCAACTCCTCTTCCTATTATAAAACAGCATATGATACTTTGTGCAGGCAATGGGAGCCTTGCTGTTGATCTTGGCAGAACCCCCATTCTCATGAACCAAAGGTGTGCTACGACTTACTAAATTATGTTCTGTAACACAAAGGGGTTTTCCATTTATTTCATCTGCAAATACAATTTTTTTCACAGTTTTTGGAAAAGCAAACTTGAATACACCTGCAACCCTCTATTGCACTAATCACCGACTTCTGTCCATCAGGAAAAAACGGCTATTAATCAGCAAGGTGAGCCATAACACCCCTTTAGGTGTAAGGAATAGAAAGATTTAATGAAATCATAGAGAGACCTATCCCATCAATCAGTAGAAGAGTGACTAATCCCACACTCTCTTAACCTCCCAAGATCTGATGTACAAACTCATAGAGCAAACATCTTCCCAGGAAACCCCTCATACATCAAGCCTTGAAGTAGGATATTAATTCAGCTTCTGGAGGAAGCTCTGAAGAGCTGTTTCTGGACAAATGAAGAAATCCTTTTAAGGAGTAAAGGATCAGTCACGCACACTGCTAATATATTGATTCAAAGTTGTTTCCTGGTACAGCTACAACTATTGTTTCAATTATTGTTTTCAACACATCAAACTTGAGTGGTAGGTCATCCTCAAAATTACTTCTCTTGTTTATTTATACACAGTGTTAGATATATTGTATATAGTTGTATAAAATATTATTATATTTTATGCAGCAGTATGTCATTTTATATATTATGCATATTTATATAGTATTTAAATTATCTATTAAATGTTGCACATGTTTACCTATAGATATAATGTCATGGAGCAAAGCAGGCTAGAGATGCATATATCAACTTCAGTCAGGAATTTAACATTTGTTTTCATCTCTAGGGAGATGCATTAAAAAAGTGTACCCAATGTTTGACTACCAAACCTCATCCCCATTGGAATTAACCAATTGTCGTGGTTTTAAAGCAGTAACTAAAAAATTACTAGAAAACTTATTTCTTGCTGTGTGATGTGGATTAGAAAAAGAGCAAAACAGGCTTAAAACTTAAAAGGAATAAAGAAAGTTTATTAACAAAAACTATAAGAATAAGAAAACTAGAATAAAACTTCCACAACACCCTTTTCTCCTCCACTACCCAACCATTCTCTTGCTCACATGACAACATAGAGACAAAAAATTTTGGTGTTTAAAACAGTCCCAATTCTTGCTCGAGTCTTCTGATCAGTCTTTGTAGAGAAACAGAAGTCTTTTTCTGCTAATCTATGGAGTTTCTCACAAGAAAACTAATTTTCTTCATAGCTTTCTATTTCTCTGATGTCAGCTGCCCGAAAATCTGTCATCAGTTTACTCCTCCCATTTCACATCACTCTGAGGTGTGTTGTGGGTCAATGAGTCTAGGGATGTCATTTTAAGGATGAGTTATTCAAAGGCAAAAGTTCTCTTCATTTGTCTCTGTGAGCCTCTCTGGAAACAGAAGTTTTCTCTTTGCCTCTACAAAGCTACAAATCTTCAACTATTACTTCTCTCTCTCAGTCCCAGCACCTCACTGTATCACAACTACTTTACTTTTTGTTCAAAATCCACACTTTGAATTACTCTATTCTTCCCTATATACTCTGTCATGAATTAAAGGAGTTTTTTTCAGAACACTGTTGTCCATCTCCATAGCTTTGACAGAAAAATATTTCAGCTTATTGAAGCATCTCCTTATTCTCTACCTCTTCTGAAGCTTAATTCTTTTCTTTACTGTCTCTGATAGTTTATAAAGTCTCTTTACATGTTGATTACTCTCTCTTTCTCTCTCTGGACAAAAAAAGGATTAATCTGCAAGTCTCATCTGGGTAGTGAAAGGGTTAAAATCTTGCCCAGGCTTTGTAGATGGTTCTGTGATCTCTGCTGGAGCAGCAGCTGGAGTTGTCTGTGATGGAAGATTCTTCATGGCTGCTCTGCAGAGTGTGGTCACTGTCTCAGCCTGCCGCAGGTCAAGAGCTTTTTCCTTTCTTTACTCGGCAGTCTCTGGTGAATTCAGTCACAGCAGAAACTGCAGCCGAGCCAGGGACCGGCCTGGTCCAGTCAGAACCCAGGAGAAGCCCCACAGGCCCCATCTCCCGGCCGGGAGCCGCAGCAGGCCCAGCCCAGCCCCTGCCCGGGCCGCATGGCCTGGGCAGAGGAACGGGAGGCCAGCTGGAGCTCTGTTACCTTTCACAGCCAGGAAACAAAGCGACAAAGAAATTTCCAGGCTTAGGTCTTAAGGTGGTGTTCACAGGTTGATCTCACTTTTCAATGGTAAAAATTGCTGTCAATTCTTAGAAACGGCCAGTTGTTGGCTGGGAGAAAAACTCCCATCAGCCGCCAGCAGTTTTAACTTCCTTAAGTCTTTCTCTTTGTTTTCTTAAATGCTAATCCATCACACCGATCTTTACTTTTTGTTCACTTTTGCAAAGTGGTTTTTGCTGTACTAATGTTTCATACAGATTAAAATGTTCTATTTTTTGTATTTGTAGCAGACTTAGTAAGGTACAATAACGGTTTACACACAAATTTCTAGCTTAAATCATGGGTAAGCATTACAGCACAAGCTTCTACTCTGCTCTCCATGAAGGAACAAGGACTCTGGTAATCACTGGTTCATGCAAGGGAGTGTATGATGTATTGATGTATGACAGAAGTCACCAGGGAAACAGTCTTGGATCCATCACTGCAAGGAAATACAGTTCTCATAGTTATCCTGTCATGTAAGGAAAATGATATCCCAGATCATAAGTTATTTAACTACTTCATCTTCTGACAGGCTGTGCTGGTTTTCTTTTGTAGAAGGAAGAATTCCCTTTCAGCTGATTTCTTCCAGATTCCCCTATATAGACCCACTGTTTGCTTGGACATAGACAGAACCCAGTGTAAATACATTTTCCAAATCTGATGACTTAGCTTCCACTCACTAAAGTCAATGGGATTCTTGCCCATAAGAAGTTAATTCTTTTCACTTTGAGGCTGTACTATTCTTGCACCCAGCCCAAGGGGTTTTTTTCTGTAGTACAAGAAAGCAGCTATGCCTGGCAAAATGCCTTATCAATTCACACTCTAAACCAAACCAAAACACATGAGCTGAAATAACCAGTCACCATTTGCAAAATATGAACTACCTGTAAGTACACTGCCTAAAGCTGTTTCTGAAGATAAAAAAAAAAAACCACAAGAAAACAACAACAAACAATCAAAAGAAAAACAAAAAAACCCCAAAAAACCCCCACAAAAAACCCCAAAATTATCAAACAACCAATGCAATCAAACAAATAATACACCTAAAATCTACAGAAGACGAAGGATGCAACACATCTCATCCTCACATTATGAAGGGGAAAAACCCCCAAACTAAATAAACCACATAAAATGTGACAAACAAGCTAAAACTAAGTTTTCTGGTGCTCTTTGCTGCCACTAAAGGCACAAAATTCTATTGCTTATCTTCCCAAGGATTTCTTCATAATACAATATGTTTTTGTTAGCTGTTCCAACCTTATAATCAATATTCACTCTGCAAAAAAGTTTAAGAGACTCTATTTCCATTTGATATGCCACAAACCTCCTGCCAGTCTAACAGCTGAGGAGTCTGTTTTCCAAAATTAGGGCAGAGCACAATCAGATAATTTGTTCTTTAGAAAGTAAAACATAACTAAAAAATCTAGACATAAAATACTTGCTGCAATGTTCCAGTTTGACAATATTTTAACATCACAAGAGGTTTATATGCCCATAATCTTGGTGTAAACACAAAGTTTTAAGTATCACTAACTTTGTGAAACTTTGGAAACTTTGTGGAAACTTTGTATTTCCATATATTTAACAACATTTATGTGAATGTTATATATTCATATACATTTATATATAAATATAATAATTTTATATACATATATGTGAATGTGTAATATTAATTAATATTCATCAGTATATATATTTATGTGCATATAAATATGTATGAACACATCATTCATATGCTGGTTACATAGAAAGAAAATGTAGTATCCAAGTCCCTTCTGATCCTGGTTTAGGCAGGATACTAGCTTTTACTCACATTAATTAATATCAGAATAAAGGCAAAAGGAAATGGCTTCAAATTGTGCTAGGGGAGATTCAGGTTGGACATCTGGAAGAATTTCTCCACCTAAAAGGTGGTTAAACATTTTAATGTCCTGCCTTGGAAGGTAGTGGGATCATCATCCCTGGAAATGTTCAAGAAATAGCTGAAGGTGGCACTCAGTGCTGCATCCTAGTGGACCTGGTGCTGTTCAGCCAGAGGTTGTACTCCATGATCTTGGAGATCTTTTCCAACCTTAATGATTCTGATTCTAAGACCACTATAGTGGAGGTATCCCTAATTCCTGTGAAGTAATCACTGGTAATCTAAGAACCGTAGCATTTATGAAGGCATGAAAGAGCAAACCTGAATGAAATCAGATATAAATAGAAGCTTTTTTTCCAACAAACTTTCCAGTCAATTCAACAGGTTTTCCACAAGCAGAGTAATGCTGTCTAAATAAAACAGAGATGAGCTAGAGATGCCTTAAAGGTGCTGATATAACTTGTTTGAGCAGCATTAGCCAAGCACAAAGAGACGCAGCAAGCAGGATATACTTATCTGAGAAGTGTATTGCAATTATTTATTGGTCAACGGACCCCAGTTTCCACACTACCCTTTCCCTTTTAAAATTCTATCCCTTTCCATGCTTGCTCTTTCTCATCTAGAACCCTTGAGCTACTAATGACCCTCTCGCAACAATCATGATACAAAATTCTGCCTGTATTTTTACCTTTCTTATCTCTTTGCAGATGTTTATCTGCTGTAGCAGCTGCAGTCCATATTAAAGAGCTGGACTGCAAGAGCTGGGCCCTCATTGCTTGATATGAAGGCAATTGAAATCACACTTGCAAGGAAGTTTACAGCTGGAGTTGCAGGCAGAGCATGACCCATCTCTCTGACAAGTTCAAGTCTCCAGAGTTAAATAGTCTAGAATTTTACAGGGATCTAGATCATGATATTAGCTTCTTGTACACAGCAGCCTTCACAATGGTTTGTATGGTACAGTTAAATCCAATAATTATAATGAAGAATCACATTTCTGACTTCTAAACCGTCTTCCTTTATTCACCAAGAGTCCACTGTCTCCAGGCTCTGACGTCTTAATGGTGTTGGAAATTGAGCCAAACTGAAACTTCGTTCTATAACTGCATATTACACCAGTATTTTTCCGGTTTCATCTGGTTCTCACTGTTAGTGGAGAACAGTGTCAAATTTACATCATTCCAGGAGCTTTTGATTTAATAGGAAAAAGGGAGGTTTGTTGCATAACTAAGACAGTGAAGAGAAGGTTATGAAATTCAAGTATGGGGCCCAAATCAATCCCAGATTCACAAACTGCGAATGAATGAAATACTTCACTCACAAATCCATCCACAACTAGCATCAATACATTACTGAATTTCAAACTGAGGACACACTAGACAAACCCAGTTTCTCTGTGCACCTCTGAAAAATGAGAAAAAATTATTTCCATTTCAAAACAGATACTCTGAGTTATAGTACCTTAATATTTCTTTAACACTGAGAGATTCCTAGGTAGAATATATTGGCCTTACATAAGTCCAAGTATTATTTTATTATTACCCATTTAACACCTAGTTAAATGTTACTTAATCCTCTGGCTTGAACCCAATACATCCGCATAAAGTTAAATATTGCTAGTGCACTATTGTTTAAATTAAGCACAGTCTATGCAGCAGCAAATGTCATTCACTGTCATTAGGGTAAATTGGTTCCCTGGGCAACATACCGAGAATGCAGGTGTCCTGATTACATGGGTCCTCATTAAATACAGTACACTATTTCTTCAAAAATGGAACTCAAGCTGATTGTGACAAAAAGCCTGCACTCCTCCTTTTTGCAGTGAGGGAGGATGCACAACCACAACCACCAGAACATGCATGCACCCACCTCCCCGCAGCAACTCCCAGATCCCTGGGCAGAACAATGTTTGCCAATTGTATCCTGGTTTAGTCTGCAGGCCCTGAGCACAGAAGAAGCTCTGCCCAGATAGGGATCTACAAGAGAACAAGGAGCTATTGAAGCCAGGCATCCTCCTGCAGACAGCTCTTTATGTGACTGAAACCTTGAAGCAGATAAGGCTCTGCACAGATGGAAGTACTGCTCCTATAGTAAATTGAGGGACCAGAGCTTGAGATGGTAATCACTTGCTATTTATCAAGGACTGTGTCTTCTATGAGGATCCTAGTATACCTCAGAGGGCTAAATAATAGTGAGATGCACCATGTCTCACACACCTGAAGTATTGCAGATCAACTATGATAACACATTCTTGTTCTATTTGAATTTTTCAGTTACTAATGTGACCAAATGTGTAATGTGGCCTAAAGTGTATTAGCTTAATAACCATAAAACCCCCACAGATTTACAAAAACATCCTACTTTTCTATTTAAAAGAAACAGAGACTTTAAAATACTAACTTTTTTTATTTCTGTTCAATAGGGGATTCATGCACTGGAAGAGTTAAGAAGTGATAGTAGTGCTGAGAGTTATATGAACTGCTCCTGTTAGCAGGTCTTTTATGGAGCTGAAAGACAGCTGGTGATCCTTGCCTTGGGGTTTGCAATTCAATATCTATTTCAGGGGTTTTTATTCTCGACAATGTGAACCTTATACATCATTTACATAATGCAACACACTTGCCTTCTTCTGCTGGGCTTCAGAATTTAGATTAGTAACAGAAACATCAGTTACACTGGTTAAACAATATAGATGTCATCCATTAAAATATTAGTTTTACTCATTGTCCCAGTGCAACCTTTTAAATAGAACATTTTCAGCCTGGAGATGCAGTTCCTTCCACACAGACGTTTCTAATAAAATGATATATAGACTGAATGACATAGAGGTTTATTGATTCTACCTTCTATTGGTAATGAAAAACAAAGCAATTAATTCTATGAAACCTACAGCAAAGCAAGAGCATTATGATTTTAAGATGGGGCTATGCAATAAACATTGAAGATTTGTATGTTAAGAATCAACTTAGAATCTGAAATGAAAAACAGGACCATACAGAGAATGAAAGCATTTAACAGGAATAAAGAATCACACAAGCACAGACTCTCTAGCTGTATGAATGTGTGCACATGCACGGAGAAGAAGCTTGGAAAAGCTTCTTCTCTTGTCATTGCTGAGGCCCACTGAGCAAGAATCATCTGAGACAGTGGAGTGATGCTCTACTCCAACTCTGTTTCCCTTAACTGGCAAGGCCAACAGGCAGCACATTTCTGACAAAAATATGGTCAAACTTACTAAATAATTTAATTAGAATCTTGTATAGAGAGATTCTGAAGGTGACTGCTATGAGCAGGTTTGGATGACTTCCACGATACTTTGAGCAGATACATGTAAGTCATTAAGCTCCACCAAACCTATGCAGCAAAATGTTAGAAAAATGGAAATGTTTCCTAGTTTTGGATTTTCTTTCAAGCCTGAAAAAATTATTGTTTCTTTATGAAAAGATTTGTCAGGAAACACATGAGCAACACCCACCCAAGTTTTGGGTATGTCAGGACTGAGTAGGGAGTGACAAGTGGGTGCTACTACAAAAGATCTTACAGGTTTTGCCAGTGTCAGAATGTGCAGGGGGATAGATGTTTGGAGGAAACCCCATCTCTCCAGATGCTCAGAAATTCTGCTATGAATTTTAATATATTATCGATGGAATTGAGCATTGCCAAACACAAACATTTAGAAAGTTCAAGCCAGACCATTATCAAATCATGACATTGAAAAAGAAACTGTGAGATTTGAAATACATTCAATATGCATTTCTCTTACTGTCTCTTTCATTTCTAAGATTTATATCATATTCAAATCTCATTTTGAGATATTCACAGACAACAACAAAAAAATGAAAAAAGGGAGAGAATCAAAGAGATGGGAAAGAAAGCCTCTTGCTTCCAGGATTAGAGAACTGAAACAAAATAGTTTCTTATCTAATTTAAAATAGTCCCTTTTCAAAATTATTTTTTCTTTACTTCCATCTATCTGTGTGATCCTGGGAAACTTCCCAGGATGACATTTTACTTTTTTTGTTTATTTCATTTAGTTTTATTTGAAATCAGGTATGCAGGAAACACCCAAGTTAACAAAGCTAAATCACAAGTGGTGTTGGCAGACACAGCACTCCAACAAAATTAATACAGTTGTACAAGACAGCTGCTGAAATCTAGTATGGGGCTGCAAAGGTTCCCTCATTCTGAAACCACCCACTGCTCTGAAAGTTGCTTCCAAGGAGAGATGTGGTTGGAATTTTGACCATTTGCATACAAATTAGAAAGCTTCAGTACAAACCACAGAGTCTAAGAATTGTGTCTTGAAAACATCCTAAAAGTTCAGTAATGACACAGCTTCTCCCCACAGCAGAAATAATATTTGTAAAATGTGATAACATGAATAATATTGGTAAAATGTGATAACATGATTAATGTTGGTAAAATGTGATAACATGATTAGCTCACTAAGCAGAAATCTTACTACAAATATAGAAGTAGCCTACAGCTTGAAAGAGTATTTTAAGCTCAGATTTCTAGAAATTAACTTAGGCAAGAGATTGTCAAATAGTCTCAGAAATTATTCTACCTAGTTAAACTACCTATAATTTAAATAAAAGGTAGACAAAATAGCAGCTATATAATATACCACATAACCGGAAAACAAACAAAATAAAAGCACTGAAAGAACAAAAATGGGAAAAAAGACAGAAAGATAAACACAGAAATGCGATTTCTGTAAATCAGTGGAGAAAAAAAAAAAAGTTCCAACACCCTCTTTCTCAGTAGTATTGTATTGCTGAGTTGGACCCTCCCATGGAGTGTCTTTGCAACAATGCAGTGGCTCAGAGTATATTCAGCCATGACTTTTTCTAATGAGCTAAAGTGGAAAGAGAAGAAAAACACAATAGAATGTCACTTGGCACTTCCACTGCTAAACAGCAATGACTTTTATGTTTGTGCAAAGGATATCACAGCTCCTTTGCCAAGGAGTCCATCACACTATGATTACTGGAGGAGGGGATTTCCATCTGCCTTATTTCCATAACAACTCTGTCTACTTTCAGAAACTATGTGGAAGAGTTAAAAAAGACTACACTGTGTGAACCCAGTTCCAACCAAACACAACCAATCTGCATATTTGCTGTGAGCACAGTCAAATCATTCCCTTCCTCAGGGTTGGCCCGTTGGTGGTTTTTTTTTTCAGATGTGCTATCCCTGAGTTTCCTTATCTGAAGAGGTGCTGAACATCTGATCTCAGTGTATTTCTGACTTGATAACACATTTCTTCCCACTGAAACCTCACTGCATCCCAGCAGGTGGTAAAAATTGCTCCCACTGTTTGGAAATCTATTACTTAAAAATATCTCATTGTGGAATGCATTTCCAATCATTCAGTGATTGATTCTGATCAACAATCCTTCAAAACAGTGTAGGTTTTACTGACCTGGACATCCTTCTAAACAGTTGCAATGGCCTCCTCCTGCAATAAGACATCAAAAATAATGGTCTGGGCTCTTACACACAACAGTCACCTGCCTTTTAATGGGGGCAAAACAAGACTCCAGAAAATAGCACATGAAGTCCAAAAGAAAGTGACTGTAACTGGGCAGAGGTCCACTGAGGTGCCAGGAGTTAACCTGCGCATGCTGAACATTTGGTCCTAACTCCCTATGTCCTGTCAAATAAACTGGGACACAGGAAGGCTTGTGGCTGGAACATCCTGCACTTCGGCCTTCCCCATCTCTCACAAGAGAAAGCAGTTCTCTATACTATGCTGAGGTCAGGGCTGGCACTGGGAGAAAGGAAGCCGTAAATCAGTCGCCTCTTCCTTGTGCCAAACAAACCACAGCAGAGAAGAGAGTTTGGACCCTGCTCCTCTGATATTCTAGAAGGCCTACGCCCTGTCTTCCTAGTTAAAGAAGTCTTGTTGCCTTCCCTGCCCCTTACCCAACCTTGGTGGTTATACAACACCATGCGTGCTTTCAAACTTCTCCCTTACTCGTCCAAACCCCTCACACTTTGCACAGCGCTCAGGATGAGATGAAACCTGGGAATGAAACACTGTGCATGGCACAGTAAAGCTGCAACTGAGAAATAAATAAATAACTGCTGAGCTGTAAACAGAGACAAACTATAAACTATTGTGTTTGCAGTATCACACTGCATGTTTCAGTACTTGAAGTCCCACAGTATATACTCTACTGATCGATTTGCATACCCTATCGATCTCAAGGGCTGACTAATGCATTTGATTTGTGGCACTTCTGCATAATTTTCTGATTAAGTTACTTATTTAACCTATTGACCTTTACTCTTAATTAAGGAGCCTATGTAGATGTTGAGCCGTAATCAACCTGCACACTACTGAGTGGAATTTACATCTTATGGAATTTATACACTCTTTGAGGCTTTACACTGACACTGTGTGGCATGAGATGGACATGTTTGCCCTTCGTAGCCTGAACTCATGAAGCAACCTAGCAGTCAGACTTTACTTCCAACAGTTTTCAAGCAAAAATCTCACAAGCATTTGGTCTTTTTTAAAAAATATAATTCACACAACAGAAACTCCTGCTTTGAAAGCCTAGGAGAGAAAGAGCATATTAAATCTGTGTTTAATTGTCTTATTTAGTGGAACTGATCCACTTGTGTCTAATACCTGTTGAACAATCAAATCCAGTTCAGTTTTGGACCAGACTTCTGTTGTGTACACCGTGAACACCGGTGTTGTACATAACGAAAAAGAAGTCCTTACTCTACGCGGGTCACCAATCAAAATTTTAAAGTTACAGTAGAACTAATTATTTTTCACTAACGTGGAATCCTAATTTGAGCAAATAATTTGGTAAACAAAGAAAAAACAAACAAATAAACAAACAGAAAAGGCACCAACCCTCCTCAACCTCCCCACCCAAGAAACCCACCAAAAACTAATACACTGCAGTCATTGATTTGTACTGCATTCTGTTTGCTTACATTGAGAAGTACAATTTAATTTTAATAATTTATGTCACTTGGTTGTTCCTACTAACTGTAATACAGTACCTTACTGATTCACTGTAAAGCAGAGGACATCTCAATAATTCAGATGACAAACAAACTGCAACATTTTCTGTGTCTGGAAACCATTATGTCGCTAGCCTGGAAAGTCACCAGTTTGACAGCAGATATTAAGCAAGTATTTAGAAGCTGCAGTTATACCTTCCTTACAATCACACATGCCTCATCTCTCCCTGCATATATCCCACCAGAGGGATAAAGATTAGATAAAATATGACAAGAAGATAATGTTCAGTGATCATTCTGAACCAAAAAGCATGACAGCACTATGGCCCTTGAGACAACAAGCAACCAGAAAAAAAAGTCATTTACTCAATTACTGATGGCTTTAAGATCAAATTAGTGGTGAGATCCAAAGCATATAAGCCAGAAACTCACAGGCATAAATATAATAATATAAAACAAGTTGGTGAATTGAAGCTGAGTGGGTTGCACTCCATGTAGACTGACCAAAGCAGAAGAGATTTCCAAAATAATTGGAACTAAACATTTACACTTTCTGCACAACTTCTTTCTTTCCAGTAGTGCTCCAGATTGAAATCACCTGCAAGAAGGTGTGTTGGTCCACTCATCTTACTTCTCTTTTTATTTTTTTATGCTCATAAGCCTTTATTGGCTGGGAATCTTACTTTTATTTACCTTACTTCCATATGTACACCAGGAAGAACAAGTGATTTTTTAAAACAGCCAGTATTTCTCATATGCCACTTTTTAGACTGCTGAAACACACAGACAAAAACCTTTCCTGAGAGAAGGGTGCTGCTACACACTTTTGGATACAGGTGTTCCTGTGGTAAAATTCACAGGGTGAAGCAAACAAAATGGCAGCAGAAGGCTTAACTCAGGCCGAAGGAATCTGTTCTTCCCTGCAATAAGTGCAATTAATCCATCAGCATTTTGCAAACAGAGAAAGAATTCCCCAGGTTAGGCCCAGAGGAGCACCAAAGCTATAACATGTGAACTTGCAACACAAAAAGGATATCTATGGATCTTTATTATCACAGGTGAATTCAGGGTAGAAATTTGTGAAAATCACTTTTGCTCACTTTCTTTCTCTTCTACCTTCAACTTCACTCTCTATCTACATGCTTCATTTTGCCCTCTTAATTACACACTTACTTTCCCTAATCTAGTTAGAATATTTTGTTTGTTTCATGGGCTCCATGTAACTTACACAGTTCTAGTATTCAATGCTGCTGCTGCTCAATTTTCTGCAGCAACTGCTTTTTGCCTCCATTGCTCCACGTATTTTCCAATATGTTTTGTCTGCTCCTGGAAAAGGAGGAAGACACAAACCCACCATTCTTCTGCCTTTGCCAATCAAAGTGTGACTGGAAAAAGAGTTCAGAATTAAAACTGAATTAAGATTATCTGAACAAGGACAAAAATCATCCTGAGAGGGCCTTAAAGGTCAGTTATGATCCAATGAGAAACTTGCAGACAAATTGAGGTGCACAGGTCATGTGGAACACACATACCCTTGCTATTGGTGGGAACTGCTATGTTAGGAATGTGTTCCAGTGTAATCCAATGAGACTCATCAAAGGGAAATAGTGTCATTTGCTCAGTAGGGCTAATTTTGATTACTTCTTCCCTAAGCTCTACTGTAACAAGTATCAAAGTGAAAGCTTGCATTCCTTCCATTGTCAGTAATGGAACATCTCCTGGTAGCTTTTTGCTAGCCATGTATGTAGGCAATAGGAGGCCTCCAAGCCAGCTAACAAAGTACATAAAAACCCTTTACATTTAAAATATTCAGCCTGCTCAACAAAGAATGCACCTTGATTAGTAGAGTCTATTAAATTTCACCTACTTAACTTTGCAGCTTGATTAGTGAAGTATGTGGCTTAATCAGCACAGCATGGAACTCATGACAACATGCACCTCCTAAAACTGAAACTGTTGGTAGGACCCAACAGAATCCCCAGCACGTGTCTCTGTGTAGAACATGTAAGGCAGAGGATTCAGAGCAGGCTCCTAGGTCTGTAAATGAACAATTAGGTGTTCAGTTCCTGCAGCAGCCTCATGGCTTTGTGAGGTGAAGGATTCAGGCTGTAAAGTTTCAGTTGTCCAGCGAGCACAGTGGGCAGGCAGGAGCCAGCTTCTTTCACTGCAAAACCAAGCAGCATCCTCATCAGCAATGCTGTTCCCTGTGACCACAGATTCCTTTACTCATCCATGGCAATACCCAAATCAAATTTTCAGTATTTAATTTTCAGTAAGGACATCTGAGATAGTGTCGTTGGCCATCCGAAATACAATTCTATTATCCCAGAGAAATTATGTGGAATACTTGAAGATAGCAGGTGTGTCAGCAGTTGAGGTAAATTATCATTACAATTTTCACACTATCTAGATAAACATTAATGCTGGGATGGGTTTCAACTGTACACACATAGGATCTGGAGACATTTCAGGCAAGAGCAAACCTGTGATTTTAAACTATACTAAAGCTAGAGATTGTTCAGGCATGGTGTTTGGGCTTGGACTGCTTTACTATCTAGAAATAAACTGACATAATTAAGAAATACCTTTACTTTTGATAAAATATAACTACTGTCCCTAGACTATGAGGAATGCAGTCATAGCTGTATATTGATGTGGCTATGACTCTACACAGAATTTCCTTAATGATCTTGCCCCCACCCGCAGTGGTTATCCTATATACTGTGAACACATGAGATGAACTCACAGTGTTGTTATTTATGGTACAGATTCTAAGACTGCTGCAGTTAATGGAAACATTATGTGTTGTCTACAAAGAATTTTGAAAAATACGTGGCATTTACCAGAGCTTAAATCTCACCAACAGAGGTACCTGTACTCCTATGATTCTTAACCCACACCCTTCCTTTTAGTTACTATATGTTCACCAAGAAAAATAAAAGCACATACATATCCCAAATTCCCAGATACTCAGCTGTTTCTCAGCAGAACTGGATGCCATTCCCATCCCAGCAAACCTACAGCTATTAATAAGTAAAGTTTTGACCTGGCAATTTCTGCAACACTTGGGAAAAATATGGTATCAAACTACAATTGCCAGGCAAATAAACTATAGAGATTCACACTTACATACCCTTTGTAAGAAAAAAGAACCACCAAAAAAACCAAAAATGAAAACCAAAAACAAATGAACAAACAAAAACCAAAAACAGAACCAAGGAAAAAACCCCAAAAGAAATAAATAAACCGAACCCAAGATCTATTATTTCTAATTCCTCTGAACGTTTCACATTACTAAGAAAAACAAAGCATTGAACTTTGACTGTTGGAGGTTTCCTCTTATAGTTCCCAGATAGCAAATATAAACACACAAAAACCTCAGTCTTTCCAGTAAAAAACCAACCCTCAGGTAAGACTGAGCAAAATCTGCACCAAACTTAACCACACACCTAAAACCCAGTGCAGTGATGGAAATGTGCCAGCATCAATTCAGACTTGCTTCTGAGACGAAACACCAGTAGGAACAAGGAAGATAAAGGCTTCACAGTTTGGGAATCAGGACTTCAGCAGCCAGTACAAAAATCCAAAGGTGGGTTTTTCTGTTGCATCCTTTCTATCACAGCTTGCTAGACTGGGACTCACATTCTGCCCTGTTTCTGGAAGTAGTTCAAAGGTGTACTTAGAAGCCCTGTGTTTGTGCATTATTCACTACATTAGATCCACTTCTGCTATGAAATTCCATAGGAAAAAGCTTCAGTACTCTCATACCATTTCACTCTAACCATGCAGTCCCTGTGGTACTGTCCCTGTTGTTCATTGCTGGACATCTATTCAAATATTTCAGCCATAGCTCTCAGAAAAAGTACTAAAAACTTCTATATTTCCATAGTACTGTCTATTTTAGACATCTTAGTTTCAAAAAGAATAATGTAATATTTTTAGTATCCATATTTTAATTAAAAGTGTTTTCTCATTGAATATTCTAATAAGAGTAGTAAATTAAAATAAACAGTGTTCGCTGTCTATAGTGTTCCACTGATCACTTCCTGGTACAATAAAGGCTGAGATGTAAAGTTTTCATTCCAGGAATTCAAGAAGGAGAACTTGCAATAAAACCTCAAGTATATTTAATATTAGATTGAGTAGAGAAGGAGGACTTCTTAGATATGTGTTCTTACTACAGTCCACAGCATTCCCAATTCAGAAGACTCAGTACTTAGTCTAAAAATGTTAATACTCTAACAAAGCAAAGTTAATACTCTAAGAAAGCAAAATAATCCACAGGACAGCTGTCTTAGTAGCTATGACTATAGATGTGAAGTTTTAACCTGTATTTTTAATCATACCCATTTTACACCATGTTCATAGTAATAGAACTCAGTGAAGAGTGCCACTGCTCTTTTAATTTGTCAGCCAGAGGAGCTTACACAAATCTTTGGTCATTCTGAATGTTAAGGAAAGCACTACTGTGAAAAGATCAATATAATAGCATTATTTGAAACACATTACATATCCTATTTGAAACACCACCAGCTGTTCCATATCCATTCCTGAAACGACAGAAACTAAAACAGACAGTATTTTATTAAATTCTGTTGAAATAAAGCATAAATATTAACCTAGCAATCATCTCTATTGTTTATCATAGATGCAGAACTTTTTTACTAGATTTTATATAGATACCAGAAAAAAGTTTGAAAGTTAATCTTGTTTAGTGCACATTCTCAATATAAAATTTATCTTCCTTGGTAATATCCATTTCTTTTAACCTAGTGTCCAAGATGAAGTTTTGAAAAATGTAGCAAATTTCAGCAAGCTGCTCTTCTCTGAAAATTCTTCTGGATTCTGCATATTCCTTGGAAATCTGCTGCTTCTGTAAGCAATGTGTAGATGGCATTGCCACCCATTAGCCCAGGACTAATCAAGAGCTAGAGATTATTCTGAGCACTCTTTTTTCTGAAAAAAGTCCCTAGTAGTATTTAGAAGCTCTATCAGCTATGAAAGTGAAGACCAAACACAACACTAAGATCAGCTCAGTTCTAAGCAGAACTAGACCAAGAAACATCTGCAAGTATTTCTTGGTTTGCTTCAACTTAATCTCTCCCTCATTAAATACCAACCAAATGAACAACCCCAAACTACAAACGAACAAAAACACCCAAACACGAAAAAATCCAATACAACATCTCATATATTTTACCAAACCTTTCCTCTCAGCAGTAACACAGGAGTCACAAGCAGCCAAGAGGACAAGTACCCAACAGTACTGAACATAATCTAACCATGATTATTGCCTTGATACAGCAGAACAGGGGAGAGCAGGGAGCTGGGAAAGTGAGAAGCAAGGGCTGATGACAACAGAAGCTTGGTTAGCAGCTCATGTATATTCAAGATTTTTCAGATATTTCCTCTCCCACAGGTACTTCCCTTCCTTTTCAAGGGAAAAGCTGCAGTACCACAGAATCCACCATGTGGTGTCTGTTAGCAAATGTTGACTTTTTCATGGCAACTGGTGTAGGTACATCTAGATTGTGTATTTAAACATCACGGTTTTGTTTTCATTTCTTGCAAGAAGCATTTGACTGAGGTTAATGTTTTATATCAACAGAGTAAAAATAGCTAATTCTGGGCCCAAAGGTCATACACATCAGCACAACTTGAGTTCTGAAGTGCTTTTAACCTTGATTTTTCCTTGTATGCCAGGTCCTTTAAAATATACAACACATTTAATCCAGTTTCACAAGCAAAGGGGGAAAAATAAAAGAAACCAAAGATGTTTTCACTGTCTTTTCACTGTCTTTGGAAGATCATAATCATTTGACAATCAGAGAGATCTGATTGTATTTGCACTTGCCAGGAAATACATGAGATGTATGCAATTTGATTTAGAGAAAGGAATACAAATCAGAACTATCAGCAGACAGGAAAGAAAAAAAGAAAAAGACATCTTCTCGATCTGATTCATTAGATTTTTGGCACCCCCAATTAAGTTCTGACAAGTTAGTATTCCAGGCACAGTAAAATATTGTTGTTCCACTAGGCTTGCTCTAATGTTTAGTCATAAGATCCATACAATAATAACAGAACAGTGGCCTATCTTGACCAACAGTACATTAGTTATTATCTGCAGCACAAACACCTACCACTTTATACTAACATTTTGGCAGTTAATCTAAACATAACACTTAAACTAGATCATAATTTTGAGATCTAACTGGGTCATTTTCCTTCCAGCTGGCACCAGTAAAAAGTATTTTATAACAAAAAAGTAAATTAAACTTTTTTTACAAGGTTTTTTTTTTTCTTGCTCTTTAATGGCAGGAGCACAAGTATGATTTCAAGCACACACTACACATTTTTCAAGGCCTGTTTGCGGTGATGTTAAGTGAGTGAATTACAATAAGATTTATTGTGCAGTGCTGGATGTCTGATTTTCCATCCACTGCTGGGAGCTTCAGTTGGTGGGAGCTAACAGAGGCGCCTATTATGCACAGCCTGGTTCAAACTGTGGGTTTGGTGCAAACTCTCAGGCACAGGAACTTACCGCACATGCTGGCATGGAGAAACTTGCTGAAAAGAGGGGGAAAAAAAGACTTTTTAAGTGGCTTTGTAAATATTTGGTAATCCATTCCTTTTACAATTTTTTTACAAATTGTTTCGTGAGAAAGAAGGGAGAAGTCACAACAGATTTACCTGTACAAATAGTGTCATAATCTATGCGTATAAAACAAGGTAACTAATAACTTATTGTTATTGTAGCTGGATCTCCTGCTGACAGGATTCAAAATGAACAAGAGCTCACCAGAAATGTTCTCAATATTTTACTTCCCCATCTTTTTGTTTTGTTTTGTTTTGTTTTGTTTCTTTCCCCTGCTAGGTGCTGGAAACACAAGTCCCTCTTTAAACAATTACCCATAGACTTCTTTTCCTTACCCTCCTCTACCTTATTCTGGCTTTCTCAAATGTTCCACGTACACACCCAGTTAGTTGACTTGATATATAGTCCATGCAAAGTGAAGGTGGAGAGAAGAAATACTGGAGGGAAAAAAATAAGACAAAACCAGAACAGACACAACAACAAAAAGAAAAATCCTAGAGGAGAGAAGTGAAACTACGGAGCTCAGAACTTCCAGAAAGAGATTAATGAAGGATATGAGAGGCTAACAGAGATGGATGGAGAACTTGAAGGAAGGAAAATTTAGAAAGAAAAAAATTTTAAGTGGGAATGGAAAAACCAGTTCTAATAATATAGTTGGAGACAGACTAAATTGCTTATTCAGTGTAGAACTGGTATCTGTCTTGCTGAGCCACAAACACAACATCACTTTAACACACTGAGCACCTCCTCTCAGATATGTAGTTGGAGACAAACTCCACTGCCACTTCCTCACTTCCTTGGGAACAGCTTGTCAGGGGGACCTTCTTTACACGGTCTCCTCCACCACTGGCACCCAGAAAAGGCATTTTGCTTTAATGATGCAAATCAAACAAACCATGAAAAATACCCAATAGTCCACAGACCTGATGTTCTTTCTCACAGGTTTGAAAGACTCATACATCCAAACCCAGTGTGATACCCCGAGTTTACAGTATAGAATGATGAACTGGGAATAATATATTTTCCTCCCTTTTGGTTTATGTTAGGTACAGTTTGCCACTCCCATAAAACTGCTTCTACTATAAAATTTGATGCCATCTTTTTAATTTTCTCAAGGGTGCTAATTCACTATCTAAAATCTACAATGTAGTTCCTTAGTCTCACACGGGATGGCACTGTTAAAATTAATCCTCACACACCAAATCTGTCCTCCATTCTGACTCTTTGGGGGCAGCAGATTCAAGGCTTTATTCCCCAGAGTCATATTTATCCCCCACAAACTGACATCACATATTTTTGTGCCTGGGCACTCATTATATTTTTACTTTGTATCAAACATGGAAAACCAGTACCCATAAATGCATGAATGCTATGTGATTTTTTTGAAGGTTTGGCAGCAGAGGGGAGAAATAAAGAGTTTGGGTGGGGTATTACACTGTGGTACTTCATTCTCTCCAGAGATCTATAATTTCATGCATGTTGAAAAAAATGTTAAGGAAACTTAATGTATGGAACATAAGGAATCAATTTTCTTCCTTAAGGAATAAAAAAAAAATAAATTAAAAAACAAAACAAACAAACAAACCAAAACAAAAACACACCTTTGGGCTATAAGCATTAAAAAACATCATTCCAAATTAAACCATCCAGAAAAGCAGAATGGAGAATAGAAAGAGTAGTCAGAGTTAAGGAATAACCATTAATTTTTGTCTCTTTCCTCTTTGTAGTCACATGTCTTAATTTTCACTTAATTTATTACCACCCTGTAATTTATGGCAATGTGACCATAAATTCTAAATAAGAACAACAGCAGATGGAGACTCCCTCATCCCATTGACTGAGTCAGAATACAGGACATCACAAAAGTCTTTTATTGTTGTTGCATAAATGCAGAAAGAGAACAAGGTCAAAAAAAACCAAAAACAGGTACAAGTACAGTTAGAGACCACAATAAAACTAAGTCTCCAAAATATGAGCTTTCTTCAGATTTCTGCTCTTACATCCTTGCCAAAAATCCCCTTCTGATCTCTAATCAAGAACCAGCTCAACCACATGCAGGGTAGCAAGGGTGACCCTGTAACTGTCATGCAGAAAACAACCTGGCATTGTACAGCACTGCACTGTTCTTCGCCGACACAGAAGCATGGCTCCAGAAACAGCATTTACCTTCAGGTGATATTTAAAAGGAAAACCCACACATACCCTTTCAGGGGCCTTTAGCACAACATACACATTGTGCGGCCTCTAGTCTGGAATGGCACATTATATAATGCAGTGCCAGACAGGCTTCTCAGCACTTAGGTTCAAAAACAAGCACTAGGCATAGCACATCCTTGATGTCAGGGCCTTTTTTGGCCAGCGGGAAGGGGTGTGGAAACTCAGTGCTATTTGAAATGGCCATTAGCATCTGTCCTTTGACAGCAGGGGGCTGGAATTGCATTTTCTTTAGGTATACCTTTACCCAGTTTAATATGAAAACTAATGGTAACTGCAACCCTCTTCTCCACTTATTTCTCAGCTTAAGAAAATATCACATATTACTTGAGGAACAGAACTTCCACACCTGAGAAAATTCCCTTGAAATGTCATCAGAGATCTTTGACAGATAATGATTTGGCACAAGATGTGGTAAGGAGGGCATAATTATATCAAGCATCCAATGTATTCACATCACACAAACTAAAGCAGGCAAACTGAGATAACATCCAATTTTACCACCCTTCTTTTCTACAGACGGCCACCCTATCTCTTCTCAACCCTTTTCATCCTTAATGGATGCTGCAACACCCAGGAAAACTGCCGTCCCATGGCACTGACACAAGGAAATCTGGCTGCTCTTAGGTCTTTCTAGATTGTACATATCTTGCCCCTGTAGTATTGTCAAACCTCACCCAGACCACAAGAGAGGAATAAACATGTGAAAGGTGCTGGCCACCAGGAAACACCTTCACGAAGCACCCAGTTTGTTCAGATCAGCATTTTAGGGGCAATAGTTCCTCTCCAGGAGCTTTACAGCTCCCACAAAGAGTCCTAGATTTCAGCATGCAAGACAGTTTTGTTCTTGGTGAGAAGGCAGAAACATTGCCAGCTGAGAAAAACTGCTCCCCAAAGCTGAGAACTGAAAGTGTTTATTGTCCATTTTCCAAAAACCTCGAGCATCTTATGGCTAAGAGGTTCAAAGGGGCCTAAGAGAATTAGGTGCTTCTAAACCTGATAGGTACTTCTAAACCTATAACTTCTAAATATAAAATTTATATACCTCTATTTTCAAGTCTGCCCTGAAAGATATTTAAGGTGGGATTTTCCCCTTTAATTTACTATTCTCAGGCTTGGTGCTTTATTTTCAGTGGGCACAATGAAAGATAACACAGATTCCTCAATCAAAGCCTTTCTGGGCAGCAGGAATTTACCATTATGGTTGCTTGGTAGGACTAGAATTTCTCTTAGCAAGTTTTTAATCTTTTTCAGTCATTCATATTGTAAATTATTGTTTTCTTTCTTGGGAAAATAAACCCAAAAACCCTGAGCATAAGAAGAATCCATCATTCAAAAACACAAGCAGATGAAATTCCTGATTAATATGAAGTAAAAATCCCAAGATCCATTAGCCTAACAAGAACCCCATTTGCAGCTTAAAAACACAAACAAACAAAAGTGTGAGAAATTACGCATCTGTTCCCACCAGCAGCAGTAAAAGCTAGGAGCAGGCTTGCACCCAGATAGCTACATTTTGGGTGCCAATATTATATTAATTACATTGAAAATAGAAAAACAGAAACCCTTCTGCCTTCTTCATTTATCTCATAACCACTTTTTTCCTATTTTTTCTAGAAAATGAGTGTTTTTCCATTTAAAAGGTGAGAGCCACTCTGTAGTTACAAGTGGTACTTTTTGACTTTCCTTAATACAACCCTGTGGCTACAATTAACACAACGGATAAATAGCAGATCAAATTAAGGTCTGATCCTGTTTTACTTATAGGTGCAATCCTCACAATAAATTGCAGGTTAAGCTGTTGGAGGTAAATGAGGTGAGGTGGAAAGCATGCCTGCATTTTAAGTGTTCAGACATTAAAAGCAAGTACGAGAGAGAAGATAAGCAAATATCTAGACAGAAAATTTGAAAACTTTAGGAAGCTTTAGTGATTATTCGGAGATTCCAAATGCAGCATGTTTTGCACAGAGATTTAAGAAAAGGTAGGAAATTTGGGGGTTGTCTGTATGAGTTATTTAATTCTTACTTTTATCCCTCATTTGGGAATAACATTTTCAGAAAAGAAAAAGAATATGATTTTTCTTCTCATTATTTCAGAATGCTTTATGTTCATTTCAGAGCCCCACTGTCTTTGAAGTTTAGGGGTAAGAGTGCACAGACTGTTACCATGCCTTGTCTTATTGTTGTGGAAATCCACTACTTTACCCCATTAAAAATGAATAAACAACTGAACCAATTTGAAGTTCTCCACAACCTGTGATTTTTACAGGCATCTTAAGGCTGCATATTGTCTGATCTATTCTGTTTGGAATTCAATCACAAACTCCTTGCAGTACAAGAATCAAAACATTGCAGAAGAACTGTCTCTACAAGTGATCAGTCTAAGGATTTTCAGGGAGGGATTAATGAAGGAAGGTAGCTTTATGAATCATTGTCTAAGGCACCTAACTAATATGAATCCTAGGACTGTGTCTAGAGAAATCCCTTTGGCACTTACTGCCAAATGCTGAAGGAGGAACTGTCTTCTTCCCATGACACCCGTTGGAGCAGGACATACTCAGAACTTCAGAGAAGCAACCTGGTATCTCAAAAGAAAAAATATTTACCAGGTAATTTAAAATCATTCACTATCCTTTATACCATGTTCAATATATTTTTTTTAACTCCACTCATCCAAATTAACACAATACAGGGCTAGTGAGTTCTTTTACATTCTTCATCACTGCACTTTCCAAGCACCCATCCTACTGATGTTGCTCAGTTACACCAAGGATCTTCTATTTGTTTTTTTCTCCATTAAACATTAGAGAAAAAGATAAGAACATGCTCAAAACCTTTGTCTTTGGTTTCTACTGTAAGATAGACAGAAAATAACACTACACATTCTCAAGTAACTCTGACTTCTCCTCATCCCAGGTAGGTTTATCCCATAAAATCGTAACTTCCTGTCATCTGGGGGAACTTAGTCCATCAGGTCCTTTGCATCAGCTCAGAGTCCAACAAAAACAAGTTGTGTGGTAGAGCCTAAAGGATAGAACCCACAGCTATTCTGTTCACATTGCAACACTGGTAGCATGGGGGTCCTACTGAGGATGCATAGATACATTCAAAACAAATTCCTCAGCAGCAAAGGCTGAAATAGGAAAAAATGGAGGCCTAGTCAGAATTTGAAGTGGTAAGTTCAATCATCAAATTTTCTCTGACTGTTCATAACTTTTTACTGAATTTCAGGAGGAAGAAAAGCTATGTTTTCCTGTCACCATCCTGAGGTCTTTTTGAAGGCACTTTTGCTTCCTGCATCAGCCTGGGAGTCACAGTGTTTGCTCTGTTCTTCTCACATCTCTTCCCAGTGATACAATCCCTCTGCAGCCTCTCCCAGGGAGCTGCCCACAGCTCTGACCACCCAGCGCCAGCATCCTCAGCAGATGTGATGCAATAAATGCTGTAAACACTCCCTGCTTCCCCCCAGGTCACAATGAACCCAAAAATAATCCTTTTGGAGGGACTGGAGGCCCATGAGGGGATGGAATGCTGTATTTTCCCCTTGTTCCTCTGCTGTTGCTGTTGCCTCTGGGAGGACAAGGTTAAGAGGAAAGAAGGAATAGCAGTGGGTAGGGAGTCCCCAGAGGCACTGAGGGTCTGGAGGGGTGGCAGCCCTGTCCCAGAACGTGAGGGATGCCAGCAGCCCCTGCCCTCAGCCCTGCTGCCACTGGGCATAATGATCAACTTAGCATTCTTCCCCACAGAGGGGTGGGAGCAGCTGGTGATTTCTAAGATTTATATTAATTTCCTCATAATTTTGCAATTTTAGAAGACCACCTTAAATAACTGATGAACTGCAAGTACAGCAAATGAACATTAAACCATCTATTATAGAATAAAATAGTCATTAATCTTTTAGGAACCACTACACATTCACACTCGTATACACAGAATGAGGGAAGTGGTGCCATTCTTAGCACAGATTGTTGCAGCTCAGCACAATAATATTATGTAAATATTCATACTTATTCATTTTTCTTGAAATTAGACCCTTTTTTTCCTTAAAATAAACTAAAGCTTCTGGGATATCTAGTACTTCCCTCCTGTAGCTGGTGTTATATAAAGTCACAGCAGTGTTAGGGAGGCTATGCAGATTCTGTTCACAGGAGAAGCTGATACGAATAAGATCATATAAACTGACTGTTCCTCACTTTTTTTTCTTTCAACCCATATTGTAGTTCTCAAAACCAGAAGAACATTCTAGTTTCTACAGTAACACTCCACAAAATAGGTGTCTTGTACCTAAAGGTTTTTCCAAAAGCCCTTTTCCTTACATGATCTCTCAACACACAGCAAAAGACTTGCATTTCTTCTTGGGTGGGTAGGTGGATCTGGGGGGATTTCTTTTTCCTTCTCCACCGCTTAGCTTTTGGTTTTCCAGTAGCTGCAGTGATTCTAGTGGAATTAACTAAGTCTTCAATCAAGTGTGGATTTTCTGATGTTTGAATAAAAGATATTTCATTGTGTTTGAGTAATTTGATCATTAAAATCTATGATCTCCAGATTTTCTGAATTAAGTCTGTTAAATTTTAACCAGATCCTGCAAAAATTGAGAGAAGTTTATCATCCTAAGTATTTTGGATCGTACAAGGGACTTTGCAATTCAGTTGAACATAAACTGATTGTGACTTTCCCTGATTTTCTTCCATTAAAAAGAATAAATAGGGCTGTTGCAAAACTCCTTATCAAAGCTGTTCATTGGAATGCAAACTTAACTGTTAATTTGCCCTCAGTGATTTCATCCACCAAACTACCAGCCCGTGTTCCTGACTAGGAAAGAGTTGCATATATTCATAGCCCAGCACAGTTACCATAAGTGCTGAGGAACATGAGAATGAGATGCAGATGTTGGCCAGGCTCAGATGCTCTCATAAACTGTTATCTCCTGTTGCAACTGTTGAGCATAAACCTACTGGGCCAGGAGGACTAGGATTCTAATCCAGTAAAACAGTTTCTGTGTTTTCAATTTTGTAACCTATTTGTGATTAATTAGTTGTGAACATACAGTAGCTAGAGAGAAATTATTAGCCATTATGTGGGCTTAGTGACAGACATTACTTACTACCTAGTGATTGTAGTGTCTTTCAGTCTAGGGTTCTGCTGCATGGCTCTGGCTCATAGCAGAATATTTCTATTTTCTGATTTTGAAATACAGTTTCTGTGGTCTGACTTAAAGCTTGGTCATGCATCTGAAGTGTGAGGTACCTTATTCATAGAATTAAAGCTGGAAGTTGCAGAAGTAATGCAAGAGTCAGGGGGTGTTACCCTTCATGTTTGTAAATTTTAAGCTCACATCCCACTTTTGAAACTTAAAATACCTGCCTGGTTTCTTCACACATCTTGATAGCCCAGAAGAGTGGCAAAAACAGACCCAAATAATCAATTTGTTTTTCTTTTTTTAATCTGATTATTTGAAGAGTATTATTTAAAGCTATAATAATAACCTTTTTTTCCAGTCATCTTTTGCTGATAAAATACAAGAGCAACCAAAAGTCCAAGAGGTTTTAATACAAGCAGAGAAACTTTTAAACTTTGTGGTGCCAAAGTAAATTAAATTGTCCCTAAGTAGTTCTTAATACAACTGACCACAGTGATTCCTACAGGGCAATTCTGGTTTACAGTGTCAGTCATCCAGCAGGCATTAATACAAAGCAGAACAGCTCTGAAAAATGTTTGTTATGAACTGTCATGTCAAGGAGCCCAATGCTAACCTGCAACAGCATTGATATTATTAGAACTTACTGAGGGTCAGATTCCAATTAATCCACAGATTTAACAGTCCTCTGCTGTAGTGGGTCTTGATACAATTCAGGAATAATAGATGACAGGAAGGATACTTCCTGACAGTCAGTGACCGATAGCAGTATTTGATGGCCCTTAACCCAGCTGGTCATTAACTGCTCAGAGACACAACCTGAAGTTCATATTTTCTACTATAAACCATATTAAAGATATAAATCAACTACTAGTTTTCCCCCTCCTCCTAATCCATATGGGCTGCTGCTATTGGGCTACTGTGCTAGCAGTTAATCACCGCAGGAAAATCCCAGCAGGGAGACAGACTTCTGCTGTACCTTGGAATCTTGAAAACCCCAAACTGCAGCCATCCTGAGGGGTCCCAAGTGACCTGCAGCTGGTGATCAGGGTTTGTGCTCAACCAGAGAGAAACATCTGAAAGCCCGAGAATGGAACAAAGTGGCAGGGGCACCTCAGTTCTCATAGTAGTTGTGCTCTGTCACTTTTTTGGTGGTTCCAGTGCAGTAGAGGCCTCCTGTGATGGTTGGAATAACCATGGTACTTTAGGAGCTTATTTATTACTCATCCAACTCAGTGCTACCTTTCCCTTGTGTTCCACATTGTGTTCTAAGCCAAATTTCTGAAGGCTAAGATGACCATTTAGGGTGACCAGACCAGCACAGGGAAGGCAGAAAGTTGGTCAGAGGTGCTGTTCTCCACAGCACCAGAAAAAACAAATATGTTTCTCTTGCTATATGGGTTAGCCCCCTCTACACTGCCTTGTCCAGAAGGTTGCTGTACATGTGGAGACAGCCCCCTGTCCTGCCTGTCAATTAGTGCATATTTTTCTTAGACTGGCACCTAGAGCTGTCCCATGAGTAGTTTGTGTCCAACCGGTGCAGGAAGCAGTGAGCTTTTGCAGCCATTGCTCGGTTTGCTTTTCATTATGCTTCTGTAACAACCCAGCTGCCAACATCAGTGTGTTCCAGATTACTGATCAGTACTCACAGCTGCAGATTCCAGTAAGAAAATGGATAAAAATCACACAGTAACAGGTGTGTGGGCGGAACAGAGGAAATAAATTTGATTAAACTGTACAAGCCAATATTTATGCATTTATCCATTATAACACGTTGGTCAGACTCCTCATTACTGTTGACTTGGAAGTATTCCACCACACAGATTCATAATCTAGAATATAATTTTTAGGAAGTTCATGTATGATGCTCTCTCCAAGGAAGAAAGGAGTCAGTCCTAGTTGAATGTTTCAGAGTGGTTTGTGCACCAACTGAAACTTCACTGGAATCTGATGTAATGTACAACCAAAAGGCTCTGTTACATTTCTGCTTCAGAACAGTACACTTCAATGTAATTTATAATTTTTCTGTGAGAACCATGACTAATTGCTAAGTCAAAGACCAATCACAACACACCAATGGCAGCCATTTCCAGACATGGCAATATGGCAACTATAGGCTTTTTGTTGTTTAACTTTGGCCAGCTTGTTTAAAGTTATACGTAGCAGAAAAGGGGAAGGCAAAGAAAGAAGAAACATGAGAACTATTTTGTCTCATTTCTACTCACTAAAAATCCTTCTGAGATTATGCTGCTACCAACAGCACTTCCTGCACACAAAATTGACAGTATTCAGTGTGTATTGTCAAATTAGGTTGGTTATCATGCATGTCTTTTACAGCATATGGTGTTAATGGATTTCAGAGGCTGATAAATGCCTTCATAGACTAGAAAGATATGGACAAAACATTAGAGCTGTAAAATTCAGTCACCAAATTTACAGGAGGCCAGATGAACAGGCCTAGTTGCATTTTCCCATCAACTCATCATGGTCAGTCTTTAATACTAAATTCAAAGGAATAAGGGATGCATAGAAGTCAAACACACATCTCATAAAACAAAATTTATCTTTAATTTGTAAGTGTCAACAGCAGTACAAAAGATGGAGTGATGGTGAATAGATTAAGGGTAGAGAGGACAGTCTTGAGGTAAATGAGCATAAATAGGCAGTCTTATAGACACTCCCCTGAGGGGTCTAAACCCCTATCATGGCATATACTGTATCACCCAAAGATGACATGTTTAACATATCAGGAAAGCACCTTGTGCAAAGAAAAAAAAAAAAAAAAGAAAAGAAAAAGAAAATTTAAAAAACCCTCCCACCCAAAACATGTAGGTAAGGTGCCAACGTACACCAGAACATACTGTATATGGACTGTGTCTTTCAATTTTGTCTTTTCCATCAATAACTGAGGCAGAGGAGGAGAAGACTCTTAAAAGTACCACTGAAAGATTATTTAATATTTAATTTACCTCACGTCAATACTGCACAACAAAATCCAAGAAGTCTGTTTATGCAATGAAGCAGAGCTAAGAATAACTATTCTCTTTTTAATCTGAGAACAGATTTTTTTCTTAAATCAATATCCTTAGCAAACTTTTTTCCTTTCTTTTTTTTTCTTTTTACTGTATCAAGAGGAGAGTGTGAGATGTGATGGCAACCTTTAAGTTCATTTAAAAACTTTACACTGGACTGTACAAGATTTTTTTTTGATAAACTATTTACATTTTCAGACTTTAAAACATATTCAAAGCAGCAATAGACACTAGTTTTTCCTCTAAACGCCCGAATAATTACCGGCCATGGGCCCAGGTAGGTACCTGCACTGTATATAGAATTTCTACAAAGAAAACCTGCCCATTAAGAAGCCAGTGGCTATTTAACAAGCAGCCCTCGCCAGTAAGAGCTGCACCCACGGTGTTGCTATAGGAATCAAAGCATAGTACCTTGACAAGAGAGTCTCAGTTGTCCCAACAGCTCTACACAAACTTTACAATTTGAAACAGCAGCTAGGCATGTCAGTCCAGCATGTCAGTGAATTGTGCCGATTAAATTAACATAGAGTACAATCTCACAATATACATCACAAACAAATTACAATGTCAGGAAATAAGAGTTACAGTAAGATAAGTTATGTAGTAACAGCTTATAAGCTTGTCTTAATGTAATAAAAAAAATTTTACATGTGAAATACAATAATGAATGGACATAAATGCTAAGCATTCTAGTTTGCTACTAGCTGAAGAAGGGTACAAGGAAAAAAACAAACAACATTGCTTTCTGGAAAGCAAAACACAAATGACAAAGGAAGACAAACGGAGAATGCACATTAGCAGGTCTGCAATGTGCAGCATACAAACAGTTAAATATTTGCACATTCCCCATACTCCAAGAGCACCAAGGACCTCACTTGTGGTTTTTAGAAAGCGGAAATTACAAAGCAAGCCATGTCACTAAGTTGCTTTATAGCTTTCATATTGCCATAAATACCAATTTGATAAGTTTTCCTTTAACCCAGTTCACCCCACCCTACCCCTTTTTACCCAGCGTGTGAAATCTCAGAATATTTCTTCTTTGTCACCATTTCCAACAATTCTGGTACTTAAAAAAGGGCATCAGATTAAAATTAAATGGTTTTGTATATACATTGTTTTTTTCCTTCTGTGGCAGGGCATTGCTACACATCAAAAATGTAGCTTCATCTGAGAAAAATCACAGATTTTAATGGGATTTACAGAAAAAAAAAAGCTTAGTTTTTTTAAAAGAAAAGGTGTTTTGTAAAAGATCAAATGAGGTCATATAGTATTATTATTTTAAAAGAACATGCTTAAGTGCCAAGTTGAGTCTTACAAAAGCATGCAAAATACCAAGGGGCCCAAGCCCATTTATTTACTTCTCATAAAAACATGAAGAACTCTATCATACATCTTGCTGGCTGCATCTCCAGTGCAGTTTTTCTTACTGTGGCCCTGGCTCAGCAAAGTTCACCCCACTTAACACCAACACTGCACTGGTCCTCATGACCACAGTGGAAGTACTAATCTGCTTCGTATTGAGCAGGTAGGTAAGGGTCTAAATCTTGTAGAATGTTCCACTGGGAGGTGATTTTGAAATGCCTTTGATGTAGCTGAAAAACAAAATCCAGAAAGCCAGCCCAGAGATTAGATGGCACAGGGACAGGGCTGTGTTGTGTTTATCCAAAGCAGGAGCTGCCCACAGCTGGCTGCTGTGCACTTTGCCCAGGGTCATGTATTTACTGGGACTAATGCTGCTGTTGGGTTTGCATGTCCATCCCAGAGCCATCCCATCTTTTCCCTCCCCCTGCCTCACTCTGCACCTGAAGTACGCTGATTTAGGAGCACTTCAGGATCCTGTGAGTGCTCAGCAGGTGGTTTCACAAGCTAAATGGTGATGCCCAAACATACAGGCAGACCAGAATTTGGCCAATTCTCCAGACTTGTTTCTGCATGTCAACCCTGGAAAGCAGTATGGTTTCCATTGAGACCTTCATCTTCCATTTTTATAAAATAAGAAGTGAACTATTCTGGCTGTAATGAGACTGTTTGGGGAAGTCTTCTTCTCTTGAATATGAGTATTCAATAATTTTCCAAAAGAAAATATATTGCATCTGTAAATTAAATAAACTGTTCACAGAGAAAATAGTATTACTATATTAGTGCTCCTGAATGGAGTTTTTTTTCCAGTCAGTTTCTAAGGGGCCTCAAACACAAAGCTTAAGAAGCAATTGCATAAATCTTCTTTGTATATTGTGTGAACAATTTCTCTGGTATTATAGCCTAATATAACAATAACATGATTAAATGAATGTACAGCATAAAGGTTTGATATTACTTAGTCTTGCCTGCTTTGCAAGGGCCATTTCAGTCATTTTAATCTTTCAGGGATATGCTTTTTACTTTCAAATGCCATTCTTGTTAAGTAAAATATCTCATTGGTTTTACTTGGATTCAGAAGATTGTGTTTCCCATCAAATGTAGCCAAAATTTGGCATGTTTCATGTATCAACTTTCTAAAATAGAAGAATGTATTCCCTGTTTGTGGAATATGCTATTAAAAATCAGAGCACAAGTGAGGCATCTTGCTGTCCCAGCTACAGGTCCACAATACTGCGCTCACACTGCAGGTGTAAATTCAGCATCTACATGAGGTACAGTGACTTGTCAGCATTTAATATGGACCAACATACACTGATATAGAACAAAAGTAAATACATAACTTATACTTCACTAAGTATCCATGAACAAAAAATAAAATTCTATTTCCTATGTTATATTTACACAATTTTAAAAAAATCTAAAATGAGATGGTAAATTCATCAAAAACTTTGTTTTGAGCTCCAATTAATAAAGTAAAAATATTGGGTTTCATCCTTATGATTGTCCTTCCTAGATTCCTACTGACATTTTAGAGCCAATGTTGGCTAATAAATAGAATAACATGCTCATAGGCACAATTCAGATTCAAATATGTTCCTCACACTCCCACAGCCAGTAAATGCAATATTTACCAGCTTGTGATTCCTGAACAGCCAGTCATTTTTCAAGAATGTGGCTTTAACATACAGACCATCAGCGTTGAGGCAGGACTGGAGCTAAAACAAAGTGTTCATACATACATGTATTTTGCATAAATAAATGAAATAACAAGACATAAAAATGACTCAAATCCGGCAACTGTGAGGCAGGCCCACACGAGTCAAAACAGATGACTTTTGTTCATGTAGTTTTCGTACAACAGTTTCACATTAGTCAGAAGTGATAAAAAATACCATTTATATCCAGTGCTTATAACACTTACGAAACAACATCTGTGAGTGTGTGTTTTTTTTGTACTACAAGCAAAATCAAGTTTCAGTCCTAAAGAACAGTCCTTTGTTCTCCACAAGCCTGCAGAATATTATTTTGGCATGGTCATAAAATTTAAAAAAAAAAAAAAATTAACCAACTAATCTAAATGTTTGCCTTTGTGCAAAAAAATAATTACATAAAATACAATGCTAGCAATACAGCATTCTACCTATGCAACAAAACCAAAAAAAAGAGAGCAAGACAAAAAGAAAGTGACATGGGGGGAGAGAGAGATACTTCTAACTGGAGAATTATGTAAGACATTAATAAATAGTATTTTTTTTTTTTTTAAGAAATAATGATGTCCTCCCCCCAATCTGAGCTGAATGTATTAAAACCAGTTCAAATTCCCAAGCTATTTTAAGAACAACAAAACACTTTCTATCAGTACCTTAGCCTAAAGAGGACGCTCACCAGCTAATGACACAGCATATGCCTTAAAAGACTTGGCTAGACCAGTTTATTGCTTATTAGACGTGGACTCAGAACACAATTAAATAAATATTAAAAATATAGCTTTTTTTGTTCCAAATTACAAAATGGTCAGAGAAATTTGACCATTGTGTTTCTATGCCATTATCTTTATAAATTGTCCTGTAAATTGAAAAATCCTCTTTGTCTTGGGGGGGTCATTCTCTCACATAGAAACACAATTCCTACAGCTGCAAAAATGGCTGTTTCTGACTGAACAGGTATCAGTGGGGATGTGAGGAAGGCAACTGCTGCTCCACAGAGCATTGTGCCATTGCAGTTCACAGGAGCATCTGCAGAACATAATGCACAGGGACAGCTAGGCTAACACAGATTCCTTTTTTTGTCCGAAGCAAAACCTGCACAGCTCAGTGAGAAGATGCTCCCAGACTTCCAGTGGAGCTACTCTAGGCCCACTGGTACCTCTCAGCCCAAGTCTGATTTTATCACCAGTGTGCTGAACACAGCCAATTCCAAATAAAAGCTGAGGGAGTCGAGGAGTTTCAGCACAGTTATTCCTCAGGCCTGTTGGAACTGCATATATATACAGTGATCTATTTGTGAGCAACAGTGGAGTATGAGGGGAAAAAATAAAAGCAGTTTCTCCTCCATCTTTGAAATCTAATAGATTCACAGTCTTTGAATGCCTCTCTTGCATGTTTCCCAGAATTTTCTCCAATATTTGCATTATTTCTAGAAGTAATACAAACAGAAATTTTGGTTTCTATAGCACCTTACGTCCCAACATCCCACAGCGCTTGACGAGCCACATTCCCACGTGACTAATAAACAATAAATACTTTCATTGTTATTACCCATTTTTCCACCTTTGCAATTAGATATTTGAGTGACCTTCCCTCCCCAACTTGTAGTCTCACAAATAAATCACTGCATAAATACTTAAGGTACCATAGTTCCTTCAGGTGGCAATAGGAACATGATGTACAGATCCATGATTTGCCACAGATTCCTCAGGCCCTAAAAATTCAGCATACAGGTGGCCTGTAAATGCAGTTTTGATTTTACATCTGCCCTTGCTAAGTGCAGAGGTTTATAACTATAAACACATTTTTAGGCGTATTTGTACTCTATGTACATATAAAAGTACTCACTTTATTTTGCAATACATATAGCAGAGTGTTTCCAAGTGCTCCTTGAACATACAGTGCTAGAGGAACAAGTGAATTTCTCATTCATAAAGGTCATGTTCATTTTAGTAGCAGGTGCACTTTTATTTTCATATACTTGTGTGATTTAGGGAAGGGGAACAAAGAGGCTCTTTAAAATATCAATAAGGAATTGTAAGTGTAATGCCACCAACTGTACTTTTAAAAATAAATATTAAGTATTTGGACCCTTGACATTCTGGAATGAATAAATTATTTAAGAGAAAATGTGTTAAGACTGAATGCAAGGGTTAAAAGCAAAGGGGTAGAGAATGTAATCAGAGGTGGCCTCACACTGCTAAGACAGGCCAGTCCATAGCTGGTGATCGCTCTTCTGTGCTTTCTTAAAATTTCACACTAATGGCACATCAAGAGGCAAAAGCAATTGGGCACATGCACTATGGCAACCATGTTCACTAATTAAGAATATCTTGTCTCCAGATTCCTGAGTACTTTACCATATTATGGAAAAAAATTAGGTTTTACATATAACTTTTTTTAAAGATGCCAAAGGATTGTCTAAGACTTTACAGTGTCTCCTTTAAGACTTTTTGTTTAAATGTTAAGATTCAAAAGTTATGAAAAGTTTGGCACATCAGAAGTTCAGCTATACATATGGAAAAAAAAAATGGAATTCAGAGACTTCTTTTAAAGACAAGCTATGATGCACAGGTGTGCACACTTGTGGACTTGTTCTATTTCACAATATGAAATCTGCAGTTTTTGTTTTCTAAAATAATCCAGAATAAAAACACATTCACAACCTGTAGGCTGGCACAGCATACCTGAGTGAGAATGTATAACCCCCATCTAAAACAGTAACTTAAACCCTTATCAGCATCCAAACGGAAAAAGACAAAAGGTAAGACTTGTAAGACAGCTATTGATTCATATAAGTTTTCAAGTCCTGATGTCTGATATTTATGTCTTCATCTAAATTCAAAAACAAAACAAAAACAAAACAAAAAAAAACCCCCAAGTTTGTGAAAAATTAGGGAAACAATCTGTCTCACACAATAAGAAACATTTAAGACCATTCTGCTGATGTAAATGTAGGAGCCACACATGCATGCAGGCTCTTTAAGAACTTTTGTTCAAAAAAACCCCAAAAAACCCCAAATAAGTCTGAGTACTTTAATTCTGTGAACACTCCTCAGTTGGCACTGACTGCCTCATGGGCTTCGTTTTCACTACTATAGTCTGATTTGGGATCATCCTCATAGTCCTCGTACATTTCTATTTCATCCTCTCCGTTTATCATTTCATTTCCAGGAAGGCTTCCGCTGTCTGTCTTCATACCATAAGTGCTCTGGATGACAGGGATGCTGGGCTCAGGGCTGGCAGAGGTGCTGGAGCAATCTGATGTCATCTGAGGGGATGGCGTGGTGGTTGCCATGGTAATAGCACCAGGGTAGACAACTCCTGTTCCTGTGGTGATTGGAATCTGAGGCTGTTGTCTGGAAGGATAAACAAGAGGGAAACGTCATTGCCTGTGTTTAGAGGACTGAAGACCTTCTGCAAGTCCAAAGGAAAGAAAAGCAGGTGTTTTCCTAGAAAGGCTCCATGTCTTCCTCTGGGCTCATAGTCCCTTATGGTATTGGTTCATTATCTCCCCCAAAGGATGACTGGGAAGTGAAGAATTTTCAGTCACTACCAGAGGTCCTTCCATGTATTGTATGTGCTTATTTAAAGCACTCTACAAATTAGCACTTAGACAGAGACTGTCAAAAGGCTTCAGGCACCCATGCAATGCCTGGCTGCTACCATAGACACCTTGTATCCAAAATCTAAACTCTCTAAACTCATGGCAAGAGCTTCTCTTAATGAGAGGACCTCAAGATTACCTAAAATGGCAGGCAACTGTAAGTATCTAATTTAATTTGTAAGTTCTATGTAGACTCCTGTCACTCAGACATTCCTGTGACATTTGATTGCTGGCTTTTAATTTTTATTTGGATTTATCATCAGAATGCCATTTCCTTTTCAGGATTTTATGTAAGAAGCCAAGTTTTGAAGCAAAATCCCTGATAAAAAGAACAAATTTGCCCTGTATTGACTAGTTATTGACTATACATGCCTATTTGCATAGTCTATTTAAAGAATCATACATCTCAATGTATTCCCAACCTTCTTCAGAGCAATATTGACCCAGTAACAGTGAATTATAGAATTTTAGCAGGAGAAACATTGTCAGGTATGTTTGAATAGGCTAAGAAATCTGCAACTTCTTGACCATTGTGTCATTCTGTAATAAATTCCAAAGGAGATTTCATAAACCAGTCTCACAATTTCCTAATCGTTGGCTAAATCAATACAAAAATAATATTAAGCTTATTATATATATATATTAAGCTTATTTACAGCTGTCGAGTCTTTGTTGTTCATTGATCAAACTCTGGTTTTGATAAATATCACACTAGAGAGTTACGGGGAAGCTGCAGTCCTTCAAGTTTGGGTAGTGATAAAGTGAAATCATGAACACCCTGTGTAGCACACCACTAAAATAGTTTGTAGTCCTGCCATGGCTGATGCTGCTAGCTTGACTCTTACAGCCTCTGCACAGCTTGAGAAATTCAAACATCTGTTATGTAAGTCTCGTACACCTGGCTAGCAGTGAGCAAAAACGCAGTAATTCGTTTGACACAGTCATTATACTCCTGTTTGCAAATGATGATTTGCAGATGATTTACAAACAGCTTGGGATTTTTCACTAAGTTTTCACTTTTTAAATGGTCTGATAAATGTTCTGTGAAAACAATTTTCAGCCAGTGTATTTGCTTGCAAGTGATTTTCTGCAAACATCTTTCAATACTTTATCCATAAAATTGAACACCTACCTCACATGGGAACATTTCTGGTTTAGGATTGCGTGTTTTCAGGAGTATAAGCTATTACTGCTAAAAACCCACACATATCTCTTCCACAACTTTTAGACACGGAAAATGTTCACATTAATGAATGCTTCCACAAAACAGAGGAAAAAGAAACCCACATGTGGTCAACAGAAAAAATCTATGTAGTTGTCAGCAGGCCATAGACACTTAATTCTTTCTAATCTGCCCATCTAATAATCTTCCACTGGTATTTCATAGAATAAATATATTCACAAAACAAAACATCACCAGTCATTTATCAAAGAACATAATATCAATGCCAAATGATGCTTAGAGAGAAGTTCTCACAACTCCCATAACAGTAGTTGTAGAACCTACTCAAAGAATGGTGGTGCCGAAGTTGCAGCTGTATTACAGATGACATAAAGTATCAGAACACTAATATCCACCTCTACACCTCCCCTGCCCAAAAAGTTTGTATTTTTCAGAAGCCAATTGCCTTTTTACAAGCAGCAAGAACAATTTAACAATCTGGTCTGCTTAAGACAATGCTGTGAGGTATGTTGATGAAGTGATGGTTATCAGTGCTAAGGCCTAAAGGACAGAGAAATCCTAGTATTCTTTCTAATGCTTTTCAAGTCAGCAGAACCCTTTTCCACATCCACATTTCTGTGGGACTGAGTACATTTGTCCAAGTACCACCCATTTCAAAGTATAAATGAAGGTCATCTGAGCATAAAGAAGCCAAGTTTAAAGAGGTACTTTTTACTTGGGAGCACATCAGACAAATGCATGGCAAGCTATTGAATTAATCTAATTGTCAAAGAACTTGACTGGTGTAACAGGAAAGTTAAAGGCTTACTAAATTTGTCATTCATAAATGCAGTCCTTTTTTACACGTTAAACAAAAACCAGACATGCTGTGCATGCCTACTGCTGGCTGGGAAATAATTTTAAATTACCTATATCTCACTGTGGAACTGTAAACATGTGGTAACTGTACCACCTAATTGGAAAGGTTCTCAAATTGCTACCCATTTGGGTAAAATTTTGCTAGCACTTAAACAGGGGCATCTACACACCCCGCATAACTGGACACCTACCTTTGATTTAATACCTGTTATTATTTAAAACTGATCAGGTTGTTGCTGTAAATTCTTCTCTAGTTGCTACCTTACATCCCAGAAAACCTTATTTGAAAATACCACAAACTATGTGGATAGCATATGTTACTAGAGATGAGTGTTATCATTTCCTCAGTAATTAAGTTCTTGTGGGGAGGAAAACAGAGCACTTGTTTAAATTCCCACTGAAATTCTTCCTGAAAGGAAGAGTCAGAGTTTCTAACCTACAACTCTGGCCATTTTGTTTTCTTATATTTGTAGATCTTAAAGGCATTTAGATTAATGGTGACTACATTGACTGTAGAGTGTTTTATTACATTAAATTCCACACATTTAATCATTGCCTCTAGCTAGATTTTTACCAACTACAGAAGCTTAGAGGGAGATAAAAACATACTTTACCTGCAAGCTACAGGTTACAATTCAGCTCAGTTGCACATGGAAGTTTTCTGCCTGTTAAGATTTCCAGAAAGCAACATTAATCTCCCAAGCTCCTCAGATCCATGAGGAATAGTGGCACATCTCTACATACCCTGTCTTCAAACCACTCCTGTCCCCACCATCTCCTCTTTAACAAAGAAATCCTTATGTGGACAGTTACTAGGGGTCACTCTCCTCTGCTCTGCCAGCACTGATAACATCTGTCTACTCTGGGGCCAAAGATTTGGCCTAAAATTTTTAAGTTAATGTAAAAATATAAAAGTAACATGAAAATTCTTAGATAAACTGACCTACTCACATATTTGTGGCATTAATTAATATTCTTAGTGTTTTTCTGGAGAGTGTTCCTCTTCTGAATTTTGCCAAACCAGCCAAACATTTCAATTGGCAAATGACCATTGTTTTCTGATCCCTTCACAACCATTTTATGACAGCTCTTTAAATGTCTGAAGCAAAAATTGATTGTATTAAGGAAAACGCTCATATGTTACACACCCGTGAAACTTACATTCCCATAAGGAATGAAATAACAGTAAATCTCACAAAAGCACCCATTGTGTGCTTGCTTTAAGTTCAAGCTACAGGAGTATAATTTTACAGACTTATTCAAAACCATAGCCTAGCAGCATTCTGACTACGTGTGTACAGTAGTTATAAACACTATAAAGGCTTTATTCTAAACATCTTACCCTGGTAAAGCACAGAAAAAAGTTACTGCTTACATAATTTTGCAGAGAAATGTATGTAGCATATACTTTTATTTAGAGTGTATTAGACTGTAAAAATGACTGAGCAATGAATTATCTTTGTAAGACAAGGCAACAAAAGACAGACTCAAAATATCTGAATTTATGGTTTATATATGATCCATTTGTTAGCTCAAATTTATTTATGCATTACAAAAAACTACTATTGAGGATAAACTGTAAATCACTTGAAGCTTGTTTGGGATTAAGTTATGCTGAAGGTATCCTTCACAAGATCCATTAATAATTTTGCTATTAAAAATAACTCAGTTATTTTAAAGACATAGGTGGCTTCAGATTCAGCTTGAATCCCTAGATTGAAAGCAGCAATTTTTTTAACATATTCTGCATTAAGCATGAATTATTTCTGTGTATTATCTGCCTCATTTGGAACAAAATTCATTCATGCAGGGATGCAATAGAAGGCCTATGCACACTGTAAGTTCCACTCTGTTCTTTAAAGTATTTGGCAGTTCGCAGATTTTGGTCTATCAGATATATAACAATTATCTGAAAACATTAATTTCCTGCACAAATCATTCCAAGAAGTCTTCATTCTTATTCAATTCTTTGGAGGCTTTGCTTTAAAAATCGGAACAGAAGCTGGCCATTCATGAGCTTATTTCTCTATTTTATTTTAAATTCTGGCTAGTTAGTTTATAGAGATTCTTGAAACTCCCTTTATGCATCTTACCAAAGTTTATCAAAGAATGCAGTTCACTGAAGTGGGCAGTATGAGCCTTTTGCATCAAAAAAGTTTGAGCCATGGAGAACTCCATGTTTGTGGTGGGGGGGTTGTACCCATGGCAGAATCATACTATATTAGTCAGTGGCTCACCTAAGGGAGTCTGACAGGAGCTAGCCTTTACTAGGTTGCCTAAAACATAAATGTACATTTGGTATAAAAAAAAAGCAAACAAAATTATGAAACAAAAAATTAAATTCTTGCTTTTTACTATTTTCTTTAGCCACCTGTTTTGAATGTGTATCTGACTCTTCACACATCTCCTACTTATCTTTTCATTCTGTGATGATACTTTGTTGCCATTTTGGCACACCCATTCCCAACTTAATTGATTTGTTCTTAAAAAAAAAAAAAAAAAAAAAGCAACAGAAAACCCCAGCAGTACTTCAAGCAGTATGAAGCACTTGGCACATTTCATTGGAGTCTATTTTGTACTTTTGTTCTCTATCTTCCACTGAAATATTTACTGTAAACACAGAGCACATTCAATCCGAAAAACCACATTTGTCTCTTATTTCACTCTGAAAAGGAAACAGCATCTCAACTCTCACGTCTACAGTTCTGAAGGACGATTTATGTTGTTCCATCAAAACAGTGGAAAAATAATGGGGGTGTGGGGTCAGGTAGGAAAACTGTTCCAGCTGATGCTTTATGTGATATTTATGTTAAACACAGAGAAGAGTAAGTTTAAGAAGCTGATGGGCTCAATTACTGTATTTCAGTTATAATCTGATTTGGAAGAAATTTTGCTTTTCATTACTTAGTAAACTATTCTGCTGAGACAAATGATTCCATGTTTTATGTTTCAGTTCAAAAAAGATGGTCTAGTCTGGCTTTTTCACTAATTTTCCTTGGTGTCTTCCAATAAGCTTGTTTTAAATTATTCTTTAGGAGAAAAGGGGAATTTGGGACAACAGTGGGAAGTCTCAGGGAAATACAAAATAATTTTTTAAAATCCCAACCTATGATTCCTCAGGACAATAATCTATATTCACATTGAACAGCAGCATGGATCTCATTTCATCTTTATTGAATGCAGCCATTAGACTTCATGCTCCTCTTCCATCACTTGCACAAATAAAAGTAATTTGTTTTGGTAAAGTCCATTGCATCATCATATAACTGCACAGAGGTAGTTTACTTTAAACTCCTGGATGGAGTTTAACTCCTGGATGGAGCATGGATAGAACATGGTGAAATAGAATTAGGGATAAATAGGAATTAGAAACAATCCTTTCAAAAAATGGTGACATTCTCATGGTCTTCGTGATCACACTGTTGGATATATGAGAAAGATGTTACATTTAGGTTTCACCTGTTTTGTTTTGAATAGCTTTCAGTATATATATTTTTAATAGAAATATCACTCTTTAAGTAGGCACTTCTAGAAGTTTCTTAAATCCTTCCTCCATATTCACTCCCATTTAGTCATCACATTTAATGTGTAAAATGCTACCGCTTAATACTGTTTTGAATTAGCAAACAATTCTGAAACTGTTCAGACTTCTGTTTTGGCATTTTTTTTGCATGTCTTGTCTAGATGTGATTGGGTCTGTCAATATGCTTTGGAAGACTTAAACTAGAATTTCATTCCCTCAATCTGAATATAATTTGTGATGTACTATATAAATTCAGATTTCTAGTTAAAATTCTATGTGCAATTTTGATGGAACACTATTAGTAAACAATTTCCCTTAGACTGAAAATAAAAAACAATGTCATAACTATAGACTGGAAGGCTATTTCAAGATATCAAAACCCCCACTATTTACTGATTGAAGAAAGAGCCCACATTGTTGCAGGCTGTACCACAAAATAATTGACTGCAACAGGAGTTCTGCATCCCAAGCCAAAAATGAGGGCACATAATCAACGTCAAGGTCAATTATCTGGTAGTGAAGTACCCAACAAAAGGAGACTATTGTGATTAGAGAAATAAGCAGAACATTGTGAATTTGGAAAGGCTGGCACTAGAGACAGCTTTTAGACTTTGTAAATCACCAGAAACATTGTGTTAGAGCACTGAGCATCACAGATTAATTCATAAGAAAAAAAAAAACAAAAAAAAAACAACAGGAGACAGAAATCAGTTATGGTGCAGTTGTTTCACTGGACTTTTGTAATCTTTAGCCTCTAGATGTTTCATAGCACTGCTTTCTCTGCTGAGCGCTAGAGGAAATACTGCTAAAAACACACACAGTGTTCTTAAAACTCTGTCAGGATCTTTTTGGGTCGTATATTTTGAGTTATAAATCTACCCAGTCTATCTATGCACTACTTGAAAGACTCTTTCTAAAACTTATTTTTTAAAAAATATTTCTTTACACACTTCTATATATAATAAAATTCCTAGTCACTTCATACCATGGTATCATTCATTCATGTGTGCTCTTCATGCAACTGTTATTACTCCTCTCCCTTTTTCTCCCTCTCCTGTATCCTTAGTCTACACAGGAATAATCCTTAGTGTTTTTCTCTTTGTTCTTTTCTTAATTTAGGAAATGATGCTGGAGTCATTACTAACCCAGAATGGATTAGCTTACTAAAAACTCACAAAAGACATGATTCAAATCTTTCAGGCTAATGGGAAACAACTTCTTTTGACTTTAAAGAATTCCACAATCAGTCTCATAATCAGCATTCAGTGGCAAGCTGATAGTTCCATATTCCATCTTATGTTTTTAATAAGGTCTTACCAGTTCAAATCCTTTCCTTCTAAATGACATTAGTCAGTAACTTAAACAGATAAGTCTATTTAGTTTCAAACAGCATGCTCTGTCTTGGAAAACAATTACAACAATTGTACTCACCCTACGGTGAAAAACTGCCTCATCTCCTGTCTTCGAGACCTCATCAGTTGTTTATATTCACCAATACGCAGTTTCTTCCCATCCACAATGCAGGTACGTTTTGGTCGAGGCTTGTATTTGTAATTAGGATACTTTTCTAGATGGATTTTACTTAGTCGTGCCTGCTCTTCATAATAAGGTTGTTTCTCTTGATTTGACATGGACTTCCAGCGAGATCCTATGGACACAAAATGTTAGTGAGTGCTCAAGTAAAGCAGTTCACAATTCAACATGCCTTCTCACCATAATAAATCTTAATTAAGTTAGTTTAATAAACTGATTTAAATTTCCATTATTCTGCACATACATTGGCTTGCACAACCTGAGACTCCTTAAAACATTAAAAGAACCCTGACTTTCAGATATTGCTGCAGACAGAGCATATGTAAATCTCTATTAAACAGGGTGCACTTAAAATCAATAGTTAAGTCTCAAAATCTCAGCCTCGTGCTGCAAAACAGACTACTTAATTTTTTACAATAAGAGCATTAATCTGTGAGTAATTCTATACCTCTGTAATACCACACACAGTATGATGGTAAAGGAAAGTCTGTAGCCATACTTTCACTGTTAAAAACCTAACACATTGCCTAGGGACAGAGGCTTCTTTGATATTTTTATGAGAATTTGGTTTATACACTCCTGCTAATAGATATTAATAACTTGCTATGTAGCAGGAAAAAAATATCAAACCTTATAGATTCAGCAAAATTATGAATAATCCCTTACTGTCTGTGTGTTTTAAATTTACTGAACTTCTGATATAAGCTTGGCATAATACTGACACATATTTAAAATTCTATTATGCATATTATTTTCTGGCCAGGTGTAATAAGCACACAGAACTAAATCAAGAAAGTTACATTTCACAAACTCACATTGGAAAGATAAAAAGTAAAACAGAAAGCACACTGTAACTATATACACCACTTCAGGTACTGTAAACGTTCATTGAAAGCTCCACCAAAAAAAAGTTTAAAAATTAGCATAATGTACACAGGAAGAGGCAAAAGTATTCAGATCTCTTGTTTGTAAGGAGCTATCTAGACACTTGAATAGAGACAGGAATAAGAAATGCAGAAAATAACTTTTTGGTGTCTTTAATAAAACTATTACAGTTGTGGTAAACGTGGGTGGAAGCTATTCTTTTACCAACATTTTTTATACATCAACAAATGGAAAAGTTGTATAAATATTATCCATAGCCAGCAATAGTCTGTGTCAGTTCTAATATTTCAGTCTCTTTTCTCATTGTCCTGGAAAAGTTGCACAGTTATTATATGGACATAGACTTATTTGTGGCAGAGCAGATACTGACAGGTTAATTCTATGGTTAACAAACACTCAATTGCTGGCACTTCTGAAATATTTATGCTGGAAGTTTACATTTTAATGAATAAAGTTACTATGCTCCTAATAGGTTTTTTCACAGAATGCACACAAATAATATAGATTCCCTACAGCTGCCAACACTGAAACAGTGAAGGTTTTATACAAAACTGAAAGGCTATTCATATTACTTACTTATATGGTAGACAAAAATATGAGAACTACTAAGAAAGATTTTGGAAGTTTTAGGACAAAGTAACATTTATTTCTATGTATTCTTGCCTCTGATTGAACTAACATGCAACAAACTTTGCTAAGAATGTATTTGAATCCAGAGTTTACAATAAAATGATTATAGAGGAAACTTGATTTTTTATTTATTATGAGCGACTTTTGGAATCTGTCTTTCACTTCAAAGACTCAAAAAGCAAATCTAGGTTTTAACATTTCACCACTCATTCTCACGTATGTTTCTAATTCTCTGGAGGGGTCTTAAAAAACAACCCAAAATTTCTCAAAAATTAGTCAATTCATTTGCACAGTGGCAAAATAAAACCCTTGGAATATTCCCTGATTGTCCCAATCTATACAAGTTAAATATTGACTATAATGTCTTTTAACTAAGCAGTATTTTAATTGCATGCTTCTAGTGGTTAACTTTTTGAACATTGCAACGTTTTGAACCAAACATCATTTTGGATGTGAGGTTTGCATGTACGGGTCTTTCGAACCGTGGCAGATTTCCTTCTTTGACATTGAACTGTCAGACATAATATTCTGATTTTGATTTTGTACTTTTTTTAAGTTTATCTCAGTATTTACTCTAGAAAGTCCCATTTTGCATTCAGGTGATTTGTAGTTCAGATGCATTCTAATGAGATCTTGCAAATACTGGGACTTTATTGGGACACACTTTTGCATGAGATTTCACAAAACATTCCTTTTCAACAATACTAAGTTTTAAAGCATGTTGTGACTGCTGTTGAGAATAAAAAGTATAAGGGAAGGGGCTGAAAGGGAATGAAAATTAAAACAAGCCATTAATTTTCATTTTTATAAGTTTCAGTAATTCCAGCTTCAGTGAACATATCCCCCCAAAAAATTATGTCCTAAAATTAGAGAAGTTCATAGAACTGTAGAATGGTTTGAGTTGTAAGGGACCACAGAGATCATACAGTTTCAACCCCACTGCTATGGGCGGAGACACCTTTCACTGGACCAGGTTGCTCAGAGCACCATCAAACATGGCCTTGAACACTTCCAGAGATGGGATATCCACAGCTTCTCAGGCATCCTGTGCCAGAGCCTTGGCACCCTCACAGCAAAGAATTTTTTTTACAAATATCTAACCTAAACCTGCCAACACAGCTTGCTGCCCGTTGCCTCGCACTTACCTAGGATTTTGCTGATGTTGGAGTTGTGCATGTCGGGGAAGGCCTGGAGGATTTTCCGACGCTCATCCTTGGCCCAGACCATGAAGGCGTTCATCGGCCGCTTGATGTGGGGCTCACTGCTGGCGCGGCCCCGTGAGTCCCGGTAGACCCGGGCTTCAGCCACCGTGGCCCCTCCTGTTGGCCAACAATAATACTGCTGTAGTTTAGCGGCAGAGCCATTCACTGCTTTACTCCCTGTAACGTCAGGGCAGGAGGAAACAAGATGGATGCAAAACATTATTACGTGGATTAGGAAAGTGCTTTCAGTGCTGTGCTTATTTTAGCCTCTTTTGCTCTCTCTCTCTCTCTGCCACCAGATCTATGTGAGAGAGAGCCAACCAGTGGTCTCAGTGTAACTGGCCAGGCTTGTCCATCTGAGATGACCCACCATTAAACTGAAGAAACAAATTGCACTGGTATTTCTCCAACTAAGACATGAAGATTTGATAAAGTTTCCGTTTTGGCCTTTACAATAAAATACATTCTCTGAATGCTCAACAAAACTCACATAAAAGTTACATTTGAGAATCCAAACTATTGTAGGCCTGTTGACACAAGCCATTGACAATGACTTTGCTGCTTGAGCAGGGAAGCGCAAGCCAGACATTTTCAGAAAATAAATTATACAGTGCACCAGGTACATGCTGCTATTTCTGTGGATCAGATTATATTTGGAGCTGAACATTTCAAAGTTGCATCTGCTTTGATTGAATTTTAGATGTGCACTGGAGCATTTGAACCACATATATGTAGCAAAATTGTCCCCCTCCAACAGGTACAGGCACTGCACACTGGAGCCTCCAGAGTGGGAGACAAGCACTCCAGCTCCATGCCTGCTATGCTTTAGTGTATCCCAGTGTCCTGTCTTTATCTGCCATCAATTCAGCTTGTACATGCCAACCCTAACTGTATTTTTGAATGCATCCAGCCCTTTCTTGACCACAATCAACAAAGCCCCATGAGGGTTTAGATCAGAGATGAGGTGTAGAACTAATTGCTATGGGAGAAACCGATTACCAAGGCATGCCTTTACTGGAAAAAACTTCTGCAATTGTGATGATGTTTTTATATATGGTTCTAGAGTTATACCTTAGCTACAAAAAAGGCAAAAATTATTACAGTGGAAGAGTGACAGTCTTAGACCTCATCAAACTGGTCATATAATTTAATACCTTGAAAAGGCGAGATCCTTGACAACAAGTTAGTACAGCAATAAACCTCACTTTTTTTTGATAAACTATTATAGCTACCAACATGAATTTATTTGCAAAATAATATAAGATAGTAAGTAAAACAAAACACTGCAGTTTTACTGAATACAGGCACAAGTTTTTAGTTGTGGAAAAATCAATTTTCCTAATTCAGAGTGAAAGCATTATATAGGCATACCTTTTAAAAAATTCTATATAAGAAACACATTTGCATGAAAAAGGGGCCCTAAAATAGAGGATGCATAACTAATATACTACCTTTTTGCCACCAGGTCCACAGTACATTGATTTCATTTAAAATGCACTGACCATACAGGATAAATTGATTTTGCTTTATATGGTGTTGACAGCCATGTTTATTGTGCAGTGAAATGTAGTGTAGTTTCAAGCTGACTATATCCATCAACACAGGGCAATATGCTGACTACTGGGCCAGATGAAGACATACATTACCCCGAGAGCAAAACACTCATTCACATACAGCAGTGTCTTCTGAGGATCACCCTGGTAATTTATGATGCTTCCAATGCCATTACTTTACAACTGACACCAATTTGGCAATTTGTATACTAACATGCATGCACATAAAAGAAGACAGGTTTGTGGCAAATGTGAGCTGCAAAACTGTTTTAACACTGTTCTAAGTTAAGCACCATGCCACAGGTGTTCTGCATTTACAGGAGGCTGTAGTCAGTTTTTTACTGCAAAAGGGAAGAAGAGTTTTACAGAGTGACCTGCAGGTAGAACCAATTGAGGGGGATGAATGGCTGATTTGGCTCTGTCCATTGTTGCCAGAAGCCTTGAACCACAAACATATCAAAGATACCATATTTTGAGAGAGGAGGTATTTATTTAGAAACTGCGTTAAGCTGCAAACATAGTACGTCAAAACTGAAGTATTTGAGACAAAGAGCTAGATAATTTGAGAAAAGTCAAATGTAGCACATAGCAATTGTTCTATCCTTTAAGATAATGTAATAAAAATATGTTACTACTAATATGGGCAATTAGGAAGCTGGTGACAAAAACAAATTCTTATTTATGCAAAAGTTTCAATTTTTGATTCAGCTGCTCTACTCACAGCACGCGAAAGACATATTTGAATCCATAGGATCTCTTTCCATCTTTTACTTTCCCAAAGGTACTTATTCAATACAGCTAAGGAAAAGTTTGTCCTTAGCCCTTTCTAACACAATTTTGGACTATTCAATCCTAATGCAGGTAAAGAGTAGTTTTACTAGGAGCAAGATTATACATGCATTTTTAATCTGGATGTAATCTAGATTGAATTTAAAAAAAGAGAATAAAAAAGAAAGAGAAAAAAAATAAAAGAAGACAGGAAACCATCACAAATTAACTGTTTTCATAGAAAGGTTATGTTAGAAAACAATTCTTACTTGGAGTAGTAAATTACAACCATCCCAAGAAGGTCAACTCTGGCTGCATCTGCTTTATGCAAGTCCATACTTGAAGGACTTGAAAAAGCAGCCAAAGAGTTGATGTTCTTTCAGCTTGATCTCTGGGGAAATATTTGCAAGCTGACCTATAGGCCATCACAATAGCATCTGCAAAATGAACTTCTGCAAATAACTAAAGCAATATAGTCTTCATGGTTTTCTGTCTCAGAACCACAGAATTATATTCAGCATATAAAGCATTACATTAAAATAGTTCTTGTAGCATACGATTCCATGGGGGAAGTCAGAAGATCTCAGTACCTTTTTAGATTAAAAATGAGGTGCTAATGATACAAATACACATATGCTCAGTGAGGTTTTACAAGTTGAGACACGTAAGAACAAGCTTTCAAGCTGGTTGTTCTCAGGTGCTTCATCCTGACAAACAGATATTTTGACTTTATTGTGCCCTATAAAAACAATTTCAACAGATTTAACAAAATATGGAGTTTTTTCCCTATTGTGATAATTATAGTTAGTACCGACAAAGGCTCAAATAGATACCTGAAATTTTTAACAAAAATATATATGCAAGTGCAAAGAAGTAGGTGTTTTAAATCTTTCTGGAAATATTTTCAGGAAATTCTAATAACTAAAAAACCAAAAATAACACATAAAATGTAAATGTATTACCAGTGAAGGGCAAGACAAGAGAAGGAATTGGTAATTGTCTCTCTATGGCAACTAATTCTCTATCTGCCAGTTACTGTTCCTACTGCAATCACAGGAGGAGGGATTTTCAGAATTAAGGGTCTGGTCAGAATTTATAATTATTGCAAAAGCAGTTTGGCTGACCTAGTGACTTAGCTGGCAAAGAACTCTATATTTTGGACTAAAGACAGGAGCTATCCTCAAAGTGACATTTCTGGATGTGTTCACTGCCTTACTTCCTAGATCCTTTGCATTTGCTCTACTTGTCATAACTTTGATGATTTAAGACTAAAAACAGATTAAAGAAGGGTGATCATTTTTTGTGGCTATATGTCAGGCAGCGCCTCTGTGAAAGCTGGATTCCATACTGCTCTAGGGGCAATAATGAGGCAAAGAATGCCACAGAATAAATCTAAAAATGCTACAGCTTCATGAAAATAGTTTCCAACAATACTTATATTTCTAAAGAGCTTTCAAATCAAGAACATTAGAAAGATAAAAGAATCTGATCATCAAGAAAAATAAACATCCTCATGTGATATAAATGTTGAGAAACCTAAAATAATAATTGTTACATTGTTTATTTATTTAGTCCTGCCTTTATCCGAGTTTCTTATACTTACTAATGAAATGAATTTTAGGACAAGCATCATCCCTCAGCATGCTTCCTGAAATCTTGGCCACATTAGGGTTAATCCTAGTGTCTTTACTGGGATGTGGGTTTACCTTCTGTTTTGCACATCATCTACAACAAAACCTGAAATTGGGCCTTTATTGTTACCAGAAAACAAATAGATAGAAATAGTGATATAAAGGAGGAAAAAGAAGGCTGAGAAAAAGATGAGGAAAAGAGAGAATGGAAGTGACAGCAAAAAGAAAGAGATTTTTATCAGTCACACTGTTACTCCTTAATTACTTTTCACACTATTCCCATTGATTCATGTTTGAAGTGATACATTTCCCCTGACTTACTCCCAAATAATGAGTCTGGCTAATCTAGAGAATACATTGCAGATCATCTTCCATGGACACACACCACGACAGGATACATAGAAATAAAGACAATCTTTCCATGTTTCTGGTATGAAAATGACTGGCTAGTAGTAAAGGTCCTATCATTAGTTATTCATTAAACTGAGGTGACATATTTGCCTAGTTTGGAAAAGACTGATTGTGACCTCCAAAATATCTGGCCCTGTCTGTGGTAATACAGCTAGCACTGCAGAGACCAGAACCTGATAAACCTGCTAACAGGAGTTACTCTTTTACTGCGAGAGATGGGTAGCTCATAAACATGGAAATGCCATAAAAACAGGGAGAATAGAAAACCAGCTTGGCAGTCCTCTGTGCTGCTCTTAACCTGTGTACAGACAAATGCAGACTCTGTGAAACATCTAGCAGTATTTAAAATCAAATAGAAAAATACAAATATGGAAAGAACAGAATGGAAAGAGCAGCTTTGGCAAGCTTAGAACACAAGAGCAGTCATTTAACTACTATTTGGGTTATCAATTTTAGAAAAAGTTACAATAATCATGACTACTTCATCTAAGCGACATGTAGCAGTTGTAGAATAACATTTATCTGTTTTGCCCTTTGCCTGCCTCTTATTTCTTCATCCCCAATACCATTCAGATTTTCTCATTCTTTAATACCAGCAAGAGAGGCAACACAAACAGATACCTCATGAGTTGTTGTCCTTACTGGCATGTCTTATCATCACTGGCAAAATACTCACTTGGAAACATGGCTAGGTTTGGAACAGGGGTGACACAAATGTTCTGTTTGTCAGGCAGCTTTTGTTCCAAATGCTAAATAAATATTATTCAGCTGCAATTTGAGCATTGAACACTTCTCACAGGCTGCATGTCAGTGAATGAATGGGGAGAAAAACTGGGAAAGCCACAAGCAATTTGTGAAATACTGCAATATTTAAATGGCCTCTAAAATTTTTCACCTGCAAGGATTCTGAAATGCTCTAAGTAAATACTAAGAGGTGGGAATATACTGTAGCACAGGTTAGCTACATCCAAGCAACACTTCATTATGATGACTTCTTGTTTTCCCGCTAAGAGACTCTGTTCTCTTTAAAACATCAACAAGAACCAACTGGGAATTCCCTAAGGTCAGCTCTGAGGAAACATAAACCTCTAATTCAATAACTCCGCTACTGCACTGAAAAAGGCCTTATTATTGCAACATCCATATGGAGTCAATTGGACATTAATGACTAATCAATCCCTCCCCATTCTATTCTACTTATAGTGTCACAAGCCATGTTTAGATTAGTCCATTTCCTGCTTAGGATCGCTCAAGATGTCTTTTGTTCTTTCAGGGCTGGCCTGATGGAGGCAGCTTAAACAAACACACAACCCAAGTGGTGCAGGAGTTATAAACTGCCATATGTGAATGAACAAAGGGGCCATACTAAAGCCTTTTGTGGTATTTGTTAATGTTTTTCATCTGAGTTTAAAAAGACCTAATGACTTTGTGGTGAGCTGATGCATGTGGCTCGTGGCTTTGCAAAATGAAGGAAATTCTAGCCAGTTATACATCAGCATATATTTTCCAGAGTGCCTTGTTTTCAGTTTTGGTGGCAGCAAGTTTACTTTTTTTAGTACATTTGTTTTACATATGCAAGCAAAATACTTAATCTCAATTAAAACACAGCACCAGTTTTTACAGCCATACTCACAACCTGCATATACATCTTTCCCCAACTGAAAGTCTAAAGCTAAAATTAAGAGTGGAATATCTGCTGCATGTGAAATCAAAGCAACTGTTCTCAGCTCCACCAGCTCGCTCATCAGTGCTTAAAGCTGAATTGTTAGCTGTGCCCTAATAAATACCAAAACAATAATTCTAAATAAGCTGCTAGCACATCCACGCTTCACACAGCCAGCCGTGCCCAAATCTGTGCTATTTAAATGAATTAAAACTGCTAAATGCAGCTACTTGTTTGATGGCTTACACAAACAGTTTAGATTTCTTGACCACATTCTATGGCAAAGCAAACCCTCATGGAAACTTTGCATGGACTATGGCTAAAACAATAGAATAATGCTTTAAATTATATGGGATATTAACTGAATTAATTAGGGCTTGAGGCCTGACTTTAGCTCCTGGTGGCTGGCATAGTCACATATGTGCTCTAACATAAGAGTTCCTCTGTGAAGATCCACGAAACATCCATAGAGAAATTGGGATGAAGAAGCAGCCTCTACTATAAATTTGGGGAGGTGTTTAAGTGTCATCATATTTTTCAATCATGTGCCACTTGCAGACTTCAAGACCCTTCACAGATAATTAATTAAATGCTAACAACCCCATTCTGACTTCAATGTTATTGATAGAAGAGAAATACGAATAATATTTAAGTTGAAAGTTTTTCAGCCTAAGTAATGATGCCAGAAGTAAGGGATTGCCAGTCATCAGATCTAACGACAATCTACATTATTCAAGCCATAAATATTGTTGTTGCATCCCTTTGATATGTCATTTCATACCCAGTTGAGGAAAATAGAAGCCCATAGAAAGGAAAATCATGGATGAAGCAGCCTGGTCCAAGAGAAAAAATACTAACCATTATTGTTAGGTATATGACCAGATCTATGAATTTGATTTTATTTTTCAGAAAAACACAGCTGGTCTACCAGCTAAGCAATTCTTGTTACTATATTAATCATATTCAAAGTCAAAGCAATACAAAGAAGAATGCACTAATCTATTTAACATAAAAATGTTTCCATAAAAGTAACAGTATTATTGCCAGTGTAGCTGTTATTCACATCATTTCAAATTTCTTAGTACATGAGTGTCACCTAGAACACCCAGAAAACACAACATTAATTTAAAACACAGAGGCTAATTCTGCAGTCTTCAGTCATCCCTAAAAGCTTTTGTTGAAAAAGTCCTGTTTGAACAAGGACCATAGTGATCCATCCATACTTCAGTCAATGCTTTGTTTTGTTTTAAGATGGAGAAATGACAGACAGGAATTAAGGACAGAGAAAGAAGGCAGTCTGACTTCATATTTGATGGATGCATTGCTCAAGGTGTGGCTGAACAGTGTTCATTGCTTGCTCACATGTTCTTTACCAAAACAATGATTTTTAAAAGCTTAAGTACAATGTTTTTAAGTTACAAGTTTGCAAAAGAGAATTATGTTTAACAATGGGAGAGGGTTTTACAAAACCACCTTCCTCAAATTATATGATTACGTGATTAAGAAATGCAGAATACTTAGCGAAAGATTTTAAAATGTGTTGCAGCCACTGCTTTAGTGATCCATTTCCTGCATTCAATCTTCAATAATGTCACTTTCTGAGTGATGCAACATCATTCTTTGTATCAATAAAACAAATTCCTTCCATCCAGTGCTAGCTGTTTCCCCTTGTCATATCAATAATTAGCAAGGAACTGGGGCTAGGATATGCATATGCCATTTCTTCTTGCCTTTAACATGGGATGCTGGTATTACAACAACTGATAATGTAATTAGTAAGTAATATAACATGAAAAGGGAGAAGCAAAAGCAGCATGATAACAGGAGTTGTTCTGCAGGCTAATTTTTTCAAGTAAGGTACCCCTGGCCATTTGAGATTTGTGAGAAAAACCAGGAAGAAATTTTTACAAATATGGCAACAGCATGTCTCAATATGTGACCACATTTACCTGGTTTGGATAAAAAATATAGTGCTTGCCATTAAATAGGGCTTACATGAAAATATAAAAATCATTATATTTTTTTTAATTCATCTGAAACCACCCCTGCCAAATTGAAAACACAATCATTTATTGTTTGCAGAATTTATGAAGATGCTGCAATGCTCACACTACATACTCTTTGGACCACTAATCCCATGAAATTAAATCAAAGTACAAATTAAGGAAATATTTTCCCCTTGCTACCAAGTTCCTCACTAGGTACTTGCTTAGACACTGCATATCTACATGGAAGAAAAGCAAATGATCCTAAACACTTTTCTATTTCTGAGATACTGAGGCTCCTGAAGGAGAAAATGGTTTGCATTTTAGACTTATAAAAATAGACAGTTGTACAAAGAGGGCTTGTTTGAATCTGTACCAATTGCTCATGCTTAGCCAGGATATATGATGTTTTTCCCTTAGTGTATTCATATTTCTGCTCCACTCCCTGTGCTCAAGGATTTAACAAAGAAGGGCAGGATTCCTCCCTCCTTCACTCAGTGTGATATAATGGTGGCTTTCTCCATCAACTGAAAATTCAGTTGTGCCTGGAAATTTTACACTATTTTACGGAGCTTCAAGCTTCTTTTGTCATATTGGAGCACTAGCAAGAAACCTCCAGAGAATCGGGACCATGGAGTGCTTTACACCTGGTGGCTGTACATGAGTGTGAAAAAATGTTTTAAACCACTGAATTACTATATTTAATTTTTCAGTCAGTCCTCCTAAAAAATAGCTATATATATAATAACTGATACTTTCAGCATTTGTGACAATAATTTTCTCATGGGCAAAGATTTTCTGTGTAAAACTGCAGCCTGCAGTTGCTTTTTACAGCCACCTCCTAAATTCCTGAAAATAATGTTTTACTATATAATTGAAATCATGAAAAGCTCTCAGTTATAACTGTGCTAATAGGCAACCCTCTGTAAAACTCAGGGCATTGTAAAAGTGGCCAATTGTACAAAATCAAAAATCCTCTGTGTAATTTTTTTTAAATAAAGATACTATTCTGTAAGAACCAATTACAGTAGCTTGGTAATGTCAGACAAGAAAGCCTCATATTTAGCAGTAGGAAAAAAAAATACCTAAGACAGTAAAAAATCCAAAGTTAACAGTTGTGGAGGATACCCAGATTTGTTATTCTGAAAATGAGAAGCACACTATATGTTAAATACTAGTGTCTTGACAGGAATAAGTTTCAATGTTATGGAAAGATCAGTCTACACACTCCCAGCATGGATTTTTCAGTTTCTCCTCTAAAATGTTATGGAGATGTTGGCAACAATGAGATGCTTGAAGTGGTTGCCATCAGAAAAGTGATGGGGTGGTTCTTAAAGATGTCTTATTCCTATCCCATCTGCAGGTGTTGAGTTACTCCAGGGCTGAAGCACTAAATCTCATCCAACACAACTGAAATACCATGCCTAAGCACTTCCTCCCGGATTCCTATCTGTTACGAGTTATTCTGGAAAATTTAAGGATATCACTCATGTATCAGACACAATCCGATTCATTGATGTTAAAAATGGCAACTACAATTAGTGAAGGTTATATTTTAGCATCTGGACTTATTAATATAATAAGTTATTTTATTTTTAACTATGAAGATACAATTATTAATTTGGGTAGTTTTGGGTTTGTTTTTTTGTTTTTTTGTTTTGGGGTGGTGTTTTTGCAATCAAAGGTCTATAACAAGAATTCAGGGCAATAAAATTTCCAGTACTTGAGCTTACTCTCTGGATACATTTCTTTGTTTTCAGACAGCTTTCACTGTTCTCTGATTTTCATCTTTCTCCTCTCAACTGCCATAGCAACTATTACAAATATTTATGTGCGACAAATTCTGGCCTGGAGAGGAATTCTTTCCTCCGGTATTTATGAAGCACCGTCAGAAAAGTAGGTGATGCTTTACCCTGCCTGTGCTACCTGCTGTTTACACCTCTGCACAGAAGGGTGTTAAACAAGTCACCTCACAGGTTTGGATCATCTTGGCAGCCTGCCAAGGTTGATCTGCCTGCAAGTGTATGGTTCCCTTTCACCTGCCTCTTCAGCTGCTCAAAGCCAACTTTTTTTGAAGAACAGAAGAAACCCTCACCTTTTTGTATAAGCAATTATTTGCTACTAGGCGTGTATGAGGTTGTTGAGGCTTTGAGCACATGGAAGAGGTGCTCCTTTAATAATATGCCTAGTAGGTGTGCAAAACCCAGGCACTGGTCATGATGTCTGCTCTCTTGCCACGGAGGGAGAAAATGACACTTTGACAGATGGACAGAACTTGGTGGCAGTTTTTCCTCAGCCTCAGAGATCAGCCTCGTGCTCCCCTTCTATCTCGGTTTTCTCATGTTTCTCCCATGTTCTTTCCTCCGTCTTTCCTCACTTAAATCATTCCTCTCCTTCACATGATTCACATTCACTGCTGCTCATGCAATTACAGCTACTCTTTTTTTACCATGCTCTGGCAACTGGTTAAATAATGGATGATGTCTAACACCATTTCTTTCTCTACCATTTAATTTCCCTTGCTTTTGGGCAGGTAGAATCTCCTGTTTTGCAACAACATTCCTTGCAACATGGCTAGCTCAAGTCAAATTAGAATCAGAAGAGCTAATTTCCTGCACATAAAAAGACTGTTGACTATTAACTGCAGGGAATCTTGGGCTATTCACTGAATTTTTATGTTGGACAACAAATCTATCATCTGAAATGCTGCAGAACTGGGTTCTTAAGCTTACTGATGAATTGGAATGTTTTCTTCTAAAAGATGAGGTCAGCTTGTTCTCCTCCAAGTCTGGATTAAAAAAAGAGGTCCAAAAACCTGGCCCAAAATCAGGCTCAGACCAAAAACTGAACTAGAGTTAACATTGAGCTAGGCCTTACTATACTGGAACCAGTCGATTACCAATGGTTATCTAGCTTGCAACTAGCTTGGAAGTTTAGTTTACTTGGAGCATGGGTCAAAGACACCAGGAACACACAGATAAAGCTTAAATCTGTGTAATCTCAAACCATGATTTGATATACAGAAAACCACAATCTTTAAACCAAGGAATTTACAAGCTGAAGTAAGAGACAGCAAGCATTGCAAGGAAGGACACAGGCACTAAGGACTCCGACACTAAATAAATTAATTTAAGGGGATGGGCTGGTGCCAAGCCCATGATGAGGACTGACTTTACAGCTAAGTTTCATAGCAGAAATTATCCTCTAGGATACTTTGAAAAATCTCATTAGTATAATACAATGACAAATAAATATAAAGATACAAGCAAAATGGATAGACAGATCCCACCATATTACTTAACTGTTTCTATCCTAACTAGCAGACATGTACCTGCCTTTCAGGTTCATGATTAGCACACACTGGTAGAATCGTATCAAAGGAAGAAGCAGCAAGTGCTAAACAAAAGGTTTACAGAATCAAGAAAACTATAGTGTGAAAAATGTGAATGCAAACATCAAAACAGGACCCAGAACTCTTTTTGTAAGTTTTCCCCAATGGCAAACTGCAAGGCCAAATATTTAATTCACAAGCCCCTGATTCTAAAATATGAACATGAATGAACATGGAACTAAATGTTAAATACTAATAAGGCATTTTCATCTATTTCTATTTGCTTTCTAAAAATTAATTCAGCTTTGCAATGCATCTTATTTGCACTAAGGAATACCAGATACAGATAAGGTTTTTTTCTTTTACAAAATCCCACTGTGAGATAGTGGCAAAACAATAGCATTCAGATATTTTTTTTCTCTGAACCTAGGATCCAATCAAGAAAATTACATTTTAATAGATCCAATTCTTTGGTAGGTATGAAGGTCAGGTTTTGATGGAATTTGAATCCCTAAATATGACCACTGAAGGAAACCACAATGCAACCTGAGCTAAGGTAAAATCAGTAATTGTCAACAAGAGGGTTAAGTCTACCCTGCAGATTTCTATCTACTATAAAATAAAATCTTAACACACTTCCTACAAATTTCCAAAGAATTTGACCACATCCACAAAATCAGAAGTATCCATAAGCACTGAGCACATTTTACAGTTCAAAAGAAGCAGCACAATGACCCAAAAGTGAGCATCTGTGAAAGGAAAGCCTTTTTCTAGAGCCTGAACCAAAAACTTATTCACATAATCCAATATTCTCAATAACTGAGAACCAGATACTTTAGTATTTAGTATGCTGAATATTAAACCATTACATAGATTTCTGATCTTACAGGCTTACCTATGACTCCTGACTACACTCTACACACTCTGGTCAGCTGATGTATGTCAGTCATGCTCAAGAGAGGGTTTAACTACACCTATGTTCAAAGCTGTCTTGGTGCATCCATCCCTCTGTTAGCTATATTTCAGTACTGACAACCCCAAATGTTCAAAATTATGAAGCCACCTACAGGAAGAATTGTGTCCTTTAAAATATTAATTTTCATGTTTCCGGGGAAAGAAAAATCCTTGTTTAGTTCTCTAATTGGCTGTTGTTTATAATTTTGGATACCAGTCACCAAATGTTAATGAGGCTTTCAAATCAAGTTTTTGAATTTTGCTAACTACAAATATATGTACAGATATATGTACAGATGTATCATATATTTTAACATGGCAACTGGGATTTCAGGTAATGACACAAGTGGATAACCACTGCGGCTTATTCATCAATGGTGTCACAGTAAGTGGCAATGTTTTAAATACAGTATGAGGATAATTTTTAATGCAGATAGATCAGTCCTGGTGGCTAAAGAAGTAATAGAAGTATTGGTTTATGTCATATTTAATATAAAGCTCTTGCTAATGATTTTCAGACCTCCATTCAGATGACTGTTAGCTCATTATGAGCAACACAAACTTTGAAGACAACTTTGTTTCTCTGAAAGTACAACTAGCAACCATTAATTAATCTTACCTTTAATTAATCTTGAAAAGGTTTTCACACACTGGGCAGGGACAATAAGCTAAAAAAACCATTCTATACTATTTCATATTTGTCTAATTTCTAAGTTTAAAGAATTACAATACTTATAATTCATGACTCGAAAAAAACCCCAAAAACCTGTAGTTTCAGCTTCTGGTCAATGAGCTAGTATCACAAGCACTTCTAAAATTACAGGAAAACAAGACTCTGATCATGTCAGGCTCAGATCACAGCAATATGTTATAGAAATTATGTAAGGAGGAGAGAGAAATCATTGCTAGATATAAAGGCATTCCATAAAACAGAAGTCTGCTGGTATGTCTTCTAACAAATTACATGAACCTTAAGTGTTGTTTCAAAACTATGGGAATCAGGAGAACTTCCTAGAGCTGGTCTATCTCAAATGCCTGTTGGGATGGACAGACATGCACTACGTCTCTGCTCACTTTAGTTTCCTATGGAAATGCACATGTGCAGGTCGGCAGGGAGTGAAACTGCACTTCCAGAGCACCTTTGCTCTAGACCACTGGGGGGATTAGAATAAAACCCAAACTGCATTTCCCCCAGTTTATGGCCAGCAGTGGGACTAAATTTGGAATCCTTAGCTTAGGAAAAAATCTGCTACACCACTACCCCACCCCTACACCTGCCCCCATTACCCTTTTAAGAGAACACTCTGAAAATTGTAAATATCTTCTCTAAATGTAGTGAATTTCATAACTCTGAAGTCTTTAAATTCTGGTGGTGATAGTAAAACCACCTGGCAGATCTAACAGCCATCCACTCACTGTGTCACAAGGCCTCAGAGACCTGGATGTATCTCTGACAAGAAAAGATAGGGCATCAAAAGTTGGCCATCAATATGTTACTTCAGGAATCTTTATTCCTGTTTTATATGTGTACCAGCACACATAAGCTACAGAAATATTAGCTAACAATTTCTACAGCAGCCTGGATTCCAATAGTATCTAAAAAAAAAAAAAAAACAAAAAAAGAAAAAAAAAAGAAAAGAAAAAAGAAGAAGAAGGAAGAAAATATTTAAAGTAAAAATGACAATACAGAAAGAAGGTGTGAAACACATGCAGTCTTTGAAGAACATGACTATGCCTATTAGGAACCTTTGACATTCAGCCGAGATTGTGACTGTGGCAACACAATGAAATGCAACAAGGCATTCTTACAGGAAGTGAAAGAAGAGAAACAAAGCTGGTGAAAGGTCTGGAGCACAAGTCTGATGATGAGAGGCTGATGGAGATGAGGATGTTTAGCCTGGAGAAAAGGAGGCTTGGGGAGGACCTTATCACTCTATAACAACATGAAAGGAGGCTACAGAGAAGTGGGGGTCAGTATTTTTTTGCAAGGAAGAGGTAATAGGACAAGAGGAAATGGCCTCAAATGTGCCAGGGGTGGTTTAGATTTGATATGAAGGAAACCTTTCTTACTGAAAATGTTGACAAGCATTGGGACATGCTGCCTGGGGAAGCAGCTGAGTCACCACCCCTGAAGGTATTTAGAAGATTCAGCACTCTGGGATATGGATTCATCATGAACTTGGCAGTGCTGCATCAGGCTTGATGATCCTAAGGGTCTTTTCCAAACTAAATGATTCTATGATTCTTAAGAGTAAGCTGTCAAGTTTCAGAGTAACCCAGAGCTGAAGTTTGGAAACACAAAATAATAGGAACATGCATAAAAAACATTGACAAACCCAGTAAGAGCTCTAATAGTTTCACCATAATTAGAAGCTGGGCAGAGTCTGTAGCATGGTACAGTATATCAGAGACCACAGTTCAACTGATGATATTTCAGCAGCGCTGTTGCAGTGCACTTCCACTGTAAATTATGTTAGGCTAGAAGTGCCATCTCTTAGCCTGCTTGCCAAATATACGGGGCAAAACTCAGGTTATATTTTGAATGTCTTTTTCTTTCATCCAGCTAACATCTAAATTCACCTTGTCTACAACAAGAAGGACAAATAAGCAGCTCAGTTTAGAACTCCTGCCAATGTTTTTTTTCAGATCAGCAGTGCACCCAGAATTTCTTTTCCAGAGATATCTCTTGGCTGCTAAACAAATTCTGGAAATCTGAATCCATTAATGAACTCAAATTTCTAATGTGGAAAGACACCATGCCTCAAAGTGCCCCAGTAGCTCTAGAAAGACATGCACACTGTCCTTAAACTGGCACACATCACTGTAGCTTGGGTTACATATGGCAAAGCTTCTCTCTGCACTATCCAGTAACAGGGGAGGCTGTCAGTGCCACGAGGGGTATCAAGATACTAAATTAAGGACACTAGGAAGAGAATGGATGAATTGAAGGAAATTAGCTAAACCAACAATGGGGTCAGAGGCCTGATGTCATCTAAACCAGTCACTGTGCATCTGTAAGTATCCCCTTACAGCTTTTCACCCAAACTGACCAAAAAAAACCCCATTACTTATAAAACACTCTATATAAATAACTGATTGGTCAAAAAGTGTTTTAGAAAGTCCATGTATCTCCTGATTCCTTTGTTCTAGAAAATAAAGAATCATTGCAAAACATCTGTCTGGAAATTATTTTTTTAACCTACATTCTGTTTGTTATTTTTCTGTTTATAGATGATACAACAGTGGCCAGTCAAATTGTATTAAGGATGAATAAACGAAGCTTATAAATAACAGCTCCCTAACGTTTACTGCTCCTATTCTTTTGATCCAAGAAAAAAAACAGACTTGGGATCTGTCAGATGTTTGGATGTTAGTGGAAAAATTCAGAGGTGTTTTCACCTTCTTAAGCTATAACTAGAATTTCCCCAGCTTAAAAAGGGCAAAATTATTCTCAAACAGAAGTAAAATGAGAGGGAAAAATCCTGCATAATCTGAATAGTATCTGAATAGTACTTAATCTTCTGACAGGTAGGGCTCCTATATGTGTACATGTGCTCCCCTAATGTACCATAGGATAGGGAGGATCCCAATGACATCCTCTTCCAGAGCATGCATGGTAATCCTGCTAGAGACTCAGCTCAGTCCTGATAAACACTGACTTCCACCTGAGGCATGAAAACATATACATACATACATACATACATATATATATATATATATATATATATGTATGTATGTATGTATATAAACTCTTGCTAAAATGAATGCACTGAAGCCTTATATAATGAAAAAGACCTTTTCATACAGAAAAGATGAAGTATTTTTCCATTATTATTTGATAGCTGCCTATGGATAGATTTCTGCTTCCTAAGTCTTGAATAGGTGATGCATGATGGGCAGATTTCTGAAAATGCTCTAACCTTCCTCAAAGCTGCTAAACACTACAAAAAATGAGGAATGTATATCCTTCCTGAGATAATTTTCTCAATATCTCCTAAAACTGTATTAAGAATATAAAATGTAAACACTTATTTGGCAGCTGCTTGGGTAAAAGACAATTGTGTTGCAGAGGCTAAAAGGGCTACACAGTCCTTTTCATGTCTCCACACTTTGATATGGACTTACTGAAATCTCACAAATTCAGACAGAAATCAATCAAGTGTTACCCTGGAATGTAGCATAGACAGTACTTATGACACTGGCAGTATTTCAGCCATAGCATCCTGTGATGCAGTGTTCAATAACCCATGGTCAAAATTGCAACTTACCTTCTGCATCTTCTGGCCTTGTAAGATCGATGACACCAGGGCCAATTTTTCCATCTTCATTGGGTTTCCCTGTTAACTGTGGGCCTAAATTTTCAAACCTTGTTCTTTCCTGGAAAACAACAGAAGGATTCTTAATGCTCCATATAGGATAGTTCTCATTATATGCCAGTGCATATGGGTATGCACCGCTACATGCCATATTTTTTAAATCTGAACAAATAATGAATGCGTCTAATTAGAATTTTAGCTCAGGGACTTTTTTTTCTTTTTTTTTTTCTTACAGATTCTGAATGTTTGCATTTATGAAAATCAGTTTTAAATGTGAAACATATACAGAAACTTTGAGATTATTTTGATCTGCAGTGCCATAATGCATAAACGATTGTACATGCAAATACAAAACACTCTTGGCAGCACACAGTGCTGATCAATGCTGCTCACTTTGCCTTTCCACTTATTTTCCAACTTAAACTGAAAAAGACAATCAACATTTGGGAAACATGAAAATTCAGAAGCTGAAAGAAGAGTTTGTATTGAAATGCACTGGTATTTTAATGAAAAAAAACCACTTTTTACCCACTCTGAGATTTAAGTTTGCATTCATACCTCTGCGAAAACACAAGTCTGAATTTTATGCAGAGATTTCCAAAGACAAATATTTCAAATAGGAATAATGGAGGACAGCACCAATATTATTTTGTCTAGAAATTTAAGTTGCACCTCAGTGAAAAGGGAACTTAAGGAGAAAAAAAAAGGAAAAAAGAAAAAAAAAAAAAGAAAAAGAATGCCCATTCTCAGAAAAACAGAAATCTTTTGAGAGCTGGAGACTTCCATAAGAAACCTGGAACCAGAAAGTGGAAACAGAAAAGTCTTTCATATGTTAACCCAGGTCCTCACTCAGCTCCTGGACATGGGCATTATAAAGGCAGTGTAATATTGTCTCTCTCAATAGTGGTCTCCGTAGTGCTGTGTATCAGTAGCAAAGTGTTCAGTGGTTATCATTAATTTAGCGTTCTCATTTGAAGGAACACAGCATGTTTTCCCTCTTGCCTTGTTGTTACCTCTTCAGATTAAACTTGGCATTATGTTGTACTTGTGAATGAATGAAACCTTGTTCATTACTATGAAACAATATTAAATGTCATGTCAGCTTGAATTTACAGATGCGAAATACCAGTTTTCAGCTCTCCGAACAGTTTCTCCATGTTATACTTAATGCATTATGCAGAAGTAGAGTGCTGACTGCTGTTCAGTCTATTGTTCAATGACCTAGTTCAGCGCTGTGCATACTAGACATGAGGAGAAAACATTGTGAGGTTTCTCTCCTAGAAGATGGTAGAAACTTGGAAATGTACTTCAGGACAAAACATGGCCTTGACTCCTCATTTGCTCCAGCTCCAACTACTTCTGCTTTCCAATATTATTATTTTTCTATTGTCATTCTGTTTCAGTCATGAAACCCCATCAGGAAGAGTGAGGAATTGTTTCGATTCCTCATGCTTTCAGTTCCTTCAGCCATGGATTTTTAAAATTATTCTCTGTTTAATTTGCACAGGAAAAGAAAGCTCAATCTGACACTGGATTTGCCACAACATGCAGCTGAGGCATTTCAGGTACTAAATACATTTCTAAAGTTTCCTCAGAATCTCCTGCTTGTCAGACAAGTAACTCTGCATTTTATATTTGCTTAATTACATCACTTGTTTTCTACTGTAAAATCCATGGTTGATGAAGGAGCTTACACACACAAAGGAACTCAAGAGTAAAGAAAGAGTTACAAATAAAATTTGCCTGCAGAAAGGCAGTACAATACTAAAGGCCCAATGTTTTACTGAAAAATGTTCTGCATTGTAACAATACACTTGAATCATCAGGATGGAATCTGTCTTACGGGTGGAGAGAATGAAAAATAAGTTTATCAAGAATACTGTGTTCCATTGCAAAGGGCTGATTTGCAGTTGAGATAAAAACAAAGATCAGTGCTAAGAAAACAGCTTTTGGCACATTTATTTTCTCTTCCAAAATATTTTCACTAAAGGTTTTTCTTAAGGATGTTAATACTGCACCTTCAGTAGTCTTGGGAGAATAGCCTTTAAGTGTGTTTCAGAAAAAGAGGAATACCTCTCCACTATAAAAATCAACAGACCTAGCTACATATCAACATGCACATTTGGAATATCTTTCTAGTCATTCATTCTCTTTGATTTTACCAGAAATATTCTGTTACCAAAAATAAAAAATAAAAAAAAAATAGAAAAAGTTTCTACAAGAATATCAATATTTTGACGTGAAATGAGAGAAGAAAAAATTGCATGATAAGGTTCAGAAACACTAAAATGAAAGCACTTATGCCATAAAAATATCTGCTCTTGTCAAAAAAAAGCAGCTGTATTTATAGTTACTTTATAACCCCCTCCTAACTCATGAGATGGCTTAACAAAGCTAGATATACTTAAGTCTTTGAAATGCTTTTTGAAGTCATTCCTTTGCTTGCCTTTTTTACTAAAAATTGTCATCATGATGATAGAAAAGAATGGTCAATATTTGCATTGGTTTTACACAGATTCAGAGAACTTTAAAAAATAAGAAAATCTTCCCCAGTACTAAAAATGCTTTAATCTAGAAGATGCCTTTACAATTCCATGAAAGACAACAAATTCACATGACATTTATTGTAAGAGAATAAACTCATTTCACTAAGCTCAAATCCTTTTTAGTGGGATATGTCTTTGCTCCCGTATTAAACTCATCCTAGAGAAAATAGACTAAAAATATTTTAAAAGTACACATTTCCCCTGGTATGACTGAGATGAAGATTGATTCTCTGCTTTGTATTCCTAGATTAAAAAAAAAAAAAAAAAAGACATGCCTTCATTAAAAATAAATTGGTATACATAGCTGCATGAACAAATATGTTATCTACACATACATCTGCACACATGTGCATCAACTACTGGATTGATTTCTGCCTGCCTAACTTCTATTAGCAGAAAACTTTGGTGAACTTGTAATAAAGTGCACTGCTATGGACAGTGCAGGTGTTTCCTCCCCTGTGAAAAGCACTTTTGACCCCTATTTTGAACATTTTTTTTTTCCTTATTTTTCTAATGGCTATGGAGCTTGTACTGTATAGATACTTCAAGTTTTTCCATTTATATCTCAGAAAAAAAGTTTTAGGAAGACACAGACAACCCTTTCTCATGACAAGATCAACACAGTCAGTTGGAGTTTGCATTAGGAAACTGAAAGCACTTCCCAACACAAATCAGATTCTTTGTGCTTCTTTATACTTTGAACGCATAGCAAAAATAATCCTTTCTTCAAAATGAGAAAAGAGAAGAGGAACCTTCTTACAGCCAAACCTTAATTTTCCATTCTGTAATATGATTAGGCACTTATTTATGCATTGTCAGTCACAAACATGCAGAAAACGTAAAAGTTATTGAAAAAATTAAAGTCTGCTCAACTGTCTTGCAGGAATGTTGGTTCTCTAAGTGCTTTGAAATTATGATGTATGAGGTAGATGTTGCATATTAAATAAAGATATTTAAATTATAAAGCCCCCGTTAGTGAGAGCTGATGAATGTTAAATGTTATGAGCCACAAGGCTGTGGCATCCATCATATTCACATATTATCACAGTCAGTGATGGAGCAGCCCCAGTGATGACAGATAGACTGCTAGATAGTTATCCCTTATTTCCAGTGTCGCCAAGCAAGCCTTTCAACCCCTTTGGCATTATTTTTAGCTTTGCATTAAATTAGCAACTTTTCTGTCACGTTCTGCCAGAAAGTATTAATTTTTTCTTCACGTGTGGAAGGTAAAAAGAATGATTCAGTGAAGCACCAAGTAAAGCAAAAGGAAGCCTTAGCCCCTGCCTTGGAAAAGGCTGCAAACTTCAAATGACTAGAAACAAATATAAAATTGTGATCTTGTGAAAGAACAGCAATGAAACAGTAAGCACACAATAATGGCTTTTCTCTGCACTTAGATAAAAGCTGAATTTTTGATGTGCACAGTATATTTTCATAAAATTTTATATACTATGTTTTATACACTTATTGGCTATTCCATAATAATGTGTGTGCTAACAGTAAAATTGCTCTTAAATTTATGTGTGTTATTTATACGTTCCCACGTAACAATGCTTTTTGTTGTAAAAAATATTCTGTTTATTAATGTAACTTTACAACCACTGCATCCAGGATCCGTGGTAAATTAATGACATTTTTATTATTTTATAGTGTCATTAAATTTTTACTGATCACTCCATCAAACAGAAGCAATAAAGGCCATAATGCAAACTGGGACACTTAGATCAGGGGAGCAGGAAGGCATTCCATATAGTCTGAAGTAAACGGCTTGCCATAAATGATATTTATACCATCTTTAAGGATGTGAGAATACTTGGACAAGTTTGGCAAAACTGTTTCTGTAGTACCGTGGATTGTGTACTTAAATAACAGTTTACTTGCCAGCAAGACAATTTTTTTTCAAACCATATGTGAGAAGATGACTGATTGCATCCATCGCTTGAAAAATAATATATGAAACATAATAATACATTGGGCACCCCTCCCTTCTGAATTACCAAGACTGATCTGACTATTCCCATGCCTCAAATTATTTCAACATGCTTACTTTTTCCACATCTGAAATGTATGCTTTGCCTGAAATGGAAAATGGCATGCATCCTGATCTTTGTGTAAAAGATTTAAAATATATATATCTTTTTTTGCAAACAAATACTTTTATTGAAGTAGACATGTTTGGACAATGATGTAATACTTTTATTTCAATAGTCTAGCATGGAAGCAGTTACCCAACATTAATTTAAAGAGCCAGTTTCTAGAAATTGAATTAATATGGGTCATTCACAGAAGCCACAAAACATATGACTGAAGGGATATTATTTCTTCTGAGGACAGTGCTTTAGTTAGAATGACTACAAATAATTATCACATGTTGTCTTTATGTATGAAATGTATTTCAATTGAATTATTTTATACTAAATGTTCTAGTAGCTTATTTGCTAACTATGATCTATTCCCTTCATGTACTGTGGACAGTAAACAACCAGCAAACAACTTAATGTATTCCAAACATAAAAAGGACATTTTCAGTAGAACACAGAGAAAATCATTCCCAGTTTGAAAAAGGAGGAATTACAACTCCTTTTTACCCCTCCCTGCAAACTCAATATACAAATGCCCCGAGCTTTTCGCCTTCTTTTACTACTTTTTAACAGCTAGGACTGAAAAGTTAAATTACCCTCCACTTTTGCAATGTCTTGGCACAGCAGGGATAATTACAAATTGACTTTCAGCCTTATCTCTGGATATTTTAGTTATGGGTGGGAAGTTTAAACATTAACCTTATTACAACAATGTCAATCATCCTACTAGTGTGCAGGCATGCAACTGCTGGAATTCTTTGGATGGCAGAGGAGATAAACACAATAGTGGCACTATTGTTATAATTAAAAACGTGGCCCTTGGTTTTGCAGAACTGTGGTGAATGTCTAGGACTCATTTTCAATGTCATAGCACTAGGAGCTGCTCCAAGAAAACAGAAAAATTAAATTAGCAAAGCAGGAAAACTTATTGTAGGAAAGCTGTTATTTTAAGATACTACAAGATAAAAGGTGTACCTTTTCCAAGGATTTACAGGTTTTGGGACTGACAGATATGCTGACATCTATTATGCTGACACAATCTGCCCTTTTCTTTGTTTTTTCTGTAAATGAAACACCTGAATTCACTGGTCTCAGGGACCAAGAGAGGCACAGTGAGTGATTTTTCACCCTGAAATACTGCTGCTTCCAGGTTTTGAGAGCCCCTATGCTGTTCATAAACTGTTCCAGTAATATACAGCATGGACCAGCATCCCTGCAACAGACTACAGATTTGCATCACACTGCAGTGCTCAAAGCAAACAGCTTGCTTGAAAAGATGTGGGGAGAGAGAAGCCACTAGGTCCCCTTTAAAATATATTCTTCCATTTTAAAGCATAACTGAAAAGTAAGAGGTTAAAAGCAGATAACAGGGAATTTACACTAAAATTTCTTTGCCTGCCTGGCAAGCCTCAGCTGGCTTCCATGTGACAATATTACATGTGCAGGACCGTCACAAGCAAAAAATACTCCAATGTTCAGAAACAGAATTTCACAGTGTTTGTCACATTCTGAGACTTCTTTTAAGAACCAGGTTCTGGAGTCAAAATTGAGAATTGCGATTTCATCAAAATTTAAAGTGTCTAGAAAAAAATTGAGTCTAGAAACCAATGGGCTAAAGCCAAAAAAAAAAAAAAAAAAAAAAAAAAAGTGAATGCCGAATGCCAATGCATATAGCCTACTTGTAAACACTGTCTTCAGCTAATCATTTTGGAAGCCTGATTTTAAGGATCGGAATTCCAGGAGCTTCTTCTCAGCTCGTGTGAGCAGGAGCCATCTTGATCTTGAATATAAATAAGAATGATTTAAATGAATTCTCTGATTATCAGGAGCATTCAGCAGATACTAAGATGTTTATAGACTTCAGTGCATAGAAGACTCGTTCTAGTGGGAAGTGTATCAATTCAAAATTATTTTTGAAAAGAGGGGGAAAAAAAAACATGATAGCAAATATTTCCACCTAAGGAGAATATTATGCCCTTCTGCACGTGAAATATTGCCATCTCTATAACTATTGCCATGCTTGCAGGCACTCCTAAGCTATGGATCTGTCCTGGTTAGATTACTTTCAACAGGATTACTGCATTTACTGAGCCCCCTTAACCAAATGCTTTATGTCTTTGTTCATATGGTTTTAATATGGTTTTAACCAATTGCAAGGTTATTTATAAGTTTGCAACTCCCCAGTAGTTAGAGTTATGAAGCGTTCAGATTTAAGCATATCCAGTTGTGTGGTAACCCAACTACTGCTTTCATGCGGTTTCCAACTTTTTATTCATGTACGAAGGCACGATGCATGGCAGTATCTGAGACCATTCTGATTAACTCTTTGTTTCAGCAGCAAACTTTGGCAGCAGCCTACAGTAAAATGATATACTGACTAGAAGGTAAGGATTAAAAGAAAAAAAAAAAAATATCACCCAAGCTGTGAAATTCCACAACAGACTGAGGAGAAACTAGTCCTTGAAAAACAAAGGGACAATCAGTTAAATTAGCAGCTGGTAAATGAAAAGCAAACAAAAGGAGTTACTACTTTACACTCTGCATAATTCTGTATGAATGCTGTAGAATTTCCCAGGGGTCAGAAAGCATCCAAAGTTTGGCCTGTCACTTGTTTCTAAAAAAGCTGGATAATTTTATGACTGTTAATAACATTTGTATGTTATTTATATGTATCTTAGCATGTTAATAACATGCTAAGATAGTCAAATCTCTTGTTCCAGAGTATAGGCCATGAGTCAAAGAGAAAGGCCTTGAGTCAAAGAGAAATTCCCTCGTCCTCTCTGATGCTCCTGACCAACACCACAGATGATTAACTGGGAGCCTTCTAGGGATACAAGTTAATTTTCTTTTATAAGATCGCTAAATTTAAGGAAGAACTGGTAAAGGGTATAGATCAAATCTATAATCTACCTTGTAATTAGAAGGAATCTGAATGCAGCCATTAAAAAAACCCCAACATTTTCTTCTAATTAAACACATACATGTGCATTTTTGAGAGACAGACAAAAATAAACACAAATTACGATTGACTTCTACTAGGAAATAGCAGGACTGTGGTTTGGTTTTTTCTGTGCTGTAAAGTGACTAATGGAAGCAATTCAATAGCTACTCATGGACATTTACAATGTACATTTAAATTTCTAACATTTGATTTACAAGAATAAAAGTGCAAGGATATGACAAAACAAAGGGGTTTTTCCTAGGCTTAAGGAACATACTTATACATTTAAACGAATAAATGTATATGTGTATTTAAGTTTAATTTTGCAGGTGGTTGGACCTTGTCGATTATGGCCTCATTTTCACCAAGTATTTTAAAATGGAGCCATTTAAATGCCATAAAAGTGAACAAAAATGCTTTTACCAAATTTAGGCAATTTCATGATTCTGTACATATATCTGCTTGTTTCCTTGGATGTTTATGCTTGTGACTAAATTTCATTGAAGTTATTCTCATACATTAGAATCAGAACAGAATTTGGTTACTAGTTCAAAACTGTGAATCTCCTTCACTTTTTTAATCACCTAGTAATATATTCCAGGCTGAAAATCCAGTTTTAGCAAGAAGCCACAGCAGTGAAACAACTAGAAAAACTATTCTAGGTTCAGCACAACAATTTTTTTGGAATGGAAAATAAAAGAGGCAGGAAAAAAAGTCACCAATTTCAATTTCATTGTGGTGTTCTGGAAACCTCAACAGCACAAAGCTGTTGCTTTCAGCTGCTACCGACACAGGGAGTTGAGACAACAAAGGTCTTAAAAAAATCCAGAAAACACACAACCAGACAGACATGCACACATGTCACTGGTCAAACATCTTCAGAAGCAATCTGATGTTCTTTTGTGAATAATATGAAAAATTAAGCATATATAAACAGACTTTTATAAGTTTAATTTTAAGCCTATAAAAGCAAAGAGAAAGACAGATTATGATCTGATAAATACTTCCATTCCATTGTTTCAGCTGTTCCTTATGACAGGCACATGTCAGAGTTTTGGACAACATCGGATAATGTTGGAAAAATTTTAATAAACATCGACTTTGTGACACCATAATCAATTATCAAATCTCAATAAATACAACTTTCCTACTCAACACATGGCTAGTAGTTATAAAGGTATAAAAGCAAATATTTCAAATACTCTATTTGCCAGTATTTTTTCATTTAAGGAACTAAACCTATTGGCATTTTTTTAAAGCAACCTTCGAACATGAATAATATTGTATATTGTAAGCATAGGTTTGAGTAGGTCCCTTAGGGTAAATTCTGTAGGCTTTGGCAGCACAGATATCTAACCCTAGACATCACAAATGAGTCACTGGGGGTACCCACCCCTTTTGTTTACCTCTATAAACAACACAAGCCTCTAGACATGCCTGTTCCATCCCATGTTCAGGAATACACCTGAAGCAGTTTAAAATGGAGATGCAAAAGACACTTGGGCTTAAATGTTCATATTCATATTTAGAATTAGAAATGCAATCAAGGCAGTTAGCAAAATCCCACCAAATGCTACTGTTTTCAAGTATATGCCTTGCCTTGTGCTGGATGTAAATATATAATTGCATACCATGCATATAAAGATTAAGTAGTTTTTTTCTGTATTTATCAAGATGATTTTTTTTTGGTAGCATTTTAAATACACTTTTCAAGGTTACATTTTATGATTGCTGCTTATACACTGCTCTGTTTATACTGAGGCCTCTTTTGTTATCTTCAGAGAGAAAATGATCATATCACTAAGGTGTAAGGATGGGTGACAATGGAACAATGATAATAACATCATTATGCAGTGTTTTGTCTCTTGTACCTCCATCACTGCCATGTTTTTCTGTGATTATTTCAGCCTCAGGAAAAAGTGTTGCTTACTGTTTATGTCAAGAAGGCAAGATTACTGTTTGCATGATTACAATATCAAGTATGATGTACATAATGCCTGTGATAATATAAATGTACCCCTCAACTAGCTCCTGTCTTTAATCTTCATGCAACTGTGAAAAAAAAATAAACAAAAACAAAGAAAACAAATCAGTGAGTTACAAGTTCTTGCAGCCTCATATAGGCCTTAATCTTCTAAAGTGCCAAAATACTTTCACTCAAGTCCAACAGAGGCCTCAAGGACACAGATAATCAGTACTTAAGTCTAAGGGAGTACATGAAGAATGGACTAAATGCACGTGACTGAATCAGGACCAAAGTATGGAATTCTTATGTTTACATGGAGTCTGAGAATAAAAATTAATTTGAGCCTGTTTTTTTCCAGGCTCAAAAAGATGCTTTCTCCTTCTTACTGATTATTCTTTTTTCCCTTTGAGACAGGTAGGTTGAAGACCTTCTAGTACAAAGAATTATTCTTGTTTAGGAATAAAACCATAAAGCAAAAAACACAGTCCAGTAAGTATCTATTTGAGCAGAAAAAGCCTGGCATTAGCAATGGCCTGGCTGAAGCAAAGGAATAACTCTGCATCTTTGAAATTGCTATATTTACTTACTGATCTCCCTAACATAATTGGAACTAAATTATTCATGATTAATGTTTTTAAAACTTATAGTCAAGGCAAAAGCAGCCCAAATTGGTTTTATGAAGACTATGAATTCCCAAAGTCAGAGAATGGTTTGGTTTGGAAGGGACCATAGAGAATATCCAGTTCTAGTTCTAACACCCCTGTCATAGGCAAGGATACCTTCCATTAGACCAGGTTGCTCATTCACCAAACCAAAAATACCCAAAAAAACAAAAGTCAACTGATAAAGTAGGATAAAATCCCCCTTTGGGATATCTGACATGCAAATGCAGGCAAATATGTACTTCCTAGATAATGGGAGAGATTTACATGTCTCGGAAAGAGTAGCTCTTCCATGAAGGAATTATGAATCAAAATAATGACAGAGGACTTTAAAAGGACAACTGAAAACTGCATTTATTTTTTTTTTTCCATGCAGAATCCAGGAATTCTTGCACCTGAAACCATCCTAAATGCAAAATAACTACCTATGTATGGGTGGAAAAAACCCATGTGTTTTCACTGCTGCAAAAAGCAGAGAAAACTGACAGTCAGTAGCTAATGCCACTGGCAAAAATCCATTCTCTAGCTTTTCATTTAAACTAGAATGATTTTATAAACCTTCTTTTGCTTTTGTCATGAAAAATTTGTCTCAACTTTTTAGATAAGCTATCCATTAAATACTCTTCAGTTACAGGCAACAATACAATTTAGAAAATGCTTTTATACCTTAACCACCAACCTTGAATGGGTGTTTCAAAAGTAGTGGTTTCACCCATAAATTAGCCACTTATGTCCTACTTAAGACCTATTTTTTACCTCATCTTCAGGATAAGTATAAACTGGGTCCTACTACAGCTCTCTGCACTTAAATGTATCTTTTTCTCTCTTTTCCCCATCCTTGTTCACCCACTCTAGTTGATATACATGGAAAAGTTCATGCAATTCACTGAAGGAACATTCCAGCACCTCATTCCAGTGGAAGATTCTTTGCTGTTCTGTGGATAAATACAATCTGTAAGAGGGAATTTCCTGTCTCATTACTTTCCTTACTCCTTTGTATACTTGTATGCTTTATAACTGTGATCATGTTTTATAGCTCTGTCTCACAGGAAAGAGAACAATATTGTTCTGGGGAAGCAATCAACATTTTGGAGCTTTTTGCTATGATATATGTAGACAATTGCATTACTTACAACTGCTCATTAGTAATACCCAAATAATTTTAAAAAGGAAGTTGGTAACTGAATCTTCAGGCACAGAGAGGGGAAATTATTATCTTCTGGTTACCCAGAAAGTCAATGATTAAGATAAGAGCTGAACCCAGGACTTCTGCACATTAAGCCAGTCCACTGGCTGTTATGCCACACTGCCCCTGCCATAAATCTGCTTGATGGATTTTTCAGTCATGGAACATTAAAGGCTCTGCTCTTTTTTAATGAATATGTTTAAAGAAAACAGTACAAACAAAAGCAAATGTAACACTTAAATTATCTGAGACATCCTGCTTTAATGTCACGCTTGGATAAAGGATTTCCTACTGGAGACCTATGTACTCTTTTACGTACTGAAAAATGTTTTAGCCACTACCACTAGCTGGATACTGGTATCTATTTCTTCCTGAAAACAGCCTAATCAGTTTTAGGTGGTTAAAAATAATCAGAGCCAACTTTTATACTATGACCAAAACCTTGGCAGCTCAGCAGCAGTGGCAAATAGCAGAAAATTGCTTGCAGTGTTATTTGCCAGATTACTTAACTATTTACATTGGGATTTTAAGTTTGAAGTATAAAAAACTCATGATTTGGAGAAGTCTTGGACTATGTATTTTTATTCCTAGTTACAACAAGATGTGCAGAGGATATAGCATGGCTTACTAAATTAAGCATTTTTTTAAGATAAACTACCTGAAGCATTTAGGAGCAGTCCAGTTTGAACTGTTCAGATTTCTTTTTTAATTGAAGATTTGGAAAACCAATTGATTTAGATTAAATGATCAACTTTTCACATCTACTTGTTTAAGATTCATGTTGACTTGTACTAAATACAGCCATATAGTTTGTATTCCAGATAAATTGATCTGACTACAAGCCTCACTCTTTAGTATGATTCTTACTCCAAGATAAATCAATATTTAATATCTCCTGCAACAACCCCTGTAGATAATTTTAAACCTTTTCTCCATCCCATTAAGTTACCTTTAAAAATTCTTTATACAAGGCTTCACAGACGACTTCTGAAAAACTAGTTTATGAAAAGCAGTCTGAAATTCATTAATTCACATGGAAAGGGTTTCTTAATCTTGCTGCATTGTGCTGTCCTCTAAATCCATCTCTGTTTAGCTAATTCTCCCACCCAGCTAATTTGAAGAATAAATAAATACTTCCTGAAAATCTGTAACACAGGTTTTTAAACATAAAGGAAAATATCTTTTTACTGCTAGATTTGTAGTACAAGATATGTCTGGGGTATGAGCTTCTGCAAATCAGGCTAACCAAAGCTCTCCCTGACTCCTTGAGAGGATGGGCACTCTTCATCACCAGGTAGCAATCTACACCCAGCTCCAGTCCCATGGTCACATCAGCTAAGGGAAACAGTGGTAGGCAGCAGAATGTCAGGCTCAGACAGCGGTCACATCCCAGCCTCCATTTTGAATATTAAAAACTATGTCTGCTCCTTCTCCCCTCCCCACCCTCCAATGTGATGCAGCAGCTAAGGAAAAACATCTCTTCCTCCTCCTCCCTCAAACCTCTCCTATGGCTAAGGGCCTCACTGGGATAGGAGGCTTTGATATCAGAAGCATGCAAACAGCAAGGCTCAGGTTTGCTGCTTCTTAGGGTTTAGAAACAGAGACTTAAGAGGAATTTCAAATTATTATATACTGGGAGAACTGAAAGGGATAATGCCAAAAAGAAGGAAAGAGCTATATACTCTGGAGCTATCTGGCTGTAAATCCACCATTTAAACTACAGGATCTTCACATTCCTATCTGTGCCCTCCCTCACTCTCATTTCCTATCCTGCAATACATTCAAAGTGCATTTTCAGGGACATGGTATGCAGGAGTGAAGTTCTGTCCCATCCCTCAACTTCTGACCTGCTGGTCCCCACAAACAGTCCACGGTACTTTAAAACTTCTGATTCAGCTATTGAAAAATCAAACAGTGAAATATTTCAGTTTAATAAAACGGGAAGCTTTTGTTTTCAAAGCCTTTGCAGCTTTTACAGTGGAATCACTCTCAGTCAGTTCTGTCCTTGAGCAGGCAGTGAGCTGCAGCTAAAGATGCTAAGAACCTGTTTGCACTGGAGAGGTAACATGCTAGACCAAGACAGCTACTGCCTTTCAAATCTACTAAGGATCTTCATCTCAGGAGATGTAACTGCTTTGGTTTGTATCAAAGCACAGCCTAAAATGGTCTGATCCTAAATGAGTTCTGTCATCAGTTATAAAATAGAATTATTAGAGAAAAAAAGTGACTGACAACTCACAATGAAGTTTTAAATTTTATCTCCATTCCTTTGCTACTCCAAGCAATCAAAAATGTGATAAATTGTGTATTTTGCTTATGGAAAAGGGTCAGCATTTAGCTTAGTTGTGAAGTCAAATCCAAGGCTGATTTAGCAACAAGAATGCAGCTGTATAGAGAACATACCCACAAAATAACAAAAAGAGGTGAAATAACACTGTATCTCTTCACAGCATGAGATGTTAGTAGAAATTCTAATGTGGAAATTGTGTGCTGTCCTATTAGTTAATTAAGATGTGACACACAGCAGCAATGGAAGTGTTGTTTTCATGAGACACTACAAGAGCCCTAGGAAAAGAAGGGTGAAGTTAAGCAACAGAGAAGAGCAGCAGCATGTAGAAAAGGAGACACAAAGTAGTAGATCACTGCAAGCACTGCAAGAAAATTTCCCCCTCTGCCTTGTGATGAGAATGATAGAGACTTCCACTACCTAAACCATAGGCTGCACCACATTAGGAGCGTTTCTAACATTGCAGCACTGGAATCTCATAGCAGTTGAAGGATGATTAAGTAATGCAGTCCCTGATTCAGAGGCACATGTGCTGAGATGCATCCTTACTGTAGCAAAATCTTTACATTAGGGGAACTTAAGGGGGGTCAAAAACAGGAAATTGGGTGTTTTTTTTCCCTTTTAACTGAATTCTTTTTGTTCTTATAACACATATGGTAACTACAGTAACATGGCATGGGTGGGGGAAAAGGGAAATCGCTTGGTAAGCCAAGCAAGAAGTACATTTCATCACCTTCTCTTGTAGGATAACTCACACATGCACTACAAATTTTCCATACTGCAGTTCATTACTTTTGCATGTCCCTGCTACTGAGTACATACTGATCAACGCTGGATGGCTTTTGGACCAAATGGAATGGGTATCTTGCACAGCAGAGCATGCTGGTTATTGCAAACACTGATAGGCATCCTAGTCTATATAGGGTCAGTTTATAACTGTGAGCATTCTAATTCAGACTGATCCTTGAAGTGAAAGAGGAAAAATAAACCTTGCATGAAAGAGAGCAGACCTACAAGAAAAGATCTTCCTTGTATTTCTAAGTTTTGGGTTCTTTCTGAATGGAAGTCCTAAGAGTTGGCATACACTTCCTCAATGAGACATTGAAATGACACAGCGTGATCTGTGGTGTGACAGTGGAGAATAAATCACAGGAGTTATGCAAAGGTCATGCAGGTAACCCCTTGATAAAGAGGAATCCCTTGGGAGGAAGAGTGCAGCTATACAACCTAATCTTATTCATAGTATTCAAAGAGCTTGAGGAACAGAATTCTGGCAGGGAGCTGGCAGCTGAATAAATTTTGGCAAACTGCTGAACCTCTGACAGACCAAGTTTTACAGTACATGATGTGTCAGTGACTCACTTTGTATACAGCTTTAATGCACATCCTCCCAATGATGGCTTCTAAACAGAATGTAAACCAAATGTACCAGCATCCAAAATACAGCGAAGAGTGTTCCTGTGCTTTAGAAATTGAAAAAGTGGGATGCACAAAGCAAGAATCTCTATGTATGTAAAAAAGACAGTTCATCCAAATAGGCATATAATGAAATTGTTACTTCACAACTGAACTCAAGGATGCAAAGAAAATGGCAGGAAGATAGGAATGCTCACATTACCTGCTGTCTCAAGAAGCCCTTGGCAAGATAACAGTGAAATCATGCACCCAGCTACTGATCAACACAGGTCTGACATTAAACCACAAGTGTCCACTTCTCTTACTGAATGTTTAATAAATTGCTTTGTAATGGCTGGAGGTAGAGAGGAGATCTTTCCAAAACCACATCTCAATGTTCTCCCTCAGTTAATGAATGTCAGCAAGTGGACTAGAAGAGAAATTTGATAGGTTTTTCTAGCCTTTCTTATAGAAGCACTTGTAACATGTTTGAGGCCATAGGCATAAAAGTGGAAAATTAATGTTTGTCTGTAGATTTTCAGGATGTAAGCTGGGCAATTTCAGCTTGTGGATTAGGCATACTTTAGGTTTCAAGTAGTGCTATAACAGCTTACTATGAGTTGAATAAGATTTTAATATGAGCAATCTGATGTTGAGTATCATTTATTACCCTGTTATGCATTTCCAATTGTGATAGACCTGGTTGTAGAGTTAGTATTATGTGACTAGAGATGAATAAGCTATATGCATGAACATTTTATCCAGAAATTAGAGTATTTCTTATCTTTTCAAACCACCACTGGAGGTTCAGAAATTTCTATACGTGTCTGAATGTCAGTGTTTTAACAATCTAACTTTTTAAAGTTCTGTGAGAACGATACACTTAAATGCTCAATGGTTTCCTACTTCTGATTTATGCTGTAGTTAGTCACCTGAGACAAATGGCATTGTTTTCTGTGCCTGACTCAATGATAATGCAACTTTTCCTTAAATTACCTGGGGGGGGGAAAAAAAGGCAACTGGAAGTTCTCTCAGACATCCTAGGTAATGAAAAGCTCTTACTTCTATCAGGTCCTGCACCCGAAAACCTCAACTGTACAGAAAAAACAATGAATCTGCCTGAGGCATACCACTGGTAGGGAAGAGATGGCAATGGTAAGGGATAGTGCAGCAAGTCCTTCAGCAGCCCTAGATTAAATTGCTGCAGAGTTCAGGGAGCTGCTGTAAAGATCTATAATTAGCATTGACACTTCATCTGGGCTGGAAGATCTCCCTGATATTGCCTTCCTCATTTGGTCAGTGGGTACTGCCTCAAAGCCTCCATTTCTTATTGAGGGGTTGAGAAATTTGGGCTTAAAGTGCAAATGCTTAATTGTGCACAAATATCCATGTCCATATGTAAATACACTCATAGAAATAAAAATGAAAATGAATATTTTCACAAATATTCATGGAGTTTGCATGAATATTTGTGAAAATAAACAAATAAAGGACTAAGCATGGTCAAACTCTATTAATCAGATTTCAAACAAAAACTTGCAAACACTGTTTCACACTATTGGCTCAAGTCTTTGAGATAAAAGAAGACAATTTTACCTGTTAGCATGCTTATTCATTTGATTGAAGCAGAACAGTTAAGCCAGCAAGAAGTATTGTATAATTCCACAAACAGGCAGCTTAGTAAATATCCTTAAACAACAGGGAGTGTATTTGAATTTATCATACCAATTGATGCAGCCTAATGACACTTGAGAAATGGGAGACATTTTTAATTTTAGAAAGTAATGAAGTATCAGGGAAAGCAATCCAAATTTATCCTTGCTGTACTTTATCTGCTGCAGTAGAGAGTTATATTGGCAATGCATTTGGTATAGCAAATTTACTTAGAGGAATACACAGAGCCTGGAAAAAAATGGAAGTAACTTTTGTGGATGTCTCTGCTTGTATCTAAGTGTGAAATAATATGCAAATGTATTCTGTAGTTCTCAGGACAATTGAGGAAGTGATATGATAGGATTGTGCAGCTGCTATTCTGACCCACAATTAAAATCAATGAATATATTCCTGTTCTAGCAAATTTATGCTTGAACAATAATTTTCAACCTATCTTCATTGTTTTGTGGAGAAGTATAATAAAAACACAGAATAAATTTCAGTATATATCTGTAAATTCTCTTGAGTATCTTGGGAATGTATTGTGTATAAGATCATTATGCTGTTACAGTCATCAGAAAGGCACCATCCTTTATGGTAAAACATCATCTTTTGGAAAAAAAAATCCTTGTTGGTTTGTGCAAATTTTTCAACACATCCCTGAGACATGTTCCAGTCTAATTCTGTTCCTTTTGAATTTTCAGCTGCTCCAAAATTTAAGGGAGAAGACCAAAATGGGGCAAAGTCTGTATCCTTTTCACATTAAATCCCACATGCAAGGGAAAAAACAGTGTATTTGGCATTTTTTCCTTGAGCTGGAAAGGCAATAGAAGAAAGGGGACAACTACTCATTATTACTATTATTATCATCATCATTATAATTAACACTATTATTAATTTGGTCTAATACCTTAAGTTATACAACTTCTTCAATTAGCCCTGACAACAGAAATAAAAAATCATAACTGTGTTCAGCAAGAGCACTGTTGAGTACAGGTAGTGGCCAAACCTCTAGCAGCCAATAGTCAAGTGTAAAAATAGGTCTTGATACCAAAAGTTTGTGTTGATTTCTTACCTGAAAAGAGTATTTTGTTACCACATGCTCCTGGCATTCAACTGAAGGCATGAAAAATTTTAAAAGTTCACCTAATATGGGAAGTTTCTATCCTCTGAAGTGTGAAGTGTATGTGTGTATACATATGTATGCCTCTATATACATGTGTATACAGTAATTCAAATAATAACATTTCATATCGGAAGCTTATACCTAGGTATGTTCTCTTTTATTTTCTTATATATGTATATCACTATTGGGCTGGTCAAACATTTTTTTAAATTTATGGTCCAGTAACATTTCTGTGATTTATAGTTTGCAAATTTGCATATTTTTCACTCAATTCATTTTGATAATTTAATTAATAGAAAAAAATAATTTAGATTTTATTTTAATCAGCTTCTACATGGCTTGAGGGACTATGAATTTCACTTAACATCTAATGCATTGGAACTGAAATGCACAAACTACCAATTTTATAATGACAATTTTTGAAAGTAAAGTAATTGAGCAAAAGGTTTAAAAACAAAGGTCACATAGAAAATTCTTATATAGGTGTAAACTGGATCCATAAGCTGTCACCAAAGCTAAATTATCTGCAAATTTAGATGACCTACATATGCCAGAGATCTTGCACTGTATCTTTTTGTCTTTTCCCTGTCAGTTCCACAGTTTCAGTGAGCATGTATTTTTAATGTGCAAATTTCAAATACATTATTTGTATGTCTTTCTACACGCAGCATACAAAGTAAATCTATAAAAAAAAGAAATTTAGTAGGTGCACTGATAAGCATGAGTGTGACTACCTAGATGTAAATAGCATTTGAGCAAGAGCATGTGATCAAATAAAGGTCGTATCATACATTACATACGAAGTTAACAATTCATGAGCAGCTTTAATATTTCTATCTCTGGGGTTGGAGGAACAGACTTGACAAGATTTCATACCCACAGCCTTCTGCACCTGGTTCCCATTACAAACCTGGCCTTAATAATGGGGCTGTGTTCTTCTGCAGGGGTTAACATTAGCACTGGTATTTTCCTCCCATAACTCTTAGAACCTGAGCACTGATATTACGGCTGTGTTTGACCCCTCTGTGCATGAGAAGTTACAGCTCCCATCATCTTTCTCACTACATACATAGAGATCAGATAAAACATTTCTCTAAGTATGGGTACAATGTCTGAACGGTTTTTATTTCCTGGAATAGCTACGGAATAGTGATACATTACAGACTCAGGGTTATTTCCAAAGTCAGATTTAGCCGTGTTCCTTTTTAGTTTATAATTGAAACATTTCTGCTTAAAAGATGTGGTTGGGGACACAGGGTTGTTTTTTTTCCCAAGATGCTCTGCTTTGAATTCAATTTCAAATTACATGCAAAGTTCTAGTTGCAAAGCATAAATCCATTGCAATACTTACCTCTGTTTGAGAGATATTAAAATCATTCAGTTATTCAAAAATACATCTAATTCCTGATCAGAACTCACAAATAAAAACAAAAATGACAATGCTCAATTGCCCATAAATACACTTAGAAAGCCAAAGCAAACACATGTGACATTCATACAAAAGCAGAAATCATTTACACCTTGAACTTCTTAAAAAAATAGCAGGGAATTCCCTGAAGGGATATGCTGCCTAGGAAATCCAGTCATAGCACACACACTACACCCTGAAAAAATATGTTGCTTGGAATCATTACTATTTTCCCCGATTCATTGTTATAAATGCATATGGATGTCAGCCTTTATCTTATCTTGGCATGAAAATTCAAATATTGGAAGCAACAACATAAATAAACAGAATGTCTCCAGCTAAAAAACTAAATGTTTGAGGTCCAGCATGTTTTCCAGTTCTAATAAAAGGGGGCAGTATTACATCAGCTGAAATTCTGAATTGTCCAAATTATCATTAAAAGAGCTGGAGAAAGATACAAGACTGCTGAATTTCACTGAAAATAGACTGTTACTATGTATGCAGCCATAAATCTGCTTGTCTGCCTTGGGGTAAAATTTTCAGACCTAGTTATAGTTTCAGCCTAGGAACTTAGGCTCCTGCATTGCAGCCACTTCAAAAAATTTTTACTTCAGTGACTATTTTCCATTCAAAATTACTAAGGAGATATTACAATGGGTATAAAATGAAGACAAATGTTTATGTAGCTAGGATAAGCCCTAAGCCTAAAACGGAAATTGCAAAATTACTGCAGTTTCAAAAAATTCTGGAACAAACTGGTGTATTTTTCTTTTTTATTTTTTATTTTTTTTATAATATAAATCTTTCATATTAAAATACTGGTGTCAAAATATGGCTTTAGGAAATTAACTATGAACACCCAATGTAAAAAAAAAAAGCTATAGCTTACATTTATTATGTGCAGCCACAAGTAGATTACTAAATTGAGCAGATTCACAGTCAAGTATAAAGGACATTTGTTTTGTAAGAAATATGAGGACTGCTGGGATTTGTATTTCAAACTTTTCCCTATTCCAAGGCGTTTAACTTAGACCTGTCACTTATCTGTTCTAAAATGATGGATCTGCAAAGAGGTTGTCTTTATGCAATGTGTCCTTCTACATCGCAGAAAGTCCCCAGGGAAAGGTTTGTCGGCTGAGCAGGATGACGTACTCAGGAAAAAACACTTTGCAGTGTCTCTTTGTAGAAATCAGAGTCTTCATTAGACAGATGGAATACACTCCCACTGAGTTGAATAAATTGCCTATATTCTTGCAAGAAAGTGAGACCACACTAACAGTTCCTCAAGTAAATCAATGTCTTTCTTTTTTGCCTTTCTGTACAGTTCTAGATCTTTTATTATAGAATCTAAATACTTAAATTATATTTAAGTGCAAGCTGTGAGGGGCAGGACCTTTCTTAAGTTACAGTGAGACCAGAACTTGTTACAATGACTGTGGAGACATAGAAAAAGTAATAACTTTGCAAAACTAGTCATCTGCTGTTGTTACTGCTATCATTTTTTTTCTTTTTTTTTTTTTTTCCTAATTTTTAGGTACTCGCCCTTTAATTATAAGTAGAACAAAGGTTTAACCAATAGAAATAAGGGTCCAATTGAAAATGCTTACAATTTCTATCATGTGTCACTGCAGACTGAAATATAAGCATTGACTTCTTATTTACTAAGTATCGATAAGTCTGTTAAAAGAAACTAAAGGGGGATAAAAGAAAATATAAGTTTTTCTTGAAAGAAAAAAGGAAATGAGAAGAGATCACTACCTACAAATCTAAGCCACATATTCATAAAGATTTATAAGAAATCCACAAGACCCTCATGACCAATTAATTCATGTTCTAAATTTAAAAGTGGTCAGGACTCCTTTTAGTAAAAGGAAAAAGTGAATTGCATGCAGAATGAACTGGAAAAGTATTTACTTAACTATGCGTTTGGGGTTTTTTAACAGAGTTGAGACTTGACTAACAGCAAGGATACTTGTAACAAGGTGATTCTCTGTGCTTGTCTGAGAAATCTCCTGCAAATCCAGAACAATGTGACTCCTGTCACTGAAGGTGTTCTGTCTCTGATGCTGAATGTATGGGCAGAAAAAAGCTGGCAAAAAACTGATGCCAGTATAATGCAGCATTGCTTGCCTTTAGGAAAAAAAACCAGTACAATGCTGGAGCCATTGCAGGGCTGTAGGCAGCCAAAAGGAGATTATGCATGACTAGTGACTTTTCCTACAAAGACTTCCTGAAGTGTTTTTGTACAAGTTTGTACATGTGTGCAGGAGCTTCATAAACATGATGAAGTGTAACAGCTCCAGAGGAGTTGTTACACTCTATTGTCTCAATAATCCACATACTTAACAGTCTCTAAATACAGCAGAGCGTAATACCTCCAAAGGGGTCGTTATGGCTTATCAAGTCAAATACAACTGCCTAAATATGAGTTTGATCAATAGACTGTAATATCTCGAGGGGTAAATAATGCTTTTAAGAATGTACACATTTTGTATTCAAACTGTGGTCTGTATTAGGGTAAATTACGTGGATTCAACTTGTGAAACTTTGATTTAGAGATAAGAAAGGACTAAAAGGCTCATTAGAAGAGGTGCTAAAGTACCATAATTCCCAGGAAATAGGCAATGACTCATGTCATTTATTTTGGGGTCTAATTCTGCTTTCCTGCTGCAAATACACAGTTGTCTGAAAATCTACAAAAGAGTAAGAATGGAATATAAACATAAAAATGTTATATAAAATTCTGCTTACTCTCAGATCTCAATGAATATACTGACCCCAGCTCACCCCAACTGACCAAAGGGATATTCCACACCATATGACATCAGACTCAGCAATAAAATCTGGTGGAAAAATGAGGAAAGGGAAATGCTTGGAGTTGTGGCATTTGTCTCCCCATGTAACTTATTCATGCAGAAGCCCTGCTTTCCTGGGAATGGCTAAACATTTGCCTGGCAATGGGCAGTAGTCAATTAATTCCCTGTTTTACTTTACTTACATTCACAAATTTTGATATACTTATTAAACTGTACTAATCAGCCCACAAGTTTTCTAATTTTACCCTTCTGACTCTTGTCCCCATCCTGCTGATGGGAGCGAGAGCGCGGCTGTGTGGTTCTTACCTGCCTATCCTAACTCACACAAACTCAAATAGCTCCACAGGATGCAATCATCTCAGAAGTATAAGCTAACCTTAATGCTTTGGCAAATGACAAAGTTGGACAGTCCCAGAATGCTGGATGTTTTTGTTTTGGCCCTTCTTATGAGTGAATCTCTGTGAGCACTTTGAAAGCTTTGTAGATTTTTTTTTTTTAACAGCAGAATATGAACACAAGCAATTTTCAATTCTGTGTCTGTAACCAAATACAAAGCTTTCTGAGATTTAAATGACACATTTTCAAAAAGGCCTAAGCCCAGGCTTTGAAGTTATGTACATAATTTTGCGAGCACAATCATTTGCACAACAAACTATTACCAACTATCTGAACTTGAAGACCAGTAACTGACCAGAACTCAATAGCTTTTTCAAACCGGCTGCAGGCAATTAATTTGCCATCTTTTTCTGGTGCCAGCTTCCAGCTACTCATTTCTGCAAGTCTAATTACCTGAAGCCAATTTCTGAAAATTTGGTCCTGAAAACACAGGGTTCTGATTCTTCAAAAGAAACCAATCCAAAATTGCAACTGTTATAAAAGCTTCACTGGGATCATGGCAGAAACTATACGTAGTTTTCTTGGCATACAATTATTTCAAAATTATGTTTCTCTAATTGAAGTGATCTAGTATTCCTGCTCCCCCACCTCCATTTTGATCATCCTGTCCATCATTTTTAGAGTAAAAGAAGTATATAATAATGTAAAAATTGAGAGGCAGAGGGCGAAGGAAGAAAGAAGAGTGTTCTAGAATTCTGTTTGTGCAAAAGATGTGTCTGGTTTTAATGTATTTTATACTTGCTATAAAGTATAAATACATTTTCTTAGTATTCATGACAAAATTAATACTTTTATTTTCTTTAGGATATAAGTGGGGATATACCATCATTGAAAATTACTGATTCATATCCCATTCTTGTGCAACCCCTGTCTTTCCTCACATCTATGGGGTGAGGGTAACAGACCAGCACACCAAAGATAAAACCAAAGTACATACTACAAGCTTTTCCTGCCTTAATGGTTCTGTAGTACCTGCTGCAATAAATAAACCCACCAGGATTACATAGGGTCACAAAGAGACTTAACAACAGATTTCCCTGCTGCTGTTTTATTCTTTGGTTTTAAAAGTTGCTAGTGCTACCATCTCCTCACAAAAGATGGCCTTTGAGAATGGTGTTGTTCGTATCTCTAAAGAGTTCTGATTCACTCTGCTATATTTGTAAGTAAAATAAAATTTTTTTGCTCAGAGTGCCTGATGCATAACCTCAATCTGGAAGCTGTGCATCAGACTGTGTATTGCTAGTAACCAGCACAAAATAGAAATTTCAGATTATTCACTGAAATATTTACTGACTGCTTTAAAGGGTGAAAGATGAAATAGGAACTTGTTATATTGAATACAAGACATAAACATGATACTGAAAATATGCAGGGAAGAGACTCAATAAGTAAGTGGATGCCATTTTTATACTTATTTTTCAAAGTGAAATCAAATGTTAAGAATTCTTTTAATAGCCCTTATAGCATATTAGATATTTTTAAATGTCAAGCCACTGAAACTCATAAAACAAATTTTAAAATAAGCATAATTTTATAAACTCTTAATACTGATCATGTACGTGACATTTTTTTATTTTTTGCAACCTGGGCTTTAGTATCCTGCCTCTTGATTGCTTAAGACAAACACTGCCTTTACAATTAGACTGTTTGAATACAGCCTGCTTGAACAGTTATTAACTTCTATACTTCTAATAATATCAACTTGTATTAAATGAGGTTTTCAATTATGATTTTTAAACTAATACTACCAGACACATATATTTGTATTATTTATATTATTCATATTATTCATATTATTTATATTATTCTTATTATTCGTATAATTTATATTTATATTTATATTACATATATCTATTAGACATAACATATATTTATTAGTCTGACTTGGAAAAGCATTGTTTATCCTGTGTGGTAACATTTTAACCAATCTTTTTTACCAGACACTACTTGTTTTGAGTACTGCAAAGAAACTATCAAGCAAAAATATAAAATGTAATTAAAAGGTGCATGTCAATCTTTAATGGGTCTGTTTATAACATTTCTTTGTATTTTGGTGCCTTGCTACAAAAAAGTCACCCAAACATTCCCTGTGGGCTGAGAAAAGTTCAGAGTAATATCAAATTCATATTTAAGTTACAGTTAATATTCTGCTGAGTCTTATACTCAACCTGGACTCAAAACTCCTGTTAGTCTTTGGGCTACAGTATAATCTTCCCTCCCTTACACAAGAAAAAAAAGAACCTACCCTACCTCTGGTATAGAAAATCACAGAATTTTTGGAATTGGAATGACCTGTTGTTCTGGAGTGTTTTAACAAATAGTCTAAACACTAGTTGCTGTATAGGCTAATTAATGTGTCCGTTTTCTTTCCATTCATTACTAAATTGCACGATAACTGTTCTATTTGCCAAAGCTTTAGTGATTACTGGGATAATGCTTTTCCCTCTCAAGCTGACTGGAATAAGTGTTGTGGTCTCTAACTGATTTTGTGTTAGCGGTGAAAGATAACTTGTATTTTTTGCAGCCTGTGGCACCTCTAGGGAAGCAAACAGAGAAGCATTCTCCATCCAAAGGGCCGCCTTTTACCTCAGCCAGTTACCAGATCCTCTTCTCTCTTGCCCAGGTGTATATGCAGAGACCTGCTGATGAAGCAGATCCTGAAGATGTCAGAAAGACCACAGAATGGGACAACACAGATTCAGGGGATTTTCCAAGAGTCTTCCTGGTCCTCTGACTGGTCCTTAAAGGAAGTGTGGTAGACACTGTTCCTTACCTTTCATAGATGATCCCAGGCAGCTATTTTGTAAACTGGATCATGACCTGCTCAGTCCAGTGCTGGTCCCGTTATCCCAACACCTTCTCTCATTTACCCTTTTACTCCAGTGTGCCACCTCATTTCAGTGATTCAACAAAGAATGTCTTATCTCTAATTTCCTACTGCAACTGAGAGCCAAATGCGACAGTTTTGAGCCTAAGTATTTTGTTGCACCTGAACCACAGATTCAAGCACATACAATTCATACACTGGCATTGCAATACTCAACCATGCTAGTACAGAAGTGGCCTTTTGGTCATATTTATCAATCCAGTCATTCTCAAAAGCACAATTCAGAATCTATGGACCATGAACAATGGAAGCTTCAACCAACCCCTTTTCCATGTTTCTATGTGCATGCTTACAGCTTCATCACATGTGTGCACAGGACTGTGGGTGTGAATGCTGTCATGTAAACCTAGAGAAGTTTGCAGCACAGCACTGAGAAGAGACAAGGTGTATTTAACATATAAAGCAGAGATGTCTAAAAGCTCTAAAAAGAAATTTCATTTAAAAATAAGAAGCTATTTTGCAGGGAAGAGAAGTGAGTGACAGACTGTGGGGACATGGGAGACATTACCTTTTCATTCCTGCAGTTGTTTAGACCCATGTTATTCATGGAGGGTAATTTTCCATCAACACCATGAGGCTGCTGTTGCTGCTGCTGTTCCCTTTGGATTTGCTCTCTCATTTTTCGAGCCTCCTGAATGGCTTTCATAACTGTGTCCTGGTCCCCAAATAGGGCAGGTGAATTAAGACTGGAAAGGATATCTATAAACAGAGAACAGAATTTATTTAGGTAATTATCCAAATTGGAATCCAAGGTAAGAACTCTGCTCTCACACTCTTAGAGGTGCACCCAACCAACATCTGCAGGAGGAGGAGTGGTAATTGTTTGCTTTTTGAAGACTAAATTACTCCACTGAACTGACTGAGAGACTCATGCACTTCTTTTGCATGAAACACAACAAATGAGGTCTTGGGATAGCCTGATAAGGACCTGAGCATACTCATGGACTCAAATTTAAATATATGTTTAAGACATCAGTATTCTGAAGCTTAAACTGGAAACCTTTTGAGGTATTAAAAATAATTAATGAAAACAACAAAGGAAAAAAAGATCTCATTTACTAGGCCATTAAACTCCATGTCAGTTCTTAAAACTTCTTTATAGAGAGAACCATCACTCTAGACATTTGGATTTCCTTTTCAGAAAGAGCACTTGCATTTACTTTTGGGGGACAAAGGCCATTATGACCATAATATGAGTATAAATCTCTAAATCAGTAGAGAAAAAAAAAAAATTCATTCTATTGCTCTGAACAGGAAGAAACTATTAAACAAGCATCAAACTCAGGCAAGCATTCCTGTTGCATCTTACAATGATTCATGAAGATGAGTACCCAGATACAGTTTTAGATTTGAGAGAAAAAGGCAGAAATTATTTTGTGACTGTTTCATTTTTGTTGCTGTGGTAAAACTGTGATCCACCTGCTCCTACATGGAAGCATTCTCTATACTGCACATGGATAAATTGGTGCACATATACCCTAGCTTGGGAATTTTGAGCAATCATTGTTTGTGTGTGACCTGTGCATCTGTCTAACCAGCAGATGTCTTTTACAAAAGCTCTGAAGTGACTAGATTTGTGTACTTATTAACAGTCTACTACTAAAATATAACAGTATACTACTAAAAAAAAAAAAAAAAAAGAAAAAGGAAAAGTAAAAAAAGCCACCAAAACCAAAATCCAAAACAACTACCGAAAAACCCAAACAGGCTAAGATTTGGAACTACCAATCAAAGATAATTTTTATATTCTTTTCATTTCAGTGAAGTTCAGCTGAGTACAATACCACAAATTCAACCTCAAAGGACCCTAAACTATTTTAAAATAAAAATTATTAGGGGTTTCTCACACTTCATACAGGGAACCAAATGCTATTTATTAGTATTAATTCAATACTATGGCCTAAGTAAGAAGGGATGTAGACTGTGATGTTTTCATCCCATCCCATCAAGGTGTGGGATTGGTGATCTTTTCTATCTGAATGAGTCATCCCTCTTTAAAATAAAAACAATGTATTATAAGAAAATCATTGCTCTTGCTGAGGAAAATTTGCGATGTTCTGGACTATTTCAGCCACTAACTTCCTTTCTGGACCCTAAAGAAATTTGGAACCATATTTGCATGATTTTTAAAGAGCTTTAGATTCATAATCATCTACATTTATTTTGAAATGCAACAAAAGCTCCTACAGGGCTTGCTGATTTTTGGTAATGTCTTCCTGTCTTTTTTTATATTTAAGGATTGAGACAAAATTTTTTATGACTTTACATGAAAAATATTTATAGCCTAGGCACTATTTGTGTTCTGTGTTCCTTTCTCTTGAATGGTCTATGACTTCAGACTGAAATTTCACTTTCTAATGTAAGATACTGCAGTGAGAGTTGCAAATAAATTGACAGGTAGAGTATCTAGATAGTTACAGAAAATATCTTTCAGAGATCATGATGTTCCCAAGTGTTTGGGAATGGAAAAAACCCATAATTTTTATATATTTAATATATGTATTTAACATATCTATTCATTATTCACAAGTGTTTCTATATATTTTACAAGTACACTTGAGTTACAGATTGTGAATAAGTGGTCTGTAGTAAGTATTTAGTCACTGTTAAAATTTACTATTTGAACTTTAGGGCTGATCATCTACATTTTGCAGCTCTTGATTCTGTTTTTTGACTGGTTAAAGTAGTCTTCATACATAGTTTTCAGACCAATTTTGATTCATCACTTAATAAGCTTAAAGAATCTTGAACACAGGTCAAAAATTCCCTACTTGTAACCATATGAATCAACAAAATCCTGTCAGATGGCTGAACAAATAATAAAATTTGATCAAATAATATAAACTGATCAAATAATAGCATAAGCTGTCCAGACGTAAGCCTTTCCATCTTTATTAAAAAGAAGAAAAAAAACCAACTGTCTAGTATCTTGTGTGACTCTCTGTGCATGCAGAGAGAGTTTTTTATTTTTTTGATCCAGAAGTCAAAATTTAAAAGTTAACTTTGTGTGTATATACCCAGTAGATGCCTTTAGGAGAGATATTCACACAAACCTGTTTTACAGGTTTTATATATCTATCATTATTTACTTATCTGTGCGTATTTGTATGTATTTCCTATATAATATATTTCTTTCCTGTGTTTGTCACACACTGATACATCTCTTTGGATATTCTTATAAAACTTTGGTAATCAATCATTCTTTGAAAAGCTTCACTATATATAATTTTTTCCATTTTAAACTGAAATTTACGCCCAAGTATCTGCTTAATCCAGAACTAAGTGTGTTCACGCTGGAATTCCCTGCAGAAAACGTGCCTATTTTCTCCTTTCCCCAGGACAGATTAGTTACCTAAAGAGGATCCTCTTCCCAGAGACCCACTGAGCGGGCTGGGGATGCCACTCTTGTTCGACACCGTCACTGGACTGCTTTTGCTGGCTGGGAAGAGATTCTGTGTTGGAGATGTTGGGGATTTGACAGGTTCAGCTGTTTTGGGTCGGGCTGAGAGATTCAGTGGCTGAGCTGCTTCATCCTGCAAGAGTTTAATGTAAATAACTATTAGGAAAAGACAAATGAATGCATCATTTTGCAAGCAGCAGTTACTTTACATCTCGAAGACAATACCACATTCCACAGCAATAATAACAAAAGAAGCTAATTATCTGCCTCCTTTAAGATTCATCGAAAGGAAACCTCATTAATTTCTCTGTGTTATGCTTCTTATTTACATTAGCTATGTGACTGGATCATTCTTTTTGCCAAATTAAAATTTGAATTAGCTCACATTACAGCTTAATTTCCTAATGTGTTTTCAGAGATCTAAATTAACCTAGGGCATTTACAAAGAATTATTTAAAATTTCCAGCAGCTCAGTAATGCTTTTGCACTGGTTCTATTTGAAAAGTTCCTGGCACTATAAAAATAAGTTATGTAGCTTATTTTTAAATGTATTAGAAACTAAGGAATCAGAAGTACTACTATGAAAGAATAATTCACAGCTCCTTGGGCCACATTTAGAGCTACTGCTAGCTTATACATTCCATGCATCTAATTCAGAGTGCATGTTTTGTTTAGTGAAATAATCTATGCTGGTCCCACATAATAGGAGATAAGAATTTCACTGAATTCAAATTACTTTACTTATTTATTTACTTATTACTTTACTTCTTTGCTTATTACTTGACTTTATTAGTGACTACTAGCACATGCATTTAAAAATATATTTTATTTTCTACTATTTAATTTTGTTAACTTTCAAATGTCAAGTTTTTGACAGATTTATGCAAAATCAAATCTATTTTCCACATAACTGCTACTCTGCTCCTTGTTTAATACTTCTGTATTATTCCTGTATTCTGTACTTATTTCTGCTGCATTTAACCTCTAGTATATCTGTATGTTTCATTTGCATTAAGACAAGGAACTTTTTAAGGGTTTGTAAATCTAGTCCCAGCACCTTTCTATGATTTGATAATTTCATTATCAACTGTGGAAGAAACTCTGACATGTGTCTTCTTTCTGTGCTGTAGAATAGGTCCATCTAAAATATCTCAACTTTTTGAAGACTTATTCAAGCAATTAATTTCTTTGATAATTATAAACATTTGTAGTGCAACCTTCTTCCCATTCTTTGAGCTTGTTCCTTCTACTTAGTAAATTAAGCAAGACAGAGCACTTGGAAAACTGTGAAATGGTGATTTTCTGTCATTAAAGCGCCCAGTAAGACAGATCTCTTGTTTAAAATATGTCCAGAGCAGAATTATGCTGGATATAAGAGATTGTTCATATTTTAAAACTCTGCACTGATCACTTCGAAGCTTAGAATTATGTCAAAATTCAATAATACATCACATTAACTCATCTTTTCCTTTCTCCTTACTGTCAAGCAAAGTACATCTGGTTACACACAATGCATTAAACAGGAAAACATAACAAACAGGTATTTATAATGCCACTATATCACCGGCTTTAAATTTTTCCCATAAAACTGCATGACATTTCAATTCTTCCTTGCCTCAGAGAGAGTAAAAATGTCCGCACCCTTTCAGGGTCTAGGTGAGAGCAGAAGCTCAAAGGTATAAGGGACAGAGTCCATTTTGGTGCTTTGTGGCCATACTTATATGTGACCTCTTTTCCTTGCACAAAGACGAAGTGGCTTCCATGAACTTTTCCAAGAGTTCAGAGCCCCATCCAGACCATGAAGTTGGCTAGGTAGTGTGAACGTATGCACATACAAATCTATGCTACAGTGTTCAGTTTTTAAATAGTTTTCCATCTAGTACTGCTACAATTGTGAAAGAATGCTAAACACTGCCAGAACTTGTTTGTTTGTATTATATGGACAATACTGTCACTTCTGCAAGGCAACCAAAAAATTGGAAAACATTCTGGCCACTGACTTAAGGTAAACATATCATTACTTTTTGAAAGATCTGTCTACCATAGAAGAATTCCATTCATTCACTAAATAATGCATGTAGTTTTATACAGACTGGTTAAAACCAAAGAAAATATAGAGGATTTGTTAAGCACTGCATGATCATCAAAATTGTCATGTTTTGTCACGGCTAACAAAGACAACAATCTGCAGAGACTGAATATAGGTACTACTTTCATACTAATAACTTCTTCATTAGATATTGGTATTTGTCCACACAAAGCACTTGTAGTTTACCTTTAATATTCTGAATGCAGTAGTGTGCTTAATAAAAATAATCATAAGACTTCAGTTTTATTAACATATACTTTAGTCCATTCAAGTTACATTATGTAGTGAAACCCCCAAGAATTTCCATGTGGTCAATTTTTAATAGGATTCAGCTGGCCACAAACCTGGACCAGTATTGGCCTTGGTTCAAGAAGATATGTGCTTGAATTTAACCAGGGAAAATTTGACTCGTACAGTAAAGCTTTGGTTTGGTTTGGTGTAGGTTCATTTGGCTCACTCACTCCCAGAATTACTTTTTCACATTAAAGTAGTCAGTAGTATATTCCCAATGCCATAAATCACTGGTGTTAGGTATCACTGTACTACGGCAACTTTGCTGGAACAGTTGGGCTTTGCTTTTGGTGGCTTCTGTATTGACCATAACAAACTCCGCATATGCAGTAAATTTCCCTGGCTGCTCTCAAAGCTGGCGTTGGATTACAAGAGGTAAAATATTAGACTAATACATATCTACAGCTAAGTAAAGTGAATGCTCTGCTAAATAAATGTTAGATCTGGCCATAATGGAATAGTTTTTATTTATTAGTACTCTCAGCCTGGCAAAAAAGTGTCACAGAAATTTATCTGCCCAGGCAGAAATATCTACTCACCCACACTTTACCATGATGATTGATGATAATGAAAAAACAAATGATATTTTACTCTCATGTCAAAAAATGTAAGAGAAAAAAAAAAAGAAACCACCATCTCAAGTGACTAAAATCTTCTTAGGCTGGGTTGAAGCTAAGCAATGTTTGCCAGTAAGGTGTTTGCAGCCAGCAAAAAAGCCCCAATACAACCTCTCTTTCTCTCCCTACAAAGTCACTAGATGCCATCTTTAGATTGTTTTTTATTGTTCAGCATTTATATCTCTATCTTTCAAGTGGGTAAAACATCTGAATGTTGATTTTGTTTGGGTTTTTTTTGTTTTGGTTTGGTTTTTGGTTTTTTTTGCAGTTTGGAGTAAATTGGTCCTGAGCATGTTTTTCGTTCTCATGTAATCCCCAACCAGTCCGGGAGAACACAGCAGGAGAAGGCAGGCAGTCCCATCCAAAGGCTGCTCCACGGGTTTCACAGCGCTCATCCCAGGCTCCTGGCAAATGCCATGTTGTAGCTGCCTGGTTCCAAGCTAGTGAGAATAAGCAGGCACAAGCACTCGGCAATGGCGCAAAACCAGCGAGGAGCAGCGCGGTTGTCAGCAGCTGTGTGAAATCAGCAAAAGTCAAATCAATCTGCAGCGACACAATGTTTTCCCCAGAGCCCTGTATTACATATTATTTTTAAAGGAGGCTTTTCCAAAATTGTAGAATTAAGTACAGCTAGAGATTTGTGAAATAATTAGAAGCTCTACAGTCTCTCTCTTACCCTAACAATATAAGCCAGCATCATATTTCAAGATACTCAAGAGCTCAACGTGAAACAATTCATGAAATGGATGCCATTTATGCATGTTACCAGATTACAAACTGAAATCTTGAAAATATCACATTTTACTGATGAATCTGTTGCGCTGCCTCTGGTAGGAAGAGGGATGCCTGGTATTTTTGGAAACAAGTGGATGCTTTCTCTTCCCTTTTCTATACTGATAATACAGCACTAAAATGGAACTTCTTGTTGGAATATTGAAGAACTGTACCGTGGTTCAACTTTCAACTGTAAAACAGTTACAGAGATCATTGATTTTACTGTCCTTCTCAAACACCAGCTTTTTTCTTTATGAAAAATACCTTAACTTGAGTTACCGGGCTGGTCCCTCTCTTCTCATTTTTCATCCCAGTGGGTGAAAGTGCCCCTGTTGTATTTGGTGGCTGTGGAGTAGATGGCATTTTGGCTCCAGGAGAAACTTGCATGCTTGCCAGCTGAGCTGCATACAGTTGCTGGAAGACAAGAAGATATACATATATTCCTGCAATATTCCTAAAGAAAGCTGTAAATGTACTTTTTTTTTTCCCCACTGGCATTTCTTCTCATAAAGGATCTTTTTCAGCTCTTGTTTGTGGCTTCACTTTCTGTTATTTGCAAAAAAGAGAAAAAAACAGTTGGGAAAACTCCCAAACAACAATATCTTTTTTCTTCATTTGACTTTTGCTGATTTTTCTTGTTTTCTTTTTTTTTCCCTCTTTCTAATGATGGTCATGCTGTTGAGCAAAAAATTATACTGTGCCTGAATATTAAAAACAAAACTGGTAAAATTATAAGGCTCTTTATGAAAAGGAGGTATAAGCCCCTGTGAGAAACACTATTAATCCAGGTCTTTCTGTTCTTTGCAAAAAATTAACCACTAATCCAGAAGCTTTCCTGGGAGCTGCCACAAGAATAGCTTCCTACCAAAAGGCAAAGTTAAAATAGCCAAAAAGGTATGTCTCAATCTCTCTGTACAGGGATATATCTTCTATAAATGCTAATAATGAATTAAAGTTCCTGTAAATAGTCATGAAAGTACACTAAAAACTCTAGTAGAACTTTTCAAAAAGTTTAAGTGAAACATAAACTTTTATATTAAAATAAACAATCCCAACCAGTAAAAAGTGTTTACTGAACAAAATCAATTTGGTTCAATTTCTTTCCAGTCACCAAACTTAAGCCCTCAACTTGAATTAGTATCATGAATAATTCTTCTACCATGAACAGGGAAGATCCTAATCCCTCTTCTACACATAGATCTACATAAACTTAGCCATATTAGTGAGAAAAAAAAGCCAGGTGGTTTGTATGTAATTTCCAACATTATTTTCATTCAGATAGACAAATAAAAAAAAAAATTACAGTAATCAAAAGCAGACCTTTCAGCACATGTAATTAAATGAAAGCTTAATAAAGAATAATTTGCAAGAGCCAGATGTGCTTATGTCATAATTGTTGCTTTCTTTGGAACAATTTTTCTGGTATAACAAGCCCCCACAGAAATGAAAGTTACACAATACTGTGAGTTCAGTGACTTAGTGCTGAGACAAATGCAGGAGGGAGAAGCAGAGTCACACCTCAGGGTGACAAATGAAAACTGTTGTTTGTTTGTTTGTTTGTTTCCACCCCTTTTCGGTACTACATGGGAACTGCAAAAGGACCACAGTTTGATGTTTAGAAAATAGTGGTGTTTAAATAGTTTGGCTAAGGTATCAGGTTTTTTCCTATTCTAGAAGGAAAAGATTGAAAATAGAAAAAAATTTCCAGCTATTGGTGATGTCCTGGACAATGCAAATGAAGCCTTTCATACAACAGTAGGTGTTTTTTTCCCTCCCACTAATGTGATCTTATCCCTTCTAGAATATTCTTGAGGTCAACCTTTACTTGCTTAATAGGATGATCTACTTATAGTAAAAAGCACATTTCACAAACTTTTGAAATCCTGTACATTCTCAGCTCTGGAACACTCAGGCACTGCACTATGAAAAAGATAACACAATAAACTTGAATGCAATTTAAAGACAAAATCCAACAATTATAAAGGTTTTCTCAGTATTCTGTGGTTTGTCTATAAATTCCTTGCCTTTTTTTTTAATAAATTTAACTTATTCTTCAACTATCTGAAGAACATTACTTATACTTTACTAAAAGAAGACTGAAACTTTTGTACTTAGTGTGTTGCACTTTCAAGAGTGTGAAAGGAATTCTGTGTAAAAATAAACTCAATTTTATCAACTAAAGTTCAAAATAATTTCTTTCTCAGGTAAGCCATTAGGGCACAAAAATACAGGGTATAAGTTATTCTTTCTACAATATTCCATTTTTTATAGAAGATAAAACTTGACTGTCAATTGTGGCAATTAAAATAATGTGGTAGGTTGACCTAGGCTGCCTGCCAGTTGTCCAGTCAGTCAGTCTCTTCTTTCCCTACTTCAGCAGGACAGGGGAGAAAATAAGATGGAAAAGCTCGTGGGTCAAAGATCATAAAGATAGGGAGATCTCTTACCTGTTACCATCACAGTAAAAAAAAAAAACAAACCAAAACAAACCGACCAACCAACCAAACAAACAAAAAACCACAAACAACCCCACAATTTAGCTTGGGAGGAATTTATTTATTCTAATTTACAGTAGAATTGCCTGGCAAGAAACAGAGATAAATACTAAGGACCTATCCCTGCCATTTCCCCTTGAAAATTTCTTGAAGAGATATTTCAAGATCAATGCAAAGATAGGGACACATGACACCAGTCAGAACAGGACTTGCTGGTCACCTGAGTCCCACCAGGACCAGCAACAGAAACACCCTCAGCATGTTGAGGATTAACAGCAAGAAAAGTGAGCTGTTCTAGTGACTGTTTAAGAAACTGCTTGATTTTGGAAATGCAAACTGGAAAAGTAGAATAAAATTAGAATTTTTCACCACACCCCTCCCAGGGTGTTGAGGGCTGTATTGGCTGTACTGCAAGTCCTGTCAAGGAGAAATGTTTCTAAAGGAAGACAGAATAAAAGAAATTTTGTCATTTATAAGTCTATATACATATATAAATGATATCTGGGTTATTCCAAGGTCTTAGTACTGGCTTAACCTAGCATTTCTAAAAATTTATTTTAAAACATAGATATAGTAAATGTATAAATAAGTAACAGCAATTGGCTTTCTACTTTGCTTAAAACAAAGCTGTTCAGCAAGCAAGTACAAATACTGCAAGAATTCACACCAGCACTAGTAACATTGCTGTGTGGACTGGAAAGCTGTATAAGTTTTAAATACCAGTTTGTATGGGGAGCTGGCCAGTGTGGAAAAATATGTGCATGCCATCATTGCAGGGGAAAAAAAGGATATTTTTGCAAATACCACTGCTGTGGACCAAAATGGCAATTTAGGACCTCACATAGAGATGGTCAAATTGTGAAGCTTTTATTTGCAAGACTGAGGAATAAAACCCAAACATTGAATGAATGTTGACTCTTGACTTCTAAAGATCAAAAGCAAAAGATTCAATGGAATTATTTTCAAGTTAAATTCTTACCTACAAACAATTTCACAAGTAAAAAATCAAAATACCGTAAACTCTAAAACATATCTTATTTTTGATCTATTACTATCACATAAAAAGAGCATTTTAAAATCCTAATGCTAACCACTGACTCAGGAGACTCTTGATTAAAAATCAGGTATTCAAAAATATCAAATATTCATGATTGTTTTAAGAAGCCTTAAAAATATATAGCCTATTTTTTATTTTGTTCTCAGAGGTCACAAAGTTAGATTCTTATAATCCAGTTCCCAGCATCTAAATAAAAATAATGCTGATTTTTATTCCTCAGTGCTCCTGAAATTGTTAACAATTTTCAATCCCAGTTTACTTAAGGTATATAAACAAGGATGCAGCTTTGCAGTTTTCAGAATCAGGCTTCTTCTGATGTCAGATTTGACACCTAAGGGTGGGATTTCAAAATGCCACAAGTCTCAGGGCAATGGCAAGTTGAGTCTGACATTTAAGCACCTATGAATTTACAGGTTCTCAGACTTAAGCACTTGTTACTAAAACTCTATTCCAGTTGTAATCAACTAAAATCCGAGGGGAATTTATGAAAGTTGGAGGTCACCATGAGTCTGAATGATGCTCATCTACTTTAAAAACATTTCAAGCAAGTAGGAGAGTGCTGTTTCAAGCACGTGTTCAAAACATCACAAGCGCATACTGATTTTTTTACCTGGAAATGGCAGAGCTTACACTCTTTATTAGAGCTTAAAGCTATAAGTAGTCAAAAAGAATTGAATAAAAATCAAAAATAATAATCCTGTTGTGATGGTGATGGTGTTTTCTGCTTCAGAAATTGCCTACAGAATCTGATTAATTATTTCAATTTCATTTTTCTTATAAAAAGTAACAACTACGATCTAGAATTTATCTAAAAATCTATGAACTAATAATAGACCGTCTTGACTGATCCAAATGGTAAAACCTTTTCTAATGCCATCTAAGTTTCAAAATGCCTTTGTGAGATATTTTCATAACACAGAAGCATAATTGCCTTTACTACCAGCATTCATTCAGGCCTTGCCAAAAGACAAAGGCCTTAGGCTCACACATTGCTCTCAAAAGTTTCAGTATTTTTTCATCTAATTTTTTCAGCTAGCTTTCAATAATCAAAACTCTTTCATTAGCTCAAGCCCCTTTCCCTATCACTTTTCTCTTGCACATAGATCTATGGCATTCCTGGGCACATTCTCTGCCAAATGACACTGAGCATGGCAAATAAGAACAGAGCAAAGCTTTCTATGCATCAGATATTTTCCCATTTTTTGCAGCAGGAATATTCATACTTATCTCTTAGGCTGCATCATCTGTGTCTAAAAGAATAAATAAGAGTTTAGAATTCTGAGATTTAAATGTTACAGAAGTAGCACATGGTGAGGGAAACAGAACGAGGCATAGAATCACTAAAGTTTAAACAATCTTTAAGACCATCAAGTCCAACCATTAGCCTTGCCCTGCCATATTCACTCACTAAACCATATCCCCAAAGTGTCACATCCACATCATAACCCTTTTACCATGGCCTTGTCAAGGACAGGCCCTAGTGAAAAATTGGTTTTGAGAAGACACTTAAATAAAGAGTAAGAGAGGGAGTTTCTTTAGATGTACAATCTCAGGGAGGAAATGGTGAGACCAGTTGAACTCATACATACAGGAACAGAAAGGCAAGGGCTAGAGACATTTCAGCTGACTCTGGTGAGGGAACATTGGTCACAGCTGTGGGGATATAATTCAGATGTTATTTTTGCAGCAGAATTCTAAAGAAACTATAAGAAAGCCATGTGCAAAACATGGAGATAAGGAAAAGGGTGGTTGTAATACTCAGTGGAGCAGATAATCAAAGTGTGGGTGATGAGGGCTGGCCTAGCGCAACAAAATGCAATGGGTGTACTTGGAAGATGCATCACAAAGAGTTTCAGTAGAAGGTGGCTTGCTTGAAGTAAAAAGAAGGGATCTGTTCTAGGATCTTTCACCCTTTTATTTTCTTTTCTCAGGAAAAATGCAAAATTTTATGAACTCTGATTAATTCTGAAGTTTTCCATTACTAAAAATGGAAGCCCTATGTTACATCTTCAACAAATACATTTGCTACAGTAAATGAAACTGAACAATAAAGCTACTGAGAATCAAGTGAGAATCCTTATTTGTCAGCATTTTAAATGAATTGTGCAAAGCTGAAATATCTTATTTATAGAGATGAAAGTTCAGCTATTTAGACAATGAGTAATTTGGTTTCTAAAGATGAAAAACTCTAAGGAGTGACTGCAAGTGCTGTTGAAATCCTGCACTACAAGAGGTAATGCAGTTATTTTTTCCATAGTATATTTAGTAAGTAGCATTGCAAAGCTATAATACCAGCATTTTTCTTCCAAGTACATAATATGTAATAATAATACTTAGAACTATCTGATGACAAAGGATTTTTACAAGTTCACCAAAACCAGCAACATCTTTACTATTTCCAGCACATATTTCTGAAAGGAAGCTACTGAAAACAAAAAAAAAATCGCACCTTCAGTGGGACTGCTTGTTTTCAATTATTGGTGTAGTGGTGCTTGAAAAAAAATTAATGTCAAATAGATTAAAGGAAAGAGACTTTCAGATTGAAAACGTTATTCTTTTGTTTGGAGGAAGAACAGATTAGTGTTCACACCCATGTTTTGGGTGTCACAGATAATAACTATGGAAATAAAGTTTAAGTGCTGACCTGATCCCAGTGTCACTGGTATAACCCTCAGCAGTTCTGGAAAGGCAACCTTTTCAGAAAGCAGTGTAGAAGCATGAATATCCTACTCAAAAATTTCAGACAAATCTTAATCTAAGTGCAAGAACTACTTCTAAAGTAATGTTAACTGTACTCATTCCTTCCCATTTTTGTATATAAATATAATTATTTTTTTTTTGTATTGACGTGTATTTTGTACCAAATATGTTGTGACTAACACTGCAGCTAAGTGCTCTACTACAGCACCTAGGTAAGAAATGGGGTTAAAGGCTTATGTACATATATAAGCATTAAAAAAAAATAAATAAATAAAATAAAATAGTCCCCACCAACCGTAAGGATTGCTTTTCTCTTTCTTTTAAGATTCTTCCTATGTAGATGCTCAGAATGAAAGGTGGCCTAACAGAAAACAACATCCAGAATCACCAGACAGCCTAAGTAACCCATCGGAAGCTTAACCATGTGACAAACCCAGGGGCAACTCTAAGGCAGCTACAGCCTGTAGAGTCTGCCCAGGAGCCAGATGCCATCACCAGAAAAACACCTTCCAAGGTTCGGCATCTGTGTCCTAGCAGAACTCTCTGCACAAAAGGAGGAGGAGGAAGAGTAGGAAAGGTGAACACAAAATTGTAAAGAAAGTGTACATATACATGAAAGCAACACTTAGCTGAATTAAAAAATTTAAAACCTGGAAAAATCAAAGCTTTTGCTGAAAAAAAGAGGATCCCTTCAAGACTGAATATTTTATGTCAAAAGTGTATGTTTCCTTTTGTTTCTGTTACCTGATAAAACAGAGTATTTTATGAATTTAGGATTATGAAATGTAGATGTCTCAGAAGCATTTCCTCAGTTTATCTAAGAAAAATGCTAACAAAAAGAAATAAGGTGAGTTTTACAGACCTTTTAGGACTGTGGGCCAGACTCTCATTTTCTTGTGTGCCACTACACAGATAATAAATAGCTTAGTATTTAAGAAACAACAAGTATGGATCAACTTACATGAGAATTTTATGCTGAATAACCAAGACTTATTTGGCTCAACATGGGTACATCTGAAAGGGCATTGATCAAGCACAGCTACATGAAATTGTAAAATGAAAAAGTGTCTAATTTGGAAGCATGATAAATAAAAAGTAATAATTATTGAGAATACTTCTGGTTCTCTACAGAATCCAAGCATCATAGAGATGTGCATAGTTTTCTTGTAGCAGCACCATTTTTATTTCCCTGTTTTCTCATGTCTAATGTATCCACAGTGGACATAACATTCCAATTTTAAACACCCATAGATCACTCTCTTGCAGAGTCTGCTCAGTATTAATGTGAATATTCTCTACATCTTCCACTAACACACCAAATACCTCTGCAAAAAGGCACTGAGGTGCAACACAAACAGGCAGCTAATGAATTATCATAACTAATGTCATAATAACAAAGATTGTTGCCATGATTATTTATGCGCTTGCTAACTAATGTGCTCTCCGATTTATTAAAACCCAATATGTGCAAACAAACTAACTGTATTTGTGAAAATACAAATAATACATTTTGTAGTCACAGTCAAAATTAGAAGTATTCAGTTTTCCCTTTACATTTATCTGTGCATTGAAAAACATTCTTTCCTACCTAAATAATGACTTTACCAATTATTCATATTCATTCACTTCAGAGCTCTTGGCTAGTTTACTTTTTACTTTTGTAACTATTAACACCAGTAATTTTAGTGTCTGTCAGTTGCTATTGTATATTATGTCAAGGGAAAACTTTACGTGGCCCTAATTTCCCCTCAGTTCCAGTCTCCTTAGGAGAGAGACATGCCTATATTGCTTTACTCTCAAGCAGCAAAGTAACAGTTACCTAATTCCAACACTGAGTGTCTGCCAGTCCCAACTCCTTTCACTGACCACAAATTCATTGTACTGGTTCAGAAAAAGAAAAAATCACTCTCATCTCTTCTGCTGCCCTGCTGTGACTAATGGCCAGCCCAAACCAAAAATAAAATAATCTCTCCACATTTCAGATACTGCAGCATGCATTGTTGTAGTACTGCAAAATAACAGCTTTATTTTGTTAAAAGAGCCTAACTTTAAGTGGACCATGGAATATTTATGGCTCTCAGTAGTCCTCTGAAAGAGTTATCTTATGTTTTTATGCCGATCATGGGTCAGAGGTTCAAATCAGCACTTCTTTCTGTCACTCCTTATATGTTTTACTATAATTTACAGCTCAGCAAGAGGACTCATAAAACAAAAGTGTCTATTTTACTTCAGCAACTAATTCTAGCTAATCAAAGCTTTCCAGCAAAACAACCCAGCATGAAACTCTGCGTGGAAAATATGCAGAGAACAAAGCGTTTTGTCAAATAACACATCTCATGATGTAAACACATATGTCTCTTATAGGAAATTTTATCGCTTCCACATTATCGGCACACAAAAGGAGCATTCTTGTTGCAGACCTGGTGTGACTGTGGAGCCATCGTCATTGGAAACAAGAGCCTGATTAGGTTCCCACACAGATATGAATAGATTTTCTTTTTTTAGTGTAATGCTGCCTTTCTTATTTCTTAAACAGACTAGTAATTGTGGCTGTAAAAACAGTGGATTGTGTTTGGATGACATTTGTTTCTTCTTTTTTTTTTTAGCTACCCAATGACACCAATTATCCCATATGGTTGTCCTCTTCTGGAAAGTCTGAGTTAATCCACAGCTGTGAAGATGAAGACGCACCCAGCAGGCTCTAAATCTGGTGGGTCTCTTGTCTGTTAATAAAGTGCACAGTCTGCTGGACAGATGTTAAGAGGATCTGTATAATAAGTCAGTGACAAAGACCCAGACTTCTTCTGAGGAAAATAATTAGCCAAAACATATCTATCCTTCATAGATTTTCATTTCTTGTTTTATCTTTTGAAGAAGACAATTTGCCTTACTTAAGAGAGGAGTCCCACAGCACATACAATAGGTCCTGCTCAAAATATGAATGGACTAACAAACCACATTGGCATGTGTTCTGAAGAAATGATAGATCTTTCTGTCCATAACTTATTCCTGCATGCTGTGTTTCCTGCACTATTATTTTAAGTTTCGGTTCATTCATCATAATATGTGGGGAGCCTGAATAGGTATTGTCAGCTATAAAATATCCACTTAAATTTATAATGTGAGGGGAAATGTAAAGTGAAGACAAAATTAATATTTTATCAGGATTTTGTTAAAAGTTATTAACATTGCCTTTTATAAAATAATGGGATTAGAGATAATACTTTTCATCCCCAAGGGTCATGCTGATGTTCTGGGTGGGAAAACTAACAAACTAACTAACTAACTAACTAACTAACTAACCAAAACCCCAAAACAAACCGAAAAACAACTGCAACAAAAATCCTCATAAAAAAAAAAATAAATAATAACAACCCACCCAAACCAAAAAAAACACCCAAAAACACAAGGAAAGAATGTGGAATGAGAAGATACCTGCAGCAAGATCCATGGTTAGAGCCTTACTCACTTTTTCCTATCCCCACCTTTTTCTCACCCTGGCCTGACAGAACAGACATCCAGCCAGAAAGTTGCTCTCAGTTACAGTCATGTAAATTTGGAGAAATTCTATAGACTTAAAATACATGCACCAGTGCAATAAAGAACTAACTTGCCTTCAGGCATATGTGCATTAAGGTGCTCTTAAGATCACTTCTGTTTCATTTGCAAACTGTATTTCTTGTTCTTTTGACCTCCTCCTGCTTAGACACAATGAATTAGAAATGGCCATCAAAACAGCTCTCTCTCTGCTTTGCTGCCTGAATGCAGGATCTCTCATGCAGGCATCATCCCTGAGATCATGGCCCTCGGAAATCAAATGGCTTTGATTTCATTGAATTATGACAATTAAATACAATCGCTCAGCAACTGCCTGTTCACAACCTATTTACTGTAAAGCTGTGGACACAGCCAAGAAAGAATGCTTAGAGCTGAAATAAATTATCAATCACTGCAAGTGGCTAAGACAATGTACATAATTAGGCACCTGGCAGTTGTCTCTGTAATATTGTGTTTGTTTCTCCTTTGGAAGTAAAGCTGATGTTTTACAGCACCTTGACAAGTTTTCAAGATAAAATGTCACCCCATCAACATATGAAGCTGCTGGGAATTTTCTGTGAAAGTATGGAAATAGTGAAAGAAAAGTTCACTTTCTGATAAAATATATATATATATACATCCTGAAATTTTTATACAACTAAAGTTCAGACAGTACATTAGAAATTTTGTATTACTATACAATACATAACATTACATACATCTATTAAAAGAAAGTGACTACTCATCTCACAGCATCAGAGAGTGTGATATTTAAATCAGACTTTCAATTTTTTCCAGTGTTACTGATTCAAAAAACTAACCCTGTAAAGTATAGGTACTGATCCTCAGTTCCCTAGTGAGAAAACTAAGTTTCTGCCATGTCAGAAAAGAACAAAAGGTTGGCCAAAAGCTGACAGGGGGAACAGAGTAACAGCTACCAAAACACACAAATAAACAAAACAAAACAAAATGAAATTTTAAAACATATATACAGAATTGAAGGCCTTCTGTGCCAATATGGAGCTCTTACTTTCTGAAGAACAATTCCCCTGCTAAGCCACTGACTGGAAGGAGCAGCAAAAATCCTCACTGACTTGGCAGCTGTGTCACACCTCATTTCACTCTTTTTATTTTTTCTTTTTCCCCCTTTCCAAACAGACTGAGTGTTGGTCTTCTGAGAATATGATGCTAAGCCACTTTTCCTGTAGAGTTTTTAAACAGGGCCTCTGAGAAAGGGTTTGATACAATTCAATGACTGAAGTAATACCTTTGTCCATCTGAGCATTAAATGGCCCATTGAAATACAGCTTAGTTAGAAAGAATTTCAGTAAATGGTACTTTCTAATTTTTTATTATTATTATTATTATTATTATTCCTTTCCCAACAGATTACAGCCTAGATCTGAAAATGCGCTTCAATCACTTTTGCTTGCCTCTTAGGTCAGGTTTTTAGCCAGTGTTAATTAAATATAACCCCTTCAGAATACTGGAGGTTAAATGAGAGCAACAAACTGGTCTTCTTCAAATATTAACTCATGCTCCCCAAAAAGCTGTATTCTGTTTGGGAAGGCCCTTGTTTAAACATATTGGTCCTAACAGGAAAAAATTTACTGGGAGCGGGGAGGGGGAAAACCATGCTAAATGCTATTTTATCCAACAGCCAGTAATCACTCATCATTAAACACCTATTTCCATGAAATATACTATGTCTATTGTGCTTAAATAACACACATCATAAAGGAAAGTATAGCAGCAGACAATTTAGGCTGTAGCAGCACATACAGCAGAATTTTCGACTTGATAAAGTGAAACTATAAAGAGTCGATGCATAAGTCAGACAGCTTCCATACCTAATATTCTTCCCTGCAGCTATTAGAAGTTCACATTTTTGTCTCTAGTAGGCATGCACATTAGTTTACCTACAATTTCATGTATTCAGTCACATTTTTTCTGTCTGTTCCCTACAATTTGACTAGAGCATGAAATTGGAAAGTAGCTGAAATTGTCGTTTTTTCATCTTAGTGATTTTAAATTAAAAAGGGAGGCTTTTGTGCAAGCTATTTGTTTGCTGCTTTGTAAAGAAGTTTCCTAAAGTGTTCATAATAATTTTACTATCGGTTGAAAGCAAGCTTTTTAACACATGGCAATTAGTCTTGTCTTTCTGAACATGACTGTACCGTAAATACTCCTCCTTGACTATCCCTTTGTCCCAAGATTCCTTAGAAGAACGCAACCAAGCGATAATTCAGCATTATTGCTGCTCCAGTGCACTAATCGCTTAAAGCACAGCGAGGACCCTATGTTTACTGCCACAAGGCTCCTCCAGCCTCCCAGCCTAAAGCAGGCTTCCCAGCCCAGCAGCATCCAGATGTCAAGAGGAATATCCAGGTCCTGATGCAGCATGCCACTCCATTCCAGTATGGCCCAAACATCTGTTTCATCGGCTGGCGTACAACCTGCCAGATACACGGAGGCGGCCGCGCAAAATAGGGGAGTGAGGGAAGCCAGGAGTGAAATGCTGCAGTTGCACTGCTCACTGTACATATCCCTAAAAAACTCTGTATCAAGCAAATATCAAGGACAATATGATAATTATTAAAAAAAAAACAAAAACAACAAACACTTTATACACAGCATATTCTTAGCATTTTTCCCCCTAGTGGGGCAACAACCCATAACACATTAGCGTCTAATCTTACTAACTTCACTGTGGTTCAATTCTTTATGGTGTAAGAAAAGGACAAAAATAAGGAAAAGCACAGAAGCATGTAACACAAAGTGCTTCCTGTGGTTATAGCCACTGCTCTTTATTAAAAAAAAAAAAAAATTAGAAAAAAAAAAAAACCAGCCAAAAACACAACTTGAAAGTGAGACAAAATTAGGCATCTCTTACATATTTATAATTTCCTATAGCTAGAACTCAGGGGCTAAAAAACAATAAGCATCTTTTGTCTAAAAGAAAGGCGTATGTAAACATTGACATTTTGTCTTGAGGCATGACAAAAACAGCAAACATTTTAGTTGATCTAGATTAAGTTCTGACAAGGAATAAAGGAGTGCTAACTGTTCTCATCTCGTCCACTTTGTGTATCTATTCTGTTGTACTTTCGCTAGTGACAATAATGGAATAGTTGCCTGCTCCCATGCAAATTCTTTGAGTTGTTTATGAAAGCAAGATCAAAGCCCAAAACTGAGAGTGCCTCTTTTTTTCCTGCTGTATTTTTTTCCTAGAGAAGGACCTAATGAGAGGCTGTTAAACCAGGAGTCTCGCACTCTCACAGTGCAGCCTCCCAGCTCACCCTTTCTCTGGCCAGCCTGGGGACATTGCTCACCTCAGGAGCACAGAGGGTGAGAGGCAGTGAATATTGCTCTGCCCCACCTTGGCATGGGGTGGGCATCTGGACACAGGAAGGAGGAATCATCCCTCAAGCCTTCCATTTAAACACTCCCACCCTCCATTCACCTGAACAAGTCACCATCTTCCTGTGCTCCTCTTGAAATGGATCCACTGCTGCTGCAATACCACAGCACTTAAACTAGGTACATCTGAATACAACCACCAGGTACTCGCAGTACAGATGAATGGGGGCATTAATAAAACCATTGTTCTAATAAAATAGTGTGAATATAAAGAAAAAAATACTTCATCAAATAGCTAGAGCCATTTCCTCTGCAGGAGGATAAGAGAAACACCAGTAAAACCTGCCTCTTAAACACAAAGATTTTCATTCCTTCATTACTGCTGTCAGATGACTGATATGCTACTTTCTGATCACAATTTTCCTGTTATTTACCACGCACATGAAAAAACACAACAGCCTTATCTATGTTGTTCTCCCAGATTATATTTTGTACTACACATCTTGAAAATTTGCAAAAAATCATCAACATTTTTTATTTTACAAAATAACTGTGGCAAACTCTGCTTAGATACCTTTGGTAGAAAGCCAGTCACAGCATAGGACAACTGCATTTGCTTAAAAAAGTAATTTCAAGTTCCTAGCAGATAATGTTTTTCAAGAAAAAAATGTGAAATATTAAAGATAAATCTGTATATGATTTTTCTGTGTTTGATACTATTAGAATTTTGTACTGGCATTTTTGTAGCATAAATTCCTCATAAAAATTGAGAATGGAACTAAAGGTTACAGACTAACGAGCTCACCTAGGAAAGCAAGCAAGGACTAGGCAGCATGGCTCCAAAAATACCTGCACACAAAGGCTCTGGTGTTTTAAACTCCTTCTCTTATATCCAAAGGAACTGAATAAGTGGTACTTACTTATAGTAAAACATAACCAGATCTATCAGAAAAATACAAAAATATAACCAGGTGGTTGCATCAGAACACAGGTTTTTTCATTCACTCTATGCTATTCTAGTATTACCTTCTCTGGTGACACTGGAAATCAGATTTTTCATAAAAAGAATTTAAAATGTTTTCTGGTATTCTTTCAGAAGATCTTCCTTTAAAATCTGGGGTTTATTCCTTACTGCTAATATGAAGTATTTTTAACAATATATGTGAGAGATCTATATGAAAAGCAGCTACCTCACAAATTCAGATAGTTTCACGCACTTTACATATGGAAATATCTTCTGCACTAAAGCTACAGTAAAAAGAAGGAGGACCCCCATGATAAGAGGAGAAAAAAATTAAATGATGGAAAAGCAATTAATTACAGTAAGTTTGCTGAAGGGATGATAGCTATCAAAGCTTATCAAATTTTGCATTTCAGAATTTCTGATATTTCTTTCAAAAAATGTTAACACATAGATGGGCTTTGTGAGAAAAGTCAGGAGTTTCATTCAGTCTCATGTCAGCAGGATTACAAGCAATTATGAGTAACTGCTTGTTGAGCTGTGTGAAATGAGTTGGTGAATGAGTTTCCTAGTGAGCACATGTCCATGTCACTGGTACGACTGCCAGTAATGTAGACAATCTTAGATGAAGTGGTCTAAAAATATAATTATTCTTCTAATCCTATGGGAGATACTTGTGCAATTGCTGCTTCTAGTGTACGCATCCTAGGTCTGGCACCCTGGTGGCACACAGAAAAACTGAGACATAAGCAAGAAAAAAGGAAATCAGAATGCGGGAAAAAAAATAAGGGGCAACAAACTTTCTCTAGATAGATCTCATAAAATCTTTCCTAGATCGGTGGGTTCATTCACTCTCTGACCATCCAGAGGGAGAAATTGTCTAACATGATGATTGCAGTATTTTCTTTGCAGAACTGTACAGGCACAGAGCAAGGAAACTGAAGGCTCTCTCACCACTGCTAAGCGCATTGAGAGGCAAAAGTTCTACAATTAAATTCCTATGTGCTCCCATGACAGAATAACAAGACACCATTGCCTCAATAAACGGGTGCAAGTCAGGAAAAAGGAAGAATCCTGTTCAAACTGCCTCTCTCAATTCCCACACCTCAATCCCCATCTTGTGAGAAGATGCCGAGGCAATTCTACATTTAAGAGCTGAATATTTGAAAGTGCTGCTTGGGATTTGAAACTGCAATGTTTTCTTACTTTTATAAGAGCAACAGTTCATATGGTAGCTTGCAGACATTCTACAATTTTCACTAGCAAAAATGGACAGAAGACGGGGATATAATAAATATATACTGGCTCTGCTGATCAGGAGAAGCTTTATCAGTCAGCTGGGGCACATCTGAGAAAAAAAGTCACTCAGGTGCATCTCTAGCATCCCATTCAATTAACATACCATTAAAAATGGTTTGTCCCTGTTCAGCCTGCTGCGTTACCTGATAAGTCAACATAGTTAAAATGTATATTTAAATGCAGAATACAGTGAAATGTTTTCTTTGTGAAGCAGAAAACAAGCCCTGCTTACAGGTATTTTAAAGCATTAGAAATAATTGTGCTTTACAGGTTGCTTAGCAGATCACTCACACTGATCTTTTACCATATATTTTGAACTTTCATGCACCTTCAAGGAAAATTAAATAATTTCCTTATAGGAAGTACATACAAAATTATGCAAAACATATTCAAATGGGCTTATAAAAATTCCATCTAAGAAAAAAAATCACATTTGCACCTCAAAACCAGGTAACTGGGAACTTACTATTATAAATTCATTGGAAGATGATGTATTTTACACCAGTAAATGTGAATATGGCATAAGATTGCTGTGCTTTCTGAACTGTGGTGGGTGTGATGATACTTCAGCAGCAGTGCTGGGACTGGGGTGAATAGGTTATGAGGGCTGAACAACCCTCCCCTAGGTGTTGAGGACAGCAGCAGAAGAGAGGGCTTGTACTGGATGAATTACTCTGGACAGTTCAGAGAAGTGTTATTTAATAACACTGTGAACTGTTTAAATCTGGCGTCTTGTTCTGTATCTAGAGTGTAGCACAAATGACTCAACTGCATTGAAAGGACTTTGCCTCTTTGATTTCTCGCTTCACTTCCAAAAATGCCAGTGGACCTGACAACACACTCTCGCTATTCCTACACCTGAAATTCCATTTGTTCTCATGCTTTGCTATAATTCATGCCCAACACAAAAATACATGCCCTATTATGTTTACTTCACTAGATTATGTGAAAGATTCTTTTAAGTCTAAAATAATTCCTTAATACTGAAATTTAAGCATGATGTGTTTTTATCTTGTACGCCTGAAGACGCTCCTCCCTCCTGTCTCTTTTTCAGGACTGACATGCAAACCTTCTGGTGTGCCTCCAGCCATATGTAGCCTTCATGCTGAGTTTTAGGAATAGACAGATGAATCCAATACTTTCTAGTTAGGACACTTTTCTTGTTCCTCCTATGGATTCTAAAAACATCACAGACCAAACGTATTTTAAAAAAGCAGTGCACTGAAGGCCACACCATTCCTATTTCACCATCCATAAAGCCTCTTCAACTTGGTGATAGAATTGTCTACACACTGGTTTGAGGAGTTTTATCTCATCTTCTATGAATTTCCCTATTGTTTTCAACTGGGTCAGTGGGAGGGCATATGCTCTTCTAATCAAAGACCGTCAGAAATAAAGCAGGTGATGGTATCTTTTCCATCCAAGCATCTTTAAGAGAATTTTTCTGCTTCCTTTGAGCACACACGTGTGTTAGTTTACACATAGAAGCTCTAATTTAAACCACCCTTGTTCTTAGAACTTTTAGTTCAGATGAAAGTGAGTTACTAAGTTTTCATTTTCTCTAGCAATTAGTCAGGATGGAATGATAATAGTGGCATTATTTTCCTTTGTGCATAGACCAAACTTAAAAGACATTTTTGTCTTTAATCTGGTTCCTGCTTAGCTCCTAAACAACCAAACATGTTAACACTGACACAACAAAAAATCCTTCATGTTTGTAATTTGTAGCCAAATTAAGCAGCTTGCTCTATGGTTATCAGAAGTATAATAAAATTCCAGAAACATATTCACTTGCAGCTAATTCCTGTAAGGCACACACCATATACATTTCTAGAAAGCTTGAAGGAATCCAACTGCCAGCTCAGAGTATGCCTCACAGTCAGCCTATTCCCCAAAGGGATGCCACAGTTTTAAAAGAGCTTTAAAAAATGTGCTCATCCCCTGATGGCACTCTGTAGTACTGGTGCCTCTGGTGCTCTGTCAGTAAATGCAGCAGTAACTTATTTGCTTCTTACTGGCTTCTGAGTGAATACATACCCCAGGGAGGCAGCTTTGCAAAGCACAATGATTTTAAAATAGAGCCTGGGCTTTCAGCGAGGGGCAGCCAGTAGTTAAGGCAGCAAGAACATCTTGTTGACGCTGGGGGCTCAGCCTGTCCCAGTCACTTGGGCTCCTGCTTCTGCCTTGATAGAGACTGAAGAGATGCAGGAAACCTCCTGCCATCCAGGCTATAAGCATGATATACTTTAAAACATACAAATTCCCTGATAAGTGAGTTGATGTCTGTGCCACTTAAGATCTCAATGGTAAATTCTCCCTGAAGCAGCATATGGGCGTGGAAGGCAGCTGTCCAGCTTGGTGAGATCTACGGGTGCAAAAGGTGGGAATCATGCCAGGAGCCTGATCCCTAGCTTCCAGATTGAAAAGTTTTTCCTCTTGGGAGAGCAGGAGCAGGACAGGAGCCTTTCCCAAGGTGGAGGAGGCGTTGGGCATCTGAAGGGAACAGAAAAAGAGCTGTGCCAGGCTGGGTGATAGGCTGGTAGCCCTGTCCTTCCTGCACTGGGAGGAAACACCAGCCCAGGAATGGACCTGGGTTTGCCTAGAACTGCTACAGACTATAGGAAGAGCCTCTTTCTTAAACACTGCTATACATTTTTTATAAAATAACGTGACACTCTTCCAGTAAGCAAGGAGTGTAACAAAGACATGCTGCTTAAAGCAGTTTTTGGAGGTGCAGGGTATGAAATGGGTGAGAAAAGGATCTTGCAGCTGCAATGCTGCTGTACCAGGCCGATTACTCTAGCTAATGGCTCTATTTGTTTGTCTGTCCATTTTTGCCAGCTAGAAGAGAAGAGGGAGACTCTTTTTCCCTGTGATATTACTGGTGGAGCTAGGAAAATCCTCCTGGGGAAAAAATTCATCCTAAGTGATATTTTACTGCAAAAAGAGACTTTTTGATGGGCTGTCCTTTCCTGATGAAATCACATTGCCAGATAATTCAGGGCTGAAGATTAGAACGAGTAAGAAAAGATGGAGTACTAAGAAATTCTGCACAGAAAGGAGGTCATATGGTAAAATATTGACTCCATGACATCATTTTCATTGATACTGCCGCTGATATAATTCAACTTGATAACACAGATATTACATACAGAGACATAAACATTCAAGTAGGGAGAGGCACAAGTATAACTATTTCATTGATTTTAATTAAATTTTCCTTAGTATTGCAAGGTTGGCATAATTTTAATTTTATCCCCATTAAAAGGTGTGCTTGGTCTCTCAGAACCTTAATAAAATCTTCTTTCGACCTCTCTCCTCTCTCTGCTACAACCTAAATTTCTACATAAGAAAAGGACCAAAATGTGTAATTTACTACTTCCATATTCTGAAATTTGTACACACCGTCCCCTTAATTTAGACCACTATTCACTGTATCATAATAAGGAACATTCTGTTAAAATATGTCCACCTAGAGCTCAGTAGTCTTTGAATGAATAAAATCATTCTATAAGGCTAATGAAGACAGAAACTCTGCCTGTAACAATATTAAGTTTGTTTTCTCTAGTGATTCGAAGAAGTGAGCAATCTGTCAGTAATACATTGAGGGAAATTACTTGTCTTATAGGAATTTCTGCTGACAGTCACTCACTCACAGTGCTGACCCAAACATCTACCTGCTGACAAACAAATTACAGTGTCTAACTTTGAAAAGGTAACTAGCTGGTTTTAATTTTTATTGGTCTCACCAAATATCTCTCATATTTACCTCATCCCCATTCTTTGCTGCCTTAAAAAAAGGGAAAAAAAAAAAAAAAAAGGAAGAAAGAAAGAAAATGGAAAAATCCATGGTTTTTTGCATTTGAAAAATTTATTATTGCCTATATCTGAGAGTGTTATGTCAGATAAAACTGTTAAACTGTGTCTAACCAACATTAAGACTGGCAGCCCTGCAAGTGACTGACTGGGTGAGTGAACACATTACTGAGACAGCATTGTAGAAATTAATTTTCTTCAATAAAGTGATTTTTAAGGCTCATATATTTCACAATCTAAACATATGTCACTGTTTCATAAACAAAATAAATGGATTAAAATAATACATTACCAATATGCTGACACATGGAGATATTTTAATTAGAAATACTTAAGCTGCGTGATATTTAACTGCTATATTTGTTGAAGAGGAGCATGCATCATTTAGTAAGACATAAGGCAGGTACATCACTTTGCATGATGTGGTACCAGAGTGGCACCAAATCACCTCCAGTGTGAGCTCTCACTATCAGATCACATTAGCCCTGCTGAAAAATCGTGTTAAGATTACAACATACAGAGGAAACTCTGTAAGAGCAGCCATCCACCAAAACAATTTCTTCATTGAAATAATAAGGCACCCAGATTCTGGTATCTGAGAATAATATTTCTTCATAAAGGGCCACATTTAACAACTTAGCTATTTAAAGGCCATATTTACATGACTGTCGCATTACATTGGCCTCTTTCCTGCACATTCTTCTTGACTTACTTTGAGGACCAGCACTAAAATAGCTGAGGAAAGCAAATGTCAACTATGCCCTGAAATTTATACGTGTGAGAGAATTGGAATAAGTAGAAATGTAATATATTGTTTACTGTACCAAATGCCCTCTGTTCTCTAAAGGTCAAAAGCATTGTAACCTTGGAGTTACAGTTTCTGATTGTTCCCAGGGTTAAATACATTATCAAAATTAATGGTTCAAGCCCCTCAACCTTCAGATATATGAGTATTCATGCCTCCATCTGCTGAACTGTTCAACTAAAAATAGCATTCTTTGGCCTTCCCTCTACTAATATTGTGCCCCTGAGGCAGGCTATGCAATGCTTCAGCAGTACACTGGATCTGCACCCAGCAGTATAAAAAAAGGTCATTTACTTTGTCTGCAACTAGAAGAGAGTATGGAGGAGTGGGATAAGATGGGAGGGCAGAAAAGAAATAGGCAAATATGTGTTTAGTTAAGATTTTCTCTATTTTTATTAACTGTGTTATAAAAACTTCAGGTTTCAAGAACACAGCTGCAACTGTAGTTAAGATTCGCCAAGGTTCATTAGTGTTATAAGCGATAAATTCTGAAGGACAAATTACACAAATAGTTTGGGGAAAGAGTTAAGAACGAAAGCTTTTTTGTTTTGCTTTTTTTTTCCTAGAGCTCACTTTGTTTAGGAATAACTCCAGCTAGCATCATTGTAATGCTTCCATTTCTATCAACAGTTTATCAGTCGTGGTTGAGAGAGTTGCAACACTTCCTTATTTATCTCCTAGACAGCTTTGTAGAAATATGTAAGAATGAAGGCAGGGGTGTTTTTTAAATACTAAAGGGCACATAGTAACATTCCTTGTTTGACAGAAAGGACATACAGGTGCCACATCTGCCACCACTAGTGACTTCCCAGTAACTAGGTTACTGCTACCAGCAGCATGAGAGCTGGAAAAACCTGTTTCATGACCAGGTCCACTCATCATTTGGGAAGACTGCTGGCCATGCATCTCTAGGATCAGTTAATATCAGTGAATCCATTTGACAACTTGAGAAAAAGTTCAGGGAAATGGGAAAGGGGGAAAACTGCAGAGAAGGTATTTGTGAAGAGGAGCAAAAGGAAAATTATCGACAGGTTTTGCAGCTCATACTGATTAATTAAAGCATGAAGCTTTTGTTAGATATAGAACTGTTTCACACAGCACTATGCCATGGGTGTGTTTGGTACTAATTCTGAAAACTAATCACTCACAGTTGTTTGAGGCTTGAGGGGTGAACAGAAATACCTTATTTTTTTCTTATCAGACTATATGTAGAGAACTGTTCCTAGGTGTTATGCCAAGAGTCCTAACAAGGCTTGGTCCTATCATGCATATTATTTAAATTTTTGGCTGATTTGTTGAGGAAACTGGTGAGATGGGGCTGAGATGTCAATGGGAAGTACAGAACACAGAGTTTTAAGTCTTTTTGTCAACCACATTGTCAAAGACACCTTCATGAGATCAGTATACAGATCAAAAGAAACTATCTGGTATCAATCCAAAGCAGAGCAAGCCATAAATTCAGAAACTTGGACTGGCATAAAAGTGTGGTAGTTACTATTTCACTTCAGTATAATGAAAGCTACAACTGAATATTAATGGTACTTACCATGAGCTGATCAATGTGATAAAAAATCTAAAAAGAGGATGGGTAAAACTGCTCTGTTGCTGAAGGAGGGCTCTTTTTTTCCCCTTTTTTTTTTTTTTTAATGCATGACACATGAAAGTCAAACTAGTTACTTGAGAAACTTCTGTATATGATTCCAGTAAAGGTTTTTTTGAGCTCTTGGAGATACATAATCCACTGCTGAACACAAATATAGAATTCAGAGAAAGTAAATTCTGATAACAATGTGATAATAGCTTGAATAAGACAGACAAGTTATTAATTAGCAATTGCCTACTGGAGAAACATCGCCTGTGAAATAATTGCTATCATTACATGATGTACTTGGTAAAAAATTATTCTCTGTGCCATTAGATTCAGAGCTTGCATAGAAGTTGCCCTAACACACAGGAAAATGAGAACACAAATTTGTTGCTACCTCCTACCTGCAGCATGATCATCCAAATAAAAGAAAACATAAGTATAAAAAAAAGAGAGATTACAAGATTGAAGCTGGCAGAATTTCCTTAGCTGGGTACAGATTATAGAAAATAATTTTGGAATTAATAATAATGCCCTTGTAAAATTGAAATGTTAGAGCTACTGCAAAACTCTTTTACTTGACATAGCTTCCCCTCCCCAGGTTCTTCAAACATGGATATTACACACACATGTAGAAACAAAACCAAACCTGAGAATAAATTAGCTATTTCTCCCACTGGCTGAAAGGAACAAAGATTAGTTTTGTGATCAGTATTTTTAAGCACTTGGGAAATACTCAGATACCATGGTCACAGCATTCATGTAAATAAATAAGTGGGTGGGGTGCATGGCAGAAAGGAAGCAGAAGGGAGAAAGAAGGGGAAAGGGAAGATGGAAAAATGAGCTGAAATGCTGCACCACTAACAGTCTTCATGACACATCAGGTATAACAACAAATTCTCTCCAACAAACACACCCAAATAAGTGCTCATTTAGAGAACATGGAGAATTGACACAAAGAGAAAATTAATAGTAGCAGTAAATAAAATTTAGTTCAGGCACTTTAACAATCTGATGAGCAGGTATCAGTTGAAGGTTAAGTGCTCTGCTATTTAAGCTCTTATAACCATGAAACATTAAAGGTTTTGAAATCCCACAGAGATGAAATTCAAACAAAATAGAAAGGGGGGGAAACAAACAAACAAAAAAGTCTTTTACAGCAAATATATCTAAATGGAAATTCAGACCCCCAAGCCTAAATGTTTCTGAATTTACTAGCACACATTTTTCCCAGTTATTTTCATTCTAATTGTTCTCTTCATATTTATCACTAAGTCTATCATTTCTGCAAATTAATGAAAATGCATTATTGCTGCAGGTTCAGATCAAGTCTGATGTGCATATATGTGGGTCAAATTACAAATGGATCATGTAGAAGAAAAGAAGCAGGAATGTCTGTGGTTTAGATACCATTTCTTTGACAGTTGAACAGTTTTCATCCTTTCCTGCCTTGCAGTCCTGTTTAGACTCACTGTTTGTTTTAGTGCATTTCAAAGGCAGCAAAAATATTCACAAATATTCACTCTCTAATTGCAAAGCTGATTTCTGCATATTTTCCCAACTAAAGTTAATGAGACTTTTGCTTCAATAAGGCGTCAAATACTGACTTTCAAAATATACCTGCATTTTTCCGTTTGAGAAATTTCCCTCTGGTTTCAATCCTGTTCCAGGTACAGTCTTAACATCACATTATTACGACCCAAAACTTTTTCGGAGATCTTTGCCTGCAGTCAGGGTGTTCCCTTTACAAATGTTGATTCTAGGTTAGGTCAGACCTAAGCTCAAGGAGTCTTTCTTGTCAGCTCTGGACCACCAATGAACAGCGGACACTGAACAAGTTCTGGTCCCATTTTCACTTATCCTAAGTTAATTTGTCAAGAATATCCTCATAGGGTAAAGAAGAAAGGATTTTTAATTTGCTTTGATCCCTCTGGAAAATAACATAATCACAGAAAGGTAAGCAAAGTAGATATTTAGATATTAGCATGGGAATACTTTGCTACTCTAGGCACAATTTATTCCTACTTTGCTTCTGAACCCGATTCTAACCTAACTCATATAGGGGTTTCAAAGGTTTACTTGCAAATAGTTACATGCATCTTTAATGGCCTTTCCTCTCATGTTCACTGTCACTTTCTTTCCACACATTTTAACTCTGAAAGCTTTTGACTGTTTTTTCATTATTTATGACATTGTTGTGTCTTTTCTTCTGAAATTAAAAACTTCTTGCCACAAGAAGCTAGCTAATAATATGGCACATAATTCTTTCTTTCACAACATTTCATTCTATATGTGCCAAAAATAAATAAATGGCAAAACTAAGTCTCTCCCAACCATGCTTGGCACCTGCCCAGCTTAATGCGCAGAAAGGTTGAGATTACCTACATACACAAGCTAAAAGAGTTTGCAATTTATTGGATTGTCAGCACCACAGCGTTAACAAAAAAAAAGAAAAAAAACAATAATGCACTTCTGTTTGGATACACTGGCTGCTCCATTTATAGGTAGTGCATGGCAGCTACAGAGGAGCAACCACATGAAAATAAAGTACAAAAAGATCTTTCAACTTATCTCCCATCAACTGTTCGTAAAAATAAAAAAAATACCATTAACTGCCAATATAAAACACAGAACAATGTCTTTCACTCACAGTATCAAGGTTGGCTGAGCTTTGCTGTATTGTAAGTATGTAAGGTGTTAATCCTCCTGGGCTGTGCTCAAAAATTATTTAACATTCAGGCTATTATTTAGCATACAGCTGGTTAGCAGTTTTCCCCTAAAAAGTTGGCTTCGATCCCACATTTTTTTGTTCTGGCACATACCTGGAGCTGTAAAGGGCTGAGTCCAGAAGCAGCAGCAGCTGCCATTGTTGATGGAATGAACTGCACAGGGTAGTTATCACCTGTCGGGAGAACAATGCGTGCAGGTTCAGACAATGAGCAGAGAATAGCAGCAGACAAGTGGAAACAAGGCCCTAGGATTGCCTGTGCTCCACAGCACTCCTCTAAGCCTAAACATCTGCAAAAACAAAAGGCTTTGCTGGGCATGGACTTGCCATGCTCCCTTGGAACTTTTTTTGTTAGCAGATAGCTGGTAGGCAACCTGGCAAAACATAAACATGATACTCGTGATTTTCATTTTCAAAAGCTAATGTTCAAATCAAGCGTGGAAGCCTGGGCACAAAATGGGTCTTACAACCACAGACACACAGATAAGATACCCCAGGAAACCCCAGTTGCTCCCAGAGGGAAAAAAAATAGATTTCACCACATGTTTCTTAAAAGAAATAAATCTGTTATAGCCCAAAAAAATATTAGTCTGTTTAATGCAGGGTAATTTCTTTTTAGTGTCAGATGGCTCTTGGGACAGGTACCCAGTTGGCTCAACACAGGTTGAGGTTTCTTGTTTTGCTTTGCAGTTCTCTGTCTTGGGACAATTCCTTCAAGGTATTCATAGAGAAAAAATTAAATCACCTTTTCATATAGCTTGAAATACAATTTTAATTTTATCTTAGATCTGGGGGCCTACTGAAGTCAATAGATTAGACAGGTGTTCAGTTACATGAGGATTCAGGCAGTAAAATTTCCAGATTAAGTATTGTAACATGATGTTTTATGGCATATCTATGGGTGTTCCCATAGATGTGCAACACACAGTGCCATTTGGACTCTTACTTAATGTAACGAAAGAAAGAGGGCTGAAATAGCTTAGGAGTGTAATCTGTAATATAAAAATTAATACAGTGATGAATAAGAAACTGTGATTTAATGGAATATCACTTTGGCTCCAGCTACTTATTTAAAATCAGGGTTATATACTATCTGCAAGCTACATTTTAACAGGCTAGGCATTTTTTAGATATTTTTACAATAATCAGTCTATTTTACAAAAACTCTTCCATGCTGAAAGCAGAATGTATCAATAAGGGAAAATACAGAAATCCAGTATAATATAATCAGGACATTTCAAGAACTAGATTTTTTTTTGTCAACCCCCTCAAGAAAATAATAACTGAAGTCTTTGCAGTCACCAGATTCCTCCGAACTCTTTATTTTTACCACCTGAATTTCTACTGTATCCAGCTCAGTTAAAATTTTCAGTTGTTCCACTTTTTTAATAAATTGTACATGTCTAATCCACAAGGTCTCTTTGCATCATATCCATAATACCTCACCAGGCCATTGAGCACAGTATGTGCTTGTACACAGTCCAGTAACAATTGGATTCTGATTGCATATGGAGCTCTGCTACAATGCATTCACTAACACTATATTGTACTGGTGTCCTATGGAGTAATGTTCAAAATATCTCCTCTTATTTTCCCTATTCCATGAGGTTGATTTGGTGTGCGATGATGTTGGGATTTTTTTCTTTAAAAAACAAAACCAACAAAAAAGACTTCTAGATTATTTTCCTAAAGTACTTAAGCTGTCTTTTTATGGTTAAATAATTCCACTCATCTCTTTGATATTTATATGAAATTATCTGAATAAGTAAGATCCTAATCTAAGTTAAATAATGTTTCTTTCAGAAATATTTTACAAGGGTTTTTTTAAAAAATCACAAAGATGTTGAATTAATGATGCTTTAAATGGGGGGGAAAATAACCATCCAACTTATCAGCATGGACTGCCTTGCAGAACATTTTGGAGGCATTCTTTCTTTAAATATCATGAATTATTCATCCCTGTTCCACACAGCAATCTCTTCTTTCTCCCTCCCCCTCCGCATACACTTTTTAAGTTCAATACCAGTTGCTTTATTTGTACTAAAACATTTTCCATGTCAAACATATTTTAAAAAAAAAGCAAACTCTAAAGAATTCCCTGCGGCACTCCTTTTTCACAGCTGTCATGCTCCTATGGTTTGAAATAGCCAGATATTTCATACCCACATGCGCACATGGGCACACACACAGTGTTTTTGGCTTCACAGCTAATTTAATAGTATCTTCACCACACCCTGTAGTGTTCTCTTGCTCACCTGCTGGCTACAGTGCTGTCTTTTGTTGAAGGAAGAATAATTACACAGTTATACCATTTATCTGTTATTAAAACTCAATACTATCCCTTTTTGCCCTCATTTTAATGTGCTAAATTATGGCTAAGTCCTGGTATGTCAACAGCATCTTTGTGCTGAGAAGAAAAATTAATACTTCAGCTCTGGAGTACTTTGTTGACACTGAGGAGTAAAAGCAGAGCAAAGGTACTTCTTTCTCCCTTCAGCAAATTGCGTATGCAAGGAATGCTCTGGTTTTAATTTTTAATTACAGAGGTACATATTTCCCCCTCTCATTTTTTCAGTTCAAGAATGGATCAAGAAGCTCCTCCATAGCTGTCTTGGCAAGAAATCAGTCAGGGTCTTGTAGCAAATTTTTTTTTCAAACTTGTTTCTTGATTTGGAATGCTTGCGTGAGGATCCACTATTTTAAATTTGTACAAAAGGCAGGAGAACATGTTCAAACAGGTCTGCCTTAGGTACTGGTGTGTGCTGGCCTTTGATAACCAGAAGTGAGAAGAATGCTGAAAGAAGAAAATCTGTCATGTTTTGCAAACTGATCTTTTCAATCTCCTTGCTGTGCTGATTGTCTATTTACATTTGGCTGCTGTTGTTTATATATAAATTGGTGTTTACAAGCCATGGAAAATTATGCCAGACTTCTGTTTCATTTGTCAGGTTGAGCAACATTTCCAAATGAATAAAAGCAGTGAGCAATTGTGCTGTGTTATTCTACACAGAAATAATGTAAATGTTTCTTTTTGTCTTGGATGAAAAGATGAAGCTTAGCAGACTTTATTTATGAGATGTATAGACTTACCTTCCGGATCAAGGCTTTGTGAACTGTGAGGAAAGAAGAATATCTGGCTTTCGTGAGACCCAGAGTAGGGGGAAGGTGTTGCTTTATTACCCATCTTTCCTAAAACACAATTTTAAGACATAAGCTGACTCTCCTCATCTGAGTTACAAAGCTTTTGGATTGATGATGTTTCCCACGTTTTGGGACTGTAACTTGAAATCTGTCTCTTCACACTCACAGAATGAGAGGAAATTGAGTTGGAAGAGCTGCAAGAGATCAGCAATTCCAGGGCCCTATCCTTCCAGACAATGAACAGACTGAGCAAAGAGTACCTCAGGTGCTGTTGGGATTCTGCAGGGATAGAGGTGGACACTCCCACGGTATTCCCACACAGGGTACAAATTTTGCTTGTCCAGAGCCATCAGGGTTGAGGAGGATGTTAACAGAGGTAACTGGCTAATGGAATACTATGCACCATCTCCCCTGTCCGATTGCACTGCTTGAGTTATGCCTTTGTCCAGTGTAGGGTTTGCTGTGGCTCTGCCTTATTGACATTCTCCTATTGCAGCAAAACCTGTTTCCCCCACAATTTTCTGTCTGCATGTAATATTTGAAAAATTATGAAATTTGCACATTTCTGTCCTACCTAACAATAGCCAGCTGCCTGCCATCATTTCCGGCTTTTACATCAATACTTAGGACTGAAGTACATATGAATGCTACAAATCCTGAGGTTACAAAGTCCTTGTTTCAACCAAGTAAAACTCAACAGGGGACACATGACAGCCATTAACTCAGTCCTGGGGAACTTCCATTAAACAACAGACTCCTGAAGGCATGCAAAAACACCAAAGTGGATTCGGTGTGTGGTTCCTGATTTCACTTGCCAGGAGGAAGAGCAATCTACTTACTCACCTAAAAAAATATTTAGATATGGAAAATCTAAAACACCTTAGAGTTTTAGTAAAAAAACTTCTGAAAGACCTATTCCAAATGGAAATTGCAATGTCGGATATCAGAGAAATCCAGCACATCTAAAAATATGTGAGTTATGTGGATTAGCTACAGTAATCAAGGAGTTTAATTAGTTTGATGACAATATTTCACAGTATTGGAATATTCTGAAGTCCAGCCTGATGACAATAAGCCTGAGAGTTTTGTTTGTCATGCTTTCCCTAATAATATTACTTTCTCTGATTTGCCCTGGTGCAACTAGAAACAGAATCAGGCCAAAATGTTGACTGTTTCTGCCACCAGCCTAGGAAAACACTTTTGAGTTTCATGTTGCATTGCAGCATAGAAAAATCTCTCGTAAGCTATTTTTGTGCATAAAGCCAAATGACCCAGGCAGGTAGATACGGGCTATTTCTTAGCCACTCTAATAATGAGATTTATATCATTCTTGTATGAAATATGAAAAAAAGTTTTGAAAATACACTGCAGCATATCAGTCAACAAGCCTGTCTGAATTGAGTTTCAATCTATTCAATGTCTATAATAATCAATAATCTTTTTCAGAGATATTTTCCAGATGTAGTAAAGAAATGGTAATATACAAAGTATTTGCAGGACATTTTTAAGCAAAAGTGATCATATATATTTTAAGTCTCGCAGACTGCCATTATGCAGCTGGCATGGACATTTGCCCTCCCATTCTCGGCTTAGAGCAAACTATAGCTTTATTTGAGATCTGCTCAATTTATGGTCTGGCTCCTACCAAAGAATTGATAGCTTTATATCTTTACTTCATCATCATCCTCCTTCCCTGTTCCCTCTCAGCCACAAGATTTGATTGAATTAATGTTTTAGTCACTGAAAGATGGAGGAGGGAACTGTCCTTCCTTATCTTCTTCAGCCTACTCACTGCTTTGTCCTCTTGATCGAGGGCACTAATGGGGACACACTAATCACGTTGAAGGATACTCTAGCCCACTAAGTTTTTCAGGATGCATGTGGCTGGTTAAATTAAGGAAAATTTGCAGTGGGAGAGGAGGTATAATGGTACCCATGTTGCCCACCTGTTCCAAGCAGTAAGTGTGGTGGTCACAGTCAGAAAGCCAGCGCAGTTGCTTTGCTGTACTTGGAATGCAAAATAATTCTATTAACTGTGTAGCATCTCTGGGCAAGTATTAGCTTCCTAACAGCTGCCACTCTCAGCTTCCCACTGGAATAAGTGGCAACCCCCACAACCAGGTACTCTACGAGGCTTGTCAAATGCCTGCAGGTCAATAGTCACAACAGTCATTTGAGATGCACAGCGCCCTAAAGTTTTAATTAATCCGGTATACAGTATAAATACTGAAATATGTATAAAAAATTAATTAGGTGGTCTATGCAGCTCTGATTTCTCAATTAGTACTTACCATGCCGGAAAATTATATTACATGACTTTGAGATACATAAGGAAGCATGGGACTTTGGGAATTTTTTTTTAATGCAATTATTACTTGTCATCAGCACTTGCTAACTTTGGCCTGTTTCACCTCCTAGAGCTCCAAAATACTGGGGTGGGGGGAAGGGTTACAGCCATCACAGTGTTACAGATTCTGCCACGCAGAAGGAAAGTTTCTCCTGTCAGGCTTTATCATAGTATCAGCAAGTCCTTAAGTTTTCTGCTCATAATGATTTGCTGAGCTCAGAAGCTTGTGAGCAGCAAGACATGTACTGGAAGGGCCCCAGAACCTAATAAATTCTCCTCTCTTCTAAAGGACCTTCATAGAGTAGTACAAACTACTCTATACTATAAAGGAATATGATTTTATTCCTCCAAGGCCTAGCCTTTGTGTGCAAATCTGCAACAGTACTCAGTAACTGCTACCTTGACACTGAACTAAACAGCCATGAAATTGGTTCCAAATTTAGCCCAGGAAGATATTTCTGCATGGACATGGACACATAATCATACCCCTGCTTGTACACCAAGGCAGGACTTCTCATCTTGCCTATCCTGTCATGCTAACACTGATGCACTGCTCCAACTTTGGAGCCAGCTTTTATCTAGCCTGTTTTGCAGGCAAAGCAAATTAAGTGACTGTGCACACAGTATTCAACATTTTCCCTAAATGACACAGTCAGTTTCAAATGTACTTAGTCCCCACTGCTCCTATAATTGAAATGCCTCTCACCGTATTTTCTGAATGTCAAGTAAAACTGGCAGGGTCAAAACCGTCTTGCCAACGTCAAAATGTAGTAAAATGAAATAGAAGTTAAACATGCAACCTAAAAGAAAATGCTAAGTGTCTGAAGGGTCAATGCATCTCCTGTCTTCCCTCAGAAGTAGGAGCAAGTCTAAAGTGACAGTTCTGCAGGTGAAAGTTTTATTTCTCACAAAAGTAGAAGAGTAAAGGTAGTAGCAGTCAAGTTCATAAATATTCCTCAGAAATGACTTTGAAGAACCCTCTCTATGAAAGAGTATATCTTAATCTCCAGTTTCATTAATTCCTTAACTACTGTACCGAGAGTGCCAAAAATAGGAATTAATCAATACCAAGTGTAGTTACAGCATATTTTTTTTATCATGATGTGTCTCTGACAGAAGATACTGTTCTGCCCAGCTACCTTTGCCACATATGTAGTAGAATTTAATGTATATATTAAAGATACAAATATTCCAACTTCTTTAAAGCCATTAGTTGTAATCAGATCACTGTGACTTCTGGCCTTTTACTACCATCATCTTGAATTAAACCACTAACAACAGCAAAGAGTTTCACTGTGTTCCAAGATATCTAGGCCTAGGCTTCTATCTGCATTTAATTCTTCTAACTTTTGTTACACATCTCTCTTTCTGCATTCTGGGAAGAAAATGCCCTAAAGCTGCATCACCTCCTGTTAGGAGGCCAATAGGATCAAGTTAGATAGGTACTATAAGGAACACTGTAGAATAAGTATAGAAAATTGGTCGTGTTCAGGAAAACGTGCTGGTAACTCTTCTTAAGTCATTTTTGTACCAAGTCTACAGAGCCAGAATTAACACAACATGATTGAACATAAAGCCTTTCAGGGGGCAACACAACCATCAGCTGAGTCACTAACAGTCACTACTCAGAAAGCATCTCAGATTAAAATAGGAAAAGCAAGGAAAGCATGTGCCTTCTCTAGTCTGAGAAGTAAGATTTAGTCAGGGGGCAGTAGGCAATTTCCACAACTGGCAAGCCTTTGTCTTTGGTCCCTAAGTTTTGTGAGGTAGTGGTGGGTGTGAATAACCCTCATCCTCTGCCATCTAGAGCTACCTGCCTTTCAGAGCCCTAGTAACTAGTTCCAGCATCAGTTTGTCAAATCAGAAAAGAACTTCGGGATTTCAAAACCTGAAAATAAGATAACTAGACAGAGAACCCGTGTTTAAAGAGGAAAGTTTCTGGACTAAAGAGAAGAAGGGAATGGGACAAATGGAAATACTTGCTGAAATCCTGCTTACCCCTGCTTCATCTGATATTAAGTAAACTTGCTAGAAGAGAGCCTAGGTTCAACCTGGCTTTTAATTAGCAAGCTGCTTACATCATCCATTATGAGGCTTTACTTTGGATTCGACCCCATTCCTGCTGCAGTCAACAGCAAAAGCACCACTAACATCAGTGGGAGCAAGATCAATGCTTTACTTTGCATGCTTCATATTTAATGAATAAAAAAATAAACAGTTATTTATGTTTTGTAGTTATTAGTTATCAGGTTAATGTTCTAAAGGCAGCTTGACAGAGAATATATTAATGAGCAAAATAAGGTTGCTGTTTCTGGTCTGAGGTAACTTACAAAGAATGTACAAATGAAAATAAGGTTGACTTTTATTTACTTAAATATCTTGCTACATTGAATTCCTTTGGCAAAGTGTCTTTAAACATTTAAAGCCCTGTTTACAAGGAGACTCTGAAAGTGGCTTCAAACCATTATATCCCTAATTGAATTCCCCAGGAGTCCTGTAAACTCAGAGGAAAAAAAGAAAGAAATCATAACATTTGCTAAATCATTTCAAAACATATTTCACTGCAAGGTTATGTGACCTGTTAGGAGTCTGAATGATGACTGGAATTGAACTACTGAAACCTGTTATTAACCAGGTTGGAATCAAACAAAAGATTAAGAATTGTGCCACAAAACACAAATATACTGAAGATAACAGAATTAATTAAAGACATGTAGCTGTTGTATAAGGAAGACCAGATGCAAATTGCTAGGTAAGTGGGCCACTGTATTTAAAGCAAATGCCTTTGTGGAAATTAAGTTTAAAAAAATCATGATGTTGAATAACCAACAGTCCATCCACCTCCTCCAATCCAGAAGTTTTTTTGAAGTGGAGTTGCAAAAGCTCCACATAACTTCCGACCAGCTATGCCTGTTGTGTATCATCTGAATGAGACAGATCACACAAGAAGCTACAGTTAACATCTTAAAATGTGCAATAGCCTTACATCTCTGTGAGCTTACCTGGCTTGTAAGTTATTCCTGGGGGAAAGAGGAATCCCTGCTGGGCTGCAGCAGCCGCTGCCAGTGTCCGCTGGTCGTGTGGAAAAATTGGGATCATGAGCGGAGGCATGTGACCCTGAACCTGCTAAACAGAAGAGAGCCTCTGATCAGAAATAGCACAAATTTGTCTTGACAGGTATTTCTCCGGCACTGATAGTGTTCTTGTGTTCACACAGTCCCATAGAACCTTCGCCTTAATGCAATCCCTGCCAACTTCACATTATCACATCAAAGCCCTCACAAACATTGTTTTCCCTCAGTGTCAAAGGTGTAACAGTCTCAGTGAACTGCACGTTTCCCTACTTCTTCCTGGTCCTCTATTAGTTTTTTTGTTTTCAATTAATATACCCTGTCCTGGCACAAGGTAAAGAAGTACAAAACATACCAAAGTTTTTATTCTAAAAGTAGTGTGGTATGTATTTCTATTAATTTTCCACAGGTTTTCTCATCTTTGGTCACAGACAGTACAGCGACGAGCATTCAGAAGCACCTAACACTGCAGTATCTACTTTGATGTTCAGATTTTAGTAACCTTAGGGAAATTTTAATTCTGAGATCTTGCAACATGTATTGTTCACATAAATAACAACTCAGATATGTTATTTCAAAGTCTCACCAGAGTACTAAAGAGTTTTCTAGTCAACATCACAATTCTTAAAATTTAAGCCTCCAACATCTTGGCTCCTAAATAAACTAACATACTCTGCCACACACACCTCACTATAAGAAATAAATTGCTTGTCTGTCTAAGCAGTTTTATAGCTTTATGCACTATCATGTAGCTTGGTAATTATGGAGCTGCATTCAGAGACCATTCCAGAACAAAATCTACTATATCAAATTTAATTTGACCATAATAAATGTATCGAAAAACCACAAACATGTACAAGGAAAAAAATTTCTGTTCCTTATACTAGTATTTATAGTCAAGATATAGAAAATCATGTGATAGGATGATGCTAGCTAAATCCACACGATCATTTCCTAGTTCCTTAATTTACAGTACTTGTGTTTCAGAGACAGTGGCTAGGACCTCAAAGAGTTTTTATCCATCATTCCTTAACCCCAGACATACCCAAGGGTTTGACTACGATTTTTCTGATTAGCAGTTAAGCAAACATTTAATGCTCTATATATCAAAGCTGGTAAATGTAGGAAAAAAAGGGGGTTTTAGGCAGAAAAAAAAAATCCCCTCATCATACCATTAATTAGTGGAATTAAACACTATTAAAAACTTAAAGTACACTTCAAGCAATTTTTTGCACTGAATTCCTAAAAAACTTTTTTGGTTAAATCCCATATGTTGACCTATGACATTGTTTAAATAGTGCCAAATTTTCTTGTCATATCCCCATTTCTTTCACAACCACTGATGCAGTGCAGAAATGCTACTGTGTGTCTCTGTGAGGGTTAATTTACCAACAACTCTTCTCTTGGGAAAACCTTAAGATGGAGGTTAATAAAGGTCAAGCAAAAAATAAACACTTTACAGTATTTTTTGAATCCATTCCTCAGGAAAATCAACTTATAATAAAAAGGTCTTTGTGCAATTACTGCAATGGCACTGGGGCGTGAAAGAAACTAGCTTTACGCAGCTATTTCTCTCATTTTAGCTGAGGTAAGCCTGGCTGTGTGTTTTAGGCTATGCATTAAACTTGGTCATATTGAAGTTGATCCCCATGTGCCCAGAACAGGCATTCAGGTTTGATAAAATGGTGCTGGTTTTCCTGCATGGTGTTTCTATACACGGTCTCTACAAGAGGACAGCAGAGGAAAACCACAGGTTTTTTCTGATAGAAGCAACTGCACTGGAAGAAATTCAATGCAATGCAATTTGCAAAAATTTGCAGTAGTTCCTAAATAACAAATGGAGCCAAGATCATAAGAAATATCCTCCACATAAAGAATTTACATGGGGCCGCAAAGGTACAAGACTCCAACACAGTCTCACAAGACACAGAAAAGACCAGAGTGCTGTGGTTTGAGTGAAGGTACAAACATATTCACTGCAATATTTTACTCCATTGTGTCATAAAGATAATTTGAAACATATCACAACCAACTCCTACAATGCATTCCTGTAGATTTTGATCTACTCAGCTGTACAGGTTTTGTTTAAACTCTCAAATAAAAGCACTTCTATGAGTGTGGGGAATTACCATTTCAAGTTCTGGATATCCACTGTTCTTCCTACTCTGGATTCAGAAGCAGGTCTTCAGTCTATATAAACCAGCATAACTTTGACTAAAGGTTACATTTAGGCTGTAAGCTTGGATTTCCAATTAAGAGACTTAAACAAACCTCATACTGAAAGGCCACCATTCCCTCCCACAGGTATTCTCTCTAGCATATATGAAATACAATTCCTATGTAAGTGTTGGTTTCACACAGAATTATTACATATGTAGGTGTCCATTTTCATAACAGGTCAACTGAAAAGTACAAATAAGCACTGAAAAGGAAGAGAATGTAAAAGTATCATGTATTACAGAATTATTAAATATATAAAATTAATGTAAAAAAATCTAGTTAACTCCTTTTTTTTTTTTTTTGACAGTTTCTATCCCTGAGAGTTTTATTATTATGAAGATGATGGGTTTGATTTTACTGAGGGGGGAGAAATTAGGAGGAGGGGTTGATTGGTGTACTTCATAAAATCGGCTACATGCCCAGAAATTTTAATTGCTGGGATGTTCCTCAGGTCTTTCTGAAAACCAAGACGGGAGCAGATGCCCAAGAAACACTGACTGTGTCTCTTCCCATTCGTAAAAATAGTGCATTGTTGGAAAGACACTTTCCCCTTTTGTCTCCTCTGTGCTAAGTCGTTGATGATGCCATTTTTTGCCATCTGCCCCAGAGCTTCATTAAAGATACATGAATGAACTAACTGGGCTGCTATCTTGTGAGGAACAGGTGCTATTGTTTGTCCCCAAAGACTTGCACTAAAGATCTCACTCAGAATACTAGAGAATGAGCATCTGCAGCAGTCAGTCAGAGAGTAACTTGGCAGAGCCTATGCTATGGGATAATATGCAAACAGAGACACTCAGGGGGACTCATTTTCTCTTTCATGAAGTTTTTTGGTTGATTTTTTTTTTTGGTTTTTTTTAAAGGGTGTTTTTGGATAGTTTTTTTGGGGGTTAGGTTTGGTTGGGTTTTTTCTATTCTGATGGGAAGTAAATGTTTGATTTGGAACAATTCTGCCAGTCTGTATTTTTAACTGAATGTACAAACCCTGGAGGAGACTAAAATATATTCTCTCAAAAAATCAGTTCTGCTACCTCAAGTACATTTGACTTTACATAAAGCTACCTCATTAAATTAGTCTTTGTATCTATACAACAAGCTCAGGTTTAACTGTGTTAAACACAAAAAATCTGCCAAGATGAGGGAACACTTTAAAGGTAGTGTACCATTCCTTTAATATCCCATCACAACTCTGACAGCCCTTGGGAACTGATTACAGCACTTCCTTGCCTGAGATCTAAGTCAGGAAGCAACTTTAGAGCAAATCAGCCCTGATTAGTTCAAGAAGCAACTTCCAATTTGATTCTCCCTGAAATAATAAAAGCTGGTGACCTGTTTGATTAAACTGGGCAAATCTGCAGTGCTTTGTCCCACAGTTCTGTGATAATCTCAGAAGTTTGCTGAACAATCCTCCTTGTTAAAAAGCCGTTGATGGTGTTTTACATGGAAAATGTAAGCCAGAGTGATATCTTATACGAAAATAATACTTTGAATTAAAATTATCTGCCTCTTTTGGAAAAGGAGCACAGCACATTTAGTGAGATTGAAGAGGAGGAAGAGTTTTATCTTTAAAAACCAAAGCTGCCTCTACAGCAACACTGCAAGTGGAGAAGTAAAGGCATTCAGAGAAAAGGGTGGCAGACTTGCAAGCAATGATGAAGCTCACACATTTCTGCTTAGCTGTGAGGATCACAGGTTTCAAGAGAGGTAATCCCACCCTATAATGGCAGATGAATTCCTCCTCCTTTAGAAGATCAAACTTTTCAAGTCACCTCTCTCTGCACAATCTACTTCAGTGAAGAGCAAAAGTGAGATCTTTTTGCGAGAGTAAGCACAATCTGTATAATATTTTATCCCTTCTTTAAAACTTTTTTTCTTTTTTATTATATCCATTACTAGTACAAAGTAGTGTGAATGGGTAAACGTGCCCTAACTGCCTACAATAATCCAGCACTGCTATTTAAAATCATACCCCCTTCTTCAACCAATTAGATCACTGGATCCAGTTCTCAAACTGTGGAAGTCTTGAGATTTGTTTTGAATCTAACATACTCCAACACAAGTTAGCTGAGAAACCAATCTTTGAATTTACTGAATTGACTTTTTTTCTTTAGTATACGATGAATAGAACCTTTTCTTCGTGTGATGTTGCAGCCACTGTGAGAACCTAAGTTGTTCACAGGGAGGTTTAGACTTTTCATGGTTTAAATTCTAATTTCTACCTAAGACTTTTTGAGTAACTGGTACACCCAGACTACAACTTTAACCTAAGTACTCATGGAGCTTTGAATTTCCATAGTAAAAATGTGTTGGAAATTTTCTAGTCTCTCATTTAGAAACTACAACGTAATAGATTTTCAGGTAATGGCAATATATCAACTAAGGATGTGCATTTTCAGACTGCTCAAAATATATTTATATTATAGAATGTAGTGGCCATAACTGATAGCTCAACAGGCTATATTTTAGCACTGAAAGAAGTGCTTGTTCTCCCAGAACTATTAGTGCAAGATTTTAAATATCCTGTATATGATATGTATTCACCTCAGCTACATTTTAAATAGTCTCTATGCAATATGTGGCACAGCTACTTTTATATCACTATTAGATTTTTATTTACTTTGATAATTAGTGTTGGGCTTTGTTGATTTTTTAAGAGAAAAAAAATCTTAGAAGTTTTGATAGTTTAAATTTTATTTTGACTAAGTCATTTGGGGGGATGCTGCAAGAACACAAACAGCACGTAGAGTAAAGAAACAGAGACTTCTTTTATGAAAACTTAATATGCGAAAGTCAGAGGGACTGTATAAATGTTGAAAGCAGCTAAATGCTTAGATTTCTGCAGGTTTGAGCTTAAATCTCCTCCCCAACTCTGCCAATACTGTAATGAACTCATGCTATCACTGACCTTTTTTCATGGTCCCATAAGTGATCTGTTTAGGAAAACTGCAGAGGAATTGTATGATAAAAATTTGTTTTGGAAGTGTCTCTGGTTACAGCTGAATGGTGTAGCTGTTTTACTTGCACTGTTCTGGTGAAGCAAGGTGACCACAAGGCCGGGTTAGTTGTCCAGTTCAGCTATGAAGGATCTGACTACTTTGTGTGCAAGCATGCCAAGCCTTTTGCTCTGGGCACAGAAATGTAAACTCCCCAGACTTTGGCTTAATGGCCATCAATGTTAGCCATCAACGTCCCCTGATGTAAAGGTAATATGTGAGGGTGGACCCAAAGACTTCAGTGAGAAATCCCCTCTAGCAAATAATCCCTGGGAAGTACCTGTGGCTTGGCATGAGGAGGAAAGGCAACTGGAGAAAGATGGGATCCTTAAGATCCAAAGTATCCACCCAATCACTGTGTTATAGCTAGGATACTAAAATACATGTCAATATAACCCCCACATTGAAAATTACTCAGAGACTTTTTTCTGTTCCTGATAGCAATACAGAACCACTGGAGATCTATCTGTATTGGGAGGTATATTTTGTTATAATTTATCTGCCATCTAATTATCTACAGTATAATTGAAAAATGTTTCCTCTCAGTTAAAGTACATGAGCCACAAAGAAAATGTCTGCCAATGGGATCCCAGGGGAAGTGTTGGCAAATAAACTGTAAAAAAGATATCATAGACTTGCAAAGTGAGAACATTTCAGACTGGAAACACTATTGAAAAAATATGTAGCCCACTACTGAATTTGTAAAGGGATTGTAACTGCTGTTTTCTTTCTTTTCCCTATCATTTTTTTCCATTTGTCCAATGATCAGCATGATTTGGAGATTTAAGTCTACTGCAGTGGCCACAACATTAATGTGAAAATTGCAACCGTGATCATACAGCAAAACAGAGCATCCCTATTTTTTATTATGTTTTTTCCTCACCACTTTGAAAGTTGAACTGAAATAAACTTAAAATCCAACTCCATGGGGAATCAAGAAGGAAGCTACAGAAAGATACTGACAACATCACTGAAAACAGAACAGTTTCAAACACTAGATATCATTTCATTTCTATTAGCTTCTCACTATGCTGCCCTGTTTTTATCTAGCTCCTTAACTATCTGGAAATATAGAACTGAACTAAGGATGATCTCATGAAGTTAGAAGTATGATAAATGGTAATTAAATCTATTTAAATTGTCTGTATTTTAAGAAACTCTCACTAGGAGGGATGGAGAACATCTCTGCTACAGAGAAATAAATAAAACATGTTATGCAAAAGTGAATTTATGGTTCATTTGGAATTAGAGATCTACCACCTTTTCAATCCATACAAATGCATAATCTTGTCAATTAAATATTATTGTTAAGGTCTAGTAGTATGTTAAAATCACTTTAAAGTGCAACTAAGGAAAATTCATGTGTGTTTATTACTCCTTGAGGGTCTATTAGTGGGTATTTTATTCAGATTTGTGTTGTAAAATCTGCATAAACTCAGCATATTGTTATCCCCATGTGTGCATTTGTTTGGTTAAAGCATAACAGCAAATCTCTATTACTGCAACTTCTGGAAAAGTCAAGAGAACTAAAACAGTCCTAATTTTAATCAGATACAAACAGTTATCTCTACAGAAGTGAAGAGTTGACTATTATGCAAATTGTCACAGTTAGTGGTCACTGGGCCATCACAGAAGACTGAGCAAGTCAATTACTTCAGATATTTCCAAAGACTAGTGAAGATGTATGTTTCTCATTTGCACCTTGTCTTATTCATGCCAAAATAAGAAAAATATTGCAGCCTAATGATACTTGTTGATATTTTTTATACACGAAAGCTCCATTACTTTAGCTCAAATCTAAATATAAATTATGTTAGAAACCCCTTATTAACTTATGTTTTTTATGGTGATATCAAAACGTGCAAGATTTTTTTGGAGTACACTGACATTTCCTGTTGGTGGAAATACTTAGAGCAAGAGATGCTTCAAAATTTGTGTTTGGTATTGCTACTTTTGGACAGACTTTCTCCCCATCCATCTTCTCAAGACAAATTTATTTATTTTTTTTAAATACTAACCATTAGTTATTAACATGAAACTAATTCCCTTAATGTATGGTATAAAAAAATCATGTCAGACCACAAAACTGATGGTTACTAAAGGAATGATTGTCTTTCACTTTAAAGAGAATGTCCAGCAGAAGTAGGAATAAAAATAAAAATATCTTTCAATTACTCTGATCAAAAATTATTCTGCATTGTAAAGCTAAAAAAAGGTGCAACAAAATAGAACATATTTAATGAAATATAGAATATATCTGAAATTCAGGGGGGCACCGATGAAAATGAGAATTCTGACATTTTCTTCACTGTGGGAAGAATTTTGTCTTGAGCAGCATATTCTTTTTAAAGCTTTCTGTATTTTCACTGATAGCCCAATATTTGTAACTACATTAAAATGTCACTACACAAGGCCTTAGATCTACTACATACTTTAAAGGTATTAATTAATTCAAGCTCAAAGACCCATTCAGGAGAGAGTATTACACCTACGGCTTACACAGGAGAACTCTCAAGGAGGCCTGGAGTTTTTTTCCAGTGGCAGAAGTGATGATGCATAGTGGACAGGAGCCAATTCCATTGTAATCTGCTGCCTGCAAACCTTTAAGTCTCACCACACAGTTGTACCAAGAGCAACTGGAGGCTAGGGCTGACAAGGGACACGCTCTGTTGGAAAACCAGGAGGGAGTTTTGAGCTGGTCCATGCCAGCCCTGCATAGCTGCATAGCCCTCCAACACTCGCATAATGGCAGGACACAAGGGTGGAGGTGAGGCGGGGGTGCAAAAATGAGACACTTTTTCCATTCTTCCCAGTCTTGTGGTTGATTTCTACTGGTATTTATAATAAAGAAGAATAAATTCAAAGAGAAGGAGAGGCAAGTGTTGCTATTTTTCCTCAAGCCTAAATGCATAATATTCCAGAGACTAGGTCAAGGGAGTTACTCACATCCAGTGAGAATATTCCTGCTCCTGTATATTTTTGAAAGATATTTAATGCAGAATCGTAACCTAGATAAGTTCCAGAAATCATATGATGTTTATGGAGTGTTTAGAGCGAAACACAAAGGTTATCAAAGGCAATTATGTGGAGAACTAACTTACTGCAGAAGACTCCTGTGTCGAGAGATCAAAGTCAAATCAGAATATTGATTGCATGCAAAAATTAATTTGTTCCATCTCTTCCTAGGATTCCTCAGATTTTGGCATGATCTGACCATCTTTACTCAGAAAAGGATCCAAGGAACTGGTGCAGGACTGAGGTGATTACCACCGCTGTTACAGGGTAATTATTGCAAATTTGGGAACAAGCACCGGAGTTTGTAAACTTCCAGTGACATACATACAGCCTGCGTGCTTCCTACACGACTGCCTCGCTCCAGCGGATTTTATGGGCTTCTCAACCTTCTACAGCATTTATGATTAATCTAAAAAAACATAGTGAAATTATAAAAACATTAGAAAGGCAAAATAAGGCAGGAAATCAGGAAATATTTTAAATGAACACTGGGTATTTCTTATACAACATTAGGTATTAAAATTCCAGCAACAGCTATAGCTCAGATATAAAACCATACTGCTGTGCTGCCTTTTCTGCAGAGGATCCTGACACTCCAGAAGGAATGCCAATCGTCCCCATTTTCTGGCTTTCCCCAATTTGTCAAAACTCCAGCGCCACTTCAGGCGCGCTTTCGGCTGGCGAGCAGCCGCTCGCCGTGCACGCTACGAGGGCACTCAGGTTGGAGTGACGCCGCGCTCGCTCCGAGCCGGGCTGACTCCTCCGCTTTCCCGTGGCAGGCGGTGGGAGCCCGCAGCACAAAGCGGAGCCGCGATTGCCGCTGTGCCGAGGCTGCCACCGCTTCCAGGGCTGGCTCCTGCCTGCTGCACGGGGCTGGGGCGATCAGCGCGGGCTCGGAGCCGCACAGCGCTCCGGACCACTAACAATGGCCCTTTGTCCAGCTGTGGCCGCTTCCTCCTCTGCAGCCAGGCCTTATCTGCTCAGGAAATGCCTGCTTTAACTGACAGGTAGGAGATTAAATCTACAGCTGCCGAAACACAATCTCCGCTCTGTTAGATAGGCTTTCATTGAAAAGCACTACAAACACATAATTTGTTTATGTTGTACCGGCAATCTTTGACAAAGCAGACTGTCTAGCTGAGACAAATGTGGTTAAACCCATTTATTGTATTATTTCTGCTACACAGAACAAGATCTTAAAACGTAGAAACTACACAAGGCACAAAGCTCTAGCTGTCTCAAGAAATCAAGAATAGATGACTTCTTGTTACACTAGCCCCCTTTACACAGCGTAGCATGTGCCCTCCTGGAAAACATCCACTGTGATTTCTTTCTTTTTTTTCATTCTCCCCTCCACACCAACCTCCTCCCCCCCACACACACACCTTTTTTTTTCTTTTTTTTTTTTGTTTTTGTTTTTGTTTTGTATAAAAGGGATGGTTCAATTATGTTTATGTTTCCAGGTTTTAAAGTTTCTTTTGTTTTCTCTAGTATCAATAGCTAAAACAACTAAGTCAGTCAAAGGATGCATTTAGTTTTAAGAAACAAGGGGGTATTTTTGAGAGACTAGTTCTCAAAGAAAGAATCATTTTCCAGACACGCTGTCTGGTCTTCCTGACTTAATACATGCTCAAACCAAAGTTTTGCCTGACTAATGAATGCCGGACTGACACCCCCCCACCCCTTCTCTCTCTGTTTTTTAATCATCAATCACCTATTTCTCAAAACATTACTTCATTTTTGTTACACCTTCTGCCTTATTTTAAAATAATATTGCTGGCTGTTTATTTCAAATGAAAGGCACAGGGAATTGATGAATTAAGTGTTTATAAATCTGAGTTTTCAGATTGAAAACAACCTTTTCTATAATGCAAAGGCTTTATAAGTAAAACCTGTCCTTTAGCCCGAGTTCCTTCTGGCCATATATTACTCTCAGTAAACTCTGCTACAAGAGCTAAATGAGTGCTGTATACTTAATATGAGAAGGGCAATGTTTGAGGAGGAGAGCCTCAGAAACTTACTCCAGTGCAGCAGGACAGACTCCCAAGAACACTCTGGCCCTTAGCATTCTTGTCTTTCTATATTTAAGACTCCATTCTCTGTCAATCTGCATATGCACCTCCAGTTAATGTTACTGGGAGTTGTGTGCACACACAGATGTGCTCAAGGACTGGCATATTAAAACATCCCTTCACTCTAGTCAAATTTAATAAGTGAGCTTTCCTAGTGCTATTAATATGGATGCTCAATAAGGAAGATCTTGTAAACCACCGAATTGTTGCTCTAATGGTTAATCATAATTAAAAGGAAAATAAGTAGGAAGTGTAGGCAACGTCTTAACATTTTATCATTCACATTACTTCTATAACCCTCCTGCCTCTTCTGGGCCATTCCGTTCCATATCCTTTTGCAGCATGTTGGTTTCCATATTATTTTATTTAACCTTAATCACAGCATTCATCTCTGGGTTTGAGAGGAAGCTGTAACAGAGCTACCCTACGAGCTGCCACTCAGAACATTCGGTTTGGCATAAAATTAAAAAAGTATGCAATAAACTGGCTGAATCCATAGGGAATCCCTCAAACAGCATGGATAATGAGGGGAATCCATAACAGACATAAACAAACCCAGAAAGATGTCTGGGGCCAACATCATTATGTAAGATATATGCCCAAGATGTATGGGCATACGTTTGAATGTTCAAACTAAGCCTGTATTAGATTGATTGAATCTCAGCATGGGGTTCAGTTAATAAACAAACCTTGCTTTCAGAAAATATCTGGAGCTGAAATCATGTATTATAGCCAGGCACCTACTACATGTGGCACTAAGATGCCCTCCTACCTTAAAGCTTTGTTAAAACTGGATGGTAAAGGAAATTAGAAATCTGTACTACCAAAGGAGCAGATACAATTTTCAGGTTAAGTGGCACCACTCTAAAGGCAGTTGTTATCCACAGACTGTATTTCAGTCTATGCACCAGGGGCATATGAATAGAATTCACATTAAAAATTAGAGATGGTTTTGAATCTTTGGGCTTTGATTCACACTTCCCATGTTTTTTAAACATGTTACTCATATTCTCATAAAGGATACAACAATAATGCTAGCAAATCTTTCTGGTAATTATTAATTTCACTATAGAATAGTTTTTTTGCTATGCTTGGCTTGTTAAAAAAATGCATTTTGCTCACCTCAGGGTACACCATTAGCTTGCATATTTGCTCTTTTCCTTTTTTTCCAGGTTTTGTTTAAATATTCTTCTTAAACCTGTATATTAATCACTGCTCAGAGGGTGAAAGAATTTGCAGGAGCAGCTGAAGTGCAACTTTTTTCCCAAACTAGGAACTAGTTAGTGCTGACACCTTTTATTCATTGGAAGATGAATGAAAGAGAGATAGAGAAAGAGAAAAAAAATTAAGAGTAAGGATGAGGGCTGACATGGTTGTAGAGAGTCCAAGAGATCAGCCTAACATAATAAAATCTTGCAAAATTTTGAACTGCAATGGCATGTCCTAGTGACAGCCAGATCCAAAAAGTAACCCTTGTCATAATTTTGGTCATTGGGTTAGGTAATCAGGAAGCAAGAGAAGGATTTCTACAAAAATAGTCATCCAAATAGGCTTCCAAAATCAGAGCAGAAGACAAAAAGCTTCTTTCAATATCTCTGTTCCAGGTCTTACATCTACATCATGTAAGGCTACTGTGCACCATTTTGAAGCACAGTATTTTGCTCTTCAGCTACGCAGGAAACAACTGCAAAATATTTCAGGGTGTGTACCTGTAGCTCCTTAGCTCTCCAGCACCATGTTCACATGGGAACAATGTTTAACTACACTGAAGATGTCTTCGGGGAAATTTGTTTTCTCCTAAAAAGTAGGCTGTGAAAATTTGTGTGTAGTGCTTGCCATGATAAAGTCACACATCTTAACAAGCAGAAACTTTTCTATTAGATTTTTTTTTTTAATAAAAGTGAATCTCTCTTTCTCTACATCTATAGATGCATGTACAGATTTCCTTATATACATATATGTATTTCCATACACTTATGTATTCATAAGTGTGTAGCTAAGTATTTCATGTTATAAATATAAAAGCATGTTCTACATATACACAGGTACATATAGAATAGACAGATCTGTACATGTATCTGTAACATTTCTACGTTATTATATATTATAATAACAAATAATCTTAACTATGCGTATATTTATATCTATCTATCTATCTATCTATCTATCTATCTATCTATCTATCTATCTATCATGCTTTCCTCTTGTTTCCCAAATCCCTCACTCAGGATTTCTGTGTTCTTAGATCCATCCATTTATAATTACCCTGCTGTACTCCTGGATAGTCTCCAGTTAAATTACTTGCTGGGACACATAAAACCTGTGTCTCTGCAACACTTACTCTGGGCAGACTACCTTTCTCAGGAGTTGTACTTTGAGCATGATATATTTAACAGGTTTGCTGCTGAGTGAAGAATTCAGCAAGTCAGCTGGGCTAATCATAGTTACTTTAGTAACAAAAAAGAGTGTTTTTTAAATCATTCTATCACTCACATCTATTATTACTGGGTTTCTTTGTGTCTCTTCTATTTATCAAAAAATGTTTTTTCTCTTTCCCTTAATCTCTTCGCTCCTCGCCTTCAGTCTCTTTACAAAACTTTTAGCATTAACTCACACATTGTTTCTTTTGGAGGGGTAGGTTTTCTTGTATGCAAGGTAGCTATCCAGCAGTAAATTCTCCTTTTTAGGCCACTGATACCAAGAAAGTGATGCCCAAAAGTTGTCAATAAATTCTATTATAAGGAAGGATACCATAGTGAAGTACATTGGCTTTCTTGTCTTTAGGACGGTCATTGTCACAAATTCAGGAAAAGCTTAGGCATAAAAGTATCACCATATCAAGGAAATGAGGACACCCACAAACATCTGTTTTTTAAGATAGACATATGCAGCTGGAACAAATTAAAATTTTGATTCTCTTGAACCTTCCTACTGCACTCAAGTGTCTTCAGAGTAAACAGTTATCTTACCCAGACTTCCTATTTTGTTAGCCCATGATTTTCTCCACCATCTTTTCAGGTAAATAAGGCTTTTTAGCATGTAGTTTTTTATTTCAGTTTAGGTATCCCTTTGAAAATACTTTTGAGGTTGTTGGAGTTTGTTGGGGGTTTTTTTGTTTCTTTTCTCACTATAAATATAACTACATATCAATATATGAAATTTGAATGGAATATATATAAATCTCATATCAATATAACTCCAAAAGTGGAGCAGAAGAAAATACAAGAAAATAGGACACCAAGAAAGAATTTCTGAGATGTGAGGGCAAATGGGCTGAACAGGATTAATGTGCGATGCGCAGACCAGTTAATCCACGTGCTTATATTTGACCACACTGGTATTACATTTATAACGGTTGTGAAGGGGAGAGGTGTGGTAAATGTATTTTAAAGAAAACAGAGGAAAAGGTTTTGCTCACTGTTGGTCAGTAATGTATAGAAATTATTTAATGGTTAGACCCAGAAATGTCCATCCATGCTTTTTAGAATAGATCACATGTTTCTTTGATATTATTCCTATCTGTCTGCTTTATTTTGCACCTGAATAGAGCAATAGAGCAATACCCACTGCAGTTTCACCTTACGTGCATCCCTGGTATCGATGCCCCACAGGTGGCTGGTGCTCATGGGACTGTGCTGTTTGCAACAAGCCCAAATAATTTTCAGCATTCCTATTGTATTTTTTTAAGTATACATCTTGATTCTCCCTCCTGGAAGCCCTGGAGTATGTTCAAATTTCTAATTTGTTTTCCATACTCACTGTCTGACTGGCTTTTGTAGTTACTATTCATTGCTATAACCTCTGTGCTATATAATAAAAATCTTTCCCGTCTGAGTTATCTGCCATGGTTACTGGAACTCTGCTGTATGTAGTATCCCCAAGAGCAGGAAAGGAAGGCACCTTTACTGCAATTGCATAAATATCCCCTTTTCTTTAAAAGGAACATTTACCCTCACTGAAACCACATCTAATGGTGACTGCTAAGCTACCCCCACCTTTACAACAGAATTCCTGTTAATTTGCATTTTACTCCTTCTGGTGTTGACATAATGACTGGAGTATATGCTCCTTTTCACTTTTCATCCCTTGCATTAAGGAAAAAAAAAAAGAGACCATTTCCCTAATATTTTATAAAACTTCACCAGAAAATATGTCTAGGGTAAAAACTGTCTGATCACTGTCTACTTATGATGCTTTTTAACTGAGTTTGCATGTTAATTTCTTGCATGCTTTGTTTGTAAATGTGCTTCTGAAATAAATGTAGCATTTACAAATATGATTAATCTACAGATTCAGAAGCATGCAATAAAGAAACAAATTGCTGAGTGCCCTTGTCCTTTTACTTAGAAGCTAAAACAGAACTTTCAAATGTCTAAGACTGCCTAGCTTTAGTTTTTCTTTCAATAAAGTTGTTTAAAATTGATGTTTTCAGCAACCAAATTTTTAGTAAATTCCTGGTTCCAGTTTCATTTATAGTAGTGTAACTCAGAAGCAACTGCAACATATGCTGTAAACCAGCACCAGTGTAAACACTGTGTAGATGAGGTCAAAATAAGGCTGTTATTGTATGACTTTTAAAGTGCTCATGTAGATTAATATTCTCACTCCTTAACAGGCTTAGACACATGAGCATGAACACAGAAATGCAACAAGTTGAAAATTCAAAGTGTATTTACTAGAGTATTTTATGCCCCTCACATTTTCAGTCAGACCACCCAGAGCAAAGAAAAGAAAAAGCCACAACAAAAAAAGCCCTCTGCATTGTTTGCAATAATATGGAAGGAAATTGAGTGTATATTCTCTTCTTCCTGTATTTTCCAGCTAGATTAAGCTGTTGTCTTCACAATTGCCTCCCAGCTGCTGTGACTTGTGAAAACAACAGACCCTGCTCTGTTGTCTGCAGAAAGCCTGGATTGTTATGAGTAACTTTATTGCAGGCACATGAGTGTGTTAAGACTTTAAAACACGCTCAAATGTCATGTGCACACCCAGTGACGGGCAAGAATAATTATGAAAAAACAAGAATTCTATGTCTACGAAACAGTGTCAGACAAAATGGGCCATTCATTGTGTTCCTTTGGGAATGCTTGGACTCTCCAGCCAGAAAACAAAAAAGGCAATTTTTTCCTGCCGTAGGCTGAATACTTAGCTTTGCCATCTGAGCCCTAAGAAAACATGGGCCCCCTCTCTAACTACTGGCTGGCCCGCACACTGTAAAAAGTATTAATGTCCCCCTTTTTTCCAGCAGTTCCCTCTGTGTAGGCTGTGGCCAATGTAAAGTCAATGCAAAGACAAAACAGTTTGCCTAACATTAGTAAAAAAAACATAACTCTTGTGCAGTCTAAAAATCCCTCTGACACACAGAGGTTTTATTCTAAGGCATATCCCCTCTATCCTTCGGCGAGTTACCGTAGCTACTGTTAATTTTTTTAGTAGGTAATAACTGCTGCCTGCTGCTCCTCTCCAAGCTTTCCAGAAGTCTGCGGGTGAATCAGATTGTGTAGAATTGTTAAAAATTATTAACTAATTGCCTCATTTGCTACTGTCTGTTTTTATAGTTGGTCTCCCTAAACAGAATCTGTCTTTCCCTGAAAGGATTCTTAGAAATGGAAACATAATGTGGCTTAGCTCAAGATCAGCTTATTTTGGTATCAGTTTTTTTCCTCACAGGTGGACTAACTCCAGTGTCATCCTAAAAGTGATAAATTACAAACAAAAGAAAAGCTTTTTGTGCTATTTCTAATAATAATTTTTATGTCTGATACCATTTGTCTAATGTACATTTTTAAGCTAAGGAATCACATTTTTCCACATTTTTTTTATCTAGCATCTATTCAGCATATTCAGCTAAGTGTTTGTACATCTTTAAAAGAGGTGACCATACCAGTTCAGTATTAATTGGAGCAATGATTCACAGAAATAGAAACGACACAAAGTAACTTGGAAAATCCTTGTGTGCTTCCCATAAAAAAACAAGAATTATTTTTTATGAATTTGTCCCAGTGTCTGAATATGGATTTGTGGGTTATTATTTAAGACATTTAGCAAGGATTTTACCTTTCCATGCTCAAAGCAGGCCAGTAAGTGAGAAAACAATGGAATCATAGTTCTGAAGGGCTCTAGTGCATCTGTATGTTCATAACAAGTGACAGAAGGAAAAAGGAAGGGCAAACTATAACCCCCACAATTTGCTGGGTTGTTATTTTTTTCACTAAACCCTCTTACTCTACTTAGATAACATAAGTAGATTACATCTTAATGTAATGGGTTTTGAAAGGAAATAGTGCTTTAACATTAAATTCTTCCCTTCTTCAGGGCATGAACTGTCCTTCCCTATTTGTACAGTGTGTAAGCAGCACCTACCAGAATATGACAGTGATCCTGACTGGGGTCTCAACCAACTGTGCAAATATTAGTACTTGTAATATTATAATAGGAGGCCATTATGGTTAATATTGTGTCATGCCAAGATATCCCAGGGGGACATATCAAAGATGAATGTGCACAGGTAAATTGTCTTGTTCTTTTATGGATTCTAAAGGAGAAAGGTTTCGGACCGCTTCGTGTCACTCCTAATATGAAAGTACAGGCATAGCCTCAAACATGTATTTAAATCAGAAACATACAGTACTATGAAATGAACCATCAGGCCATCCATGAATTTGTTTTAACAATCCAACAACATCACCATTTCTCATTCATCCACTTAGCTTAATTTTCCTACCATCACTTTCATTGCTGAGGTTGTCTCTATTAAGCCATTTTTTGTGCATCATTAACTTTTAACCAGGCATCGATAGCTTTATTGTTTAAATTGCGTATGACTTTATTTAACGTCAGCATTTCTTCTGGCTCCTGACATGAAGTCACATTTTATAACTAATTAAATTGATCCCTGGGAAGCAGAAGCCACTAAACGGAATTATTCGTATCCAAGTGTCAATATATTAAATCAAAGGGCTAATGAGTTGGGTCACTGCTTCTTTTATCTGAAAGCTGCTGCAGAATAGAATTCATACCAACCTCTACTTTCTGCTTTAACAATCAATTTTATTTAAACCAAAGGTAACTAATTAATAAATTTTGATACAGTTGTAAATAATACATTTAAGCCTGTTTTTACCACTCGCACACATGTTAAGGTCACTCTTTTAGGCAGAAAAAATGCTTTGTTGATAAAAACTGTCTAAAAGCATATTATTTGAACTCCCCATGTGTAAGGAACATTACTTCTAGGTCATAGGAAGCTTCCAAAATGACTTAAAAGGTGTTTTGTAAGTAAACAGTTTTGAGAACTTTTCAGTTTTCAGCCAGTTCTATTATAGGCGTAAATCAAGATGAAAATTTGCCTCTTGGAACTGACAATACTGCCTAACGAAAGTGATTAAGAAATGATTAAATTTGTCATGTCAGCTTTTCCTATAGCTCTCGCAGCTGCTGAGTAATATTTTGGATGCTTTCACTATTTACATCTGGACACTACTTTTAAAATTCATCACCTAATAATTCATACCACTCACAGATTTAGTCATAGTTCAGCTTTCTTTGACAAAAGGCTTGTAGCTGGTTCAAGAGAGCTATCTTTACTGAAGTTGTCTTCAACTAATCTGTTTACATTCAGATTGTTTAAAAAGACATTCTGAAAATCTCCCATGCCTCAAAACCACATTTTAGCACCTATTTGTTTTGCTGGAGAACCAATCAACTTCTCTTATTTTACAGCCTTTGGAGAGTTCACCTGCATGCAAACAGCAAGTGCACTTTGACACTAACTAATGTTTATAAGCTATTTATAAGCTATAATTAGGCTTGAAGTCAAAGGGCATAAAAAAATTCAAACAAAACCAGATTGAGTGCCATTGCCATATTTGTTTGGGTGGGGAAGCAAAGATGGATGAAAATACACCTTCTTGTAGCAACCTAAACAACTAAAGTTTTGATACAGCTTGCTATATGCCTAAGGAGAATCAGAAAAGGGGCTGAAATAAGACCTTCTCTCATTCATTCATCCTCTTCCCCACAGCAAATAGGACCCTGAAAGGAATGTGACTGAGGCACCACCAGCTCCCTGACCTACATCTAAGGCTGCACCCCTCATGCAAAATAAACAAAGAAATTATAAACTGGTTTCAAAGAAATACCTGAGCAACCATTGAGCAAGCAAGGCTATGATTGTTCACTTGAAACTAATGGTTGCTTTAACACATAATGGTGAATTAAAAATAGGATGACAGCAACGTCCTCCTGAAACTCGGGTTTGTTGTTTCACCACTAAGATCAAATGCAACACAAGGAACACCAAAGATCTTTTTTAAAAAATGCATGTTCTTGTACCCACACATCATTTGCTTTCTCAAACAGTAAATTAGGGGTTTTCAGTCGGCACAGTGGTTGCCTTATAAAACAACTTTAAATAGTCACTTTCATCCATTTATAAATGGATATACTTTGGAGGGTCAAGTATGTGCTGTTGTTTCACACCACAAATGTTTTCTTTCGTTTCCAATGGTTAAATGTCATGAGAGCGCTTGACCCCACTACAGAACATCATTGAGTATCTGGGGGAAACCACAAATACGGCTGTACCTGTGGCTGGCCTGAGATCATTTAAAAATAAAAGATCATATCAAAAATGAATTCTGTGAGACATTTGCACCTACAAATATTTATTAAATAGGGACTGCCTTAATATGTATATTCTGTAGTCTTTATTCTTCTCTAATGTAAGTGGTTTTTTTCAAATATATAAAACATTTGGAGCTATAGTAACTCTGTCCCATGGTTAGATTAATGGGATACTATGAATGGTCACTGAATATACATAGACTTACTGTTTTTCCCACTTAGATGGCTCAGGAAAAAAAAGTCTTTTTGATAAAACTGGGAAAGTTCCACACAAGTATTCATGTCTTTGGTAGAAATAAAGAGTAATGCCTTTAAAGAAAGACTTAAAACACAATGGTGCTACAACTCCGTCAGCCACAGATTCTGTGCAAAGCACAGAGGGAGTTTCATGTAAAGACTGGTTCAGAATTGTGTTACAGACTTACGTTGTTGCCTGAGTTCATTGAAAACAAATGGCAGGCATGATGCTAGAGATGCACTGGAAATAAATGCTTTAAAATAGAAAACCATAGCAGAGTCCATTGATAGTATTCCAAAAATCAAGCTGTAACTGTTGCACTAGCAGCATTTAAAAAGGGAACAACAGAGTCAAAAGAAAAAGAAAAGTTTGATTCAGGAAAGGTTCAAATTCTCATCAGTTACAACAGCAACAACTGTTGGCAAAACATGTGGTTAACAGAGGAGGAGGAGAAGAAAGCATTGTTTTCCCAAAGTGAAATGGTTCACTGCACATCACCCAGTTAATGTTGCTCAACCAATATTATATTTAAAACACAGAGATATCTGTTTCTTCAACTAAGCTACCTAGAAAAGATCATGATGATATATTTGAGGTTCAGTATTGCCCATGAGAAAGCAAAACATGTGAACAATGTAAAATCTACCACTAAATATTTAGTAGTAGCCAAAAAGAATTGCTGGGAAACTTATCTGTCATCACATTCAAAAATTGGTTTAGCTTAAGGGCTTGGAGAGTTCTGCAAAATGTAAAAATGAATAGCCCTTACTAGGGATATTTCCAAATTCTTTCACATGCTGTCTTTCACCAATGTTTGTAAAATGATCTAATTAATTTATTTAAACTCTGGACAATTTTCTTTTATTTTTAGAAATTAGCAACACGGAACATGTGATTAAGAAAAAAAAATTAATTTCTTGTGGTTTAAAACAAAATTACTCCTTTTTATCTGGTGTCTTCTGTTTCTGGAGGAAAAAAATGTATAAATACTAGTGTCAAATAACTTACATTATGGGTGTCAAAATTAGAAAAATTATTCAGGATTCATAAGGGAGTTGGAGATAGACACATAAAATCCAGTTGAGTTTTGGGGAGAAAAGTGGGAAGGGAGGGTTTGCAGATGTTGAACACAAACACAGACATTAATAACCATTAAAATGGAAAAAAGAATTGCTCACTAACATGCTAATGCCAATACTTTAAAAGAATTTTTCCCCTAGTTTTTGCCAGTGATTTCACTGTTATGCCATTGCTGTTACTATACTCCAGTGGAAAGTGATTTGTTGATATCCCCTTAGGTCATTCTAAGTTGTATGAAGCCTACAGCAATTAGCTGCTCATGTTTCTGTCAGCTTTCTGGTACTAGACCTTCCTTTTCATGAGGGTTTTTTTTTTTCCCCTGTTCATTTATATTAGTTGTTTGTAGTTCCATTGCTCTGAGCTATACAGATAACAATTAAGCTAAAATGCTTGAGACCAATATAGTGTTCTTTGTACTCTTGAATTAGCACAAAAATTTAAGAAGGCATCTAATAGTCATGAAGAAAAGCAGAGAAAATGGAAGAAACATGAACTATTTATGTACATTTTTATGATTTCTCGTGGCAAATTTTCACTTATGATTTTCTCTAAATGTGAGCTCTTGGATGCCTACATATACTGACACAACTAGCCTGCATGCAAATTTCGAAACTGATGCTACATTCAAAATTGTTGAAGCAAAAGGACAGACTATCTTTAGCTCTTCACTCTTGTGGAATTTGTATTTTAAATTCTGCCTATCTATATATTTGTATGCATCTATTAACTTTTCTCCACAACTTTAATAAACAGCATTTTATGATTAATTGAAAATGAACAAACTTTTGGGATCCTCATGCTTTTGGTGCAATAAAGTAAAGGCTCAAATTTTTTAACCTAACAATTTGGGGCCTCATTTGCAGGTGTACTTTGGAATTATATGTCTAAATGATTTCCACTTCATCTGAAAAGAAGTTGTTGTAATTAATTGCTTCTTCCACAAGCTGTGCCCAGGAAGTTGGTAGAGTAAAACCAGGCTAGTCTGAGGAGTATTAGAACATTAAAACACATCAGTAAGATGCTCAAGATATTTTAATGACATTTAGGAAGCAATAATTGCATTGGATTTCTCTAGCAAATTTAATATACATTTTTCTGAAATATACATAACAGTTATCATATATGAAATTTATTTTCATCCATTTCCTGAGAAAAAAGAAGGATAATTAAAAAGCAGAGCTCTAGGAAACTGGATGATTTCATTTTGCAAGGATTTGTACAACCACTTCTTTATTTTTGTGTTGAATTACTCAAAGTGAAGCAACAGCTAGCTGATCCAAAGTCAGAAATCATGCCAGCCTCACATGAAAATCACTTTACGGACATTTAAATATATTCTAGCTAAGTTTGAAGCATGTAAATTAATCTTGCTAAGGGTGAAATTAAAGAATTCCAGTAACAGATTAGTGTTACTGGTTGAAAGAGTACTAATGATCAAATATTTCTCAAGTACTACAGAAAATCATAGAAAAGAACTGAAGGGTTAGACACACTCACTGACAGAGACAATTTGGGATTTTGCTAGTGCTAACAGGCATGCAAACAATTTTTCCAGGCCACTTTCCAAAATCCTCTGAGAAAACAGCCTTAAGTGAGTATAGTTTTTCATGAAGGATAACAAATTGACAGCCTAAGAGATGGAAAACTTACAGGCAGGTATGGAGTAAAAATACTATCTCTAGTGGGGAAAAAAAAAATAAAAAAAAATGGATCAGTGATCCTAAAAATTAAATGAACTCATGATATTTCATCTTTGTGTTTATCTAGCTCTGTAGCATATGGCTTTTGTACTTTGTATGAATCACAATGAAGCATCAAAAGTTAAGAGGCAAGTTCTCTATATACTTAAAAAGAATTCACAAAAATGGCTCTGTCGACTGCTCCCATTCAAAGACCTGAATGAACAGGCTTATAAATATGGGGTACTCATGGAAGCCTGCACAGCCAAGTATGCCTGCAACCAGATATTTCCTATGTGCATAACTAGACAGGGAATTTTCAAAGGCTTGTAGTAAGCAGTTTCAGCAGCAAATTCTCTCAGCCCTTAGTCACGTGTTCCTTAAAAGGAAATCATTAGCAATCTAAAAACTCTTTCTTTAGTGTTTTCCAGTGTATGCTCAGTGTACTGAGACACATTGTAAGTGATATTAACCTATGCCTGAAACAGCAACCAAGTTTATACTCTCCTAGAAAATACCGTGCACATCCACTGAAGATATATTATGTACCTAGCATATGTTCCCCATATCTCCTATGTTATTCAGTCCCTACTTAATAGATAACAAAGCCAATTCTGAAACATTTTAAAGTGGTCTTCTGAGCCAAGCACTCAGACTCAGGTTATCTGAGTTCAATTCCCAGCTCCTCCCAGGCTTCCTATGAGACCCTGAGAAACTTACTTAAGTGTCTGAGTTTTTTGCCTGAAAAATAGGATAAATAAAAGTTCCTTTTTATAACCTTTCTTTTGAGTCTTATCTAGCAAGATTTTTCAGTTCTTTAGGGAGAGGAACATCCCTTGCTTCTTAGAAGCAATAGTGACTGAAGAGTCTAAGATCATCCATACCATGACAAAACATCCATGTCATTTGAACAGGATTGACTCTACTATAGTACCATTCCAATAGCCTCAGTTCAACTCTACCAGTGACTTGAAAGTAACTGTGGTCAGTGTCTTATATTTCAAGCAGAAAAAAATAATTCCAAGAAAGAATAATTGGCTTTTTGATAAGTTTTAAACAAAAGGGTTATGTGTTTTTAAAGGAATTCAATTGCTAATTTCAGCAGTGAACTGATCTCTTTCTTCCATATTTCCTAACAAATTTCTCAGATTTCTAAGCATATTGAAAAGAATCTACCAAACCTTTGATTTTTATTTATATATCATTCCACTGGTACCCACTTGCTACATATAAGCAGGAACAACAGAACTACACACACACTATGAAATGGTATTTTTAATCTTGTTGAGATTATCTTATCTTGGAAGCTTATGAATCTCTTTTTCTCATGGTTTATATTGTCACCAGTTCTCCCTGATAAAAGCGTGGTCTGATAGAGCAGAGCTGGGCAGAGTTTATGCAGTGTATGTGTATGCAAGAATCTAGATCAGATGTGTAGTTTCAGCACTCAGGATACCTTGGGTATATGGTAGAACTAAATGTTTGAATTGGGGAATTATTGTATGAATTAGCTGTAGCTATTTTTTTTTTTTTTTTTTAATTCAAGGAATAAATTATACAATCAGGCTATTTTAAAATGAAAGACCATTAACAACAAGTCCTTGTGAAATATCACTGTGCAGATATTTCAGTTTCTTCAGTATTCTTAGACCTTTGATTATACTTTTGATTTTCAAAGTGCTTTTAAACAATCAATGAACCAAACAACTGTGCACTAACCCCTTTTCCATAAATGTGGCTGTGAATATTAAAGTGAAAAAAACAAAGGAAAAATGGCAGAACAAACTAATAGACAGTGGAAGGAGGATTTTTTAGACACCCAGTGCAGAGAGACTTGTCATGCATACGTATCTGTTTCCCACCTTTACATTGTCTCTGTGCATCGCAGTAAAGTTCTCACATTGTTACCTAAAATTCTCCTCCTATTAATTATAAAATTAGTCAGAAGAAACTAATGTTCTAGTAACCATATAAGACTAGAACTACTCCCCAGTAAAAATTTCTGTCAGCATAAAGGAATGACCTATATAAATACTGTATTTTTTATTATTCAGAACTTTCTTCATTTTTTCCAGTTTTTCCCACCACTCTACTTAATATTTCTGCATGCTTTTTGCCAAAACAAATTCAGTATCTTTGATGGTATGATGTGTGTATAATCCACTTGTGATTTTTCAGTTAAAGAAGCTATCCCAAACTCAAGGGTGTTATAACTTTTTTTCTACTGCTACTCCATGTTTTCACTTAAACCCCTGTGTATTCGCATATGCATTTTAAATACATCTCTAAAACACCAATAATCCCTCTTTGAAGTACTGAATGGAAACCAAAAGATCAGACATTTTTAGTTCATGACTTTTCTCTCACTACAGGAAACACTCTGAGATCATAACTTGACAGTAATTTCTCTTGTATTCCAATCCAGAGATGTTTTCCACAGCAATATTTATTCAGAGTAGGCAGGTTTTATTTGGAAATGCTATTAGGCCATAGGTCATAGATCAGCCAACAACAGGGACTATCTCCAGTCTCTGTTTGCTTCTGGAATGCAAACTGTTAAAAAGGTATATGGGAGGTTTCACAGGTTCAAGGGCAAATACAGCCAATGGATTTGTGACTTTAAGGAATTTGACTTCACTGCTGAAATGGAAGCTTGAAGTGAAGCTTTTCCTGTGATTGTGTTATTGATAGGGTCTCTGCCCTTTTGGATCCTCTCATTGAACAAGTTTTCACACAGGTACTTTTCATGTAAATACACATTTAAGAAACCCAAGCTGTCTGAAGGAGTATGGAAAAAAAATCCCTCACCTCAGTCTGTCTGTCTGCTTTCACCAAGATTGTAGGAACTTAATTCTACTTGAAACATCTATTTTTCTATCAAATTCCACTGAAATCCACCAACAGGCTGAAAAGTGAGTGGCACATGCACTTCAGTGCACACGGCAGAGCTGCACAGAGCTCATTTCCAGAGGCAATCAGGTTAACAATACAAATCTGGTACCTTCTACTCAAATTGCCAACCTGACAGCTCTAAAAAGTGAAGCTCTCTTTTCTCTTGCTGCCATGTACTATAGCAAGGTATCTTCACAGAACTGACTTCAATGCAGGTGAATCATTATGAGGAACTCAACTGGTGTGGTTATAAAATGAAACCTTTTATATTAGAAACAGGGTTTATCCTAAACCTGTCAATGAACATGGGGGAAACAGTACAAACTGTCAGAAGAAAATTATGTACCAGAGATAAAAAGGATCAGACTTTGTCCAAGCACAGTTGTACCTCCTTCCTAACAACACATAAAACAGCTAAGTATATTTTAAGGCAAATCGTTTATAGCTTCCAATTACTGAAAAATAATTTAACATTTATGGATTAAATGTGGAACCTATTTACTTACTTACTATACTATAGCAATACCCTAATGAAATGAAAGCATTTCTCTTGCACCTAGCATGTTAGATAGAATACTTGATCCCAGATTATGGAGTATTACAAAAGGAATAAATTGAAACTTACATCCAAAAATATAATTTAAGTCCCCAATGTACCAAGACCTCAAATATTTCAGTCAGTTCCATAAATCTAATTTAGATAGGACAATTGTCAGCAAATTCATAGTACTGCCACCAAACATTCAGAAAGAATTAGTTTCACAAAACCTCATGTGTAAAATTTCAAAACGGAAAACACTTTAACTATGCCTCAGCAATGCCAACATAACAAAGGGAAGAACCTGAGAGCTGCAGCAGGTGACAGATTGACTGCTTCTTTAGAGTAAAATCTCCCAGTAAGATATTTTTTCAAATTGTGCAGCATATTCCATACAAATCACTGAAACTCCAAACAAAATTCTAACTCGTAAATTTGCAGAAAATATGTAGGCTGGGATGAAATGTATCACCACGAATGAAATCTTTTTCATTTTCTTTTCTCTGACACACACAGACCTTCCACAAAGAAGGAAAGAGAGCATTATTTTGCTCAGTACTCAAGGATCTGTTTCCATGGGAAGCATGTGCCAACTGGAGCAAGTAGTTTGGTAAGTAATGTTATTTGTGAGTGCTTGTTTCCCATGGTTTTGCATGAGATGCAAACACAGAGTTTTGTTTCTCTGCTGTCTACTAAAGTTTAATCCCAGATCAAAACTTCGCCTGAACTTAGGGCATTTTAACATCTCTTTCCCAATTAAAATATTCAAGTTCAAATTTGGGGACAGGTTAGTCTAAAGCCTTTACTTCCAGGACCATCTGTAAGGCTTTATCAGGGCCACTAATTTCACAAAACTTAACTGAATGGAATACCTTTTGGACTTCTTCCTATATCTCAAATGTTGTTACCTAATTACCCATTGTGTCCAAAAACTCTTCAGCTGGAATTATGACAGAGAGACACATAGCCCAGCTATTTGGAAGTTCTTTCCTTAGGAAATCAAGGTTAAAAATTCTTTGGTTTCAGGGATTGCATAGATTTTTTTTTTTCTTTAGAACCAAATGCTGTGTGTGATAAACACAGGAAACAAACAGGCAGATTGACTCTGAAGTTTGCTCTCATTATGAGCATTTTATGAAAGTAAGCTGCAAATAGTAATAAACCTCCCACAAGACAAAGGTGGCTGTTGGTAAATATAGAAAAATATCTAAGAAATGGGGAGAAGTTCAACACTGAGACCAAGTGTCAGGCAGCAAGAATGTGAGAAGTGTTGATTATTCCTTCTTTCTTCAGTAGAGAGATATGCTACTTTCATATAATTAGCATTTAATTCTGGTAACCAGACAACAGTGCAGCAAAGGTATAAAAAGTTCTCTCTTAGCTGGCAACAGCAAGCATTAGTTCATCTTCCTTTTTTTTTCTATTGTAAAAAAAGCTAAGTACTGTGGAGCCAGAGCTTTAATACTCTCTACAGCTCTTCACAAAAGCCTCAGTGAAATCTGAGTCCTGTCATAGCATGACAAGATAACCTGTGTGGGGCCTTCCTTTCTGATTAGAAGGTGTTTTCTCTTAATCAGATGGAAAGAAAGTCTCTCGGTAAGAAACTCCTCCTCCTCCAGAAAACAAAAACAAATCTTTAGAGAAAGGCTTAGTCAGAATCTACATGGAATCGAGGTTAAACCATTTTCCCTGGGCTTTATAACTACTAAATGTCCCTGTATATATGCAGCTCCTTAACTTCCTCTGAAGCAGCGTTTTAATCCAGGCAAGATTTCACCTTGCAATATAGGCCTTTGTAGCATTAATATCTTAATGGTTCTGGATGCTGCAGCTCATCAAGTGTTATGTACTTTATCATCTCTAGGGAGAAAGGAAATAAATGGGCAATTTTGAGCCTTGACAGTTGTAAATCTCCTACCAGGATGAAGGTGGCAGATTTACAGATCAACTTTTCTGTGGAGGTATTCCTGATTTGCAGAGGTAGCATCTGGGACAGGTTTGTGGCTCCATCAGAATTATTTAGTAAGAAGAAATAGAAGATTATTTACTTAATAACAACTTTAAAAAACCCTTCTCAACAAGTGCTAAGGATCACTGTGTTCTTTCCTACTGCTATTTTCCCCTTCTTCAGCATGAAAAAGCAGAGCCTGGAAAGAGTAGATAAGCCAAGAGTCCTACATGCCATTCCAGTGATCCATCATCCATTCCATTCCTCTCAGAAAAGAAATATATATTTTTCTTTTAAAATGCTACCCCTAAAAAATCTTTAATTCTTCTTATTGCTAGAGGACTGTCTACTCAGGAAAGATTTAAAGCATTTAAAATTTTGAAACTCATTTCATTCTTATCACTCTGCATCATGTCTATACATACAGTGGAAGCTCAAAGAATAAAAACTGCTCTGCTATTTCTATGAGAATACCTACTTACGTTGCCTAGATTATGTAATGTATATACTGAATCAAAATACTGAAATTAGGAATAGAATGATTTCACTAATACCTTTTGAATTACAATTATTATTATATACTGTAAGTTTCTCAACTAATTTCAAAAACAATTCTGATCATTATAATAATTATGCCATAAATAATATAACATAACGTAATGTAACATAACATAATAGTTCTGAAGAGGGGTGTTTGAACTGGAAATTTGAAATAAGGTTATAATACAAGAATCACATGACAAAATTGATCCAAAAAACAAGTTGCTTCTACCAAGATCATTCTATAACTGCTGCTGTTGTCTCAGCTTTCACAACTGCATATGCACCATGTCCTGAGCATGGACTACAATCTTTGATGCCACACATCCCAAAGCCTTCTCCTATGCCATACTGAAGCCTGTTCAGCCAATGATTTCACAAAGCAATGGGAAAACACTTTTTTCCACCTGTTTGGGTTCTGATTTTAAGAGGATCAGTATGTTCTGATGGAGAGGAATTAAAAAGGCTGCCTGTTTCACAAGGGAGTTTCCTGTTTGTTTCAGAGTCGGAAATAAGCCTGAAACCAACGTAGTATTTCTTGACAAAGTGCTTTTCCAGTGGTGACCACAGCATTTTCAAACAGTTGCACTGGAATGGCTCATCTTTCTCTCAAGGTAACAACAGAGTCCTCTAACACTATTCAAAGAAAATAATTGTGTTTTACACATTAAAAAAAAAAAATCAATCTGTCAAACTATGGACCTGTTCTCCACAGAGAATGCCAACTGCTGATAACACAGGAGGCACCTGAGCCCTACATTGGAAAAAGGGTGTAAAAGACCTACTTTTAAGGGGTTGTGCCACTAGACTACACAAAAGTCACCGTAAAAGTCTTCTTACATATTTAAATACATATTCAGGCATATTTAAATATGCAGCGAGAGGCTTATAAAAGCATACCACACTAGACATGTAATTAAATAAATATTAATATGCTTTACGTACACTGAACCATTTATCTGGACAATATTAATTATCATAGTTACATAAAGCAGTAAGCATTAATGACAATTCATACTATACATGAGAAAAGGAGAGGCTGAGAAAGAAGAGGAAGACATTGGATATTTTGAAATAAATCTTTCCAAGAGCTTAGAGAGATGGTGGTTTTGATTGCAGACTCCAAATTAAATGAGTACATTTTTGTTGCTGTTTTTTCAGTAACCAGGACTTTTTAAAGGGCAATTTTGCAAAGAGAAATAACACCTTTGTACTTTTAATGTATGTTTATGTAAAATGTGAATGGCAGTTCCATGTTAATAGACCTTGTTTAGGAAAAAAAAAAGAAAAAAAGAAAAAATCAGTTACTGAACTATGGTGAGTAATTAGCCCCTTAGAATCCCCTTTCTCCAGGAATGCTTCCTCCTGAGCTGGCTCTTTTAAATAGCTCCAGTCCTGGCTGCCTTTGTTGAGCTTGGAAATTGTGCACATATGAGAGAAATTAAGCCCTCATTTAACAGGGACACATGTCTGTCAAGTCCAGAGAAACAAAGGCTGGTCCCTGGGGGCTACTCAGCTCCCTGAGGCTGCCACTCATTCTGTTAGCAATGCTTACCCTTTACAGATTGTGTATAAAACTCAATAAATCATTTCATCTGCTCTGGTTAATATACACTTGAGCCCGGGACTTTCTTCAAAGTTTTTTTTTCTCTTTTGCTTGCAACTCCTCACATTTATTAAGAAGTGACCTCTCTTTGCCAGGCTTTAGCCAGGCTTTTACCTTTATGAAATAACATTAATGTCTGTGAAGTAAACCTGAAACATTTACTGTCAGAAATAAAGACATTTGATGCTACATCTATTTCACACAGGAAATGTTTTACGACTCTTTAATGGTCAATAATCACCTGCGTCTATTGTATGGATTACTAGTATATTCTGTTCCTCCTCAAGTCTAAAATGCCTACATATTTCAACTGATAGCAAAACAACAGCATAAATAAAATTACAGATTTGTAGCCTTGCATAGGCAAGGAAGAACCTTGCATAGAAGAGACTATTTTCCTAATTAAAACAAACCAAAAGGAAAGTAATAAAGATATCATTTTAGTTTTGTTCTTTACAAAGCATTATTATAAAGACACATCTATGTTGTCCTGGATAAAACAAAAGAAAAAGGACTCTGATGATTAAAAAAACCAACTTAATTGCACAAAGTGATAACTGAAGTAAACACATGCAAGACAAAAATATTCGTATACAATTTATCAACTACCTCTGAGCTCTCTGTGTGGATGGACTCACTAATTCCCAAATATAAATTCACACACAGAGCACAGGAATATTTTGCAGTTAATAAAAAAAAATAAAAAATAAAATGCTTTCATTTCCAAGTGAGCTCTTTTTGTATTTAAAAAGAGGGCCTAATTCTGTATTTCTAGTATTAGACTGACATAAATGGAAAGAACATGAACAATACCAGCTGAGGAAGTGGTACCCTGCACTGCATACAGTGAAGGAAAACTCTCACTAAGTTGAGCATGAGATTTTCCTTACACTTGAGTGTAGAATTAAGCCAATACAGAAAAATTACTGGTGTAGAAAAAAAAAAAAAAAAAAAAACAAATTAAAGTGCAGAGTTGTGTCTTCTTTCCCTGAAATGGTGAAAGGAATATTTCAATGCCTGCTATTAACAGGGGCCCTTTTTTTTTTTTTTTTTTATTTTGTCCACTCCACAATTTTTAGCTAACACATTGCAAGGCCTGCTATTTCTCAAGCAACAATATTGTGCTTTGTATTGAAAACCACAAAATAAAGAGGGCTGACTGTTCTGACAGCTTTAATCCTGATGATACTTGGAGACCCAAGTAAAAAGAAACTGGTACAGCATGGAGTTTCCCCTGCTCAGCAGGCAGAGAAAAAGCAGTTCTGGATTTGATAAGTAAAACCAGATATAGTTGATGATTATATGCTAAAGCCCTGCAATTAATGGAAAACATCAACGGTCCAATGAACTTGCATATCAGTGGGGTCTTTGAGAAGGTCTTTTCTCCCATCTTGTTAAAAACTCATCAACTGCACAAGTCAGGACTTTTTTTTATGTAAAGAATCGTGCATGTTCCACTGTTGTCAAAGAGAAGACATAAAATGTCAAGACTCCAGATCCCATTTAAACATTAAACAAACCCCTGTGCATGTTGTTATAGATATTTCTCTCTGCGAATTCGTGCCACAGTAGCAATGAAAAGCACCAGGCAGGATTATGACCTCAACATGAGGTGCTTCACAAATATGAAGATGTGGCCCACTTGTCCTGAAGGATCTGACAGTCAGAAAGAAAACTGATGTTGTAATAGCTTATTTTTTTAAAAAATAGCAATAATGGTTAAAGCCCATCCATCCTTATATTGTCATCAAAGGCTCCAATTCAGTGTATTTTAAAATCAAGATATTAACAAATAATAACCTTATAAAAACAAATCTCTGCAGAGAGAATATGATACTATTATGCTGTGCACAAACTTAAAGTGCATTTCTGAATTTCTGACACCAAAAAGGAAAGTGACTGTGTCTACTATGCAGCCACAGTAACAGAAATGATTCTGAAAGTGTAAGTAAATAAAAAGTAAGCCATTATCAGAAAAAATAAGTGTGTCATAAAAGTAGATTTCATTCTGGAAAGAATCTGGCTAAATCTGATTTGAAGTGGGTTCAAATGAAAAACCTTGGTCCACAAGCCACAAAACAAAGACCCTCTTTTGAGCAGAATTTGGTTGATTCCTCAAGGTCCATATCAGATTTACCTGGTAACAGAAGATTATCCCTACAGTTGGCCATAAGCAAGCATTACCCCAGGGTGGATTTTCCCCCTTGAGTAGTGATCAGAAACTCTGGACAACTTTATCCACCTACTCTTTACAGATCAAAATGCAAAATGTTGCCATGAAAACAAGGGAGAATATGCAAAGGTGTTATATGCTATGTATGCCACTGACATAATACTTTAATAGGATATGCTGTAATTTCCTGCAATTAATATCTTAGCAGAGCTATAAAGGCTTTTTTCCAAAATTATACCATTGCATTTACAACACTAAAATTAACGTTGTGTCAACCTTTCCATTATAAGCCCCCTTTTTCAGAGGTTTATAACTTGGCTGTAAAAATATATTCTGGCCTAAAATGTGGCATGTAAGATCCCCATTTAGAAACAGTTATTTTGATTAAATAAAAAACATTATTTAAGTCTGTTTTAAGTAAGTCTTGAATGCCCTACAAACTGTGTAAGGGACTGCCAAGAAGTGTAGGCATTCTTCGAATAAAAACGTATTTTCTCTCTACTATAAAGCCACTGTTCAAAGGATGTTTCACAGCCATGGAATTTGCTCCACATCTGTAAGGAAAATACGTGGATTTGGGAAACTACAGACTTCGGTGAGAGTAGCCTCTCCACTTGCCTGTTGGTGTGTGATTATGGCTGTACTTCTGGTCAGCAGCTCAGCCACATGGGAGACTCAAGCTACCCAAATGGCTTTCATTTGTGGGTGGGAAGTGGGTGAACAAACAAATATTCCTCTGGCTGAAGTGGATTCACTCTGGCTTAAAGCTCCAACAGAGTAAATTAAGGCAAGTGATAAGTTGATAGAAAATCATGATAAAAATATGATCAAAATGGTGGAGAACCACCCTTTGGATTCTGAAACCATAGATTTCAAGTTTGTCAAATTTCATATAAGAACTGGATCAAGTTACTTCGGAAATTTAACTAAGGTGCTTAAATTAGGAACCTCGTTGTCTAATCAACAGAAGGTAATTCACAGCACCTGGACTGCTTTATATATGGAGCCAAAAGTCCTAATTCAGTCACCCAAATTAGATATCTAAAATTAGATGGCCCCAAATATCTATATGCTTTTTATTCTGCCTCAGAAGAGTGTGGTGAGGATAATACACTTCAGCTTATGAGACACTCAGATATGCAGTTACAGAGGAGATGAGTATCCTGAAAATATATCACCAATAAAATTCAATGAGATGGAAAAGGCAAAGCTAGAAATGTGATAGTGGCGTTTGTCAGACCAGTCACTCTTTATCAGAGTAAAACAAGTGCCATACCCCCTCTTCTGAGTATGATTTATCTCTATATATTATATTATTATATGATATTATGATATTAATATGATATTATATTCATTACTCTGTCAAGTACTGAAGCTCAGTCTATGCTTAGGCTATTAGGTATATATTGCACTCTTTTGTTACCTGTAGCAAATAGCCACACAACTCATCTGTCTACCTGATCTAGATTTTGAGCTAAACATATATTCCTCCAGCTGGTTCATCTCTGATTTACAGATTAAAAATGCCTAATACATTACTTTGAAATAAAGTTCCCTAACTCAGAAGTGCCCTTCCGTACTGTGTGACAGTGGTGTGTCTCAAGATGGATTTCACATTTCACCATCAACTGTGAAGTTTTTTGCTTTTATTATTTGGTGTTACAAGTTTGATGGTTTCTTACACTGTCATTTTGGGTGGATGAATGAGATTAATTCAGCATTTCATAATGCATCATTGTACACTGTTTATATCATTTATTTTCTTTTTACTGAATGATTACAAATTTCAATTGAAAGTTAATAACATTTTGTGGGAGTTACTGCATGCGAATTAGCTGTGGTGATGTCAGTGCATCCCTCTGGAATTTAAAAGATATTTCACTGTGTTGTATCATGTGCCGCACAGTATATCAATTTTTATTTCCCATCCCTCAAGTGTGGAATGCACACTGTGTAACTTCTAGATTCTCAATATAGACATAATTTACCCAAGCTGTGCAAATGCCTAACTCACTGAGGATGATATATACAAGATTTATATTGAAGACTAGTTCTTTCAAGGAAGCAAAAGCATTGCATACTACACAGGCCACTATATTATCTAATTATTTGGGGAGAGGGGTTTCTAATGTTACAGACAAAGGGAAATAGCATGTAAACTGCAGTCATAAACCAATTTTTCCTTACTTTAACAACTTTGAGATTAGATAGGTAAATCCCAGGCAAGGCCATTTATCTTCCTTGAGAACTATGTTTGCGAGTGTCTGGATTAGCTGGTTGCATAAAACAGTGAATATAAGAAATATTCATTCGCTTTACTTCCACTTACATGCCATCAAGTGTATACCAAGTGTTAAACAACATCTAGTTTGCTCATTTGCTGGATTGCACATACTACTACTTACTTTATGTGAATTCATAATTCATGAATGCATTCGTAGAGCAATGCACTTATTTCTTCCTTGCTGTCATGATATTAAGTATATTAAAAATAAGTTTTTTATGCTCAAATTGATTCAGTAATACACTTACTTTCTGGAATGTTCCCGCAATTACAACTAAAAAATGCTTTGATTCCTTAGGCCAGGATTTAGTCCATCTGATAAATTTAAGTTTTTACTGTGAGATTTCAAGAAGTACTTTACAATTTATTTCCTATATGCTTTTGGCTTTTTTAATGTGGAGCTGTACTTCATCATTTTCCTCCAAATACCTGCTTCTGCAGACAGAAATTTTTACCTCTGATGTCACCACATTCCAGCTTTGCCTGTATATCTGATTATCTCCAGAAATCAAGTCATTTCAATACTAACATTTATTAACTTATTTCTTTTTTTAAGTATCTCCTGATTAGTGCATCAAATAGTGGAGGTGGTGGGGTGGGGGCAGGTAAAAAAAAAAGCAATGCAAGACTCGATTGTTTTCCCTCTTGACCATCACGTGGTTGTCAATCATAAAAATCATCACCAAAAAGATAACTAATTAGAAACGAAAGGGCAATATCTCAAGCAGTTCCTGTCAGTCCTGGGATATGTTTCCATGTAACACTGATGTAAGACATGAAAAAGAGCTGGCGTGCTCAAATGGTTGCCTGTTTTTTCCAGCTACATCTGTTTGTCTAATGAAATAAATTACATTCCCTAAAATCTCTGCCACATCTATACCTTTGATATTCCAACCACAATACTAATATCCTAAGTCTTTTCTTGCAAGAGGTGCTCACTTCTGCAAAGCCCAGTTATGTGAGTAACAGTACACAAGTCATCAAACACTGGCTGAGAGTGTATTACTCAAGCAATAAGACTTCACAGAATCAGTCCTGTTGGATAGGCTGCTGGTTGGCACCATTTCCACTCCCAGTAATCCATTTTACTTTGTGCACATGCCACTTAGGAACAAAACTAGTTTTCTGTGTTGGAGAGAATAGCACATTACTACTGTACTATCCCAAATATTGTAATATTGAAAGGAGCACATCATCAGACTGACAGAAGGGCACCAGAGAGGTTCGAAGGGGTGTGACCTCTGCCAAACTCCTTAGGAGCTAGACCAAGGTCCCTGGCTCAGCCATGGCAGCCACTCCACACTGGGTAAGAACTGGCAGAGCATCAGCCAAGAGTGGCCCCCATGCAGCAGCACAGGTGGGCAGCAAAGATTTCCTTGATCCTCTGCTGTTACCCAGGAGCTGATTATAATCTGCCTCTAAATTAAAAGGGTTCAAATCATAGGCTCTTCTCTAAGTGAAGCCTGTAGAAGTAGTGTCTGGGTTGAATCTGGTAGAATCAGTGAGATTTTAGCCTCTGGCTTTGGCAGAGGCACACCTGAGAGCAAGCCTTTAAGCCACTGGTGAAGATGCAGCACAGCACACCCCAAGCAAATGAAGCAGCAGGAGTTGAACTGGGCATGCCTATGTCTTCATTTCCAATTTTAAAACACACGTGGGAGAGGGTAAGTGGGAGGACAGCTACTATCATTTTCTGCACCAACATGAGCCCAAGAAACAATGACATTTACTTTGGTTGAACTAATTTCTACATATCAGATCATGTTCAGCACCCATGTGCCAAAGTCCTATTCTTCAAGTCTGTTGAAATACCACTTTTCGAAACATGTGTGCTAACATTTGGCCAACACCACCACAAGATCACTTTATTAACTTGTAGCTCATTTCATAGACTGCTGCTCATGTTGCTAACATATGCTATTCTACCATTTACTACTCTATAATTAGAGAAGTCATATGAAAGAGATACACAAGGCTTAATTTTTGCATTAAATACAATTTGTTTAGACTCAGGCAGGCAAAATAAGGGAAAAAAAAAGTCATATAATGAATTAGAAAACTGCAAGACAGCTAATTTAAGTCAAAAGGTCACAGCAAAATTTTTTTAAAACACAACCTCCCCTCCTCCCTCATGACTGCTTATACTTTTAAGAGTCAAATCCAGAGCTATATTCTGCTCTGCCAGGATAAAACTTGTTTCCAGGGACTGAGGGCCTCAGGGGCAGAGCAGCTGGCAGGATCCCTGCAAATGGGGGACCAAGAGGTAAGATCAGAAGCTTACAAGTAGCAGAGGAGTATGAACATTTAACACGCTGTGTCTTTTCTGCCACCACCACGCTGTTACACCAAAGCATTTGTAGTGTGGAAGAGGTTGAATAAAGGATAGAGAGCATCACCAGAATATTTATTATAGCATGTGCTGCTCAGAGAAGGCAAGGATCCTACATCACTTCTCTTTCCTCACAGCTGACAGAAAAAATTCCAAGCCAGCCAGCCATGAAGATGCCTTTTACTGGGAAAAGCTAGCCGATAATAGATCTCTTGCTTGAGTAATTATCACATAAGGAGTTTAGAACTCATTAACAAGCCAGTATGTAGTAACAAATAAAATATGAAACATTTGACTTTGATGTTTAGCATATTTGTCTTTCCTCCATTGGATCAGTTTCAATGTACACCAGGCAAGTCAGGAGCTGGACAGGAGCTGTGGTGCCACACCTATGGCAGAGCCCCGTGAAGTGGAATCAGCGATTTGGCAGCCCGCTACAAGTTACACAGACATAACAGCATTTCTCTCTTCCAACTGCACACAACTGCATTGCAGAAGGGAGTTAGATATATATTATTTTTAATACTGAATTGCTTAAAAAACAGTAAAAATATATACCAGTGATGGTTGGGAATCAATTCACAAGCTAACTGGGTTTTAAGGGAAATGCATCCTTTCTACTGTAAATTAATAAACTGCAGTTATCGTTTATTAAGCCACCACAATATTTTACATTTTCTACTGCCATAATCTTGACTGCTTATAAATTACTGTACTTTTACCTATTCTTTAATCCAGAAACATCATTATTAAAATGTTTGATGGAGGCTGCAGTGCATCTATCATTACTAGTAAAAGTTAATTAGATTAGATAAAAGAAATAATTAGATTTGCATTTTTATCCTGGTTTTAAACTTCCAAAGAAGATCACAACAGTGTGCCTGTGGGCAATTAAAAACAGCATACAGCAGTGAAATATAAAGGCAAAAAAAGTCTGTTTTTCCTGGCTAATTCATGATTGAAGATACAATTACAAAATATTTTAAGGGTTTGCTGAAGCTGGGGGCTATTCCTAGACTTCTAAGCTTTGTTTATAAGTCTCTCTCTTTCAAGGGAGTATCTGATCTGCGTACCCTGCCAATAGAAGTATCAAATTGCTTTCAATGGCTTTATTTGGTCCTGTGCAGAGCTTGCTGGAAGGGGATTAGTTTCATGATCAATAGCCAAAAAAAAAAAAAAAAAAAAAAGAAAAGAAAAAAAAAAAAAAGAAAGGTAGAGGAGAGTATTCCCTAGTGCTGGAACAGTAGCAGTGGCATTGTTTTTGCTTGTCAGTGCTAAATAGAGTTTACAAAGAGATACAACCTTAGAGAGCATAACTGAGCTGACAATAACTGGATTCCAGCTCGTGCATTTTCAGCAAGCTCTCTGCAAGGAGCTTTAACTTGTCCCCAAAAGGCAATAAATGGAAAGTTCAGCTCTTAAAATTAGAGGTCAGTTACATACTTAATGATGAAGCATATCTTTAAATCTATTTCTACTATTATTATCCTAGCAAAAAATTAATTAACCAGGTCAGGGAGGCTATGAAGGCTAATGTGGAATGCAATTATTCCTGATCTTTAGACGTGTACTTGACATAAAGAGATAGTCCTTATTCAGCTCACCAGGTACCTCAATTGTCAGTAGTTAATCATGGATAAGAAGAGAGACTCATTGGTTCAGTCTCTTAAGTTTTACTTATGATTCAAATGATTCCTATTCAAAGACAGTTTAAATAGTTGTAATTTGATGTTACTATTCTTTTGTCTGTTTACTATCACAGTAATCACGTTCACTCTATTTGAGGGAAACAGAAAATGTAAGAACATTTATAGGAAAGTAGAACAGTATGAATGTATAGATTAAAACTAGAGAAAATTACGATTAGGAATTTCTAGTGTCTGAATTAGAATACTTATTGAGAGCAGAGGAAATCAGTTTCTCTATGCAATGGAAATTGTATTGATTCAAACAGAAAACAAAATGCTCTGCAATGGCATTAAGCACAGTAAAGAGGAATAAGGTGAAGGGAAATGGACATAAACAGCTTGGATCATCTTTCACTGTTACCCTTTTCACAGATCTCGGCAGAAAAGCTCAACCATCACTGTCCCTTTTAAAGATTTCAGCCACCATTTAGGACTTGCTCTAATGAAACTTACCCAGAAGAGGAGAGAAGCCCTAAAAACTTTCATCCCTTAAATCCACACACACCCCCATTCTCAGAGGGAGATCCTGGAGCAACAGGCTCCAAGCATCAGTGGGATCCTGTTTTTCTCAGATGGGCATGGTGGGGCTCAGGAGAAGTCCCCAAACCTCATTCTGACAGAACATTCTCATAATGAGGCAGAGAATTCATGGGGATTTCAGGACCCCTGGTTTGGAAACATTTAAGAAATGTATGCCTTCCCTTTTTCCAGGCTAATATTCATGATGTACTACCAAATTTCTCCTTTAACCAGTTTTTTCACTGATTCCCAGAGATTGTCACTATCGTGGTATAGGCTATGAGATGTTCTTGAATTAGACCAATTTTGTTCCTTCTGTTTCAGAATGAATATTTTTTATTAAAAAACCCAAAACCCATATATTTTACAAAATCTTAATCAACCTGGTGACTGATCTGTGAGCTCTTATTTGCCCCACATTTTTTTCTCAGCTTTAATTTGCACTGAAAACAATGATTTCTCTGCACAGCTCTGCAGAATGAAGAACTTAATTTGGCATACTAGATTTCCTCCCATCTCTGTGGACTGCTCTGTAGAAGAGTGTTTATGAACATTATGAACATTTGAGCTGAAAAATAATAATATACTGCATTTATATGAAAATTTCCATGTAAGATTCTCAAAACATTACATTTAAATTGAGGAAAAAGAAATTATTTGCAAAATTTCTGATAATCAGAGACGAGGACTGAGGAAAAGTCCAGATTCCCACCAATTTAGCTAACAAAGCTGCTTTCCCCAACACATACACCTTTTCTCCAACACATACAGAAACATCAGCTATACATAGAAAACATGAGATGATTATGTAGAACATTTAATGACCTCTATCTGAGATATAGATATCTATATCTCTCTATATATAATCAATATATTACTGACAAAGTTTTGGATGTATGACAGGTCTGGAGTAAGGTGCTCCAGTAAATGGTGTCAAAAAAAAAAAAAAAACAACCGATCAACCAACCAAACAAACCTTTCATCAATTAAATGAAATAAGATATTAAAATAATTACATGAATACATAATAGTACAGCATAATATAAATAACAAATACTAATCAATGCAAATTCTCAATATATTAACCCACTAGTTGTCCAGGGGAAGCATGTATTATTTAATGTAAATTATTTTAAATTTTGTATCTGACTGACATAACTGACATATTGTAAGGCACTTCTAAAGCACTTTGCAACTGCTTAAATGGTTAAACTAGGTGCATAAGAATAAGGGTGAATAAGAATTTCTTATTCACAGAAATTCTTGTTCAAGAATTAACACTGTGCCTCAGGAGAGGACAGTTGCCACACTGTGCGTCTCATGATGCAAACACTGCATCAGCAATGCCCCTCTCCTGCATCCTGGAGAACACACTGTACTTGCCTCAAGTACCTGTGCTATCAATAGGCCCCTGCCCAGATGGAACTGGCACCTGCGTACTCACATTTTGTAATCTCTTCAAAAGGGGAGTGTCAGGGAAGAGTACTATTGTTTTCCCAAGCATAAGAAGTACAGATATGACATGCCATTCTCTGTACGTAATCACTGTTTCCTGAAAACTGTTGCTCAAGAGTGTCTTAGAACAAACCTTCTCAACCAAATCAAGTTATTTGGGATAGAGTTGCAAATTCTACCAGACCCAAAAACTAAACTGGGAATGTAAACATTTAATAGAAATTTTATTTCCCCTTCAAGACACAGAGAGCACGATTCACCTCATCTCCTATCAGATCTCTACACAAAAAGCATTGGCATTATCCTTCTAGGTTAATGGAAACAAACAGCCATTTTAGGGAACAATTTGTTTGATATCTTTTAAATACCTGCTTTAGAACAAGACGAATTGAGACAGAGTCTGTACTGCAGTTACCTATTTTTGATACGATGAATTCCACCCAGAGTCGCCAGTATGACTTCAGTACTGGTATTGAGGTTTCTTGGGAGGATGGTGGGAAAGGATCAGAGAGAACCAGCAGAGTGCTGTTTCTGTCATCTGCCTCCTCTTTTGCCTCCATCCCAACTCTAGTCCTTAAGGAACTACACATCTCAAACTACACTCCTAACCTATTCTACATCAGCAAACCTGCTACAAACTGCAGAGGCAACTTAGCATCTTCTCTCTCAGGCAACTTCTGGCTGCCAAACCTGCTACAAAATTAAGACAGAACAAATAAACTAAGAAGTAGCACTTGGCTCACAAGCAAAGGGTTTATGTGAGCTGGTATTTAGCCTAGAAGACAATCTCCAAGGAAACTTTCTTTTAGTAATCTCCCCGTAAGACTGTTGGAGGTTTGACTTGGAATCTGCCCGGGGTGCCTAGTGCTTCTTACTGGAACCTACAGTGTTCCCTGGGCCATGAGATACCCACTACCCATCTGGTTGACCAGCTGGGAGAAGAAACAATCCTCACTGCCTCAAACACACTGATTAGACTCAGGTAAATGTGAATATCATGAATAAAGAGGCCAAACCACTGTGGAACTATGGCATAAGAATACTGTATATTGACAGGAATTTGGAAGCAAATACAGGGACGAGTCACCAAGAAAGGGTTTAGCTCAGATGAACAGAATAGCCATTGAAATATACATACATCTTTGCATATACATCTAGGAAAGGACGGGAAAGAAAACTGTGTAAGACGAAAGATGGTAGTGAATGAGAAAATGAACCTTAAGTCTATTCTAGAATGAATTCTAAGACCACATTTCCCTGGAGACAGTGGATGGGTAAAGCTACTGAAAAGTATTGACTGAAGTGAAACATGAAGTACCTTTGAACTTTTTACTACAGCACAGGTACTCCCAGCCAAACATACCTACAATTCTCAAAACAAAACAAAACAAAACAAAACAAAAAAAACCCCCACAAAACAAAAAAAAAAAAACCACAAAAAACAAAAAACAAAAAAACTAGCCATAATTCCTCTTTCTGTTTCCTAATTTTTAAAGGAATTTTAAAAATTAGAAATTTCTCATACAGATAACTCTTCTGTTTTGTAGACTTAGTTAGGTTTCAGTCTTAGCTTTTATGCTAAGATTTTTTTTTTTCTATTATTCTTTGCTTTCTGAAGTTGGACTTGAAAATAACACTTAGAGAAGATGGTGTATTTTTTCCTTTCACTATTTTTAATATGTCTTTCTTCCTTGATGTACATCTAACATGAACACACAGTCTCCTAATAGGCAACAACAATAATGGTGCTTTACGATTCAATTGTGTCTCTCATATGAGGCATTAAGACATCTATATTTGTTAAATAAACTCCTTAAAAGTGTAACTGAGACTGCATTACAATATTTTTCAAAAGCATTTACAAGCATTCCTTTGGGATGAGTGATAGAAAAACTTCAGTTTTGGCATCTAGTACATAGCAATCACCTAATTAAGGAAAAGAAATGGATAGCCCAGGCTTAAAAGAAATGATTGGCAGCACAATCATCTGTCAGACCAAATTGAAATATTTCAATCAGTGAACAGGATCATGGAAATGCTTTCAAAGTGGGAAGCAAAGAAGGTAATACAGTCACATGGCAACAATGCCTCTACATCCACGTCACTCTCTACCCGTGTATACTTGCACAAAATTAAACTGTGTTCTAGGTACAAGTACAGATAATTAAATATCTCCAGAATACTTCCAGATCTACAAAGATATAAATACTCCAAAGGCACCTGGGACACGTATACCTGTGGGTCCTTGTACATGAGCAGGCTGGTGCCAGCGACTTAGTATTGCTTCAATGTCTCAATTTTGCTTTTGTAGAACACAGAATTCCTACAACAATAACTGAGACTGTTTTTACTTCACACAATACAAGTCAAACTGCAGATTTCAGAATTATGACAAGATGGCAAGATTTAAAAAATAGTTCATAACTTTCAGAGAAAACTTTTCCTATTAAAGTTCTTTGCACCAAAAGTCTCTGAAAAAAATTTTCTGGGACACAAGGAACTCCCATAAAGAGCATCTTTACTGAGGCTTGTTAGTAAAGCATGTGGCTGCTTTATTTTAGACGCTTCTCTCTCCATAAATGGAACTTGAGTATAATCAGAAGAGAGCAATAAAATACACTGACCTGAATTTGCTGCTGCAGTAGATTGATTTTGTGCTGCTGCTGCAGAAGTTGCTGCTGTTGTCTTGCAATCTATTAGAAATAAAATTTCCATTAAATTAAAACAGTAATATTGAAATTTCAATACTATTGACTGAAAAACATAATATTTGTTATTCTTTATTTCATTAAGCATATTATTTTTTTTTAATGGGGCATCTTTGAGAGGTAAATTTAAATGCATCATAAAAATCTGCATAGCAGGTAAGAAATATGTATTTTAAGCAGTGAGATCTTAGCTCTGAAAAGCACAGAAACAGGTTTATTTGTGTGCATGTGAATAATCTCATCACTATTCAACAAAGCATTTCGGCCTGTGGCGATCTTTAACTATGATGCATTACTGTTAGCTACAATGGGAATGAAACACATGCTTAAAATTAAGTGCATTTCTGAATGGGGATGGGATTATGCAGGTGCTTAAGGTTAAACATACATTTTCCTGCTTTGCTGAACTGAAGCCTTAGCTTAGTGTTTATAGATGCTTCACTATTCAGCACAAGCTCCTAGGGTAAGCTTCTCTGACTTCCTTCACAATGAGCAGCACATTACTTCTCTTGCAAATCTCAAAAATCATCCTTGGAGCTACTTAGCAAAGCAGAGCCTTACTCTGTGTAAAAGCATTACCTGGTGCTCAGCAACTCATCCACCACACAGCCCTATGAAATATGTAGATATTCTTACCCTCATTTAGTAAAATCAGTAAGGGATCTGGAGGATAAAGGTTCACTCTATCCCTTCTCTAACACAGATGGAGAAAAACAAATGTTCAGGGTAGGTAGCACTAAGAGATTGGTGAGAATTTGCTACAGATTCATCTACCTCCCTGATTCCCACAAAATCAGGATGCTAGAGCAAAAGGGAAATAGGATCCTGCCCTCAGACCTGCTCCCTGCAATGGGTGATGAAGGTAGACAGAGCTGGGAGAACAACTGGACTTCTGCTTCAGAAGGGTAACTGTGCAGCAGACTGAAATGAGGACAAGATTTGTGTTTCCTGGAAATACCAGCCTCAGCATTTCTGCTACTTTCATTTCTTAAGTGTAATTTCCCCTCTTATAAATATTTGTCTAGAGCAGAGGAATCACATAAAACAGCAAGAAGTCGGTGACAAAGGTATTTTGGTCATTCAAATCCACTGTTTCTCTTTTGGCAAAAATCCTCTTGCTCTCCTTCCCCAACATCTTCTGAGCACACTTACTCTGTTATAAACAGAGAAAGCTAAGTAAAATGTTTTTATGATAAAAAAATGACAAGAATGTATCAAGGTTGGTTTGGAAATAAACACATAGTTTTAGTGAAAACTGTTCAGATTAACTCACAAGGAATTTGTAGTCACATATTAACAGCTTCTAACTGTGTACACATGGAGACCAAGGCTGTCATTTCTTTAATCTCTCACTGTCACATGGAAATAACTCTAAGTTTTTTCAGTTAAAATTCACTTTTGTAAGAGAAATCAACACAAAATTCATACATGTTATAAGTCTTGCACATGGCCTCAAAGAGGCAAATTAAGGTCAGCATGATTCCGGGACTGGATGAAGGCAAAGGGCCACAAGAAAATGGAGTCAAGCAGCTCTCACAGATCACTACACCGATGCTTGTAACAAAGCTCAAACCCCTTTTAGGAGCCTGGTGTTCAAATACTTCTGGATGAACCTCTCAGGCAAGTCAATAAGATACAGTGAGTGAGGACTGAATGAGCAGACCCTTGTGTGAATGAAAAAGGGAATTCAAAGAGAGCTGGCAGTTTATGTGCCCAGGTAGCCCAGGGGCAGGTCCTAGAACCCCAGACATCTGTTGTCACCACAGTGACCAGCAGTGGTGTCTGGACTTGGTGAACCCTAATGGGGACAGTGCTATATGGAATATTTAAAACCTCTATGAGAGCTGGAGTTACCACTTTTAATGAACAACACACTAATTGTGACTCCATATTAGAAGTGCAGTGCTTGGAACTAAAGATAAGGTCTGTCAGGTTTATGTCCACATTGCCCCTGCTCTTAAAGTCTCAGCAAAGGTGAAAAAGTGATTAAAGCTTCACAGTGAAATGATACAGAGCATGGAGCTACATTGTGGGCCATTTTCTCTCAGTGCTGTATCATTTTTTCACAGGTACACAGCAATCTACATTCAGTATTTTTTGGAGCTGATGATGACCTGGCTGCAGCTTAACACAGTAAACCATAGCCAAGACAAGGAGGAGGCTTTTGTTTACATATGCAAAGGAACAGATCTACCAGGGTTCTGACTGCTTGTGAACAGCTTTTTGTATCTGCATGTACAATGTAGCACCATTTGAATAGGCACTTCCTGATGAAAACAAGAAATATACCATGGACCATCTAATCTCAAAGGTTCTTCTTAGCTGGAGAAGTACTGTGATAGAAAATGTACCCAAGACCCTGCAATGCAATTACCATAGCATCGTCTTGATGTATAGGCTTGACACAGTAAAGTAGGGTACACAAGCACCATGTGGCTCAAATTCTGAATTTTATTTGCCTATCGGTTGAGCTACATGCTCGCTTCATTGAGCATGACAACCTAGTTTTAAGTGTCATTTAATTTTCATTTTGAAATATAATTACAAAGTGTTCACTGTAAGATATCACTCGTCTGCAAATGTGTCAAGATTAATTTGTGCTAGCTTATTCACAAGTGTCAATAGTTAATTACTGTGTCATCTCTAGATGGCTAAATGACATTCTAACTTCTGATTTTTTACAGTGTTCCTTTATGTTATTTTCCATTAGGGGATGAGTCCATATTCCTACATGTGGGCAAATACCCAAGCACATAAAATACCAGACGTCACAACTCATTAAAATCAACAGAGCATACATTGCTGTATATATCCTATAAAATATATTTAACTGAAAAGATAATTCTAGTAATAATGTCAGATTCCTAAAAACCACACATTAATTTGAATCTGTCTGATCTAATGCCTAGGGGACTAGTGCATGGCATCATTGTTGTTGCACTTTTGTTCGATGAGAAGAGGACAGCTCATTGGACACCTTTAAAACAAACAAATAATCTAGGGGAAAAACCCAACAAAACAAAAAGACAAAACAAGAAAAAACAAGCCGTTCACAGCCTGAACAAGCAAATCAAACCTTACTTGTACAAGGTGTTTGAAGGTTTGAGTATGCTTAAGGGTTTTTGTTTAATTATTTTCTTGTCAAAAAGAGAAAGAGTTAAATAATGGTTATAGTCTGGCTTGTTCAAAACTCTCAAAATTGCATCTCAGTGCAAGAACAAGAACTGTGAAATCTATCATCCACTCCTCCCCTTTTTTTCAGGGTCCTATAATATTTCCTCTTTCTGGAAAAATGTGTAACTTTTGCAGATATTTAAGCTCTTTTAATAAAAAACATGAAACAACAGCAGGCAGAACAGAGTTTGCAATAAACATTCTGCATGAACCATTTTCACAGGTTTCTTTCTTGGAGCCTCACCTGTTCTTGCTGTTGGCGAGCAAGGTCCATTTGCTGCCGTTGTTTTTCAATTTGTGAGGCTGCCAGCTTTTTCTGCTCATCATGGGCAGCCAGGAGCTGCTCCCGTAAGCTGATCAGCTGGGTGATCATAGTAGAGAGCTGTCGCTCTTTTTCTGCCAGGCTTTCTGGTGTACCTAAACGTGGGGGAAAGATGTACTGTAAATATGAGGTAGACAATTGTTACAAAGCAGTATTTACCTCCCCAAAAAACGGCTGCATCACCAACATGCTTTTTTCAAACAGCAGCTTAGATATATTTTCACGAACAAATCTCAAAAGAATGCAACACATAGATTTTCTGTGCTCTAAGCAGGGGAGGATGTAACAGAAATGGGAGGAGAAAAGATAGAGAATATTTCCTTTTGTCTGATGGATTTATTCTGTATGAATCCCTGTATCTTCTCCATCTAAATCTGCCTGCTGTGATAAATACATTCATAGTTTATCAGACATAATTTCACCTCAGTTTATATGTTTTCTCATTTTTTCACTCCAAGTATGTACAAATGCTAAAAAATAATTTAAAAGATGCTGTTTGGTGGAAAAAGCAATTTAAGAATTTATTGATCATTTTTTCAAAATACCCATATATCTGGTAGGTCATTTAGGTAAATGTAAGCTTTGGTTGTGGAATGTGTGTTAAAAATGAGCTTTATTTGTCCCCAAGAGAAATGGCTAACCTGAAAAAAATAGCTTCAGAATTTTCATTTAACTTTCAAAGTTTATTCTACAGAGAGCACTTAATTAATATGAAACTACGGTACATTTATTCTTTGCACTAATGATGCTTAATGGTCTGTTTATGGGTAAAATGCATGGGTCTCATAAGTGGAGAGTACAGGGTCCTTTTCCAAATCAATCTGAAAATATCCCACCTCATATAGGAACACATTACTCTGTCAGAAACAGCAATACCTATATTTGGGGCATACAATACATTTCCTTTTGCAAGCACCTCAAACTCATAGGTCTGTAAGAGATAATATAAATACAACAAGGTAGAAGTGCAAGAATATTGGACAATAATCTGGAAGCAGTTTAGAGCTGGAAGTGGGATAAATAAAGCAATATAATGTCATACAGTAGAACAGAAAATTAGAGAAGAAAACCAAATCTGGGTCTGTAGGTCTGTAGTCTGCCACGATGGCACAAAAGAGAGTATTCAGAAACTTCCTTTCCTCTGTTCACAATAGAGGACTGTGATAAAGAAGTCACAGGACTTTAGAAGAGGAAGAAAATGTGTGAGCAACAGGACATGGGAGGGAGTGGAGAAACTGTCACAAAATTATGACTCCAGCTTCTTCCCAGGAATAAGATGGGTATCTTCTAAAGAAGAGAAGAAAGAAACTGACAGGTTTCATAAGCAGAAGGAAAACAAAACAGGCTCCGCCAAGAAGGTGACAAAATCAAGATTATCTGCATTGTGAGGCCAATATGATTCCTACACAGAATTTCATTTGCGAAAGCAGCTTACAGGAATACCTCTGTCTGAAACTGTTTTATATGGAAAAAAGAAACTGCATGACTTAAGTCATTCACTCTAAACTCTGAGAAACAAAGGGTACCTAATTTTCTATACATTTATTAATTGCTTTTAGCAATGCAAAGTACTGAAAAATATTCAATTTCTTATTTACTATCAAGTATCTTAGTTTTAAAAGAGTTTCCAAAAACCTGATGTTCCAAGTTTCCAAGAACCTTCTAATGTCTAATAAACATCCAATATACACACAACACGGGTCTCCAGAAGAAGAAAAATGTGTAAATTCTGTTGTATTAGGAATTTTAGAAAGCGTTGTTAGTGATTTCCTTAGTCACAAGAGGCATGATGGATGCATGAAGTTGAAGCTGTACTACCCAGACCAACTCACTGCAAAATCTTAGTGTGATACAAGTGACTGAAGCAATAGAAGAGTTCTGTGCAAAAAGCTGTTACAAGACCAGAACAAAAACCAACTGAATTTTGAAAGTAAGCTTAGAAAGTGCCTGCTCAAGAAGTACCACTTTGCCAGGATCCTTTAGCATGAACTGAGCTCCGTGCTGACATCTGTTCAATTCTCTGCAACTTCACTATGGACCTGCCTTAACTCTCCTAAATTGTGTTATTAAATCTTGAAGATTTTTCAGTATGGTTCAAAGGTTGTTTAGGTGGTTTTGAATTAATTTCCATGGGTAAAAGACTATTCTGACAAAGAAAAACTCCCTTGCCAGTTGTGAGGAGACCAACCACTCCAACCCACCTATCTTAGAAAGCCAATGGGAAGCAACCTGCTGCCTCAAATGATACTTATTGTCCTCCACTGCTGCCTGGGAAACAACAGCTTGAGACTTACACATCTGTCAAGCAGCTTTGGCATCATAATACAAGCTCCTGAGCTTACAGTTGTAAAATATATTACATACCCAAAGCAGATACTAATCTGCTGTATAGCTTGTACTTGCTTCATAACATGAGTAGAAAACCACCTCAAAGAGTGCCTGATAAGGCTACAAAATATTGCTGTTTTGTTAGGACTTCTTAAAACCATTTGATATAGTTGCCACAAATTTATAGTCTTTTTCTTTCTTTCCCTGATTTTCTTACAATAGCAGGCAGAAATAACTGTTCTTATTCAGGAATCTACAGTAATTGTTTTTCTTTCCTTTTCCCCTCCCTGTGAAACACATCTGAAATAAACGACCCCATTTAATCTGAAATAAACAACCCCATTTAAAGTATTCTGCTCTTTAATTTGTACCCTGTTATGTAATCCAGCAACAGAATTGAACTGATGACCACAAAATGTACACTGCTCCTGGAAAATCATGAGACCTCCATGAAGCTGCAGGACACCTAACTGAGCACTGCTCGGGAACAAGCATAAGATGAGAATGTTGTATGAACAGTGGGGGTGGGGGGTGGGGGGGAGGTATAATTTAATTTTAGAGTGGAAAATCCCAACCATTATTTTACAGTTTAAATACCAATAAAAAACAACTTGCTTAGAATGCAGACCAGATTGAGCTGATCTGGCTGGGACAAGAGAGGTCATCAGTAGCTGTGTGCCATCATCATCTGTTTTGCATCCACTTACTGCAGTGAGCAATGAGATTCCTACACTCATTACCAGTAAATAAACTTCTGCTGCTGACTGAAAATATCTATAAATAAAAAAAAAATACAGCTATCTGTAAAATGTATTTGCCATAAAAACAGATAAAACAAAAAGCTTAGTAAAAAATGAACAGTAAATATGCCACCTTCCATAAAATATTATATTCCACAGCTCTCCCTCTGTTCTAATCCTATTCTCTTACTCCAAAGACAGCAGCGCATTTTTTTCCATGGGGTCTTCCTTATCCCCAAAACACATCTGTCTTGAGTTTCTCTCAGATTTGTCAGGTGGATCAGTGCTCCCCAGGGCCTGCTCCATCTGAAGTATTTTAATTTGACTAAACACCTGATTTATTTTATCTCTCCGATGAGAAAGGCAGTTTGTCTTAATAGAGCCTGTCAGCCCACAGTCCCATTCACAGCAATTTACAGGCAGCCAGGGATGCTGAAAAAGAAGAGTGCTGTGATTCTGTATTTTATCCTCCTCCAGAAAGCACCTAAAAGCAGCTATTCACTGCTACTGCATGTGGCATTTTAGAACTGAATTAGCTTTTTATTCAAGTAACTACACTTGTTGTGAATAGCTTATCTGTAAAATTGCTACATTCACTACTGATTTTATTAACCTTTGGCTCTATCACAAAATGGTCTTCAGTTAGGAAAGACCTTTAAAATTGACACATTTTTCTTAGGGGCCTTTATTTCAGTGACTACAGATATACTGAATTTGATCCATTGGCTCCCTTTACCAGCAGTATTTAAAATTTTGAGTGTCGGTGGGAAGCTGATAGTGTTTAAGGATTTCTTTCTGAAGTGAAAATGTGTCAGTCTCATCAAAAGTTCAGAAAAAAATTAGATGATTTCTGATAGTACTTTGGTATATCCCCACCTTTATGATAATAATCTCGTCATAGTAATATTTTAATTTTTCCCTGTGTGCTTATTGTCTTAGTCGTTATTTTGGATTTCAGCACAAATTAAGATAAAATACTCAGATTGAAGAGAACTAAGGCATCAAAGAGAACTTCTGACTTTTTGAAATTCTGGTCATAGGTCAACCTAACCACGAGACAGAAAATGAAAAGTAGCTATAATTCTGCTGATAAAAAAAGGGAAGAGTTCAACTTGTGGTCTAAAATTACATTTAGAAAGAATTCTTCTTGTGGCAAAAGACTATCTTTTAAAACCAATTAGAATACTATACGATTTCTGGTACATAAAGTAACAGAAAGAGCATCATGTATCTTACACTGCATTTAATAAAAATCATAAACCCCATGCTGCATTTTATCTTACTTGGCTTTTTTAAGTATTAAAAAAATATAATTTAAAAACTAATATCCTGTAAGTATAGCTATACAATATAACTATAGCTCCTGTATCAACCACTGGTTTACCACTTTTAACACTCCTGTTATCTTTGTTACTTCCCCAAATGCCAATCAATGCAAAACCAGCATAACAACCTATTCAGTCTGTATACAAATGTCGCTGCATGTAAGCAAACACTGGAGGCTTCTCAGTGTTAAATTTCTTACTGTCCTTGTGGCAATCTGGCCTGAGGTAGAGGCAAAGTAATATCTGCTGGTAAGGGAAAAAAAAGAAACAGGCATAATAAAAAATAGGCTTTCTAGGCTTACATAGCATAATTTAAACTAATCTCTCTGACACTCAGGAAAAGAAAACTAGATAAAACCACATATTCTATCAAGTGAATAAAAGACAAAATATTTGAGTCATAAATGAACCCAAAATTTTATAGGCTTGATCCACAGCTTGTTGAAGTAGGGTTCTTAGCTGTGACGCAAAATTACTGTGGGATCTTGAATGTGTCTTAGTGTCCCGACATGTACACAAAGTAAAACACCACCTATCAGAGGTTTTTATGCCTGGTTACTTAATGTTTCTGAAGTGCTTTGATATCTTCGTGTGGAGTCTCTACACAGCTGCAAAGCATTATTGGTTCTCTTGAATCCTATGATTAGTGTAAAAGATGACAAATATCATCCTTGTTTATGCACTGCATCTAAAGTAACTTTTACTCCATATGCTTACAGGAAATACAAATTAATAAATCACAAATGATTACTCCTGTTACATTTCTAGAACAAACACATAGTGTGACTTTTATGAAATCAGGAGGCAGTAATGCAAGAAAGAAGTGTGGACTTTGCCAGAAACTAAGTAGGGCTTTAAATCACATAACTGCAGCCCTGAAGTATCATCAACCAAAACAGTTCAGCCAACAATCAAAAATTATTTTGAGTCAAGTTAAGCAATTTCAGCTTTTTTCCTTAAAAAAAAAAAAAAAAGCAAGCTTTTGTAACTCAATCCCTCTGTTAGATTGGAGGGGATTTTATTATTTTATGGACATTGTTTGAAAAGAAAGCAAAAACACAATGCTAGAACATAAAAGAAAGTGTATTTGATCTTAGCTTCCCAGAGATAACCTGGTTCAACCATTCTGTCTTACACTGCAGTCTGCAGCACACATCAGATGGGCTGTGATGTTTCCACTTCACAGGCTCTGTCCAGCATTTAGCATTTACCCTTTTTTGATTGGGTCACCTACTAAATGCCACAAAATAGGGCAGCAAAAGTCAACAAAAATAAACAGGAAAAACTGAAGAAAGTAACAATCTAATGGAAGGGCTTCAGAGATAAAAGTCACTTTGTGAGGGCTGCCTGGCTAGGGAGCCCCCTTGCCATTGCAACAGCATCTAATTTGAGTTCTAACTCCAGCAGCAGTTTAAAAAGCTTCCACTCTAAAGGGCCCCAAGTGTATCATAAAGATAAAGCATTTCAGTAGAAAACAGCCACAAAGACCTCTATTATCTTATCAGTCTTTGGTTACAACAGCTGAACCAATATGACTAAGTTCTGAATGACTTTTTTTTTCCCCCTTCTTTTTATAACACTAGAATACTGGAATTTCTTTATTTCATGATCAGTTAGCAATTGTTGTTGTTCCCATATGCTACTGTCCCATTCTTAGTCAATAAAAAGTTTTATAAATGCTCCCATTGTGCTTTGTAGCATCCCAATGCAGAAAGCAGCACAGCAAACATGTCCAGCATTCAAAACACACCGGATAGCTTCTCTTGGGAAGGTGTAAGGTACCTCCCCTCCCTTATGTCTCAAAATGCTTCTGCATTTTCAGCTTTGGGAAAGGAAATTTTATTACCGTATGTCCACAGACAGTAATGGGAATTAATATTAAGAATTACTGAAAATATTCTGTAGAGAAAAAGATGTCAGATTTTGAAAAACAAAAAAGAGTTTAAATTAGTTATTCTTCATAAGAAGGATGAAAATGCTTTACTGATAATCCACAAATTTTCTCTTGATTCCATATGCACTAAAACTCGCACATTGCAGGAATTTCTAAGATGGGAGAAATTTGAAACTCATATGATTTGCAAAACAGCAGACTTTTAAAACAATCCTATACTTATCATGGTCCTGTCTTTCTTATATTAACCAAAAAATTGCCAAACAGCTGAGTGAATATCAGCAAGGCCATGCTGACCCTTCATTTTCACATGTCACTGTGCCCACAGACAGGTAAGGGCAGGGCCAGGGAGCCTCCATCCCCCAAACCACCTCTCTGAGCCCACAGCCAACACTGGGGTTCTGCAACCATTGCCCTTGAGATTGTCTCATCCCAAGGCTTTCATCCAGTTCACACATCCAGATCTCTGCCTGACACTGAGCTGGGCAGAACTCTGAGTATGCAGGTTCAACTGAGCCCTATCCAACCACCTGAAGTGTCCAGCTCTGTGGTTTTTTCCCTTCTCAAAAGAATTTGATGGATTTATTCCTTTTTCAAATGTCACAAATCACAGAACCATTTATTCTGCATTAAAAACAAGTCACAAGAATGCCTATAGTAATCCAGCTGAATATTTCCCCAAAGATTTGCCATCACTTGTGGCAGGCTTACCTGCCACAGTATGTCCAGCAAATGATTGTACCTTAGCTTTGCTCCCCCAAATAACTTTTTTTTCCCCTCACATGTTCACTGGACTTTTTGCTCTTACATGGTTTTTTAGCAATTCTCAAGTGTTTCCTGTGCAGTATCTTACATTTAGAGATTTTCTTCCTTGACTGCTTTTCCCAACAGTTCAAATCAAAATAAACCAATACATTCAAAATTAAAATACTGCAGTGACTGGACCAACAGGAACTGCTCCCAAGTTTTTCTCAAACATCTCCACAGCTACCAAAGCAAGGTGCTAGGCAACTACTTAGGCTAAGGTCCTGCTCAGCTCATGGAGCAGCACAATGAAACTTTGCACCATTTTTAGCAATGTGGTGAATCTACAGTTGAGTCCTGAAATGTAATCCATGTCAGGAATGCAGGAAAGAATGTGATGTTAGCCAGAACTTCAATCTCCCCCTCCTCCAAACCAGTGCCATGCAAAAAGCAGAATTCCAACAAATCTCTTGTACTCCTTACTTCCTTTCACACACGTGAAAAGAACAACTCTGTCTGACATGAGGTTTAGATGACTTTAAATATATTTGGAAATTTTGCTAGTATCTCACAGATACAATGAAATTTTACTATTGTCTTTATTTTAAAAAATAAATAAAACCCACTTTAGCTTATTTCTTAAAATTTCTCTCAAATCCAGAAGAACTTGTAAATTTACACTCTAAATGATATTGAAAGTACACACTAAGTGTTAATTTATACATGTGCACATGGAGGGAAGATAATGATTTTTTTAATAAATTATTTGTAGGATTTTTCAGCAGCAAGTAGAGATTTGGCTTTAAATGGTTTAGTGCTTTCACTAGGTTTAGAAAATCTTCATATATACTCAATATGAGCTGTTCAGAGTCTATATAGGAAAAACATGATATTGCTGGATATAAACAGAGAAATGCATATTATACATTCCAACTAAAAACTCATAGCCAACCTGTTCCTATTGAATTAGAATATAATGATACAGCAGAAGCTGCAGGCTGTGGGTTATCTGTACAGTGATAAAAACTCTAAAATATGAGATAAAGAGAAAAATTGGTAATTTTGTTTTGTTCACTGAGTAGACTGTAGCCCAGGGCATAGCACATCAAAATAAGATTAACATGGTGGTGTTGTATAGAGAGAAAAATTCACACTATTAATATTATTATTGATTCTAATATTTGATTCCAATGCCTTTAAAGTAAAAAAAAAAAAAAAATACAACATAAATGGAAGTAAAGATGGTTCATCCAATTAAGGCATTCACTCAGGACTTGAGAGTTGAAAAACTATCCTGACCTTCATTTTTAGATTTTCCCATTTAAATACAGATGATAGTACTTCCCTAGATCATGGAGGGGGAAAGGGAGGAGGAGGTTATAGCAACAGTAAAGATTACAAACAGTATTTGCGGGCTACATAACAGGCAGGAATAGTGTATCAGGGAGAAAAAAAAAAAGGTATTGAAGGTGAAATGACAAAAAAGCCCAACAAACAAACAAAATCTAATCATCATTTACTTATACACCAGCTACTCTTCTGTAGAAGAATCCACACTGAGATATCAGGAACTGTTCTAATAAGAATAGCATAAATACTTAAAATCGCAGTAGGAATAAACTTTGAGCATCAGAACCATCTCTGTGCAAACATCCCACATGCATGATGTTTACCAGCTTCTCTTGTGGACATTAATATCATAAGTGAAAAACTCATAAGATTGGTTTTGTTTTCCCTATCAGAACACACATTAAGCACAAGCAAAAATAGCAGATCAAAATAATGTCTTTCTCAAGAAGACGAGAGTTATAAACATGGCTTAAAAGTTAAACCCTTTACTTTTCTCATTTCCAAGAGATGTGAAACTAACTTCAACACAAATGTCCTACATGGCTTTAAGTTAGCATGTAGCAAAACAGGGGAAATCTCATAGAGAAGTGCAGATATCCAAAGCTTTTCCTTCTGATATTGGGCCACAAATATTAAATATCAGAAAAATCAAGTCCCACAGTAATGATGTTGTTCACAATGCTTGTTGCTTCCTCATTACACTGGAATTATCAACTCAGCAAGTCTAATTCTCTCTTGTAGATTATCTACACATATATGTAGATCAAAACCTCCAACAGAATCACCCTGTATTTACAATGGCATGAGAGCTGATCCCCATGTTCCCATAAATGCTAGGTGAAGCCAGTTGTTCACCTTCCCTATTATTTTATCTCTGAACCTGGCCCAAAACACAGGGAGACTTTCATCAGCTTTGGCTGAATTTTGTACTTATTGAAGGACCAATAGGAGACTTGTCAAATAGAAGTCAAAAAATCTCACCTCAGTTTCTAGAAAACTCACTATATTAGGCATGTAGAAACATTACTAAAATCCCAGGTTTAGGTCTGAGACCGCCTTTTCCTGACAGCATCATTTGGGATAGAAAAACTGTGTAGTTCACATTAGGCACTTTTAATGCACTTTCTTACTAAACTCTCTGCATGAGCTGTTTATAGTGTAATGTGAAACTAGAGGTGTAAAACTGAGAAAGAAGTGCTTACACAGAGAAATATTGCCCAACCAGTTTCTGAGGAATTCCAATACAATGGCATTTTTTCCTAAACATTATTTTGTTTTCTTAATAATTTTTCAATTTTTCTCTTCTGATTCCTAAAATTTGCTGAATGAAGTTCTGCTGCACTAGTAGTCTCACTGTATCCTAATTCAATTAAGCAATGTTTTAGATGTTTGAATTCAATAGAAAGTCCCTCAATTAATTTCCAGAAGAGAAGAAAAAAGATTTTATTTGTAATATTTGCAGCTATGCTTTGACAGGAAGGATTGAATACAGGACTGCTAACCCATCTCTAATATTCATATAAAATACTGCAATAAAATGTGTGGTAAGATAATCTTTATAACATCCCCTTTTTGATGTGAAATGAGATTTTCTTGATTTTCTTTTGCTTACATACAATCATAGGTAGGGTATTCTTTCGAATTACAGTGTTGAGAGTCTCAATTGATGACAGTCTGGAATAAGTATTGGGAGTTTGCTGAAGAGAGAAATTTAGATGGAAAATTCAGGACTGATTTTGAAATGGCTCCATTTCTTTGATTGTTCTTTCCTAACAACACACAGCTGGATATAAGTAATTTTGTTTCCGTATTCAATTTAAGCTTTAACAAGTGATTTCTGGGTGTTATTAATCTTATTTTTTCATTTTTTAAACATGATAGTATTTCAAAATCGATACAAATTTTCATTCTTATAAAACTAGTATTTCTTCCCATGCAAGTGCAAAACTGCACTTATTTGGAAGGAAAAGCTCTCCAATTAAAACTTGTATCTTCAATCACAGGGATAAAGTTAATATCTGTGCTGTCTAATCTTATTCTGGAAAGAGAATTGTATATGTACATGCATAAAAGTGGCTGGAAGGAAGCTGAGTTTAGAGGAAGTTTGCTTAATGTCTCATTTGATGAGTATAGTTCATATGAATTAGATTACATTAATTTCCGTACCTAACAGGAGCTAGTTACTTGTGAATTTTGTAGCGGATTATTTGGCTTTCATTAAAAAAGGTTTGTGATGTAAAAAAAGCTTTTGTTTGGGCTTTTCAGTCTTCTCTGTTGTCTAAACTAAGGATTAAAAATGAAAGGCAAAAAAGAATGATATGTTTTAATTAAGTTTTCAATTTTAAAGAGCAAGCTACAGAAAAGGAGGGCTTAAATTTTTTTCTGCTCTTTGCCACAATATTTGCAGAAATAATGAGATTCTTCTCTTTAAATAATGAGGAATACTTTACACTTTAATGTCTAGAAATACATCCATAGGGTGATGGGAAGAAAAGGGGACAGTTGAACTTCATGCAGCTTTTGTGTGTAATATAGTAATTCTGCAGTTGGACACATGTAAATCAGGTGAAAAAAAAACACATCTCCTCACTGTGTCTTCCTGTGGGACTAATCCAGTTTTAAGAAGCACAATGCAGTGAAACTGACCCACCTGTCTAGCAGGAAGGGCTATGAGAACAAGGATAACGTTTAGTACATTTCTCTGTGGGTGCAAGAATGGTAGAAACCTTTTCCATAGGTGCCACCGCAGCTTTTCTATTAAAGGGCTAATTGATTTACATAGGATTCAATTATTTGGGCTCATTTGCCATAAAGCTAACACTGAGGATAACACACCAGAGCACTCCAGGAACCTTGCCTCTTTTCCTATACTGAAAATTGTAACCCAAATGCATTTCTTCTGCTGCATCCAGAATGCACAAATATACACAGGAGAGGAGATGTACCCCTGTGAAGTGTACTCTGACTTCTGATGTCTTGCAGTTACTTTTTAGTATCTTTTTAAATAAGTTACTTCCATGAGTTCTTAGTTAGTAATTATTAGCTACACAACTCAGAGATGTCTAAATATAAATATGAGTATTAGCACTGCAAGATTTATATACTTTAAATATAAATTTTAATTTTGATCTTAATTACATGTTCATCTTTCATGTCTTACAAATACAAACAAGTATATCAATGAAAAACTTATATTTGCCTCTGAAGATTTTTATTGCCTCTGGTGATAAGTAATGAAGAAGCAAAGTTTGTTGCAAAACAAGGACATTAGCATAGCCTGTCTATCATAGAAGCTCTAAAGAAGAAACTTCCTACCTCATCTGAGAAGAGACAATTTAGTCAAAAGCCTTTGATATGTATGGAAAAGCAACAACATTTTATACATTTAGAATGTGCCCAGAGAAGTGAGTTTAGAGAAGGATTTACACTCATTTCATTGAGCTTTGAAAAAGGTCCATTGATACACTCATTAATAATGGCATTAGGTGGCAGCTTTAGGCTTATAAATCTGATTATTTTAAATTTAGTTCATATTCAAAGAGTTATAAATTGGAAGTGCTACTTATCTGCTGCGCACAACCTAACAATCTGTAAAACCAATTCAGCAGAGCATATTAATTCTGCAAATAAGAATTATCACAAGTCTTTTGAAATAACCACATCACTGAATGGGTATGAGAAACAAAAACCAAACAAATAAACTATGCTCTTGTTCCCTGAAGATTTATTTTATAAATAAATAATTAAAATAAAATAATGTAATCCAGACCAAATTAGAGTTCTATGACCAGCTTGGTGTGCTTCTGTAAATACACTACAAAATTATCAGACAAGTTTTCTAACTAGAGAGAAACCTTCTAAATCACATCAACCAGAGTACAAAGGGGGTGGCCTACATTTGCAGACTGAAGTTGCACAAATATTCCAAGAGTGTTCTGGAATAATTACATTCTAACCACAAGCATGAGTGTGTTTAGCCAGATGGTTCTCAGAAGCAACTAAAAGTGCAGTCAGAACTTTTCTTAATTCAATTTATTTGTATACCTAGTTGATCACAAATCAAAACATTTAACACAGCTCTTTGCTACAGGGTCTTTGGTAATTAAGTTCTTCACAGCCCCAACCCAGAGTGATATCATGGGGGTTTTTTTGTGCTTTCATAGGTTTTATACCTCTGAAACAGGATCACTTAGAAAGAAAACATAAACATTGTCTACTCAAAAGTCTTAATATAATCCAATATTCAAAGGCATTTAGCAAATTTAGCAAAACTTTAAGCACAATGTTACAATGATTCACAATTAATCTTGAAGCATTGGGAATATGTAGGAAACATACCAAGAGGTTTTGAATTCCACTATAACAGCATTCTAATTCAATATATTATAAATAGACCCAGGACATATTAAAGAAATCAGGATCCTCTAATTGTTTCTGTCTCCTTAAGACAACTTAATACTGTCCAGGTTGCATTTTCATTATTTTATTTATACAGCCACAACACTTTCAACATTATTTTCCTTCCTAACAAGACACTCAAACAAAAAACTCAAAGAAGCAGAAGCAGGGAAAACAGATTTTCAAAACCAATTGAGACTAATTTAGGTGTCTCTGGGACAGTTTTAAGAGATTTAGGCCTCTTACTATTGCAAATATCCCTATGGTCATGTTTTCCAAAACACTTGAAGCATCTAAGACCCATTGACTCAGAAAAATGAGATAAATGTGTCTGAATCACATAGTATTACCTCTAAAGTTTTCAGTTAGTTTGATCCTGATGTGGATCTTCCCACAGTTGACGCTACAGCCATGGAATGTCTTTCTAAACAATACTGCTGGCTCAAAGCTTTGCATGGGTTCAATGGCAGAGTGGATAGGTATTTGAAAGAGGGAAGAGGAATCTATTTGACTAATTCAAAATGCACAAACCCCACCAGGATCTGGAATCCCTGAAATTAGTCAGAGGTAGAGATAATACTAGTGCAAAAGTATAATTTTTCCCTGTTCTTCCTCATTCCTGTATCTGCATTTATGATTACCTCTGAAATCAAATGGGTGTTTTGCTGTTTATTCCCCTTTATGCCAAAGATCTCTTTTCTAATTTTTTGAGTTCTTTTGTAGCAACTTTGGCCTTTCAAATACAGTACTGGATGACTTTTTTATTAAGATTTATTTTCCCCTCATGGAAGTTCATACCTATGGGTCGGCCAACTGTCTTTCCTTAACATAAAAGTAGTTTCATTTACTCTTCTCTTGTGCAACACCAACTAGTGAACGTGAGAACCTGGAACTATGTGATGGTCTGTACACGCTGGGCTTAGGGCTGACAGGTTAAACCTAAGGTTGCTCACTTTGAGTTTCATATAGGTAAGAAACTTAGCACAAAATACTTTTCAACCACATCCTTACAGTAGCTTCCAAAGCATAACCATCAATATATTTTGCTATTTCAGGGTATTAAAATAAAGAGAAATATAAATAGAAATATTGTTGAAGGACTGCTGGAGGATTTAGGATATTTCAATATCACTTTCGAGAGCTCAGTAGCCCTTTGGAAACTTCCAAGTGGCATGGACTGCATTCACTTAAAAATTTTCAATTTCCTCCTTGGAGCATTAGCTCCATATGCCATAGCAAAGATAAGGTTTTTCTGCTCTAGAGGTCTTTAAATGCCCCACATTTAAGGGACATCAGCACCTGAAGTAAAGTGGAGCCTACAGCTTCAGCTCTATCATAGACTCAACATATATAGACAGAACTCTGCATAAGACAACCAGCTTGCATAAGAGGATGAATCAATACAAGAGAACACATTAAAATGCATTTATAAGGCAACAGTCTCACACTATCCCTCACATTTCTTTCCCTATGTAGAAAAAAAAGTCAAGAACTCATTATTGCTTTGGTTATTAATTTAGTTTAGGAAGGCAAAACCTTCAGTTGCTTAACCAACTTGACAACTCTGTACCTACTATGACATAGCTAACTCTGACAAAAAATAGAGCGCTACTAAGCCTCTAAAAGCCTGAATAGGTACAGATGGCAAAAGCACTACCTAGTTTACCAACTAACCTTCTAATTCTCACACATCTTTTAACCATTTCCTATCTTCTAGCTGTCAATCAAGAACATTAAACAAATATCACATATCTTGAATTCTTGAACTGCAGAAAATGAACTCTTTCAAAACTGAGTCTGTGAATGTTATCATTTTGAACAGGAGCCTCAGCCTTGGAAGTGGTGATGTCAGCTGGTCTGTATGATCTGACTTTGATAAGTGAGGAGCAGTGTTTTCCTTTAACAGATCACAGAAAAATGGAATATCTTGGGTGGGAAGGGACCTCAGACATGACCACATTCCCCTCTCATCACCCAGAACCCCTCAGCCATGGGCAGGGACAACTTCCACTAGACCAGGTTGCTCAGGGCTCCATCCAGTTGTGCTGTAAGCATTGGAGTGAGCCTTTTGGGAGGAACGATTTGTCCTTTGTGAAGACTAATTTATTAAAACAAGTTTAAAAATATTAATTTTCAATACACCAATCTTCCATTTTCCCTCACTTCCAAACTTGAACTTTATATTAATTTCTATGTGTTCAATGTATTTAAGTATTTTACATGGACATCATAATGTGAATTTTTTATAGCAGATTCAGCTGATGAGCAATTAACAGCTGTATTCTGTCAGGGGTTATTTGCTGCTTATCACTGTAGCCCTTTTCAGTAGTTGCAGCTATAGTTCAAAAAAGAATTTTTCTCAGTGGTTTTGAGTACAGTACTCATAGAAGAGGACAGGAAGAGGCGAAGTGGGAGAAGAACCTCACCTAGCTATTAAATTTACTGAACTTTAGCTATATGTAGAGACTGACTGTGGTTTTTCCAGGTCAACAGAAGGAGAATTTTCCCGGTGTCTCACTCTTAGTGATATTAACCAAGTGTTAATATCTGTCTGATGGTAGGATATGTTTTCTGAGAGTATGCAGAGACATAAAGTGCCTTTGTCAATCACTGCTATCTTGAAAAGTGGTAGACCTTAACCTGATAGGATTAAGTATTTCTTTTTAGGAAAAGCCTTATCCTTCAGAAGTGGGCACCCTATCTTTGGCTGAAGTCTGAGAGGCATAAAATTACACTATATAACCCCTGTGAGGGGAAGAAAGCAGAAAAAAACCAAACAAACAAAAAACCAAACCAAAACAAACAAACAAAAAAAAAAAAAGGTAGGAGGGTCAATTTAGCACATCCTGAAGTAGGAAACCTCTGTTCTATACAGCCCCTAAAAAAACATCCACAGCCATCCTGCGACTCTTGCAGAATCCCAACAGTCCGTAAGCAAATGTGGCTTCCTCTTCCAGAGGAAGAGAATGAAGGTAAAACTTTTAATTAGAAGTCAATTCCACAATTCTTAAGAAATCTGTAAAAAGTAAACCACAGAACAGCTATGTCCATTTCATTTTCTTGACCTTCCTTAATAAACCTGCTATTCTGATGTTACTAATTCAGATTTGATGTCTGTAAATTTTCCCACATTTAAAACAACTTATTTGTGTAAGCCTACATAACTCTATACACTACACTGACTTCTTAAATCTTGCAGTCTGAGTGTGCCACCTTCAATTAGAAGATTTTGGTTTAGTATCTGTACTAAGGGTGTATTCTAGCTTTCAGGGAGAACTACAATTGTCTACTAAACTGTTACATCAAAGATCAAATCCCATAATTAAATTTCAAACTACAGTGAACTATAAATAATTTTCTGAACTTAGGGGTTAGAACTGGGATCTTATGTTAACAGAATATTTTGGGGGCATATATCAATCCACAGTACTTCCAAATCAAAACAAATGCAAAAGATCTATCTTCACACATAGTAGTGTGTTTAAAAATGTCGGAAATGTCAACCACTTACATACTTTCATATTATCCCTAATTAATACAAATTGCATTTAATTTCACATTTAGTAAAACATATTGCTGCCCAAAATAAGGACTATAATTTTTATCAGCAATTATTATTACTGATGTATCAACACAATTATTTAAATTCAATGTATATAGAGGCAGAATCCATGCAAGCATTTACAGTTTTTTGTTCCCTCTGTGTTTCTTCCCTAATTTTTGTGGCTTGGAGCTCCTCCAGATGCTGTCTCTGACTTTGTGGTTTTGTATTTGAGATCCCATCTCCTGATTTATAGCATTCTTTGATTAACAAACAGATTCAGATATGAAAACAAACAGTTACCTGTATATAATCTCTGCCTGACAGCTGCACTGCTAAATTTTCCCTTTGTGGTGAACCTGTTTCAGATTTGACTAAATTCTTGGGTGCCTGAGTTACTGTGTTTACTAAGCTATTCAGTAACTGGTGACATATGTGATCTCCACACTGCAAGCTGCACTTCAGACTCACAGACATTTTTCTCTAGACCCTCCCTCTTCATAAACGAAATTATTTTAAAAGAACATCAGTTTTTGTTTTTCCAAACTGATGTGCCTCCTAATTGAACACAGAGCACTTTCAAACTATTTTCCATTAGGCCTACTTTTTTTCTTTGATTTTAATGCACAATATTATACCTTCATTGGAAGATTAAAATTGTTTTACTAGAAGTAAAACCTGTTATTATGTTTTTTTAGTGGTTTTGTGTTGTATAATGTAGGGTGAATTATGTAAAACATACCAAACAGGATACTCTACAAGCTGCTACTTGCATGCTGCAAACAATCACAGTTTCACTGATAGACTGGGACTTAGCAACTTAAAATTCCTGTGGAAATCAAGTGCATTTTAAGTATTGGGTTTGATTATTTAATCAGAGAACTTGCATTTTGCCCTGGCTAATTTGGAAGGCTGATAATATTTTACTCATAAAGTAATTGTGCACCTGTTGTGATGGAAAACTGTTCAAACAAATCTTAATAGACGTGAAGAATCATTCCCAACCTGAGAGTGTTAGCCTATCATTACTGCTATCTATGGGGCAACGAATTTTACGCAGCTTAAGAACAGGTCTCAGCTTAATCTTGGATAACTCTTCAAGAACATTTATGACAATATGTCTAATTTAAACTTTGTTAAAATATATCAATACAGACAAAGGTCAATATTAGGATACATGGGTTAAACTGACAGCAATTTAAAGAAAAAAGGGTAAGAAAAACATGTTCATAATAATACGGTTTCAGTGTGAGAGCTAACAACAAAGATCCAGTTTTGATCAATTTGCCTGGTTATAAATCTATTAATATTATTATCACAGAGAGTAATCCCTACAATGAATTCACAAGATCAGGGCAGGCTACATACTTCATAGATTTGTTTTTCCTCAGTTCAGACAAATTTATATGGAAATTATTTCAATAAATCTCTCTATTTTCTTTAAAATTGATAAATTTGTATTAATTGATTGATGTGACTTCATCTTTAGAGTGTTTTTGAAAAAATTCTCTATTGGCAAATCATGCCAGAACAAAACAAAACAAAAAATTGGTTGGGATGTGAAATTGATAAATTATTTACTTTAATCCAACATAAATATTTGAGGGAGAAACAGAACAGTTGTAGTGAATTGGTATCAATTCACTCACCAAATAAGGGGACAATATTGTGGACGACCTGATTGGAGCAAGGGGATCAGGATTAGCCTCAAATCACTTTAATGTTGGCAGAAGGAGGTGAAAACGAGGAAAATGAGCCCAGTTTTGCTAGATTTGCCCTTTGACAGAAAACTGTCAGATGTCATTGGTCAGATCCTAAGTGAGGTGACAGTTAAACAAATCAAGATATCTTGTAAAAAACACTGATAATTAACCTCTTCTGAAAAGTCAACTTGTTTAGAGGGGACACAGACAACCCTTCTTGTATTTCTTCTTCTATTCCTCATTGAGCTTAGGCTTTTGAGGCAGTGGCTGTGTCAGGTTGCACATTATGTTCTTGCTATTCTCAGTAGAAGAGAAGTTACTAAATGTGCTCCTACTTCATTTTTTTCTCAATGCTAATGCTGTGTGCCTTGAGTCTTACAGATGACATTTCTGACTCAGGGTCCAGAGTTTGTTTAGATAGTTCCAAGTAAGGTATTTTTACATATTCTTAAGAAAAATAAGAATCTGATATCTCTGGTATCATCAGGCCATCCTCATTACCACACAATATCCACACATCAAGATCTCATTCCAAGACACAACTTCCTGATCAGAAATGGAGTTTAAAACCAACTGAAAGTGAAAATAATCACCACAAATGTTCTTATTATTCAGTGCCAAAGTTTGATGTTGCTCAGAAAGTGATATTTTTTGCAAGGGATTTCTTTCCACATTAACTGGCTGAGGAGAGTGGCCACAGTGCAGAACAGCCTCCATGTAAAGAGTAAATAAATCTATTTTTACTTTTCAACCTGGAGAAATGACAAAGTGTAGCATAACAGAGGAGGTAAATAGAGAACAGTGCATTCTAAGAATGTCCATTCTAAGATCAAGGGGATACCTGCAAGGTACTATGTTCAAATATACACCATATTCCTAGCTGATGAGCTTATCCCCACAGACTTTGTAGCTGTCTGTTAAAGGGTTCAAAAGTGATTGGACATGCTCATAGATGATAATTCCATCAAGGGTCATTAAACCCGAATTACCACCTCTGAATCAAGCAACCTATTAATCATATTTGGTGGGAAACTGGAAGAGTATACTGAGGAAATATTAGTTCATATTTCCCCTTTCCTTAGGAAAAATCTTCCACAGGTTGAACAGTGTCCAGGGACTGTTCTTTATATGGCACTTAAAGTTCCTGGAATACAAAACACCAATAACAAAACACTGATAAAAGTACATGTGGAGGTTTCTACAACTTCCAAATTGACCAGAAAATTTCAGTCCTTTCAGTACTGTGTCTATATGTATTTTTCTAGATAAATGCTGACATTCATAAATTTGTTAGAATTTGACTTTGTAAGTCTCCAGCAACAAAAAGTCAAAAGCACTGAAGCATGATGAAATACAAGAAATGGAGTTTTGACTTTTATTTTAGCAGTGCAAACTCCTACATATACACTTTCTTTTCCATAAGAGGTTGTATATTTGTCTTCAGTAGGAGTTTTATTTTGCTAAAGGTAAGAAACTTCATTGGCAAATAAGCTGGGACTGGAAAGAAAAGAAAATTTGCTACTGACATTCACTTTCAGAGGAGAAAGTGCTAAGTTCTAAGTAGTGGTACATTCTGCAACACAGAAGCCTTTCAGAGTTAAAGGCTATGTTTTTATTACAGAAAGCAAGGAGTGATATACTGAAAAAGATAGGCAGATAGACAGATAGATAGATAGACAGACAGACAGATAGATAGATAGATAGATAGATAGATGATAGATAGATAGATACATACATACATACATACATACATACCATCAAAACAATCTCCCAACAGAGGAAAATGGCAAATTTTTGTGGAAAATGTGGAAAAAAACTGACTTGCAATTTTTAGTTTATGGGCAACATCTTTTCTGCTAAAAAAAATTAGATGGCAGTTGAAAATAAACACATTTTAAAACCATACATTTTATTGTCACTGACTGTAAACATAAAGAATAGATCACATTCCAGAAGACAGTCTGTTCAAATGTGCAAAAAAAGTATTGCCATTTCAGCTCCTTATTATTAGCATCATTATCCATCTTGTTGCTTTTTTCTCCATGAACAGTTGATACTATTTCTAACTAAATTATTTGGGACACATTTCACAAAACCCAGACTATAAGTGGGCTGTCATATTTATTTCAGTGTTGTACAGAGTTCATACATTGACCTCTGAATAGTTAAGCTTAGAAAGATACACTGATAAGATAAAAAACATAACAATTTCTGTGATTATGGTAAGTAAAAAATTCATTGTGTGCCTGGAACTAAAGAGCATACATCCTGCTTGATGTTTTTTATAAAATATATTCAACAATATGGAAAACTTGATTTATTTGAAAGGTTGATTACAGTGTAATTTATAGTTCTAGAGTTTTAAAGACTAGAAATGGTAACAGTCATTAACTTTCAACATTAGAAGTAGGCATGATTGTGAGAGGTGGCACTGAAATACAACCCTCTCACCAAAAGAGTAGAGCAACAAAAATGTTTGGCTTTTTTGAATGTGATAAACACAGCCTCAATCCTGCCAAGACTTACAGCTACATAATTTAAACACTAGCACCGTGTACAATGAGCAGTCAAATCTCTTCCACAGAACTACCCTCTGTCTGTACAACTGGGAGTATGTCTGTCTAAATCCAAAATCTGAAGATATTTTATATTAAAAAAAAAATCAAGAAGACATAAGACAATATAGCTGAAAGTGTTTCACACTGGTGATTAGTCTAATTGTGCTGGTATCTAGACCATAACAAATAGATAAAATGGGGCTTGGTAAGCTTAACCAAAGTATTTTTAATTTTGGAATTCATTACCTTCTTCAAGGAAATTCAACTAAAGGGTGTGCAAACATTAACTGTTGGAAGTGACTGTGAAATTTTCAGGCCTTCAAAAGTATTAATTTAGAAGGTCAGGTTAGACCTGGAAGCATAGCCCTTGTACCATGTTACACAAAATGCTAGTGGCTGGAGGGATAGCAAAACAAAAGTGCTGCTCTGGAAAGCTGTGACACAAAGCTAAATATATCACTTCATTGGATCATGGAAATAAATTCATTATGAGAAACCTTTATAGCCTGTGGTATATTCCTAATCAGGAGCAATTTCTCAAGGATTTGGGTGTAGGGGTTCTGGGCTATGCTGTTTTGCTGAATGTTTTCATTGGTTTCACTAATTGGAACCAGTTGATTCTTTTTCCTGTGTATTGATTTTTTTAAATCCTAGCAGTTAACAATGATTCTAATGTATCATAACACTTTAGACCTTAATCATATAGTGGGGCTTCTGCTTGTAGCTTTTGTTTGAGTTTTAATTAAGAAGACTTTGTGTCTCAAAGCCTGAGCTGGGTTTTTAATTGCTAGTATGTATATCACACAGACTTCAAAAGAAATAAAATATGTTTATAACAGAGAGCACAAAGGAGAGCTTTGAAATGTCTATAGCCATACAAAGTGACATAATTAAAAACCTCTGAGTGCTTCTATGATATAAGACTTATATATATTTATTTATACATATCTATGAGGCAGACTGTTATATACCCTTGGACTTTATGAGAAAGAATTTTCAACAATTATGCTAAAAAACAATTACTACAAATTCAGACTACAGTGTTGATCAGGGCTAAAGGAAAACAGATTTATTTTCCTCAAAACGGACTTTGTATTTGATATAGTGTAGCTAGAAACACCTGAAAGCTTATCTGTGAAGACAAGTTTTATAAAATAGAAGCAAAAACAACATTTTAAAATGTTTTGTAAATCAGGCATGTTTTTAAAAAAAATAATTCACTGTAAAAACCACAAGGTTTCTCAAGGATTCATTCATGCACAACTCTTTCCAAGACTGTTCCAGAAATGGAGAGTGTTAAATTACTGGATTCGAACAGTTGTGCTTCACTGTCCTCTTCCAGTCATTAATACACACAAAAAATGCTCCTAAAAAACACCTCATTGCATCTCTCCTGTTCTCATACCAGGGACAAATATCTGTTCCAAAATTGTTTGTGGATATCGTACAAGACTATCAAGTAGGAGAAGTTGTTTCATTATACTAAATTCAACTTTTTCTAGGAAACATGAATTCTGCCTCCCACCTACCCAAATATTTTGAGGCCATTAAATGTGCACATCACATAAAACAGGGGATTTAGACTCTTATTAGTAAAGCAGCAAATAGAAAAGGAGATGGGATAAGCACGGGAAGCATAATGGAAACAGTCTTCTGTGTTGGATAAAGCCAATGACTTTAATCAATCACTCGCCTCCCCAAAATAGAGCCTACTCTACAAAGACAGCATGTGACATTCAAGTGACAATACCTATAAATATAGAGAGTTCCAGTTGTAAACACCACCAATGGAAGGCAGAGGACTAACCTGCAGCATGGTAGCTGCTGACCCAGGAGTCACTCTCCTCTAAGGCTGCTAGACCAGTTCTGACCCTTGCATGATAACATCATTGCATAAGTTACTTAAGACTGACCTTTCTTATTTGATCTTCAAAGACTTTGCATGCTGAGAAAGACCATTGCGGGCTATTTCAGTAGGACAACTGCCTGATGCATGCAAGACTGTGCTATTCCAGAGATTTATATTTGGAACAGAAACAGAAAACTTAAAACAGACTCTGTATAGTGATAAATGATGCTACTCTGCCTAGCTGTGGCTGCTGAAGAAAAACTAGATAACCAAGCAACAGAAATACATGCAGTGAGGGAGGGTGAGGACAGAACTCTGTGCATCCAAAAATCTAGAAATAAAGAAAAGAGCCCTGCATCACTTTGTTTATTCAAATATGTAATAACAACAATTAGAATGAAAAGTATTTCCTGATCCTAATTTTTATATAAAAGAAAGCAAACACTGCAAAAGCCAGATGTAAACCTAACAAATTGCTTGTATACCTTAAATAAATCTATTTGCATGCACACCCTGGCAAATAGCATACAATCAAATGATTTGCACAGACAGCTCTGGGTTTTTTTCTCCAGGTGAGCAAGGCATTTAACTCAGGTCAAATGCTTCAGAGACCTTTGAAAATTTGACCTATGTGTTTCATTTATAAATATATCAAATGAACAAGCAGACTTATTTAACCAGTGGAATTTGGCTACAAAGCATTCTGCCAGATTCTCCTCAGTTTCATGCAACCTCCCTGAAGTCAATGGCTTGTTTGGCTGGAATTCAAGGAAGAATCTGGACCATTATCAATAACTGAAATCCTAATAAAGAAACTCAGAAAAAGCAATTTTACAAGTGAAGCACACTATGCAAGAGTAATTGTGAACAGGAACAATCCCACATTGAGAAAAAAAAAAGAATTATTCACTGTTTGTTACTTTTGTATTGGCCTCTATTGTCTGAATTAATAGATATAGTTTATAATTATATCTTGATTAACACTATTGTGTTCTAAATATAGAAGGTAAAGCAAGAAAATACCATTTTTATTTGTTTCTCTCAGCCAATTATCTTTTCTTCTTGTCTGTGTGCTTCCCAAACATGAATAGAAACAGTTTGTGTCAGTGGTACATTTTTTTTCCTGCTTTCATCCTTTTTTCTGGCACTGATTCTTAGTGAACTGCCTTCCCACAACCAAGATGCTAGTCTTTCACTGAAGGGGGAGGGTTGTGATTGTGCAGACACAGAGGAAGGATATTTGCTCAGGTTATCCTTAGTGAGAACAACACCTTCTCTCTAAAATAAACAACTCCCAGTAACAGTCAGTGCAAAGAGCAGTTCCTCACAGGACCACACCTTCCTTTCTTATAATCAAGATTATTTTTTTTTCCCTAATGAACTCATTTATTTAATTTTACCGCATTACTTCATGTCTTTAAGTTAGGCTCTCATTAATATGAGCACAAATTCTTCACAAGGGCAGTTCAGTAAAGTTATTTAGAATCTAATGGAAATTAAGGACAAATATATTTGACTTCCCAAAGAAACAGATTTTCAAATGTAGATCTTTCAGATCCTAGAATGCCCTCCCAGTTACCTTGCTGGTTATTCAATCATGAACTTTGAAAATGAACTTCATGATTGTGGAATCTACCACCTTGGACAATGAATCTTTTGATATTTCCCCTACTTGGTTTTGTTTCCTTCATGTAATCATGTTTTCATGCTGCCATGTGCTAGATTGTTATTTGTTTGTGGGTTTGTTTGTTGTTTTTTTTTTCCTTTCTGAGCTCATTTATGGTACACAAACGCTAATAGGAATTAATAGCAGACTATTGGGTTAGTAGTGGTTTTCTTGGCTCGGAGTTAACCAGTCTGGAGACAGTAGTTAGGCCATGGGTTTGGGAGCCCAAAGGAAGGGGTTCCAACTTCAGACCTGTTTCTACTCCAGCTGTGTAACCCTGAACCTAGTTTTCTTTGTCAGGAAATTTGAAGCATAAAGCACAAAATAACAGCAACCATTATTCGTCTTCCATGTTGGTTCTATTTTTAAAAAATTAAATGCAGCTGCAGTAGCAAAGACGCAGCATTGCATCTTGCTGGAAGCCAGCTAGCAGCATGGATGAATACTGAAGATATTATGACAACTTAAGGACAAGTTACACAGGAAATGCGCTGTGGAAACTGAGGGACTCAGTTGAATCTGCTGAGCCTAATCTGATGATCCTTTTCATAAAGCTAATAGGCTATTCCCCTGGAAAAGGTAGTTGAGAATTCTTCCAAATCTGAGTGAGAGTGCTTTGTAGGTAGATGAGAAAAGGATGAGAGGCAAGAACTCTACCCACTCACTCTGCAGAGAACATATATGCTAAGAAAATAGGAGGAACAACATAAATCCAGAAAAACAAACCTTTCTTTTTCAATAAATGAGATGTCATTAGAAAGCATTTTGTGCCATGTAAAAGAATAAAGAACATTATTCTCATTATTGGAGATGCCACCTCTTTTAAATTTGATTCACTAATAGCATTCAAGTAGTTACTATTTAAAGACTAAGTAGCTGTATTTTGCAATTAATAGACAATAATAATTAAACTAGCATTCAATGTTTTCCACACTATTAAGAGACAATATGGATTTAAATAGATTGTGATTTCAAGACATAATTTTTTTTGGATTTTATTGCAGTTGGTTTTAACATGTTCCTGCAAAATTGTATGCTATGTTTCTCTGACTGACTTTACTATGGGATTTCTTACCTGCCTAACATATATGCATTGTCATAATTCTACCAGAAAAATCGGGAGAATCCAACCTTTTGGTTAAAAGGTTGATTAAAAAGAGCCAATCTTTCATACAAAATTCATAAAATATAATATATATATTGCTAGCATTAAAGAATTTTACAGAAAATGTTTATTAATATGATATTAACATAACTCTTTGTTTCCACACCTTTGTAGGTGCAGTTTAACAAAATTATACAAAAGAAGAGAAATAAATCTTGGGTACTTTATATACTCCTCAAACATGCCTTATGACCCCTTCTCACAGCACAAAATAAAGCACATGTTAAATTTGTTGCTTAATCAATAACACTGAATTTCTTTTTGCTTAGAAAATGCATGGAAATATTGATGGGTAGGGAAAAACATTTCAAGTTTTCTACTTTAATTGTCAAGACAATTCCACTTTTCCTAGGATGCTGGCTCAAGAAATAAAGAGAATACTGGAAATTATTGCCCACATATATAAGAAATTTCGCTCTGATTTCAGTAAGTCCCAAATTTTATCCAGACCTACTCTATCTCTACACAAGGGAATTAATAGATTTTTTTTTTTTTAATTTTGAATCAAAGATTCAATGACACAATTACCACCTTTTATAATCTGAAAGGTATTTCTACACACAGTTTGTGCAACTGGGAAGAAGCAGTACCAAGTACTGGTTACTCTGCATTTCTTCCTCTTCCTCTGCTCAGAGATATATAGCTGATGTCAGTGAACTAATGTAACTAACCTGGTGTTTTGTGATAATATTCCTGATACTGCCTATAACGATTGTGACATACTCCATTTTTTTGGCACACTCGTCCATCCATCATTTCAAAGATAAACATTAAAAACCAGGGTGAGTTGACTGGAAAAAACAGCACCCTCTAGTCATGACAGCTATTTCTATTATTTTTTCTGAACTTTCAAAAATCCTCAATCCCCTTCCTAAAATAGATGCAAACATTTAAAATTTGATCTAGTGAGATACCTTTAATTTCTCCAAGGAGATCACTTGTGTTTAATTTTTCCATCTTCTCTTTCCAGTCTTTAGAAAGTAGCTTTTCCATACAGGATGAATCTATTAAAAAAAAAACATAATTATATATATATATGTATATAAAACATACTCTTACAGGAAAACAGGTGCCACCTTAATTTTGATACTGTTCTCCCAGTACCAGTCAAACCATAGCTTAGAAAGGAAATGAACTTGTAGCCAGAGTTCTTATTTAACTGCATTTTAAATCCAGAGTAATTCCCCTGAGGTTAATGGAGTTACTATGGATTTAACAAGGGTCTAATTGAAAGGAAAACTTCGGTGGGTATTTATGCATGCTAACTGCCAATTTACATGCATAGATTGCCAATGTATATACGAATTCTGTCTTTTTCATTTGAGAATGATTGTACACTCGAAATTATACATGAAGGTTTAGTAGCTTTTTTTGGAAATTTGGCACACAGTGACATCTGAAACCCATTTTTATACCCATGTCAATGCAAAAGTTATTCCTATAATGTCTCCATGGAATTTATGAAAGCACTCTACATATTCAATGTTCACAGTATCAGAAAATTTCTCAGTATGATATGAACAACATGCAATGATTAGAAGATAGGCTTTCGTCATATGAACTTCAGAATACATTTCAAGGCTTTGCCCCAGTCTGGGAGGCCTTATTTAGGCAAAACTGTCACTGAAGTCATTACATGCTGGAGAAAGTAAATGATTGGCCCTTGTAAGCTTCATATGATCAGACTCCAAATCCCACTACAAAATTTTATATTGAGCATAACAGAGTTCAATAAATTCTAAAGGTTTTTTTTCTAAAGGTCCTTTTTTCTAAAGGTTCCTAAATTAAACTAATTGTCTCTGATGTCTAAATTGTAGATAACCTTGCAGATACCTAGAAAAGGTGACTTTTAAGATAGAAATTCTTATGAAGGGAGCCTACAAAATTGCAAATTCTCCTGAGAGCTTAGAAGAAAGATGAAGAGAGACTATTTACAAGAGAATGTAGTGACAGGTCAAGGGGGAATGGCTTCAAACTGAAAGAGAGGAGGTTTAGATTGGATATTAGGAGAAAAGTCTTTACTGTGAGGGTGGTGAGGCACTGGAACAGGTTGCCCAGAGAAGCTGTGCATGCCCCATCCCTGGCAGTGTTCAAGGCCAGGTTGCCTGGAGCTCTGAGCAACCTGGGATAGTGGAAGGTATCCCTGGATGTTGCAGGTTTTGGGTTTAGAATTTTAGAATTTTTTTGTGTTAGGGTTTGGAATAAAATAATCTTTAAGGTCCCTTCCAACCCAGGCCATTCTGTGATTCTGTAGTTGATGTGATGTGGGTTTTTATGACTTTTAAGAAGAAAAATTCAGATTTCTAAACAATTATCAAGAAAACTATGCAAACATCTCAACACTTTTTTTTCCCTTCACAGTTAGTAATAATAAAATCTCTGCAAAACATTGTGTGCTTACTTTCACCTGTAGATAGACTCACCACCAATATCTGTGCTAAACTCCTTGGAAACCCTTAGACCCAGTTTGCAAAATATCAGAACCATTACCTGCATGTATCTTTTTTGTTTTGTTCCCGAAACAAATTGTTACAAAGGGCCTTCGTAGTAAGACCACACATCACTCTGGGCACTGCTGAGCACAGTGTTCCTCAATGCACACACTGGGAACAGCCACACACACTCTCTTCCTAGAAACTCTCATAGCAAGGGGCCACGTCTTTTAGAAGACCAATTTACACAATGCTTTCTAAGCAGCTAATAATATCACAAATTTGAATTATCTTTGTGCTGGTCCTCCTCCAGTTACAAATTAACAGTGGATTGTAGGAGAAGGCAGAATTCAGTCTAACTTAACTTCCACTAAATTACTGGCAGATTAAGGTCAAGTCACAGCTGAAATTCCCATTTCAGCAGTCCCAGCAGAAGCACTCAAACATGTGAATGCAAAAGCAAAAACCCCAGATTTAAGAATGGCAACACAGATCATGTCATTGCAATGGGTAACAGTTTGTTCCACTTCAGAGGATTCCAAAAATACTCAGAGGGAGGAGAGACATTCAAAGAGGTCACAAAAGGAGGAGTTAAAGATTTAGGGAGAACTTTAAGGAAGAAAATGGTAATATGGCCAATCATATTTTAGTGTACAAGTCATATCAGCCTAAAAATTCACGAGTATAACTCATTTGACATAAACAAACAAACAAAACCCCCCAAACAAAACAAAAACCAGTTGAAAGCAAACCAAACTGTAACTAGTAAGAGATCAAAGATCAGGTTTTAATTTGCAACACATTTTCACCGTACAAGCCTCCATGGAAAGACAGCACAGCTCATAAATATTTTTGAAGTAATATTTCAGCAGAAAAGCTAATTTATTTACTAATTATATCTTTCTATAAAAGAGACAAAATTAAGGAGCTGTAAGTTGCAATAGGCAGTGTTAAAATACTAGTTATATAATAACAATTTACTTTTAACAATAACAGGCACTTATTACTTTTATGAGTTCTGGCCTGATAATAGGAGAATCAAGAAATAACCATCAATTAACAATAGAACATTATAATTTGTCCTTTTTTGTGATATCATGATTAGTTTAAAATGAGGTTTCTGTGTTTCTCCCCTGCCAAAATTTCAGACCCCTCATCCCTGAAAAATAGAAAGCTTTAGAATTTTATTTTGATGTTTGCTATAGGTTATGTATTCTACTGCTTTTTAGGAAGATGTTTTCCTCAATTCATACAGAAAAAAAAAATCAATAAAAAAATTAAAGAAAATAAATAACTAGCATATTACTGGAGCTGATAAAATACTTTCTTCAAAAGCACTTGTTTTATTTCTTCTCTTACTGTTCCTAAGAACACCCATGCTTATCTGTAGTGTTCTTATATTATATAAGGGCAAAAAATGTATTTCTAAAGACAGACTGGGAAAAAGCTAGATTGGAAAACAGGTCTATTTGTGTGCTTTTTTGATAAAATCATGTTGCTAGTTAGAATTTTTCTCTACAAATGACTGAAAAATTCCTTAAGAAAGAGTTTTTTAACACCCCTATCTCATTCAAATTCTGTGTTCTCGAGCTGACCGCACAATTTATAGCTACTGTATTTTGCTATTGGGAGGATTAAAAAAATGATTACACAATGAGCCTTTTAATAAACTTTTTTATATCATTGTAAAAGTAGTGCTGTGATAATCCTGTAAATTTTCATTTACCATGTTTATTATGCCTAATTTTTGAAATTTAAAATAATGATCTGTAGTTAAAGCCCTCTGGAGATCCTCCACATTAGACCCAAAACTAAATATAAAGCTTGTACTTGAAAGGCATGACTCCTTTCAAGTTCTGTATTCCATGTTCACAAACACGTTTTGAAAAGGTTTGTGAATCAGAAAGGGATTTCTCTTCTTTCTGTACTGAAAATTAATTTTTACAGACATATATAATCTACAGAGATATCTTCTGACATCACTAAAATGTCTTCATCCATATTGATTCATTTTCTGATTTGATTCACTATAGAAACAAAACATCGACTTGGAATCCAGCACTGAACAGTGAAGAAAGGAGCCCGAGTTTACATCTGCACTGCATCACTCTCCCTGCACTGCTTCAGCACCATTCCAAAACCTTGTGGATCCTGACATTTTCAAAATTCAGGGGTATTCTTGCTAAAGACAATTATAAAAGAAGCAATGAAAGAAATTAGCATTTATACATTTTTAGCTCTTCTCACTGACTTTATAAACCACAGTTAGGCTTATGCCGCAAAGTAGCATATTTTCTACTGGCACATGTAAGATCAAACTCGTGAAGTTGCACTGGAGCAATTTATTCTATTAAAAAACACACAGCTTGTCTTGTGAACTAGGAAAAAAATTCCTTCAAGGACAGCAAGCAGGTTAAGTATATTTATGATGACTGAATTAAATCACTGAGTATTATTTAATATCACGGTTTGTTACATACTTAGCAATTTTAATTGTAAACTAAAGGAGTTTAAAGTACTGTGAGAATCTTGTTAGACATGACAGTTTTGCAAAGGTGAATGAGAAGAGGATGTTAAAAGATATATATAATCAGGAAAAAAAAGCTGAGGGGTAAAAAACCCCTAGGTGTTAGATGAAAAGGATCTCTTCACAATGACAAAGCATCGATGAAAAGAATTAACATTTGTCCGTTGGGTAATCAATCAGTCATGGAATGGATGGAATCCAGCTCTTTGTTGCACGGCCAGTGATGAAGAACGAGCATGTTAACTATCACAGCCAAGCTCTCAAGTTCTTCTGACTGAGTGAAAGTCATCTTGTTTAAATCAGGACTAGCTTTTTCCTCCTGTCTTGTCCTTATTCTCCCCTTTTTAGTTCTGATTTTTTTTTCTTTTAATTTCACTTTTACATTCTTCAACAAGTTACTTACCCCAGATATAGCTTACATGAATACTGTATGACATGACAGTGGCCTGCACCTATCCTCATTGATTTTGGGAGGTTGTTCTTTTTTTTTTTTTCCCTCTTAATTCACTGAAGTAGCCTCCTATTACTTTCTTTGAAATACAGATTAAAAAAAAAAAAAGAAGACGTTCATGCCATGTGTGAGTTTTTGTTTTTTTATGGTAAAGTCATACATAAAAGAAAACCTAAATGTGAGAGTGCAGCAGCAAAACTTCAAAGAACTGACTGTCAGACATTATTATTTCAAATCAGCTTTGACTTTTTGAGACTTAATAAAACACTATAGTACAGACTGGCATATTTATAACACCTATATCAGTGATCAACTGAACTGTCTTATTCTTTCTACTGTGCAGTACCTTGTTATTTCTTTCATAATAAGCTTTCCCTCAAAACATGTTGTAACAATACTGCAAACTGATAATTATTAATGATATGAGTTCTAAAACATGACTTGTTTTGCATACAATTCTTTTTGAATACACACATTATTTTGTGACAGAAGACAAAAGCACATTGATTCATTAATAATGATTGCAAATGCACAGCAAGTTCATAAACAATACAGAAATGTAATTCAATCAAAGGTATGGAGGTATAGGTGACATATTTCTACATGTATCTGAATTGTTACTTCTTAAGGAAGGAGGCGCTGAGAAAGACAAGGTAGAGGATTTAGAAGAGGAATCAGGCATGCTGCAACAGAAATTTCTCTAAAACATGGTCAGATCCACAGTAGGAGAAGGATAAAGTTCTTTTCTGTATTTAAGAAGAATTATACTGGAGAACTAAAGGCAAATTTGTCTCTATTTCAGGACTAAATATATAGTTATATCCTATGACAATTTAGTAGCTATTGTTAAACATAAAAATATCACATTTGAGCAGGGTTTGGGACTAAATATCAGTTTTCAAGTTGTCTAATCTAACATCTCTAATGTTCTCTATTCCCCAAGGTACACTCATTACATTTATTTGCATTCAGCTCCATGGGAGAAAAGATGTCCTTTGGACTAGCCTTTGTCAAATGAGTTCACATGCCTCATTCAAGTCTGTATAAGAAAAACAGCACAAGTGGAATTAGCCTGTCAGCATCTATGAAATATTTGTTTGAGAAAAAGTATTGTGTGGGTTTTTTTCCTTTGAAAGAATGTTAAATAAGATTATGAACTCCTGTGACAGACATTTGTGTGCTTACTAGACCTACTGCACCTGATTCCTTCTACAGAAGAGCTGCTTTTTCCCCCAAAACCAACTAAGCTGCAAATTAACATTTGCATCAGTGACTAACATTTTTAACCTGCTTCTTCTTGCACCTTTGCACACCTCACTCCATGCTTCAAGTGCAAGCGTGTTTTTTTCAACTGGGTAAAGCTAAGGACATGACATCTGAAATAATAACAACACAATACATCACAGATCAAAAAGACAAAGATTTGTTTCAACATTCTTCACAGAATACTAAATTCTCTTCTAAGTAGAAGAATCTAAATGAAACTAGTACAAATATTTCTGAATAATAATCAAGAAGAATTTTGATTTACTCTAGTCAATCTTCATTACTTACAATTAAACTAAAACAACAGGTCCATTGCTATTATTAGATCCAATCATTAAAATTGTGACATATTCAGAAAACGGAGTATGTTTTTTAAAAACCCGTAATGAGTTTTAATGCACCTGTGTTGGGACCTTTAGTTAACAGATCCTTCTCTGAGTACATGGCAGCAGCTTGCTTATTTGTCTTTTGTGAGTTCATTGCCAATCAGATTTCCTTGAGGTAAAGAACCAACTAGCATAGAATGAAATCATAAAAATATTTCCTAATCTTCATGCTTCAGGATATGTATTTTTAAATTATATGCAAACTCTAACAATTCAGTATCAAAGAAAAAAGCAAAAGGTTAATTTAATTCACTTTGAAAGAACGCAACTTTATAATCTTCTAACAATTCAAAATTAAATTAAGGACTTCATGTTTCCATTCACTACTTGAAAAATAAAATATAGTTTAACCATGACTATTTGAAATTGCACTGCTGTATGGTATATCTATTTTATTTTTATCCAAAGATGTAACATTTGTGTAACATTACAAAATAGAATACTTTTGTTGCCATAGCTCGTTTTTTTCTTCTTTCAAACACAAATTGTCCTTTTCTGTCTCAATAAACTTTAAATAAAAGGAGACAGCAACAATACAAAACTAATCAAAGATCAGCCTGAAGCCTTAACATCCACATTTGCAATATACTGTCACTGCCTCTTGCACATAAGCAGCTTGGCTTCAATCTTGCTGTCAGTGAAGCAGCAGGTCAGGGGAATCTCATCTCATCGTTCTCAATTTCCATACCATTCTTGTACCATAATTAATTGTCACGGTCTAACAGAAAATTAAAATATAAGGCATTTCGAAATGTTAGCCAGTGAACCAATCTCTTTGGCCAACTTCTCAGGAATTCCTTGATTTAATCAGTTCTCCAAATTCAAGTTCTTGAAAAGCAAAAAATACAATCACAACACAAAAATGAGCAACATGACATTTAGAACAGGAAAAGATGCTAATACCTTTGGATTATTTTTTTTGCAAATTACAAATAAAATACAATAAAATTTCTCCTAAATTCTATATCTTGCTTGGGATGTTAAGGAGACAAATAATCACTTACTCCCTTCTCTCATATTGACTCTTTTCCTATCCAACTCTGTAAAAGTTTTTAAAAAAATAAATTGAGAGGAACAAAAAAAAAAAAAAAAAACCAAAAAAAAAAAAAACAAACAGAAAAACTACCAACCAAACAAAACCAAAAAAAAAAAAGGCAAAGAACACCTCCTAAATACAATTATATGCAAAAGCCAGTCAGCTCACATTAGATATTTTCTTTCAAGAGCAATGATGGAAATGCAACTGAGGTCTGACTACCAAACACACCGTTTTGTTCAGTACAGGGAACCAGGCAGATCTGCCAATTGCTGCACATTTTTTCATAGTGACAAGATTTCCACAATATGATAAAATTAGAACTGTAAGAGCTTGGAGAGGTCTCTTAACTTTTAATTAAAACTCTCCAAGATCACTAAAAATAATTAGGCATTAAAATGTTCTGGTTTTCCTCTGAATTCATTTGTACTACTTGAATGGTCTAGATCTTGAAACAACAGACATTCTAAACAGAAACACTGGAATTTAGCTGGGGGTGATTTCCAGACCTGCTTTTTATAATGCGGCTAGTGGGAAAAACTATAGAGTCTGAACTTGTACCAGTTCTGCCTAAAATGGTTTGTTTCAACAGGAATTCTCTACTGCAAAAAGCAGAATTCTGCTCAGTGAAAAACTCTAGATGAAAAGGAGTTTGAATTTTATGGAAAGAACAGCCCAAGATACAGTCCTGACCTTTATTTTTACTTATTTATTAAAAAGCAGAACCTTTAACCTTGCAAATGTTTTTGTTCTCTTAAAATAACTCATACAATGCTATATGCCATACTATTTTTAGGAAAGCAACAAGAGAAAGCATGCTTTTCCCATACAGCAGGGCACTGATATAAACATCAACACAGATGCTCTGTGAGAGAGAGCTGGACTTCTCAAGCACTTGATCATTAAGGAATGCACCAACTGTTTTAGATAATCTCGTGCCAGCTCCGGTTCTGCTCCACACTCCCCTTTGGGAGTGGCAAATCTTCTCCTGATCCTAATTTTTCATTTTGCTCACTCCTCCATTCTTCTTTTTTTTTTTTCCCCCTAGAACAGAGGGAAAAAGGCATTGTGTGCCAAGCAAGGCAAGACTAGAATCATTTCCCCAAACAGAGCAAAACTTTCAGACAATTAACCCTCCCCTCTTCTTTCAGATAAATTACTAAGTATAAAATGCAATCTGTTTCCTTTGTTTACTCAATATGAACAATTTGTAAATGACTCAAGGATGAAATTCAGAAAATGTTGTGCTAAATTAGAACCATTATAAACATGCTAATGACTGCTCAACTAAAACATGCAGGATCAGTGTGAAGAAATATATTTAGTTCCTGTAATACAGTTGTATTGCCTCAGAACTATTTGGTCACTTAATTGTATATGATTACTTCAGGAAAATGTTAATTTCATGAACACCGCACTAGACAATACACTTCGTATGTCAAGAGAAGCCTCAAGTGTCGGTGTAATTGCTTGGATGCAATGTTTTGGCATATTAGAACAAGAGAAATATCTTTTAAGTGTATTAAAATTGCATGTACATTTCATTCCCCCACTTAAAAATCACCATTCCATGATAAGCTATATTTTACTGTCAGATTGGCTGTATTCATTAAAGTTATTCCCTTATTTGCATTACAATGATAGCATACAGTATATTATATGTATTCACCTATTCTCTTAGTATCTGCACCTCTATTTGCTTTTCAAGTGAACGTATAATATGGGCAAGAGAAAGTTGCTTTAGGCTTTAAACAACAGCAATCAGGGATAGACAGGAAAAGGGGAGCCACAAACTGCTTGCAATCCCTGGCGAAAAGTTATATGAAATTGATATGAAAAAGGAGAATGACACACTTATTTTCCTGTCTCTTGCTATGTACATACTAGCAAAGTAATGAAATCAATAGGATTTGCAATATTTTTCAATATTTTGTTAATTTGTGAAAGAAGAAAGTTATGCCAATAGAAGCAGATCTCAGTTTTCATTATTTTCTTTGCCTCCTCATCCTTACATCTTTCTTTATTGAAGAGCTCTAGATTTGCTTTCATTTTTTTTTTTCTCAGAGTGGAAAAGAATAGACAGAGCCAGTATCTTAGCTAGAACTCATCAGCATATCTCCATCACAGCCTCAATTTCAATAGATTTGAAATTTCACCCAATATTTTGCCTAATTATTCTTTCTCATAATCTCATACCTCTGTACTTTGCTACAGCCTTTTCATAAACCTAAACAATTCACTCTCATCTTTGGCATCCACTCTTCTAAAATACCTCTGAGCTGAAATTACATTCTTCTCCTTATTGCTCAAACAAATATTAAGAGTGTAATATTTAAATGTTTCTTTGTTAAACTGCTCTGGAAAAAATCATGTATGATATGCTTTTTGGACATAAAGCATCTCTCTTTTAAAACTTAATTTCCCCAGTAGCTCAAGAGGTAGCAACTGGAATGCCAGCCTGTGTCCAGCTATGTACAAAAGCCAGACATTTTATTAAGGACAGAGGGGCAGATTTTCTTTTCTCTTAGCATTGCACAACCCTTCTTGGAGCAAGGTGAAGGAAGCAGAGGATCGCATCTCAACTCAAGAAATTCTCTGGTAGCACAAATAGACATTTATGTTATTGCTCCTTCTCCTCAAGTGTAATGTCAAGTAAACATTGTATCTTTTAGCAAGGTAGAAGTCCTGTAAAATTAATATGAACATATTACGGAAAGTTTTGAGAACTAAAAACATCTTAAACAAAAGGCAGTACAAAAAACGAAAGTATGGAGGCTCCTTCACACCAGGTTAGTTTCAGAGGATTGAGGGAATGAGAGTGAGAGGACTTCCTGAAAAGCAAGGAAAATCCTTTTCTATTAAACTGATTCATGTTCCTTGCAAAATTTGTGACACCAGATGACTTAAGAACAAAACATGAATGATTCAAAAAACATCTATTTTGTTCCCCCAAATTATATTCTACTCATTACCTTAATAATGCAGTAATAAACATCTGTTTAATTATTTGAAGGCTTCTTAATACTGTGTATAAAAATCTTAACTCAGTTTGTACATTAAATATTCTGATGTTAAAACAATTGTATAACAAAAAGAATTTTTCATGATAAATTCTTAAGTATTTTTGTATGTAAAAGTATAATACAAAGAAAGCAAAATAATATGCTCTTGATTTGAAATTACTTCAAACAAGAAGGCAAAGGAATGAAAACAATAGCTAGAATCTCCTCTCCATTTATCATTTCTGAAGGTCTCTATGGCACATGATGCAGTATTTTCCAGGACACTAAAATATACTGAAAAAATCAGTTCTGTAGCCCCTTTTTTACTACTAAAATTTTGACTTAAAAAAAATTATCATATTCTATATAAACAAATACAGATCAAGCAAGAATTTCCTGAGATAATTCCAACAAACAGAGCTTTAGGTTCTTAAGCACCAGTCTACATGTCATACACCCAAAGAACCATTTAGGTGGGAAAAGATCTCTTAGGTCATGGAGTTCAAGTATTAACCTAGTACTGTCATGGATATATATTTCTGGAATAATAGCTGTGAAAATATTTTAGAAAAGTAGGCACTAATATCTTCAAGAATATTATTCTCGCATTTTCATTTCCCTAAATACATAGAGGAGAAAATTAACCATCATTTTTATTCCTATAAAAGAACATTATTAATTTTTTTAAGTCAAGTAATGGAAAGATATGGAAATCTTAAAATTAATGTTCCCCAGGAAATCCTAATTCAGCCCCTGTGTACATTATGATATATTCTTTAAATATTTTTTTAATGTACACAATTTTTGTATGGTATTCTTGCTATATTCAGCATATGGGATAATCCCAGATGAAAGCAGAAACTGGAACAGCAGAGCAAATGAGGCTGCTGCCCATGCAGTCATTGGCTATGTATGTATTGCAAAAGTTCAAAGAAACTAAATGAATGAGGGAGAGAACTGCAAAAGGAGAAATGATGGGTCGCAGTTTCATTTTCTGGGAGCTCAATTTAAAAAAACTTGGGGCTTTATTTGAGGAACTGCTGAACATTCACAGCTGCAGCTGTGTCAATGTAAAGTAAATGTAAAGATTGAGGCTATAATATATATAACTATATATAAACTGCTGCACAAAGTTAGGTCCCCTGGAAAAGAATCAGGGCCTAAGCACCTTAAGTGGAACAACCAAGAAATCAATGACATTTTTGAAGCCATATTCTTAGTCTCACACCTGTGAGGTTGGCACCCTGACTACATTTTTTTCCTCTTAACAAAGATTTTGGGAAGATTATTTGTTTGTAGCATATTTACTGAATATTCTGGGGGAAAAAGAAACCAGCAACTTAGCCAAATGTGTAATATCCATGTCTTCTGTGCACAGCTTGAATAAAAAGAAATTAATAGACACTAAAGCTTCAGGTTGCCCAATAAGAACATAACAAGTTATTGGACAGTTTCACATTCATGGAGAATCATCCTGTTAGTGAACTGGATGAATTAGAATTCTTCTTCAGGAAAAACTATTGCTTATTCATATAAGAAAATTATACTTCTCTACATGGAAACAAAAATTGGTTTCATTTTAATATATTTTAAGTTTTGTTGGGCAGCTGAAGAAAGCTTTCACTGATTATGCAGACATAGTGCAAAATTAAAGATTTGAAATTTGTTTAAGCCTGTGCTTATATACACAGGTATATAAACAGACTTTTATAAATTAGACTTAGTAGCCAGATTTGGAAACAACACCAATTTGAAGGGTACTGATAACTCCAAATCAAAGACAGAGTGAAGTAGTTCCTGCACATTGGACTTGAGCAAATAAAAGCACTAATGATAATAAAGCAGTGCATGTTGCACCCTGTCCTAGTGCAGCAAAACAGAATAACCCTCTTTTGCTCTCCCAACAGAGCAAATTTTGACACCCATTTACAGGCTGACAGATTTCTATAAGGTTCCCTCTTTGCTTAGAGCAAGCACTGTCACACTTCTGTACACTAATTGACACTGTTCCACAGCAGAAAACAATTTTTGCCCCCAAAGCTGGAGCAAAAACTTAAACATCATAAACATCTTCCCAAAATACATAACATAGTAATACAACAAATATCAGAGTGGAGAAAATTGGGGTCATATGTAAACATCTGAGAGATTTAATAATACGTAATAATCTGCTACACAAAAGGCAAAAACATATTCAGTGCAATTAAATCTTCACAGCTACATAGAAGGGAAGCTACAGTTAAGTTCACACTACCTATATCAAGCTATTTTTAATTCCTATTATGCTATTAAACATTCTTTCATTTCCTGAATCTCTTCACTACAAACAAGAACCAGTCCATGAAGCTCAATTATACCACAACCCTCACTAAAAGTTGTATTGTAGGTAAAAAAGATCATTTACACAATTTCTGTGTTAAACATTTTGTCTCCTTCTTTTTCTTCTTTTTTTATTTAATCCAGACTTTATAGTCACAAGGAGTTTAAATTTATGAGGTGAATTTTAGCTGCATAACTCCCCAGAAAATTTAAGCATGCATGAAATTCTATACAGTTATATTGAAATTGTAGATTAATGTTGGTTTATGATATACTCTTTACCCAAATGTGAAAGAATCTAACACAGAAGTAGATGTTTAGATGTTTTGTTGTGTTTTCTTCATACTTAGGACCAGTAGAAAATTCCATGTTATCAGAACAAATGATTATTTAGTTATAAGTTCTGGTTTATGATCATAGATGTATTTATTCCAAAGAATAGGACAGGCAGGAAATACCATTCTTTGAATGCTAAATGACATAGTATATTGAAAAATCATTATATTCACAGAATCTTCAGAGTAGGAAGGGACTCAGTCAGATCATGAAGTCCAGCTCCTGGCCCTGCACAGGACACCCCAAGAGTCGCACCATGTGCATGACAGCATTGTCCAAACGCTCTTGAGCTCTGTCAGGCTGGGGATGTGACAGTGCCCTGGGGAGCTGTTTCAAAGCCAAACCACCTTCTGGGGGAAGGGTACCATTCCTTGATATCCAACCTAAACCTCCCCTGACACAACTTCAGGCCATTCCCTTGGGTCTTGTCACAGAGAAGAGATCAGTGTCTTCCTCTCCTCTTCCCCTCATGAGGAAGCTGCAGATTGTGATGAGGCCGAATATTGCCTTATTCATTTAAATATGTTACCAAATTCAGTGCATGAGTAACAGCCAAAGATTTGATTCCTTTTGCATTCAATAATCACAGACTAATGTACTTCATGCACTTGTCCTCTAGGAATAACAAAATTCACAACAGCAACCATATACTTCTTAATTGTAATAATAATCCTTACACTGTACTTATACTATACTTCCTTTTAAAGCATCTGCAGCAAGGGCACTGCATGTTTCCTAAGGTTTTTATGTACAAAGGATGGATGTATGGACTTCATACAGAAAAAGTAACGTGGTCACAACTGTTTGAATGTGCAATGCCATGGCCTGTTACTATCAAGCCAAAGGTAGAAGTCTGGGCTGCTGCCAGGTTCTCCACGTGGTAACAGTTTGGTCCACCTAATTTATGTTTACATACATTAAATCAAGATCAATCTCTTGTTCTTTGGTTCCATTTTCAGTCTTTACTCCACATGAAAATTATCTTGCTGTGGTTTTTATCTTGATGTTGCTCACAAAACTTACTGTATTTAGACAACTGTACAGTCTTTTTTGTTAAATAAACACTTCTCTAATCTCCAGGCTGCAAACCTGCCTGAACTCTCCTCCTGCATTTGCCCTCACACTATTAATATAATCATGAGCACTAGGAAGGCAGAATCTCAGACATTGCAATTTACACGTCTCTGGTTCCTTAAGCTTTTTTTAAACATTTATTTATGGGCAAGGTATAATTTACACCACCTTATGTATGGCCAGGCAGGTGGCACACTGTGACTGCTGCTCCTTATATCAATATCTAACGTCAATGTCAGTGGTGCCCACTTTTCCACACCAATCAGACTTTTTCACCTGTTCTCTCTTATTATAAGATTTGACTGAGAGTACTTTGTGGCAAGGACTGTTGTTTGGTTTTACTACTGCTACATGTATGGCACCTAATGTACTTCCCCAGAGAAGCCCCTGGAAAAAAAAAAAATTATAAAGAAACATCTCAATTGCTCCAGTAAACTCTGGGACTCTTCATAACTCAGTGGCCTAAGATGTATGAGAAAAACTTAGGCTTTTTTCCTTTCAGAGCCATATCTTTTATATAACTTATTATCTGAAGGGAAAAACTGCTTAGCCTAAGCCAGAGATCAGCGAACACCGAACCTTGGCCTGCACAAAGACATGAAGGTTTTATGCACATGCATAGCTTTTCCCAAGGCAAAGTGGATACTTTGGTCCCAGGTTCCAGAGCCACTAGTACAGCCCATGAATGCTGAAAGTCATACAGGTTGGTTTTTTTTTTATCTTTTTTTTTTAATTCTATTGTGATATTGCTCAAGTTTCTTGAGAAACTCAAAAATTTTTCAATCCTAGGCATGTAAGAATTCTGCCAAAATCTTGTATTTAGGGACAACAATTCCTTTCTGTGAACTGTCCCACATCCAGATGTTTTCCAGAATTGTCCAAAAACCCTTTAGCTGTCGGGAAATAAACTGTTTCCTTCTTCAGCAAAATGTAACTCCCTAATGAGTTTATTAGCCTATAAACCATAGTATAAATGTGAACTTTGATACAAAGATAATAACATCTCCTTTCCACTGTAAACTCTTAACTGGACCTCCTCAGTATCTAAGACTACTGGAAATTAGCCCTAGAATATTTGTTAAAGAGTCAAAATTGTCACGTTCTGTTCGTCTTCTGCAGTTATTTACAAAATTAGTATTAAATTTGTTCATATGCTTTCATTACTTTTTTTTCTCTTTTTACACTAGTGAAATAATTTCAAAATATGGATGCTGACAGAGATGCAGGCCCTAACAGTGGAATCTTATGTTTTATTAAATAGCTGATCAGAGAATAAGAACAAATATTGTAAACAAATGTATAGGAAAACCAGGGATAATTGTTTGCTGTAAAGGCATGTAGGAATCAGCAAGCTGGCTCAGGCTGCTCAACAACTCCTTTATCACAATGGCAACTTTTGCAAAGGCTAGATTAAAAATTGTAATACAATGAACATGTTTCACCTGTACTCAAGACTGCTCTTTTTCCTTTGAAAATCTTCCACAACTTTATACCAGAAATAAGAAGGACTAGTAGTCCAACAAATGGGTCAGTAGAGTTTGGCCAGAGAAAATACTTTGAAACCACTAATTTTTCACACAAAAAGATACGTTTTCTACCTGGACAGATACACACATTCTTATTTTTCCTCAATTCTTTATTTTTCAAATAGTGCTATTACAGCCTCCTGTTCCTTGCTTAGCACATGGAACCACACAATCACAGAATGTTAAGGGATTAGAATGACCCATACAGATCATCTAGTCCCAGCTCCCCTTCCACGGGCAAGGACCTCTCCCACTAGATCAGGCTACTCAAGGCTTTATCCAACCTGGCTTTGAACACTGCCAGGAATGGGGCACCCACAACCACCCTGGGCAACCTGTTCCTATGATTAACCACCCCCACAGAAAATAATTTTTTCCTAATATCTAATCAAAATTCCCCTCTTTCAGTTTGTACCCATTCCCACTGTCCTATTGTTATTGTTCCTGAAAAAGTGTCCCTCTCCAGCTTCCCTGTATCTCCTTCAGATACTGAAAGGTTGCCATGAGGTCTCCACCAAACCTTCTCTTCTCCAGGCTGAACAGTCCCAGCTTTCTCAGCCTGACTTCACAGGAGAGATGCTCCAGTTCTCTTACCAGCTTCATGACCCTCCTCTGGTCTTGGTCCAACAGGTCCATGTCTTTCTTATGTTGGTGACAAAAAACACTATGCAGTATTCCAGGTGGGGGTTATCCTAATATTAAAGGCCAATTCCTCTTGTTTTGCAGATGTTCTGGTTTCAGTTCACAGTATCACCAGCAAAGTTACCCAAATGATCTGCCCGAAATTAGGCAATTCATATCAGCTACTAGATATAGTACGTGTATCAGAAAACAACACCGAGCAAATCGACATCAGTTAAATTCTGTAACCATTTTCTAGGGCCAAGGAGCCAAGTGCAAGGTCCTATACTTGACCTTCTCTATGTCTTGTTGTTCAGAGGCTGTAATTTTGGCAGCACCATATTGCAAAAAATCTGGATCAAATTTGCAAAGAAAGGGATCATTTATAAGTCCTCTGTGGGTACATTCTGTCTTCAGTGTGTGGCTGAAACTCTTGTTAACACCAACATGAGCTACACAGTCCTACTGATGGGTGAATTATACCCCTAGCAGAAAAGTGTTTTTTTGCTTGATGGATTTGCTTTGATGAACTTGTTGGCTACTGCACAGTCATATGTATATATTTAAGTATTTCTCTATGTGTATGCATCTCTGCAGTGATGATGTCAGTCTGAGTAGAAATGCAGATAAAGCATTTCTCAAGCCAAAATGGGCCAAAGCTAATTTTCCCCATATAAACTTTGGTTTGGCCCTTATTTATCAAAACCAGAAAAAGTTTGACAGTAAAGGGGATCCAAGTTGGCTATCCCAAGAAAAAAATAGAAGTTAGGGCCTTTCTTAAGACTCACTTTATAGGAACCGTATGCACAACTTTCACTTTCTAGAAAGTGGTTTTCTCTTGAACACACATCAGAACCATTCATCATCACATAATTGCAAGTTGTCAGTCAGAGCCGCACCCTTCACGCAGTGGCAGGCCGCCAGCACATCTGTCAGAAGCACTCACAAGCTTCCGTGTATTATTGTAATCCCCTACAAAAGGAACAAACCCATTCATCCTGTCCACATTTTCCAAATCAGATGACAACTGTAAACCCTGAGCCTGGAAAAATAATAGCACTTACCCTAAAAATGCCACACTTGGCAGGTGACCACAAGCTAAATACCAGTGAGCAAATTGAAAATAATTCTAATCTCTACATCTAAGACAAAAGTTTTAGGGGGCTGGGTTCTTCATGAAAGAGGAAAGCTGGATTCTGTGCATACAACAAAATGGTCTCTAATAGTGAAACAGGCTGTGGGGTTAAATCACTGTACCCAATCTGCAAACACTCACTTACTGCACACTGGACTTCATTAGGAGAAATCTAACCTCCTTCTTTACTGTCTCTATTCTCTTTTTTGATTTCTTATGTTTTCTTTCTCCTTTGCCTAGAATAATCTAGTCTTTATGCTAACACATACTCTTTTCTCCTGTACCTTTTGAAATAGGTATCTGCCTTCTGCTCAGACAGATTCCACAGGTAACACCTCCAGGACAGTCTGGATTTGATGAATGTGAGGACTTGGGCCAATGAGTAGAAAGCAGACAAGAGTCTCAGATATGATGTTCAAGACTTTCATGAAGAATTATACAGATTTCAGTGAATTAAGTACTGTTTTACATAGGGCTTCAAAAGCTTATTTGCAGAGTATATGCGTATGAGAGCCACAAATATTTAGGAGAATGGAGTAATAATAAGCTTTATCTCTGTACCTTAGCTAATTCTTTTGCGTTCTCTCTCTGGAGAAATCGGACAGCAATGTTCACCAGCACATTTCACAGAATGAAACACATGCCATTCCCTTCGAGACAACAGTACAGCCACATCAACCCAGCAAGACCTTCAGAGTAGCTTTGCCTCAGCCAGTGAGGCTGCAGAGAGAGACTAACGCTTCCCTCTAACCAGCCAGATCTTTATACATGCTCAGATGCAGAAGTGAAGCTCTCTGAGTCCATTTCCAATCCTTTACTCCAGGAACTTTAGAGGAGCAGGAGCAGACAGCCAGAATGCATGACCAGTCACAGGGATGGGGCCGGCAAAGGCCTGTGCAGGCCACACTGCAATTGGGCATTTTTTTCAGCCTTTGACAGGCAGAATGCATATTATATATACAGATATATATATAAACATGCATTTATGAAATTATTTGAAAGATATATGATGGGTGACCTGCTACAAAATTTATTTCCAAGAGAAAGAAATTCTCCTGAGTGATACAGCCAGGAGTAAATTATACCATCTCAGTGCACAAAGGGAGATTAATACTGTTACAAATCAAACTCTCAGTTGTGCTTCACACCTATATTCACACAGCACTGTTGTTCAAGCTAGTTTTAAGGAAAATACAGCAATTTTCCAACTGTCTCCAAAAAATCCCTCTGTACTGTAAAAACTGCCATTCAGGAGCTGCTCTGCTGGATGGTCACACAGACTGCTCTAGCTGGTTCACTCCATTAGACTGAAGTTGGAATATAGGAATAAAGGAGCTGATCAGCACTCCTGCAAAATATGCTGGTTTCAAAAACACTGGTGGATGAATAAAAATCAACCCTTCAGTTCTTTCATGACTCAGTTTCTCAGATAGAAATATAGTTTCTCAGATAGATGATCTTTTATCTCACACAATTACTGGAGAATTTAATTTTCTTGCAAAAGGGTAATATAAGCAGCTTTACACACAACAATATTCTTTTTCAATTACACTATCTTAACTTTTACATATTTTTAAAGTTTACTTGACATTTTTTCAGAATTATGCCATATTCAGTAATTCTTAATTTTTGTCCTGAATGAAGACCAAATTTCACTAACTCTGAAAGAAATTAATTTTGGTCTTGAGACATCATGAGGTAATAATATCTGCTGTAAAAAGGCTAAGTCAAGACAAATGAATGCTTTCACTTTTTAAATATATATGTGATATAAACACAAACAAATATAAGTACAACATATGGTCAACTAGAAATAAATGAAACTGAAAACACTTTACAATGGCATGGCAAGTATCCAAACTAAAATTCAGGTAGCAGATGGCATGAATAGGATACATGTTAGAAACAGGCAATTTCAGTTATCTTTGAATAGTTCATGAACAGAAAAATTTGGCAAAGCACAATTTTTTTTAAAAATTGACTTGAAAAATAACATTGCATAATAGAGGCAACAACTGAAAACACAACTATGCAAAGTTGTTAAGCTCATTCTAACCATAGTTTCATAATAAGTATTAAATGATTACATGAGAGAAAAGAGATGCCCCAAATAGCCATGGAAAATGTTATAATTAATTATTCCAATTGGGGCTCAGAATTTCCTTTCAATTATTATTATCACCTAAAAGTAGCCAAAAGATCTTGCTCACCAAGTTCATTCCTAGCTTTTGTGCAATCTGCAGATAAAAAAAAAAAAAATTGAGTAAGATCTGGATCTCCACATTTCTTTAAGCCATTATTCAAACAAATTTCAATGGACTTTATTCATCAGAAGTCAAATTTGCCTACGTGTCATAAAAAAAATTACATTCTTTAAAGACATACAGTGAGAAAGACGCAAAATAAATTATTTTTAGAAACCAAGCAAGAATCTGTGGGCACAAAAGAGATTAATCTCTTTTTAACTTATTTTTTTAGAAATCAAAAGTCAAGTGGATCTCTGAAATACCAAAATTTGATAAGCAGGACAGAGACTAATTTCCTAAACATTTCATTGAGGTACTTATAAATGCTGTGAATAGTCAGCCAGGCAAGTCACCTAGGAATCAATGCATCAGATATTATACTTTTGCCTTCATATTCCCCTCCCTCATTCTCCTTTCTACATAAAAATGTGTCATACAGAAAAATCTATTAGCTCAAATCCATGAAGTTATTCAGATATCTAAATGCAATTTAAGTGCCTAATTGCCATTTGTGTAATTGGGAGTTAGATAGCTAAACAATAGTTTGGGTGTATTCCATTGAGATGTAAGCTTTTCTGTTAATGAAAATCCCAACATTATCTCTAAGAAAAAAACAGTAAGAGAGTCCTCAACCATTCCATTCTTAGTTTATATTAAAATGGAAAACAATTAAAAGGGGAAAAAGATTCTGCCTGCATAAATATAGGCAGAAAAAAAAAACAGTGTCATTTTCACAAAATTTCATAAAATATATGATTTTTATTTACCAGGCTAGCTGTTAACAGACATGATAAGTACCTCCAAAAATTAGGAAAAAAGGAAGTTTATTGACCCACTACAATTCCAGAAACATTTAGTAAGAATTGGAGAAGCTGTAACCCAATTCAAATGATACGTATTTCTCTTTTTTCATGCTAATAAAGAGAATTTGATCCCTGTTAAAAGGGAAGGTTTTTCAGAAGTCTTTATCAACAGCACCTTCAGGCTGGCATAATAGAGGCACAGCAAAATCAACAGATGCTTCTGAGCATCTCAATAACCAAGGTCTGGGTCTTTGGAAGGATGACTACTCTGCTGTTTCATAACTGTCATTTGAAAAAAGGAAAAATAATGTTTAATGACAGCTGGGTTTTACTGCCCAGATGAATTGGAATATGTAGAACCCAAGTATTTTCTGTACATTGAATGCTTATGCAACTTATTTATACATCTGTGTGCTTACTGCTAGAACAGATACGTACACAATTGCAGCATTCAAAAAACAGACAGCGGTTTTAGGAATGGTGCTTGAATCAAATGCATCTCATTTTCAAAGCTGGTGGGCCTTGTCATTTTGGAAGCTGAAGTTTTAAGTGCTGAGCATATCCCAAAAATCAGCCCCACTGTTACAAGCTGGGCATCTGAAGTCAGTCACCATAACTGATCACTGGGTCACTGGAAGGTATGGTCAGAGTGTACACAACTACAGAGGCAAGGCTCTATGCTGAATATCACTCCCAACAGAAAAAGGGATGTTATATAATACCTTTCAGACAAAGCAATACAGAAGTGACCAGCTGCAAATATGTTTTGAGAATTCACAGCCTCCCTGGGGGGAGTCAGCTATCTCTGTTGGAGACTGTAATCCTTTCTGTACCTCTGACAGCCCTATCGTGGGTCCTTCTAACACAACTCACAAAACCTATGGTGTACATCCTATCTTGGAAGCCTGGAACACAACAAAAGCTAATAAGGGGCTGTCAGAAGTGTCAGTAGTCACTCCATATATTAGGAGCCCCACTCAAGCAGAGATCTCTTGGGCCCATGAGTCCTGTCCTGGGTAAGTGCAGGAACCATACAATAATCAGCAGCAAAGTCTGCAGGACTCACCAAGCTCCATGTGGCTACACTTCAAAATAAACATGGTTCTGCTTTCAGAGTGGTTATAAGCACAGGGGTTCAGCGGACTTTCATTTTTCTTTCCCTTCTTGCCCACTGACTAACAGTACTGCAAAACAACAGCTACAGCTCTCATCTTTTCCATGTCCCAGAGCACAGGAGATTACCTGACTTCATAAAAGAAAGATCCTGTATTGAGGATATCCTCACTCTCTCTCTAATAAAAAACCAAAAATTATAAAACTTTTTTAAATTTAGAAGTGCATCAGAAAATTTAAACTTAGTTCTTAATACAAATTAAATGAATCCTAGCGGCCCAACTATCAGTTTCAAACCAGTAAATCAGTGTGCTTAATGTCAGCATCCAATAAAGCAGAAACATATGCTCTGCTTCACTAATGGCATAAAGAACTTTCCCTGATTGCCTTTTGGTTGGAGCCAAATATTTGTTGGCTAAAACAAGATTTATTTTAGAAACATTAATTTTCTATAGCATGCAGACTGATTCATTTTCCACTAAAATCTGTGAGATTACTTTTAGTTTTAAAAGACTTCCATAATGGTTTCTACACAAGACCTATCAAATTATATTTCTTGGCCCATAACAGAAATCTATCGTTTCTCCTGGCTAAGAAACCTTCCCACAGTATATTATAGTACAATATGTGAGCTACTGTGTTTGAAGTCACAGCTTATTTTATCAAGCCTTTGGTTCTACAAAAGAACCAAATTATTTTCTACAGCTAAGTAGCGCTTTCAAAATAGATCAGTGTCTTCTTTGTGTTCCCTTTGTTTGAAAAAAAATACTACATGCTAAGGTGACAAAATATCAAATATTTAATATATAACTGTTGAAATATACGCACACACACACACACACACACATACACAGTGTATATCACACACAAACAGGATACTAGATCTGTGTGACAGCTGCTAAGCTTCCATTTTTCTCATGCATTTGCACCAAGAAGCAAGAAGTTAGGTTTTCCAGAAAGTTCAATTCTCTTTCAAGCACTCAAAAAATGTGAAGAATTTCTCTGAAGTGTCCCTGCTATTCACACAACTGAAAGTTTTAAGAAATGAAACATTTTTTTGTGACTAAATAAGAGCTGTTGAACACTAAGACCATTTGAAACCTAGTCCAGCAGGGGAATCTCACAATGAGATAAAGTCCAGCTAGCAACTTTGATGTAACAATTCTTTACATTTGGGGCATAATACATTTGTATTATCTAAGCAAGAACTGCAAGATTGACCTCATAAAATGTAAATTTTACTTTTCAAT